>NC_133658.1:474696814-475384520 GCF_037893015.1 Macrotis lagotis
CTTGTAATAACAATTAAAAAGAATTAAGAAAAAAATCCCTTCAGCAAAACATGAGCATATCAGTTAGAATTCTATAACCAAAGAAGCCCTACTATTGCTACAGGGGAGGAAGGTGTATTAGGAAATAATTTATAACTGATCAAGTGAAAATATATTTGTCCATTAGAGAAGAGCAATTTTGTTTTGTTTTTCTAGATTTTTGAAAGGCAATGGGGTTAAGTGACTTGCCCAAGGCCACACAACTAGGTAATTATTAAGTGTCTGAGGCTGGATTTGAACTCAGGTACTCCTGACTCCAGGGCCAGTGCTCTATCCATTGCACCACCTAGCTGCCCCCGGGGAAGAGCAATCTTGACAATAGTAGTTATTTAAGACCTACCTTCAGGTTAATAAGACATGATGCTTATGGATAGTTTAGAAAATGGGTAGGATTTGGGAAAGTCACTATCATCACTTTATTTCCTATGAAGCTGTACTCTTTTGCATTTCTTTCTCCAACATTCCCATGCTACTTTCTTCACCTCCTCCACCATTACCTACTTTTAAGCTTCCTTTTGGTCATTAACTTTCCCCTTAGATTGTAAACTACTTGAGGGAAGAAACTGTCTTTTTTCCTTGCATTTAACACAGTACCTGGATACTTTGTAGTTGTTTAATAAAGGTTTATTAGCTTATAATGGCATCCAACACCCCAACCAATAAGAAATATAAATTCCCTGGTTGGTTAGGAAGAATGTCAGACATAAGGGTATTGTGAAGTCTCATATGTTTCCCATTCATCCCTGAGGCCAATGTCTAAGGGGAACTTAGACTCCACTCTGCAGAGAGGGGACAAAGCCAGTTAACCTGACTAAAGAAACAAAGTGTCCTTTTTTTGATATTTTATTTTTATTTTTCCAACTATATGTCATGAAAGCCTTTCAACATTCCTCCAGCTGCATATTCATAACTTATACATTTTTCCACCATCATCCCTTTCCACCTCCAGTGATAAACAGTCCAGTAAAAGTTGTACTTATACATCTGTAACAGGTTGTCTTGAAAAGGAGATAGGAGACAGATTTGTCAAGTCAATACTTTCATATGGACCACCTCATTCCCTCAGACTCAAGTGGAGACAGCCCAGGACTCTGTGCTATTTCCTTCTGGGTTGATATCCCTGTTTCCAGAAAACATCCTACCCCATCCATCATACAGGGAAGTAAGCAACCCCTGTGGAGATATGGATTATGTGGAAATGCTATCACTAATAACAATTGCTGACTATCTGCCACCATTAACCAGGTAAACGAAATAGTCCTAGGAATAGCAACCATAACTCCTTTCCCCTTCTTTGTGATTCAAATAAGCAACTTTTGGAGATGTGACCTGAGAGCTACTTCTGTAGCAACACCCCCCCCCCACCTCTTCAATGACTGTAAATACAAAAAGGAAAGTTCTCATTGACAAATAGTTCAACATCAGAAGTGAATTTGAAATAACTATTATTATCCATTATTATAATATTTAATTATTAAAGTTCATAATGAAAAATTACTCTAAAAAAAGGTGAAGTACCATCAGTCTAATTCTATACCTTTCCAATGGATTTACAGTTGAATCTCCTATATGTATAGTCTCAACCTATTAGAATGTAAGTTCTTCAAAAGCATATTCAGACTTTTCTATTTGAATCCACATCATGCTTTGAAATATACAGAGTTTTTAATAAGAACTTTTTTTAACCTTTTCATTCAAGGGTGGCCTGAGGATAGGAGTGAAGTGGGAGTAGTAACTCCAATACATCTAGATATTTAAACCTTCAAAAGAAGGATTTCATGGATGACCGATACCCTGTCTACTGGGGAGAAAATATAATTCTTAGTCCACCCTTGCACATGAAAGGAAAGAATCTGTCCATATGGGATTTAGACACAGGGGTCTTTGTGTGCCCAACGATTTATCTAAAGGTGATAGGAGAGCTGTGTTATCCTCTCAGTAGTTCTTCCCTTGAGCCAGCTGACTACCCCTACTTGAGGAGACAATCTCTGGCAAGAGGCCAGATCTCTGTTCTGGATACACAATAAGAAGTTAGGAGGGTGTGATCACCTTTTACCTGGCTATTCCCTTGCACACAGTGGGCATTGAATACAGGTCATCTCACAGAATAACTAAAGAAGACAGACAAAAAAAATTATGCCAGTTGTGCTTCCAGATGCTCTGGCTTGCCATAGCTCCAATATGAATTGACTAAACCTCCCTTACTGATTCGTGTAAAGGGAGATAGAAAAACCTGCATTGCTTTCTCAGCTCAAAACACTTTATGGATGACTCTTTTAGACTTACATAATCTTACAGTAGGCAGCTATCCAAGACTAGAAGAGAAAATCAGGTGAAATAAATGCATTTGCAATCCTTAAAATAAAAGGTGAATAATCATTCACATGGAAACATACCCATAATCATACTGAGATGATAAGGAGCCGATGAAAGTTATGTTGGATAAACCTGACCACTTTTTGCTGGTATAAAATTGGCAGTATGTCTTGTCTATGGCAGATTCTGCAGGCAAGCACAAGCTTAAGAAAAGATGCAAAAAATATTTCAAGTTGGAGCATATTGATCCCAAACATTTCTTTTAAAACTAGGAACATTTTTCTGAGCAATAATATTGTGTGAAAATGGTTTTCAATTTTCCCTACCCTTGAAAAGAAATGAATGGAATTTCTTTCTGTTTGCAAATCTGCCATCTCATAATGATGCAAGCATTAATCTTTTCAACACCAAAATCAACTATCTTGGGTTTATCATTTCCATCCTTGTCAAACTAGCTAAACCATTGCATCACATGAAAGTACTCCACCTCTTGTACTGTAAATAATGGTCCCAAGGAATTTTAACTACCAATGAAGTTGTTTACTTCCTTCTTTTTCTATTCTAAGTCCTATTATCTAATTCTTAATTATAGTATTTATATTAAATATTATATTGCAATAATATTATTAATTATATCTCATAATCTTATCTAAATTTATTCTCTCATCTCTCAGTATCTTTTCATGTACAATGATTCTTAACCTTCTATAGAATTCCATAGAATTCTTCACATGTCATTCAGTCCTAAAAAAAGGTTACTTTTTCTATAGTATGACATGTACCAACAAGTTTCCACTCTTTTAAGTTTTCTCTAAAGCATTCTAGGGTTAAATATATCTGAATTATCTTCACAGATGCCACTTCATTGAACAATAATATATAACAATACAAAGAAATTCATTCAGGTGGTTTTTGTATCTTCTGATTCATTCTAACTATCCTATCATTTTGCCAGAGTTGGTAACAAAGGTGCATGTGTTTCACTAACCCCCTTGATCATCAACCTATAAATGGTGCCTTGTATGACAGCTCATTTTGGATCTGCTTTGCTTTAACCAAAATTTATCTCTAGGTAGATTAGCTTAACAAGCTGCTATAGCTGCTCTTGTTTTCCTTAGAGCTCTAGACCAACATTTTCAAATAAGACACAATCATCTGTGAAAAACTAATATGTGGCATGCTTATCATCATTTACAGTTCCACTTTTGTAATAAAGGTGTCAAAAGAAAATAACAGAAAAATCTAAGGAAATATTTGAAAGGACCTAGCTGTCTTATTAGGTCAAAATAAATTATATACAATGTAGGAATATTGGGTTCTAATATTTGTGGATATACTGCAGAGATTTTGGCCCCCAAATGATCATTTAGATTTGATTAGGATAATAATATAAATATTAAAATGAAAATATATTTTCCAACATATTTTGTCTTTCTAACAATATTCAAATAGCAGAGTTATATTGAAAAAGTCATTAGATATAAGATGTTATAAATTCATGTTATAAAAGTTCAATGTAAAATAGGATAAGGGGAGTTGACACCATGATTTGGCTAAAAACAGGACTAAGATAATTTTTAAAAATTTGTTTGTGGAGGAGGGCAGCTAGGTGGTGAAGTGGATAGATCACTAGTCCTGGTGTCAAGAGGACCTGAGTTCAAATTCAATCTCAGATACTTAATAATTGCCCTAGCTATATGATCTTGGCCAAGTCACTATTAACCCCATTGTCTTAAATAAATAAAATTTTAAAAAAAGTTTGTTTCAGAGTTTATGGTGTTGTTTAAATAAACTTTATTTAACATTTTTAGTAATGTCCTGGGGAAAAACCTCCAGGAAACTTTAAAATATCAGGAAATTAACTATTAATTCCAATAAAAATTAAAATTTAAAATCTGATTGAATTATTGGATTATTTATCAATACAACAAGAATTATAGAATCCTGTCTCTCCCCCTGCCCACCAAAAAAAAAAAGATTTTTAAGACTTGTGAAGGACTTCATGAAGGTAAGAAATATGTGGATGGTTTTATCTGGAAAAAGAGGATGGTTTTAACTGGAAAAATGCAAGCAAATTCCTCTGGGAAAACAAACAGAATCTCAACAGACACTCTTGGGATTAAAGTGGGAAAGCTGCAGAACTGAATTAGACCCATGGGGAAAATGACCATAAAGAAATCCCAGATTCATTGTGACAACATGACAGAAACAAACCCATAGCCAGTGTGATTTTAGTTGTCATCTTTAATGACATCCTTTCAGAAGTCTGGGGAGAGGTGCCACTTATTATTCACCTCTCAAAGTGGGTGCAACCCCAGTCAGTTTGACTTTTAGATTACATATATATATATATATATATATATATATATATATATATATATATATTCAGAAGGCAAGTAAGGAGGAAAACCAAAGAAGGAAAATGTAGGTGAGTTAGCATTTTCCCAATAATTAAGTAGGTTAAAATTATAATTAGCTTTATAAATAATCTTGGAAGCCTTATTTGAATCACTTAAATTGTGTTGAATATATTCAAGAAAATGAGTTAGGAAGAACATCTTTATATGCAGAGAGAGGGACATGAATGCTCTGCCATCTCCTATTTTCACTTATAAGTTTTTTCCTTCATGCTTCTCTTCCCTGCTACCTTCCATTAAAAAAAAAACAAAAAAGTAAAAATCATTCATTTTATTTTATTATGACTTCAAGTGTAGAAGTCTTTATTGTTAAAAATAGAGTACTGATTAAAGAATCTAAAATTCCTTAAAACTAAAATAAACTCTCACATATGCCTTGATAACTAAAGAGGAAAGTAAATAGCCTAATGTAATAAATAAAATACTATGTAAAAGCATCATTATTTAGGAATTAATTATATAGTATATTTATACTTCCAAGGGGTCTCCCATCCAAGTACTGACCCTGTTTAACTTCTAAGATCAGGGCCATAGAGGACTGGCCTAGCAAAACTGCTAGGTGGTATAGAGGGTAGAGCACTGGCCTTGAAATCAGGAGGACCTGAGTTCAAGTATGAACTCAGATATTTACTAGCTAGGTGACCTTGGGCAAGTCACTTAACCCTGATTACATTCACAGACAGAACATATAGCTATTATATTTGTCTATATATGTTAACTGTCAAATATTACATATCTGCTTTTCCAAATGTGTTTTTCTAAGATCATTATTAAAATTGTCAGAAGCAGTATGACAAGTGAATAAGGAGTCTCAGAGACACTAAGAGTTGGATTCAAGTTCTAACTCTAAAACATTCTGATTGTGTGAGTTTGGTAAATTTGGAAATTCTTAAGCCTCTACTTTGCAGAATGCATTAATAAAAGGAGTTTACTAAATCAATAAAATCACAATTTCTGTCTGTCTTGTCTCCTGTTGTTAAAATTAAAACAGTGGATTTTATATTGTAGTTTTAGAGTTTGAAAGCACATTAAATGACCCTCCAATCAACCCCTTCAAAATATAGAAAAGGAAAATGAGACACAGAGAGATTAATTAACTTAAACATGGTCACACGTGATTTTCTGAGGCAGAAATTAATTTAAATCTTCCCAACCCCAAGTTTACTTCCCTATCTACTGGTGCATGCTGCCTCCCAAAGTTAGACTCTATACTACTCCCTGAGAATACTCAAATTGTGAGGTTACACAGAGAATGCCTCCATGATCTGGAGTGGTCAATTTTATTGTAGAGGGAGAAGCCAGGAGTCCTAAAATATTATTCTGCATTTGTTCCAAATGAAATGAATAGAAATACCCTCTGATTCATCTGATACATGGTTTCTAGACCAGTTACCTTATCCATGACCTAGTCTTATAGCACAGTTCTCTAGTCTACAGTCCTCACCCTTACACACACACACACACACACACACACACACACACACACACACACACACACACATCTCTCTCTCTCTCTCTCTCTCTCTCTCTCTCTCTCTCTCTCTCTCTCTCTCTCTCTCTCTCTCTTTCTCTTTCTCTGTCTCTCCCTCTCTACCAGGCCTGCTCCCTAATTCTGTCTCAGGCTGTTAACCAAACACTGACAGTGGTATATATAATTTCTCAGAAATTTGTATGATTTTTTTTCTGTATTAAAAGGTAACTTGATCTGTTGGGCTTTAGATGAACTGGGATTCTAGCTCAGTTCATTTGTTCAATTTTTCCACTTACAAAATATACTGCCTATTCCCAATGGCATTAAAAAACAAATAAACAAATAAAACTCTTGTGTTAATAGGATGACAGATTCAGTTCTTCTGTTCATGAGCTGTAAGGGCTGGAGTTATGTTTCTTCCTGGGCAAGAAGGTGAGTCAACATGTCCTACACTCACACCCACAGCCCCATCTTCATAATTCTCCAAACCAATAAGACTATCTCTGCCAGAGGAGTCTATAATAATCATATCTTCTATGATATCTGGCTAGAGGAAAGGATGGCCAAAAGCCAGAAGCAAGCAGAATTTCCTAAGAGATAGAGATTTTTCTTAAAATATCAATGCAGCTGACACAAAACTTCATTAACTTAAATACTAACCCCCCCCCAGAGAATGCATTACTCTCCATTATGCTTTTTGATAAAATGCTTAGAGTCAATGTTACCCTCCCACTTAAGGACTGTAAGTGTCTTTACCATAATCAAACAAATAGCCTTGGTTGTGGTCATCCTGTTATCCCAGAACTCAAAGCTACAGGCCCCTAGGGAAGAATTTTTTCTTAGCAAAAAACAGGCCATTTCCTCAGAAAAGCTCTATGAGTACCCCTTCTTTAGACATGAGTAATGACAAAAATAAAATCTGAGCCATTTTCAAGAGTTGCATTAGGACTAAAATATTACCTCAATGGGGTGTTTACCTCTGAAAATACAGAATAAGACTTCCTGAAGAGTTTTTCAAAAATCCCTTCCTCCTCTCAGAGCTATTCTGTAGAGCTATTTGAAAATCTTCTCATCTTGTTTCATATAATAATCAAATTGGAGCTTGAATTCAGTGGCTGCAGCAACTAGGACTTTGTTGTTATTTTTGTTACCTGAAAATGACTTCAATGGAAAAAGAGTAATTTTTAGTTTTTTTCAAAGGATTTTGCTTGAATGACAATAATGTATGCAATAGCTATCAAAATGAATTTAGATAAAAATGCATGAATAATTTCCAGGGTTTGTTTTTGCATATATATATATATATATATACACATATATGCGTATATGTATAAATATGTGTCTATATACTCATATATGTAAGAAGTGTATACAGACATATATACATATATATATATATATATATATATATATATATACATATATATACACATATATATATGACAACTAGGTAGCACAGTGGATAGAGCACTGGTCCTGGAGTCAGGAGGACCTGTGTTCAAATATGACTCCAGACACTTGACACTTACTAGCTGTATGACCTTAGACAAGTCACTTAACCCTTATTGCCTCACATCTCCACTCATCCTTATTCATATCTGGTCGCTGCACCCAGATGGTGACTTTGCACATCAACTCCTCACTGAAACCCAATTAAAATGCATGCATGTCATATATATCACCTCCTTTATATCAAGGTCTTCTTCAAGAATAAAGGACAAACAAAAACAATATATGTGTGTAGATATATATGTATATATGCATGTACAAATATGCATGTGTGCATATATAATATACATTTATGTATGTGCGTATATTTGCTTTTACCAATGGGCATGAGAAAGTAAGTTATGTATAAATGGTAGAAGATCAAAATAAGAAAAGAGACCATGGAATCACCTAACAGGCCAATGTTCTATCCTAGTCGCCCCTTCCATGCACTCTTAATCCAATTAGGTGCTGTTCTTGGAATATTTCATCTACTGACTCCATATGTTTGTACTGGCTATCCTCCATGCCTACTCTGCTTCATAGCTTTATTTAATTTCCCTGGCTTCCTCTAAGGCAACCCAAATCTCTGCAAGAGGTGTTTTTCTGCTTTCCATAGCTGTTAATGCCTTCTCTTCTGAGACTGCCTTTTACCTACTTTGTATATACCTTATATGTTCTTTTTACATGTTATCTCTCCCATTAGGATGTGAATTCCTTGAGGGAAAAGATTTTTTTTGCCTTTCTTTAACACAATTTCTAGAGTATAGTAAGTATTTAATAATTGACTGAATCATATTTGACTGACTGAATCATATTTGACATCAAGCATAATTCTTAGATCATCACAAAGAAATGAACATTAAAAGAATTAACTCTGTAGACTTAAAAAAAAAGAAGCAACACACCACATCTTCTAAAAATTTAGGTCAAATAATATCAAGGCAAACTGAGCATCAGATGTTCCTACTGTCTACAATCTTTGATATTAAAAATGAAAAAGCTGACTTTAAATGGAAAAAGACAGAAGAAGTGTAAGGCACAAAACTGGAAACAAAAAGTATTGTGAAAAAATTGTGACTTGAATGGAAGGACAGATTTGAAGCCCAGTCAGAGGCAATTGACAATAAGACAAAGGCTGGACTCTATCTTGGGCAATGCACAAAAACAATGTGAATCAAACTGCAGCATACACAGCTGGATGTCAATATGGTTGAAAGAATTGAATAAACTGAGAGATGTGGTAATTCAGAGGAAATAAAAACAATAAGATGGGAAGATATGAGCTTGAGGATGAATGAAAAATTGGTAAAGTCAATGGATGGAGACAAGAATGTAGAAATGGCAGTAAAATACAAAAGTAAAAGAGGATAACTGGTAGGATGTTAAAGATTATTTACTTTAATACTTCAATTTTCTATAATTTCATCAGTGAGGGTATTACCTCCACTCTTGTAGATCTCAAGCCCTCCAAATTATGGTCTTTGAGAACTTAAGGCTGAAAAATTCTCCATCCTGTAGGCAACTTGATAATGACTCTTTACAAAACCATAGAATTTTAAAAGGGAAAATTTCTTCTAGACAGTATGACTGATCAAATGCTGGACTCTGAGGTTGAATCTTGCCTCGGACCCTTGAGTTGTACAACTCTGGAGAAACCATTTAGTTTCTCTGGGCCTCAATTTCCTCATCTGTAAAGTGAACCTCTAAGGTCCTTTTCATGTCTATACCTGTGACTATAATTCTGAAGTACCTGCACATAGAAATAAAATAGAAAAAAATAAGTGAAACATTCAAAAAATTAATTGATCAAATTTATCTTACTATTGAGTTAATAATCATACTTATTTATCAAATATCCATGAAAGGAATTCAAATGAAGTATAGAACACAGTCTCTACCTTAGAGAGAAGATACATTCATCAAAAAAATCACCATATGGTCAAGTGCAAAATGGAGTCTTTAGGTGCTCTGGAATTTCAGGACTGAGGTTGGTTAATACAGGTTGGTGAGGCTACATTGAGAATGTGGTTCCTCATTAAGTCTTAAAACCCAACTAAAATTTGGATAGAGAACACAATGAAGAAGAATAAATATGTCCAACAGAATGAAGCCAGAACTGTGCTTGAATCCTTCTACCATGGAAATCATTAATTCATCACTCTTTTTCCCCATTTCTGTTCATACCAATACCTTCATGATTTCTCCAAAGTCTTACTTCTGGGGCATCTAGGTGGCACAGTGGATAGAGCACCGGCCTTGGAGTCAGAAGGACCTGAATTCAAATCTGGCTTCAGACACTTAATAATTACATAGTTGTATGACCTTGGGCAAGTCACTCAAACCCACTGCCTTGACAAATACCAAAAAACAAAAAGTCTTCTTTTTCTCCCACTGGGTTCATTACATCATCTTACACTCTTTGGCCTATAATCAGCAAATCATTCTGCCATTTTATTTCCAATGGAACTGCTTTTAATTGGATTGATTCCAAAGTAAGAAACAATCCCTGAGAACTGGGAGCTTCTACAAGGGCAAAAAATGGATCCAAGAGAATATGACAAAATTGTAGAAAAGTTGTACTCTTTCTCTTGTTGGTTCCCATCCCTTTTTGATCTTGACTTACTGACATATTAAAAGGAAGCCTATTGATCCCTGATTTGAAGTTTTGATGATATCATGGGTACTACCAAATAACAATTACATTAAACTCACACAATGTTAAAGCAAATGACCCTAGAGACCATCTAGTACAATTCTCCCCACTTTATAGATGAAGAAATTGTGATGCAAAGAGATGAAATTACTTGACCAAAATCACACTGTTGGTGGCAAATGTAGTACTCAAATACAGGTCTTCTACCTCTGATACGTTTCCCATTTTGCAACATTTCCTGACATTGCAATATATAACCTTTCCTTTGCTTGTAAGCTCCATATTTCTTCCCTTTCCTCCCCTAGAAAAACAGACAAATGAAGTATTAGGGAACTTGAGTGGAATAACTCTGTTGCAATGGTAACCCTTATTTTGAGCTGTCTTGTACAGCCAACTCTTTCATGAATGGACTAATAAGCATATTATAAGCCATTATAAGAAGAATGTTGCTGTTGCTGCTGTTTTTTTATCTCACCTGCTCCCCTGCTTTCACATGCACACCTCCCTCCCTATCCCCAACACCATATGGGACTGTGATACTATACCATTAGGAGTCATATTTTTTAATTCTGTTTACCAATGATAAAAGAAAAAAAACCTGATGGGTTTAATAAAGTTACCTCTTCTGATATTCAATGATGAATAATGCTCTGAATTATCTCCTATTTCCAAACTAAGGAAGGATTTTGAGATAGTCTTTTTTTTTATAGAAGGTAGAAATTCACACAGGAAGAAATCCCACACAAGAAGCAATCTTTGGAATGTAAAAATATTTTGCAGCCCCTTAATGAATGGCTAATTTATGTTTTGTTTTGGTTTTTATTATTTCATTCTGGATTGGAAGACTGGCACAAAGCTATAAAGTCAGAATGAACCATGGATACTGTATAATATCTAAGAAAATCCCTGAGACTAACTCTAATAATTATGATGGTAACAATACTAAATGTAGGTATGTACATAACACTTTAAGGCTTGTAAAATACTTTTTTTTCAGGAATAGTTTTATTCAGTAAAAAACTTTTATTCAGGTACATGTGTATACATGTATATATGTAGAATTTTATAAGTGACACTACCTGTGGAATAGAAGTTAGCTACAATGAGAGATTATGTACCAAATGTATGTGTTTATGGGTGTATTTTTTTTTCTTTAAAAAAATGATAAAACCCAGCTTTCTGAAGTAGGGAATTAAGGACATTAAAACAAAGGCAATAATCTAGTTGGAGCTTGTAGAGTTCACAGAAAGTCAGGGACATGTAAAGACTGCTAATGTAGCACCCAGATCTGTCATGTAAATTAGCTCCCCTAGATCACCATAAACAGGAAATAAGCAAAGATGAATAATTTATTTGTTTGATTTTTAAAAGTGAGTTTATCACAAGGCTGCCCTGAGGCCCAGCGCAAGGAATTAACATTACCATAATAATTTAAAAACAACAACCACAAGGCAAAGCAGGAAAACAAATTGATCTCTATTAGTAAACATCCATTTCCTTGTTCTTAAGATATGATATTTTCTCTCTCTCTCTCTCTCTCTCTCTCTCTCTCTCTGTCTCTCTCAAGGATGAACATTAGTGATCTCTTTAAAACATATTTGCTTGCATTCATTTGGTAAAGGTAAATTCCCTATACATTTTGTCATTGGTCAGCATAAAAATCTCACTAGTAACAGGAAGTCATTATTCTGTTTTAAGAGGCAGATGGTACCAGAAAGAGCACTTCTTGAACTTTGTCTTAGTGGGATTAGTATTTTGGTATCTCATGTGGCTCTTTTAAAATGTGTAAATAGCAAGTAAGGAACTAATTGCCCCATTCTATGAACCTTAGCCAGGAGTCATTCAACAGAGGTTAAGTGCTCAGACTTAGAACAGGATAAGTCCTAAGGGATGATAATGTTATTACTGGAATGTATCAACAGCAGCAGAAACAAACCCCAGATACCATCTCCACTCAAGTCATTAATTTTTCTATTAATGCTTTGATCTATTGAGCTTTAATATTATAGAGATAGATGAGATTATTTTATTATTCTATATTGTCTTTTCTATTTTAGGCTTTTTTCCTCCAATGGTAAGATAATGTTTGGTCTAGGTAGGTAGGGCTTCTTTTTTTGATCAATCTAAAAATTATCTGTGTGAGAAATGAAGATTTCTTTCTGTTATTAATAACTAATTGTTGTATTAGAACCAAGATTTTATCTTTTTCTTCTTCTTCATCCAGAAACCAACCAGAGTGGGAAATCTTAGGCAGAAATTACCCAGGCCAAGAACTAATCAGACAGTAAAAGAAATTCCAATTTTGGGCTCATTGTGTATGTTCAAATAGGTCTGTGAAGTGTGAATTGTTCCTTTTGTGGGACAGATGTTATGGAAATTGAGGTTTCTGTGAAGAGGTAGATGATTCAAGAAACATACCCCAAGATTCTCACGGTTGCATACCCCAAGACTCTCATTGTAATATTCATTTTCTCATTAACTGTAAACCAGAGTTGATTGCCACTCCTCAGGAACACCTACTCTTTGAAGGGCACATAAACTGTGAGCCATGAAGGATCTTTGGTCTAATAGAAATGACCAAATGACTATTCTTTTATTAAGAAATATGTTAGCCTTAATAATAACATGATAAAAATTAACCAGAAATTATGTCTTAAACTTGTAATTTTCACTATGATGCAGTATTTGGATAAAAGCACACAAATAACAACCTCAGCAAATGATTCAGTGAACCTGCAAATAAAATATTGTGTTTAGATTTGGAAATTGTATGGAAACCAGATCATATAGCCTCTGCAAAAACTGATTGCTAAATTTTTGGTTTAAATATTTATGATTCAAATGTCAGAAAACACTACAAATCAGGGCTTGATTTATTGATTTGTCGATTGTCTAGATTTCAAAAAACACTGGAGAAAAATGTTAAAAATTCAAATCAAACTTAGAAGTGTGTTATATTTTTCCTATAGAGTTAGTTGTTACACATTTAACAACAACCTTCTGGTTGGAAAGGAGGCTAGATTGAAATCCCCTCATTTTGTAGCTGAATAAATGGAAGCTTAGAGAGATTCAGTGATTTCCTCAACATTACATTGTCAGCAAACAAAAAAGGAAGATTTAGACTCAGCCCCAGTGACTCCAAATTCAAACTCTTTTATTTGTAACACCAACAAGAATGGAACAGGGAAAGGAATAAAATAAGAACAACCTTGGTCTGGGACATCAAATTTGTTTACATATTGACACAATTATTTTGGGTTGATGTTTTAGACATTTGGCTGTCTAGTAATCCAGATGTTAGCTACACAAATTTTCCACTCTTTTAAGAAATATTCTTTTTTTTAAATCCAATCTCTAGCTATTTTTCTCCTTTTAAAATTTTTTTAAAGAAGCAGATATTAATATTAATTTATTTGAGGGTTGGATATGCCTTGTTGCACAGAAAATTTCATCAGCAGTCATCTGCTTTGTATGAACATGTTTCTACAAACCATATTCCCTCAGATAAGCTTGTTAAGCCGTGAAGACTGACACTTGCATCATCTAAATATGACACAGTTATCAGATATTAGAATGATTCATCTTTTCCTTTAACAAAGCAGCTCAATTTCATTTCAAAGTCTGAGTCTGAGTCACTATTGGCACCAAAGAGGCAAAGAAAATGTAAATAAGCACACTACATTAATGAAAATAAAATCATATCTAATACCACTTATTAAAGAAATAACTTGTTTCATACTAAGACTCATCCCACAAAATGACATACCATGGGGGAATACTGAAAGAAACATAGAAAGTATGAGTTGTCAAGTGTATAAGATTGTAATTGTTAGCACATGATTTTTGAAGACAAAACTCCTCATGGTAGTTTTCTGAGGGGAAAAAAGACAAGAATAACAATGGGCATATTTGGCCATGGAATACTAATCAATTATTACTATTATGCTCTTGCCCAGTATTATGGCAAAGACCTTAAAATAACATTTCTAATATATGCTAATTGTCTTCTAGAACACTTGAATCTGAGACTTAGAGAACTGATTTTTCACATTTTTTCAGGAATCTAAATTATCTAACAAAAGTCAAGAATTCATTGATAGGGTTGCTTTTATTTCTCAAAATAATATGATTAAATGACAATGATGGTACTACCTTAAAAGGAAATCAAAAAATAATATCCTAGCTATTATTCATTAGTGAATTTAGAAACTCTGGATAAGCATATATACAAACTAGAAATAAATTAAAATAGACCCTCTAGGTTTAACTTCAATTCATTTTAACAATTTTGTTAAGCACCTTCGATGTGCTAGGTACTGTGCTAGTTGTTGGTCGGGGAGGGGTGGGAGAATACAAAGGTTCATTCCATATATCTATGACAAATGAAAAACTCAGAGACAGGGTTTATGAGTAATTAATAATCAATTTACCTATTAGTTATTAATTAGGTTATCTGGCAATCAATATATTGATGGTTCTTGGTAACCAAGAAAACCACAGAAAACCTGAAAGTTTAAAATAATACAAAGATTAATTCTACATTATCTATGACAAATAAAAATCTCTAAGAGACACAGTTTCTGGGAAATTAATAATAAATTTACTTATTAGTTAATAATTTATTTATTAATTAGGTTATCTGGCAATCAATACCTTGATGGCTTTTGGTTACCTAGGAGAGCCATGGAGAACCTGAAAGTTTTAAATAATTCAAATATTCATTGCACATTATCTATGACAAATGATGATGATGGTGGCGTTTTCCTTCACTATCAAAGAAGACCATGACATCAGGAAGGTGATGCCATGACTAGCACATGAATTGGATTTGAATGAGAGAAGATGTGTAAAGTCATGAGCTTCATTTTCTCCTTCAGAATCATCTGGGTCCAGTGATCAGCTATGAATACAGGACTGGAGATAGTCCTGGATTTGAAGCAATCAGGGTTAAATGTCAGGGTCAAGTGTTACGATCACACAACTAGTAAGTGACAAGTGTCTGAGGCTCCATTTGAACTCCTATCTTCTTGATTCCAAGACCAACGCTCTCTCTACTATGCCACCTAGCTGCCCCCTAAGAGAAATAAAACTCTCAAAGAAGCAGTTTCTGGGAAATTAATAATAAATTTACTTATTAGTTATTAATTTACTTGTTAATTAGGTTATCTGTCAATCAATACCTTGATGGGTCCTGGGAACCAAGGAAAGCTATGGAGAATCTAAAAGTGCTAAATACACCTCAAAAGGAAGTCACCTTGGCAAGTGAAAATCAATCCTGACGGATGGACATTTAATAAGGAGTTGGACTGAAAAAACTTCACCTCCTCTTGCTGAAACAGGGGAATCTCTCTCTATCCAGACCATTTTGGTTTGTTTTCTCCTTCATGTGCTGGGTCACCAAAACTCTGTTGGAGGGGCATAAGGACAGGGTTCCCTTTTTCCTGGGGTAATACTCCCCTAGATTGGATTTTGTTTATACTCAAAAAGAAATAAATTTTTCTAGTTGAGTACATCAAAGAAAGGTTCCTTCAGAGCTAGAGGCAATCTCATCCATCAGTCATGTTCTTCAGAGACTGATTTTTTTTAATTTAAATTTATTTTTTATTAAAGACATTATTTCAGTTTTACATTTTTCCCCCCAATCTTGCTTCCCTCCCCCCTACCCCTCACAGAATGCACTCTGTCAGTCTTTACTTTGTTTCCATGTTGTACCTTGATCCAAATTGGGTGTGATGAAAGAGAAATCATATCCTTAAAGAAAAGTCTAAGAGGTAACAAGATCAGACAATAAGCTATCTGGTTTTTTCCTAAATTAAAGGGAATAGTCCTTGTACTTTGTTCAAATTCCACAGCTCCTTATCTAGATACAGATGGTACTCCCCTTTGCAGACAGCCAAAAATTGTTCCCGATTGTTGCGCTGATGGAATTAGCAAGTCCTTCAAGCTTGAACATCACTCCCATGTTGCTGTTAGGGTGTACAGTGTTTTCTGGTTCTGCTCATCTCACTCAGCATCAGTTCATGCAAATCCCTCCAGGTTTCCCTGAAATCCCATCCCTCCTGGTTTCTAATAGAACAATAGAGTTCCATGACATACATATACCACAGTTTGCTAAACCATTCCCCAATTGAAGGACATTTACTGGATTTCTAATTCTTTGCCACCACAAACAGGGCTGCTATGAATATTTTTGTACAAGTAATGCTTTTACCCTTTTCCCTCATTTCTTCAGGGTATAGACCCAGTAGTGGTATTGCTGGGTCAAAGGGTATGCACATTTTTGTTGCCCTTTGGGCATAGTTCCAAATAGCTCTCCAGAAGGGTTGGATGAGTTCACAGCTCCACCAACAGTGTAATAGTGTCCCAGATTTCCCACATCCCTTCCAACAAGGATCATTATCCTTCCTGGTCATACTGGCCAATCTGAGAGGTGTGAGGTGGTATCTAAGAGAAGCTTTAATTTACATTTCTCTAATAATTAATGATTTAGAGCATTTTTTCATATAGCTATGGATTACTTTGATCTCCTCATCTGTAAATTGCCTTTGCATATCCTTTGATCATTTTTCAGCTGGGGAATGGCTTTTTGTTTTAAAAATATGACTCAGTTCTCTGTATATTTTAGAAATGAGTCCTTTGTCAGAATCATTAGTTGTAAAGATAGTTTCCCAATTTACTACACTTTTTTTGATCTTGGTTACATTGGTTTTATCTGTGCAAAAGCTTTTCAATTTAATGTAATCGAAATCATCTAATTGGTTTTTGGTGATGTTGTCCAACTCTTCCTTAGTCATAAACTGTTCCCCTTTCCATAGATCTGACAGGTAGACTAGTCCTTGATCTTCTAATTTGCTTATAGTATTGTTTTTTATGTCTATGTCCTGTAACCATTTGGATCTTATCTTGGTAAAGGGTGTGAGGTGTTGGTCTAATCTTTCTTCCATACTAACTTCCAATTTTCCCAGCAATTTTTACCAAAGAGGGAGTTTTTATCGCAATGACCGGACTCTTTGGGTTTATCAAAGAGCAGATTACTATAAGCGTCTCCTGCTTTTACACCTAGTCTATTCCACTGGTCCACCACTCTATTTCTTAGCCAATACCAAACAGTTTTGATGACTGATGCTTTATAATATAATTTTAGACCAGGTAGGGCTAAGTCACCTTCTTTTGCACTTTTTTTCATTAAGCTCCTGGAAATTCTTGACTTTTTATTTCTCCATATGAATTTACTTACAATTTTTTCTAACTCGTTAAAGTAATTTTTTGGAATTTTGATTGGTAGGGCACTAAACAGATAGTTTAGTTTTGGTAGAATTGTCATTTTTATTATATTGGCTTTACCTATCCATGAGCAGTTGATATTTGCCCAGTTATTTAAATCAAATTTAATTTGAGTGAGAAGTGTTTTATGATTGTTTTCAAAAAGATTCTGAGTCTGTCTTGGCAAATAGACTCCCAAATATTTTATATTGTCTGAGATTACTTTGAATGGGATTTCTCTTTCTAGCTCTTCCTGCTGTTTCTTGCTAGTCATATATAGGAAAATTGAGGATTTATGAGGGTTTATTTTATAACCTGCAACTTTACTAAAATTGCTAATTGTTTCCAGTAGTTTTTTAGATGATTTCGTGGGATTCTCTAGGTAGACCATCATGTCATCTGCAAAGAGTAAGAGTTTTGTCTCTTCCTTCCCAATTCTAATTCCTTTAATTTCTTTTTCATCTCTAATTGCTGGTGCTAACATTTCTAATACAATATTGAATAGTAGTGGTGATGATGGGGCACCCTTGTTTCACCCCTGATCTTATTGGGAATGCCTCTAGCCTCTCCCCATTGAGTATAATGCTTGTTGATGGTTTCAGATAGATACTGCTCATTATTTTAAGGAATAGTCCATTTATTCCTACACTCTCTAGTGTTTTTAATAGGAATGGATGCTGTATTTTGTCAAAAGCTTTTTCAGCATCTATTGATATGATTTCTGATAGGTTTGTTGTTAATATAATTGAGTATACTAACAGTTTTCCTAATATTGAACCAACCCTGAATTCCTGGAATAACTCCTACTTGATCATAATGTATTATCCTAGTGATGACTTGTTGTAATCGTTTTGCTAAGATTTTATTTAGGATTTTTGCATGTAAATTCATCAGGGAAATAGGTCTATAATTTTCTTTCTCTGTTTTAACTCTTCCTGGTTTAGGTAACAGTATCATTTTGGTTTCATAGAAAGAGTTAGGCAGAGTTCCATCTTTCCCTATTTTTCCAAAGAGTTTATATAGGATTGGAACCAATTGTTCCTTAAATGTTTGGTAGAATTCTCTTATGAATCCATCAGGCCCTGGAGATTTTTTTTAGGGAGTTCAGTAATGGCTTGTTGAATTTCTTTTTCTGAGATAGGGTTGTTTAGGTATTTAATCTCTTCTTCATTTAACCTGGGCAACTTATATTTTTGTAAATATTCATCCATTTCACTTAGATTATCAAATTTATTGGCATATAGTTGGGCAAAATAATTTCAAATTATTGCTTTAATTTCCTCCTCATTGGTGGTGAGTTCACCTTTTTCATTTATGATACTAGCAATTTGGTTTTCTTCTTTCTTATTTTTAATCAAATTGACCAGAGGTTTATCAATTTTATTGTTTTTTTTCATAATACCAACTTTTGGTTTTATTTAATAATTCAATAGTTTTTTTTGCTTTCAATTTTATTAATATCTCCTTTAATCTTTAGAATTTCTAATTTGGTGCTTAATTGGGAATTTTTGATTTGTTCTTTCTCTAATTTTTTTAGTTGCATGTTTAGTTCATTGATTTCCTCTTTCTCCAATTTATTCATGTAAGCATTTAGAGCTATAATATATCCCCTGAGAGTTGCTTTGAATGAATCCCATAGGTTTTGGTATGTTGTTTCATTATTATCATTATCTAGGATAAAATGGTTAATTCTTTCTATAATTAGTTTTTTGGTCCACTCATTTTTTAAAATGAGGTTATTCAGTTTCCAATTTGTTCTTGGTCTATATCTCCTTGGCCCAGTATTGTATATGACTTTTATTGCATTGTGATCTGAGAAAGATGTATTCACTATTTCTGCCTTTCTGCAATTGATCATTAGGTTTTTATGTCCTAGTACATGGTCAATTTTTGTATAAGTTCCATGTACTGCAGAGAAAAAGGTATATTCCTTTCTATCCCCATTCAGTTTCCTCTATAAGTCTACCATATCTAATTTTTCTAACAATCTATTTACCTCCCTAATTTCTTTCTTGTTTGTTTTATGATTCAATTTATCTAGATCTGATAGTGGGAGATTGAGGTCTCCCACTAGTAGAGTTTTGCTGTCTATGTCTTCCTGTAATTCTTTCAGCTTCTCCTCTAAGAATTTGGGTGCTGTCCCACTGGGTGCATATATATTCAATATTGAAATGACTTTATTGTCTATGGTACCTTTTAGGAGGATAAAGTTTCCTTCCTTATCTCTTTTAACACTATCTATTTTTGCTGCTGCTTTGTCTGAGATAAGGATTGCTACGGCTGCTTTTTTTCCTTCAACTGAAGCAAAATATATTTTGCTCCAGCCTTTTACCTTTACTCTATATGTATCTCTCTGCTTCAAATTAGTTTCTTGTAAGCAGCATATTGTAGGATTCTGGTTTTTAATCCACTCTGCTATTTGCTTACGTTTTAAGGGAGAGTTCATCCCATTCACATTCAAGGTTATGATTACTAATTCTTTATTGCTCTCCATGCTATCTTCCCTCTGTTTGTATTTTTCCCCCTTTCCCCCCTTTTATACATATTCCCCGTCTTTTGTTTCTGAATATCACCCCCTTCAGCGTGTTTGCCCTCCTATATCATGCCCTCCCCTTTCTTTCCCCTTTCCCTTTTTCCCTTTTCCCTTCCCTTCCTTTTGTTATTTCCCCTTATTTCCCCCACTCCCCTTCCCTTTCTCCATCCCCCCTCCACTTTTCCCCTTTTAATACTTGAAAGGTTAGATGTTTTATAAGTTAACTGAGTATGTGTAGATTGACTTTAAGCCAAGTCTGATGAGAAGAAGATTCAGGTGTTTCTCCCCTGCTCCCTTCTTCCCCACTATTACCATAGGTTTTTTGTACCTCTTCGTGTAACGAGATTTACCCTATTCAATCCCCTCCCTCCTCCCATCTCTTTCCTGTTCCCCTTTTTAGGGCATTAGTGGGTTTTTTTAGATCATTCTATCTAAGTCATAGAAAATTCTAAGTGTCTGTCCCTTCTAGTTCTGTATATTCTATCGAATAGAGTCAAAATTCCTGAGAGTTATTAGAGTCTTTATCCCAAGTGGGGTTAAAGCCAGTTACATCCCATTAGATAGTAGTCTCATGGATAGGTCATGAATGTCCATCATTTCTGGCTAGGTGTATTCTCTCTGTTAGAGTTACATTTCTCAATGTTTATGAGAATCTTTTATTTTTTACCCCCATGCTGGAATATAGCCAGTTTCAACTTACTGGATTGCAATTTTTTTTTCTTTTACCACCCCCCCTTTTTTTTACCTTTTCATGTGTCTCTTGAACCTCCTGTTTAATGCCCAAATTTTCTGTTTTGCTCTGGTCTTTTCCTCAGAAATTTTTGGAATTCTTCCATTTCTTTAAATGTCTATCTTTTTACCTGGAAGAGAAGGCTCAGCTTTGCAGGAAAGTACATTCTTGGCTGCATTCCAAGCTCCCGTGCTCTTCGAAATATCTCATTCCAGGCCCTTCGATACCTTAAAGTTAATGTAGCCAGGTCCTGCATGATCCTTACTGTGCCTCCTTGATACTTAAATTGTTTCTTTCTGGCTGCTTGCAGGATTTTCTCTTTTATCTGATAGTTCTGCAGTTTGGCCACAACATTCCTTGGTGTTTTCATTTTAGGATCTTTTTCTGGTGGGGATCGATGTACTCTTTCAATAACTACTTTACCCTCCAATTCCATATCAGGGCAGTTTTCCATCACTAGATCCTGTAATATTAAGTCCAAGCTTTTTTTCTCTTCAATGTTTTCAGGAAGTCCTATAATTTTCACGTTTCCCCTCCTCGATCTATTCTCAAGGTCAGTGGTTTTGTTGATGAGGTATTTTACATTTGCTTCTATTTTTTCTATTTTTTTTTATTTTGTTTAACTGACTCTTGCTGTCTCATGGAGTCATTAGTTTCTGTAGACTCCATTCTTTTTGGGGGGGAGGAGTTTTCTTTGTTAAACTTTTGCAACTCCTTTTCTAATTGGTCAATTCTACTTTTCCATTTGACCAAATGAGGTTTTGAGAGAATTAATTTCATTTTGCATTTGCCCATTTGAAGATCTAAGAGATTTGTTTTCTTGTTGCAAGGTATTAATTGTCTCCCCCAAATTTTCTAGTTGATTTTTAAACTCCTTCCTTATTTCTTCAAGGAAGTCTTTCTGTGATGAAGACCAGATTGTATTCTCCTCAGAGGTTCCAGATCTCTCTGAGTTAGTGTCTTTCCCTTCCAAGAATTTTTCTATGGATCCACCTTTCCGCTGACCCTTCTTCATTTTGCTGAGACCTGAGTTGGGGAGGGGCTGGTTCACAGGGGCTTGGGATTGCTAAAGGCTTTACTCACTGAGTGCAGTTTCTCTGGCTGGCCAGGAGGAGGTGCTGGTTGCTTTCTCTGGAGTGTCTGTGACCTTGGTTGAGGCCTTCTCCCTTTGCTTGAAGGGAGGAGTTGGAGCTATTGAATTCTTTTGCCTTCAATCAATGGTGGGCTTTACCCTGGTCTGAGGTCATTCCTCAGCTGGGCTCGTTCTTCTGCTCACATACCTGGGCCTCAGGCAGAAGAAGTTTGCATTTGTTTGTTAGGGGAGAAGTCAGAGTTGTAATGGGACTCAGACCAGAGGAGCCCAGGGATGGTGTCCACAGCTCCCCTGCTCCAGAATTCTCCCCCCAGCCCTGTCCAGGATCTCCAGGGGGACAGCTCCAACACCAGTGCCTCCCCCCCCCCACCCAGACTCACGCCCACATGGTCCAGCCCCACCTCTGGTCCAGCAGGTCCAGCTCCTGGGCCCTCAGACTCCCAGTTCAAATTCAGCTGCTAGTCTGGTTGATCGGGGCTTATCCTCCCTCTGGGCCCAGACTCACCCGCCCGAATTCAGCCACAGCTCCTGCTGGAGACAAATCCCGAGGTAGATGTTCTTTCTCTTGGCTTTTCTTTCTGGGTTTTTTTGAGTTGAATTTCTTTTAAGAGGTTTGTTTCATGTGATAGATGGGGAAGAGATCAGGAGACTTTAGAACTGTGCCTGTCTTCTCTCTGCCATCTTGGCCAGAAGTCTCCAGAGACTGATTTTTTTACAGTAGTTAGGTCTTAATGAGAAAGTAAAGGAGAAAAACCTGGCTCCCAGTTTGATAATTAATGATTACATAATAATAAAATAATAATTTCCCTCATATTCCTTGCTTTTGAGAAATTTTAAGTGTAGAATCTAATAGATGGAAAAATATTCACACTAGCTGAAGAAAAGTTATTTTAAGTTAGCAAAGGGGGTATCCATGAAAAAACTTTCAATTGTTTTTTCTATGAATGATATAAGTTCAGTTTTGTCTGGGGGAGGGGTGGAAAAGTTGTATCTAGAAGGTGAATAAGGGAAGGAAGTATTCCAAGAGATGAAATGGCTCAGGGTAAGGAGTGGGGTGGAGAAGAGGAAATCATGTAGGCATAAAAACAAAAGCTTAGAGTTGAGAGAAGGCAGTACTAGAATAGGAGAGATTGGGGACTGGGTGGGATTTTATTGTTATGTAGAAAATTTGAAAAGGAATGAAAGGCAGCATAAGGGAGGGCAACCTTAGAATACGGAGACCTTGGGTTTAAGTCCTACCTTTGACAAATTTCCTGGAGGCAAATCACTTAATCTCTAAATTGCAAGTTTCAATTGCTGTAGGAAATTTTCACACAAGGAGTTCTTTAAATCAGTATAGTTATGGGTGTGGATAAGAAAACAATAGCAGCAAATAAAGGAAGAGTATGAAAATAAGTCAGGCAACAATAAGAAAGATCTTAAGAAATAAGCCTGGAAAGATAGATTGGAACCACATGGTGGCCATAAATAGCAAAAGGAGGAGTTGATACTTTATTTGGTAAGCACTAAAGATTTTTGAATTAGAAAAAAATGAGGTGATTGGAGAGGTGCTTTAACCAGACCACTAAGACAGATGTGGGAAGGGTGGAGACATGGGGATCCTTGTCAGGAGACTTTTGCCATATTCCAGGGAGTAGGAAAGTGAGAACTGGAACTAACAGAATGTTTTTGAATACCATGACATCAGGGAAGTGATGCCATTAAAAGCAGATGGATTGGATTTGAATGAGCTGTACTAAGTCACTTGCCTCACTTTCTCCTCCTGAGTCATCTGAGTCCAGTGGCCAGAGATGATTCAGATGACTGGAGATCGTCCTGGTTGCAGGGCAATCATAGTTAAGAAATTTTTCCAAAGTCACATGGCTAGTAAGTGTCAGAGGCTGAATTCGAACTGCTGTACGCTTGATTTCGAAGGCCAGTACTCTATCCACTGTGCCATCTAGCTGTCCCTGGAACTGGTAAAAAAGGGAAAGGTATAAGAGGGGTGTTGATCTGAAAGACATTTTAGAGATAAAAACAGAAATAATTTGGCAATTGATTGAATGTGTGTAGGATGGGAGTTGGGGATAAAAGGAAGAGGCAAGAGTGAAAATTGATGTTTTGATTTCAAGTCTGGGATTATTATGAGTATGGTACTGCCATTAGTTGGAAGAAGAATTAGGGAGGCCATAAACTGGGAGGATGATTAGGAGTATATTATGAGGGGTGGCTAGGTGGCATAGTGGATAAAGCACTGGCCTTGGAGTCAGGAGTACCTGGGTTCAAATCTGATCTCAGACACTTAATAATTACCTAGCTGTGTGGCCTTGGGCAAGCCACTTAACCCCACTTGCCTTGCAAAAAAAAAAAAAAAAACCTAAAAAAAAAAGGAGTATATTATGATAGGTTTTGCATATCTTGTTTGTGATACTGGCAGGACATTCATGTAAAGAGATCCAGGAGTCAGTTGGAAATATGGGAGTAGATCTGGAGATGTTGTCACTGATTTGTCCCTTGGGTTCAGTTCTGCCCCACAAAGAATCGTGACTCAGACTCAGGAATATAGGTTTTGGAAAGAAAATAGAGATTTAAAGGAAGTTACAGCATATTAAGAAAGGGGTAGAAAAGTTTGGCAGGGTTCAGTAGGAGACTGGAAGGTAAAGGGGTCAAGCCCCTCCCTCCTTCTTCTTAAATTCTCTCCCAGAATCCATGGGGGGGTGTGGCCTAGAAATGACCCAAGGCCCTCATTGGAGATTTTGCCTTTTAGGGAGGGGTCTCTTTTGGGTGGTCTTCCTGGGCCTGTGCTCCCTGGCTGCCCCATCAAAAAACAATGCAATCCAAATAAGGTTGAAGGTCAGACCCTGAGGTGTGGAAGGACAATGGAAGATTTCCTTTACAATGCAAACAAAAGATCTACAAAGTTTGTCTCCAACTGATCTCATCACTCCCTTGCCCAATTTTCTCTGCATCAGAGATAGGTTGTGAGTAGTGGCTTAGATTTGAGTCCTTTGCATAGGAGTATTTATTTAGGTCACAGGAATGAGGAGAGAAACAGGAATGGAGAGAGAGAGAGAGAGAGAGAGAGAGAGAGAGAGAGAGAGAGAGAGAGAGAGACCAAGAGAATTCAGTGTCTGAAACCACAACTCTCACTTTCATCTATAAAATAGAAATAATAAATACATGTATGCCCATTAGTGTCATAATGAAGATCAAATGAAACAGCATATGCAAAGTGTTTTATAAACCTTAAGGAGCTATATAAATATGATGATGTTGAAGAAGAAAGGAGAACAAAAAGAAAAGGAAGAGGAGAAGGGTGGTAATCAATACTGTCAATATTTTCAAAAGTTCAAAAATCATGAGAATTATAAAAAACAAAGCTACTGGATTTAGTTGTTTTTTTTTTTAAAGATCATTAATTTAAATGCAGAAAGTTGTTTCTGAGGAGTGGTAAGGAGTAAAACAAGATTGAAAAGAGTGGAGAGAAGGGGCAGCGAGGTGGCTCAGTGGATAGAGTATCAGCTCTGCAGTCAGAAGTACCTGAGTTCTAGTCTGGCCTCAGACACTTAATAATTACCCAGCTGTGTGGCCTTGGGCCAGCCACTTAACCCAATTTGCCTTGCAAAAACCTAACAAAAAAAGAAAGAAAAGGTTGGAGAGGCTATGGAAGCAAAGAATATGGGTGAAAAGTTTGACAGTGAAGAGGACACCAGAGATAGGATGATGATTCAGGGGTAGTAGAGTACTGAAAGGTTTTTCTTTTTCATGGAAGAGAGATGAGCATATTAAAGCTGAGGGAAAGGAGCCAGCAGAGAAGAGCATGATGAATGAAGAAGCCTGAATCTTCTTCAAATGTTAGTCCTTGAAAAATAAATTTACACTTTATAACCAGGTGCAAGAGACAGGGATTAAATTTCTCATTGAATAAAGGATTAGGAAACTTTTTTTTTAGATATATTAAAAGTTGTGTCATCCGCCAAATCCCCCCCCCAAAAAAAGTTTCTGGTCAGTTGAACATCCTGATTAGCCATGATTTAAATAACAATGAAAGTTCTTGCTCATTGATCAGAAGAAAAGTCTCTTGGGTTACTTTGGAGCTGAGGAAAAAAGGGATCTGAATTCAAGAAACTAAACAGCATTCACCTGTAGTACAGATAAGGCTAGTTTTGTTTTTTCCCTTGTAAGCAGGCAGCTTAGATAATACAGTGGATAGAGCATTAGATCTGAAGTCAAAAAGACCTGAGTTCAAATTCATTCTGAGATATTCCCTAGTTATTTGACCATAGGTGTTATTTAACTGCTGTCTGTATCAGTTTCCTCATCTCTGTAAAATGAATATATTAATACCTACTTCTCAGAGTTTTTGAGGGGATAAAAGGAGATATTTGAAAATCAACTTACATACTTTAAAATATATATATTATATATAAATACCATAAATTATATATATAATACTAAATAAATTATAGTTACTATTATGAAGATAGCTACTAAATTAGATGAATCATATCTGAATTTCTGCTTTTCAAAGCTTTTTAAATGACAAAAGTATTGAATGACAGTTTATGTTGGAATGATAAGAGGGCTTCAGCATTTGATAGGAAAAGATATGTCATTTATTTACTCTAGAAAATGACATTAAAATAGTCACTGAAAGGCTTGCATCATTTCTTACCCAGTTCAGTCATCTTACTCACATCTCAAAATGTCTTTCATTTCCTCAATAGAAGACATCTACAAAACATTTATAAAATTAATGAAGGGGTTTGGGGGAAAAGTAAAGAGAAATTAGTAATTGTGGATGTATGGACTCTAACTAGTAGAGTTTGGTGATGAAAGGAATGCACTGCTTAATCCAGAAATCTGACATTTCTAAACATGATCCCAAATGTTTTCTCAGACATTTCTGAGTTTATTCAAACTGAGAGATATTTGTTCACCTTTTTGAAATGTCAGATTTATGGTCTAAGAAAAATGGGCTGAACAAACCTGGAGCAAAAGAACAGGACTACAATAAAGTTGGTACCAAAGAATCACTTCTAAAGAGACAACCCCTTGCCTGACTTCATAGGATCATGAAAATTTTAAGTATTTTTTATTATATCATTTGGTATCACTTTCCTTTATCTAAAGGTCATTCATGTTTTTACTGATACCTTGGGAGGTCTTAGAATAGACCAGGCCATTATACTTTGAGACTTACAGTTTGTGTGTGGAATACACATTTGAAGCTTTTCAAAAGCAAAAGAATCAATCTTTAATATGTGGTTTTTTTTTCATAATTTCAACCAGAGTCATTGGGCTTTTTTTGCCTTTGGGTAAGATCATAGAAGAAACAAACAAACCTGGAATTGACAAAGTGGGATGCAAAGCATTTTTCTTCAAAGGACACTAACCTCCTAAAAATAACCAATTTTGGACTACACAAAAATAAAAAATAAAATTTTGTTTGCATAAGTCAGTACAGACATATAGGGAAAGGCGATATGGCAAAATGTACAGAGAATTAACCATGGGGTTAGGAAGATCTAGATTCTAACCTTAACTCTGGGGAATGATTGGTATGTGATCCTAAGCAAGTAGTTAAATAACAAAACTCCACATAACTCTATAAGATTATAAAATGCAGATTAAGTGTTGCTGTGTATTGGTAGAATGAGTTTTCATAATTAGAATTCCTTATAGTGATTAAATAGTAGGTCTGGTACAAAACAAGCAAAATACAGTTTCAGAAAATTTCTTTTTATTTAAGTACAATGCTACAAACAGTATAAAGAAAGTAAATGAAGATTAAATGAAAAAAGTAATTTGTTGTTCTTCAGTCAAATACAACTCTGCATGACTCCATTTTAAATTTTCTTGGCTGAGATATTGGAGTGGTTTGCCATTTCTTTCTCCAATTCATTTTACAGAAAAAAATTGATGCAAGCAAGCTTAACCATCAGATAACTAGTATCTGAGGCTAGATTTGAACTTAGGAAGATGAGTCTTCCTGACACCAAGTCAGCACCACCTGGCTGCCCTTAAAAAAATTAGAACAAAGATTTAAAAAAAAAATAGGTGCAGAAAATTTTTTAATAATATGTTGAATTTCTCCCTTATCTCTAAAACACATTTTTTTATTCATAGTCATCTCTTTCTCTGAAATGTTTTCCCTATTTCTCTGTCTAAACTCAAATTCCCACCTCTTCCATCAGGTTGTAGACCCCTTGGTCATTACTGTCCTATTCTTCTTTTAACACTCATTTTTAGTAGTCTTATTGTTATCTCTTTCCTGTGTGCATCTTCCCCAGTGAGACTAAATTTTATGTGATTGAGCTTTATGTCTTCTGTTTTTTTTAAATAAGTCTTCCTGAGTACTTGCTATAGTGTTAGTTACTCAAGAGAGACAGAGAATGGAAAAAAACAGAAGGAAATGTAAGAAAGACTGATAGACAGACACAGAGACAGAGGTAGTGTGAGATGCACAGATAGACAGAAATAGAGACTACCAGAAAAATACACCAAAAAAGATGGAGGCAGAGAAAAAATGGTAAAGACAGAGTGAAATGAGAAAGACAGAATAAGAGAGGAGGGAAAGACAGAGAAAGAAATAAAAATGGCAGAGACAGAGGGAAAGACAGAGAAAGGGAGTTGGAGAAAGAGAGAAATGAATGAGAAATGGGACAAAGCAAGGTAAACAAGAGAGTGACCACAGACAGAAGAAGAAGAGGCAGGGAAGGAGGTAGACAGATACAAGAGAAAGTAAGGAAAAGAGATTGCCATGATCCTTTTTATGTAGTGCCTTAATTGCAACATCATCCCCTGGGCACAACTCTTTAACTTTGTATTGAACTTGAGATATTCTGAGAAAAGGATCCTCTTTATTCCATAACCAATAAAAAATGTCTGGGCCAAGAATGTTACTGCTTAGAAATTTTTCAAAACTCTTGGTGTAAACAATTGTAGTGGTTGATCTCTCAATAAGGTATTCTGAGAAGTGCATGAAGATGTGCTAGTGTGACTTTACCTGGAACAGAATACTTCTAATGTCTCAAAATATGTTTTCAATCAAATAATGAAATTGTAAAACAGTATCAATAGATTTTCAAAGAATCTTGATTTTTTTTAAAAAATTAATCTTGTAAATGTTAACATTAGTAAAAAATTTCCAGGAGAATAACAAATTTCCAAAAATAAAACAATTGTGCTACTAACTCAGAACCTTAGTCTCCCCACCCAGTCTTCCATGTCTGAATGACATAAGAAAGTACTTTATTGCAAAAAAACCCCAATTAGTGGTTTTCCTTGATGTCAGTTTAATGTTACTTCTCCCTAAGAGTTGTTGTTCTGGGAACACAAAATAGAGTATTTTCTTATACCAATCCTTAATGGGTTGACACCAAAAAAGATATATATTCTCATATATTAAAACCAGCTGGGGACAAGGATATTGTTGAAGGAAGAATTCTTTACCAGTTTATGTGGTTACATAGAATTCCATTCATGAAGATGCACAAGAGTTCCACATAAGATAACCTTTCTCAGTTAGTCTGAAAAAGTTAGTCAGAATCAGATCACTAGCATGAGAAGATTCTCTCATTTTGTTTCCTAAAGATTCTTCCTGACTGCCTTTGATAGGAGCAGCAGCTAATGAGAACGTTTCACCCTGAACATAATTATATTATATTTATTATATTATATTATATTATATTATATTATATTATATTATATTATATTATATTATATTAATTAGATTTATTGTATTAGATTTACATATTTATGATTTATATGACTTTTTTCTGAGTGCTTATGGATCTGTTTGACCCTTATCAAAAGTATTCTAGAAGCTTATGACGTTTCTTTGTTTTCAGTTGTGATGAGTTTACCTTGTTACCAGTCTTTCCAATTCAGACTTCCTACACTTGTTACTAGAGTATTCTCTCTAACATATAGCTCAGAATGCCCAACTCAGTTGTTTAAAAATCTGCATTGATTTCCTTTTTACTTGCCAAATAAGGTTTCAGCTCTCTAACCTATCAATGACTTAGTCAACTTTTTAGGCATTCAATATCCTCCTCAATTGGATCCAATATAGTTCCCCAACATAATCTCTCATTACTCTCCATCCACATTCAAATCAAACTGAAATACCCACCATTTCCTTATATTGTTCTGTTTTCTCCCTCTTTTGTGTATGCCATCTCAAAGAATTATTTTAGTGGTGTGGTATGATACCATGGCCATGGTATGGACTTAAAAAATATCAAGTGTGTAAAAACTTATGCTGTGTTGAGTCTGATGAGGACAGGAAGGGGTAATAAGATCCCCCCCTTTTTTGTAGTTATGATTAGAAAAAGAAGAGGATCTTAAATGGAAGAAGGTACAAGTAGGGATCTGTCAAAAATAACACAGGACAGATGGAGGGCAAAGCTAAAATTGTAAATCAAGGTTAGCAAAGCAAGCAGAAGGATCAGGGTATCAGTGTTAATTAGATGCAGCAAAATGATCACCATGACCACTCCCAGAAATAACCACATTTTTAAAATCCAACTAACTTATGTTCTATATTTTTCCTATCAAAAGAATGTTTTGGGGGGATGACGTGAAAAAGACAAAACAAAAATTGTAAATAATAATTTGATACTTAAAATATGGAAGGAGCAACTAAGAGAGAATTGAGACTTCCTTCTTGAACTCAGGCCATTAGTGCCAAATAAGCCATAGCCTAGGTTATGAAAATAACTGGGAGATGACTTTATTGAGCCATATTCACTGATTTTTGAATAGATGAAAAGAATTAGAGAGGAATCACAATACTGAAGGCAAAATGGCAAAATGCTGTTCTAATTTTTTATGAAAAGGAAGAGAATATAGAATGTAAATTATGGAGCAGGAAGCTTGACTTCTAGATAGTATTATCAAAGCTGTGACTGGAGTACAGTTAGGGATGAAGATGGACAGAAGCTGGGGCTAGCCCCAGGCTATACATTTTAAGGAACAACATGAAATTCTAAGGGTTCAAAGAAAGAAAACTTTGTCAGAGCTTGGTGATAGGGTAGGACCTACCTATGGTTGGGCAGAGGTGACAGGATTGGATAATTATATTGACAGGATAATAAAAGGGGAGGTAACATCATCATTCAACTATTTCAGGGGGGGGGGACTAATCCTTGTCCTACGTTCCCTAATCATAGGTGTCCTCCAAAAAGTCTGTCGTAACTGGGCCTTCTTTTCTTCTATCTCTTCTCTCTCTCTCTTTTAGTATCTTATCAACTCCAATAGAGTTAGACTTCTGAACCTCTGTATCTAGTCCTGAGCTCCAGCCTTATAACATAAAATGACTGTGGGGCAGCATCTCACATTGGATATTCCATAAGCATGTTAAACCCAGTATGTCCAAAATATTAAGTCTATTCCTACCCCATCTGTCAATCTGAAAAATTACTTAACATCACCATCCTCCTGGCCCTGCAGAATTATCAACTTTTTCTTCCTCACCACTTGCAATATCCAGTCAAACATCAAGTCTTATTTATTCTAACTCAATATTTTGTTTCTGTTCTATTCATATTACACACACACACATATACACACACACACACATTAACTCAAGCCCTCATCACCTCTCTAGACCATTGTAATAACTTCTTAAGTGAACTCCTCTGTCAAATTCATCCTTCATACAGTTGTCAAATATTCTTCATAAAGTACATATGACCACAGAACATCCATGCTCAAGAACTTTTAAGGACTCCCTATTGCCTATGGAAGAGGGAAAATCTTTAGCTTGGCATATATAGCTCTCATAGTCTGGTTTCAGTCTTTTTTTTTGGCCTCATTCCTCTTCAAACAGTTTATGTTCCAGACAAATTAGCCTACTTTCTCTTCTTAGAATAAAAAAAATCTATCTCTTGTCTTTATGACTTTGCATAGACATCAACTTAAAATGAACTCTTATGTTCAACTTTGCCTCTTGGAATCCACAGCTTCATTCAGATTTTATCTCATATGCAATAGAAAACCTTTCCCGGTCCCCTATTCATCATCACTCTGTCCTCATCTCAAATTATATTGTATTTCATTATTTACTTGTTTAACTACTTATTTATTCATTTAAATGTTACATCCTTCAATAGAGGGCAATGATTTAATTTTAATTTTTGTATCCACCCAGGTGATTAAATGATTAAATGCTTTTTTTTTTTGGATCAGAATGAAAGTCATCTGATGATTTGTAGTGGTAAAATCCTCTCCTCCCCACTCACTCAACATTTATCCCTCATACCTAAAACAAAATAGATCCTGGGATCTATTTCTCCCCTCATCACCCCAAATGAGAATAATTTCTTGCCTCTTACCTAAGTAACAAAATTCCTAATTTACATCTCTGGGTTATTATATAGAATATTAGTGAACATTATGAAAAGGAAATGTTGACTACAACAAGTTATCATTTCTTCATCAAAAAGAAATCATGTGGGGCAGCTAGGTGGCGCAGTGGATAGAGCACCAGCCCTGGAGTCAGGAGTACCTGAGTTCAAATTCGGCCTCAGACACTTAATAATTACCTAGCCATGTGGCCTTGGGCAAGCCACTTAACCCTGTTGCCTTGCAAAAGCTAAAAAAAAAAAAATCATGCTAGACTAACGAGGTGTTTTGGGGGCAGGATTTTTATACTGACAGTTGAAAAGATTGAAGAATCTAACATTTCTGTAGATTTTGGAAGAGCATTTGATAAAGTATCTTACACTATTCTTTTGGACAAGATCAAGAAACAAAAGCTAGATATATACAAAACAAGCTATGTAGGCGGGGAGCCAAGTTGGCAAAGTAAGGGCAGAGACTCATCGGAGTTCTCCCTCAAGCCATTCCAAATACCTTTAAATAATGACTATAATCAAATATGGTGAAACAAATGGGTGAAACAATTTAAGACAACTTGGAAGATCCAGGGAAAGGGAGAGAGGAACACAGAGCAGTGTGGGTTGTACTGGAGTGAATTGACTCCAGTCATCCAGGAATGGATTGTGGTTCATCTGAGTCAATGGTAGCAATTGTGGTTTTCAGACCTCTCAACTCAGACAACTTGGAAGGTCAACAGGAACAATCTGTCACACCAGGATGAGAGTGGAGCACAGTCTGGCACAGCCCCCAGCAGCATCGACCTGACCCAAACTGAACAGAAGCAGGCTCAGGAACAACTGGGTCCCTTGATCTCAACCCACAGATGACAAGGGGGGTCAGAGGGAAATTACAGGGATTATCCTTGCTGAGGCAGGACTCTGTTGCATTGTCCATACTCAGATCTGGGTTGTCTGGGGCCCCAGACCCAGAAAGAGGAAATACAACAGACCTGCTCCAGTGGAGCAGCAACACTCTTCTCAGTTCCAGGCAGTGACACAACTAGGTCTATATTTCAGAAGAGATGGAAAAAACAGGAAGAAAAAGGACCTATATGTCTTTACCACAGCTCTTTTCTGTTGGCAAGGAACTGGAGATTTGAAAGGCTAGCCATCTGTTGGGGAATAGTTGAATACATTATGGTATGTGGTTATGATGAAATACTCTTCTGTTATAAGAAATGATGAACAGGATGCTCTCAGTAAGAAAAAAACCTTACATGACCAGATGCTATGGGAAATGTACTATATACAAAGTAACAACAATGTTGTAGGATGATCAACTGTGAATGATTTACCTTTTCTCAGCAATGCTATGACCCAAAACAGCTCTGAAGAACTTGTGATAAAGAATACTATGCAAAATGACAAAGTTGATGGTGTCTGAATACAGATTGATGCATATATTTTTTAAATTGTATTTTTTCTTAAGCTTTTTCCTTTTCTTGGTGGGGGTTATGTTTATTCTTAAAAAATGATAATTGTGATAATATTTTTCATGACTTCACATTTATAACCTATATCAAATAACTTGCTTTCTCTAGAAGGGGGATTGGGGGGAGGAAGGAAAAGAATTCAGAAGTCAAGGTTTTAAAAGTGAATGTTGAAGCTTGTTTTGCATGTAACTGGGGAAAATAAAATAAAATAAATAAAAAAGAAACATAAATAGACACTAGAATGTTTAGAGAGATTCAGAATTAGATTGAAAGACTGGATACAGAATGGTCATGATCCAATGTCATCTTGGAAAGAGGTCTCCAAAGGAACATCTCATAATCTACCTTATAGTATTTAATATTTTTATTAATAACTTGATCACAGGCATCTATGGCATTCATTTGCCTATGATACAAAGGTGAATCAGAGAGGTAAATATCAGATGAGAGTGTGGATTTAAAAAAATATATTGGCAAGGAAGAACAAAGGCAAAATTTTATTAAATCAAGTTGAAAAATGATGTAAAATCTTACACCTGAGTTCAAAAAATTAACTTCTCAAAAACAAAAATTGGGAATATATGGTTAGATAAACATAAATAATAAATCAGATTGTCTAAGGGTACAAAAGTTCACTATGAGTTGTATGGTAGCTGAGAAAACAAATGAGTTCTTAGGCTACATTAAAAGAGTCAAAGATTACACAAAATAAGGAAGTGATCATTGTGATATTGTATTTAGTCTTAATTTATAGGATTTCACTTTAGTGTCAGGCCATGTCTAGAGTTTAATTCTGAGGGTTATAACTTAGTAAGTACATAAGAGTGTCTGGGGAAGATGATCATAATAGTGAAAGTCCTCAAATTAATGTCCTATGGAGATTAATTGAAGGAACTAGAGATTTAGCCTGGAAAAGAGAAGATTTAGTAGGATAGAATGATAGTTATTTTCAAGTCCTGCATGTGAAGAATTATCATGTGAGGTGATACTAGATTTCTACTTGCCTCTAGATGGCAAAACTAAGGATAATGGGTAAAATTTGGAAGGGGGCAAATTTAAACTTAATGCAAGCAAGAACAATCGATTCTTAACAATTAGTTATGCAAAAGGGGATTTGAATACCTTAGGCAACCTGTCACTTTAGATCCTAAAAAAAAGATTAGATTAACATTTGTCATGTATGCTGGAGAGGGCATGATTTTTTCAGGTATAAGTTAGACAAGAGAGTCTCTGAAGTCCTTGTCAACTCTGAGATTCTGTGAATGAATAGGATTGGTCTTAATCATGAGGACAATTGAAGTTCAAATGGGAACCCGTGATGAGGAAGGATAGCAAGGCAAAGGCAAAGACACCCTAAATTAGTATAGTCCTTTTGGAAACAATGATCAGTCTGTTTAGAAATGGATAACATACACATATAATGTGGATATATGTATTATATATAAAAATGTGTTTTGAATTATAACACTTGGTTAACATAACCAGAACTAAGTACTAAAAATGTTACTGTATTTGTCCTGAATATAATTAAACCAAAGCTTAGACCCAAACTTTGATGAAGAGCTTTCTTTTCCTTATGAAAAACATAAACTATTCCTATGATAATGTTAAATGGATCTCATCAGCAGACTTTTAGAAGTTTCAGACTATTTGTGCCAAAGTGTTAGATAAGCCACCATATCTCACATTAAAAATTCAGATTATTTTGTTTATCTGTAATTTAATTTTGTGTTCTTATTTTACAATTACTTTGTCTTTTCTCACACCATTAGAGAGAGCAGCATTTGTTTGATGACCACAAACATGACTTTCACCACTCTGGTAGCTCTATTGAAAAGGTGTCATTATCAACCTTCTACCATTTTCATTTCTGATTTCAGAAGAAATCATTTTCAGTTGAAAAGGTTTTGCCTTATAACCATTTGTGCCCAATTATTTAGAACATCTAAATCAAAAATAGACATGTTTCTTTATATAAGATTTATAATATTATGCCCTTACTAGAACTTTAGACCTTTGAAGAATTTTAACTTTATATCCTTCAAATGACAATAATATAGATACATAGACATTTGTACATATGTATATCTATATATGTGTGTGTTTCTATATATATGTGTGTGTATATCATCTTTTATTAATCTTTTTTGTTATTGTGAGGCACTGGGGTTAAGTGATTTGTTTAGTCACATAGTAAAGTTTCAAATGTCTGGGGCCAAATTTGAACTCAGGTTCTCCTGACTCTAGGGTTGGTGTTCTCTCTGCTCTACCACCTAGGTGCCTCATAGAAATTTCTTAAAAATAACCTCAATTATTTATCTTTAGGAAATTTTTTTCTTATAATATCTCTGGTTGTCTACATCTTCATTATGCAAATGAACGAAATATAAAAAAGGGAGCTGAATATTTTTTGTGTGTTATCATACTTTAATATGGCAAAGGAACTTTACCAGTTGAAAACAAGAAATGTTATTCTTTATGACATGCTTTAGGTTGTTAACTTTACTATTAAGTCATAGGGTTGGAAATTCATTATTTTTCTGTTTCAAATGCCTGTGAGCATTTTTGCAAGAATTTTACTTACAATAAAAGTAAATTACATTTATAATTTAAAAATATATTACTCCTTACCCAAATCTTTTTTAAACAGATGTATTTTCCATGATTCACTCAACTTCTAGTTGTTATTTAAAAATTCCTTTTACTGAAATTATTTCATGATATCCAATTTTTCATCAGCTATTTTTCTTCCTTCCACTTAAAGACAACATAGTTTAGAGGACAGAGGGCCATCCTTGGAGTAAGGAAAACCTCGACTGACTCTAGCTATGGGATCAGAAGCATTTAATGTTTCAGTGCCAGGCAGCTCCTTCAAACTGTGCATTACTGGTCTGGATCAAAGGAAGGTATTTCCCCATTGAGGAGTTCCCTAAAGTATTGAAATCAGAGGTCTAACCCTTTGTTCTATAAATAATAATAATAATTTTTTAAAGATGAAATTTCCATTAAGTAAGTTAACAGAAAATGGAAGTGCCTTGGTGGCAGGAATTGTTTTGGTTTTCTTGTATTTCTTGTTCTTAGTATAGTGGTTAGCACATGGTTGGTACTCAAGAAAGGTTTGATATATTGACTTGAAAGATTAATATGACTTGACTTTTCTCAGAATATGAACTCCAACAAATGTTTTGGTAATTGAAGCACCCCATCCATCCAATATAATGAATTCATGGCAATTTTACCATCTATTTCCCAAGATCCTTATCTATTAGCTTCTTTTGTCTGCAAGTGGATTGTGAAACAATCCCAATGCAATAATAATGTCATTTTTGTTTCTCCTATAGATTTTCACTAAAAGGCTTCCCACCTTTCTTCCCACTACTTCCACTTCCTAGATTTCCTTACACGTGTGTGTGTGTGTGTGTGTGTGTGTATGTGTATGTGTGTATGGGTGTATGTGCCTAGATACATATATATATATATACATATATATTTAATATAAGTTACTCTGTTGTCATTTGTTCTATTCTCTTCCATTTGAATAAGGTATATTCTTCCACATCTAATTCAAGTTATTAGTACAATCATATCAAATGCAAATCATAACTGGATAAAATTTGCCTCCTAGCATTATGCTATAAACTAAGTTCATTTTTAAATACATGTATGAAGTCATGGCTTTTCTCATTGGTGCTCTCCCTAAATACTGTCTTCAGTGAATTATTATGCTCTCTTGATATTCTCCCTGTGTTGTGCTTGCTATTTTCTGTTATATCTAGCTTAAAAAATGTCTGAAGACATCTTTCTTCTATCTTTTCCATTCTTATCTTACAGTTGTACTCTTCAGATTAAAAAACAAGATTCTGGCCAAGTATATTTTGATCAACTCTTTTTTAGTTGAACAACTTCTCTGTCCAAGTGTCAATCATTCCAGTAATTTAAGTTGTAATCCATAAATACAAATACCATTTTTAGGCACTATAGTATTAGTCAACTATTCACATGCCCAACTGACTTTCTGTTCTGAAAACCTCTAATTTCAATTTGTAGTCATAATGAAAACACCAGCTGTACCCCTATAGCCTTCAATTTCTTTCTTAAGACTACAGTCTTTAGCAACATTTTAGGTTTTTTCTGGTGACAAAATTTATATCTCCATGAATCATTAAGAGTGGGTAGTAGTCATAGATTTGATAGGTCTTGGAAGGCTCTTCATCTCATCCCAGATATGTACTCTGAGAATAAATATAATAATATCTGGGATTTGTTCAGTGATTTAAAGAATACATTGCACTTTTTAAATATTATCCCATTTATTCCTGGAACAATTCTAGAAGGTAGACGTCATTATTATTGCCATTCTACAAACCAGAAAGCTGAAGCAGGCAGAGGTTCAATGACTTACCATAGATCACACAGCTAATAAGTGTCTGAAGTTGAATTTGAACTTGGATTTTCTTGACTTTAGTTTTATCACTCTATCCATTACACTGCCTATTTCCTTCTAACTCCTAATTTTTCCTGTATGATCAATTCGATTAGTGCTGTACATCTCAATTCCAACCACTACTGCTTATCTTTTCTTTCATTGACCTTAGTAGATAGTCTCTCCTCAACAATACCAACCCTAACCCCTTCCCAAACCAATTTCATTACCAAATTGCTCCTATACAAGGAGTCACATACCTATTACACAGATCCAGGTGTTCAGTGATCCTTTTCTTCCACCTCTTGAGCACCGCATTTTTACCTTTCATTTTTTTAATGCAAACTAAATTTTTTCACAGTATTTCATAGTATATGACTTCACAGTATTGTTCTGTTTTCTTTTTTAATTCTCCTTTTTTTCATGGTATTAAGGTTTTTTTTGTCTATCAGGTTCTTCTGTCATACCTATGATACTTAAGTTGTTGCTACATATTCTGTCTTCAAGATCAGTATGTTTTGTTTCTATAGTGAACATTGTTTCTTATTAAATGTTATTGTTTTTCATCTTCTCTTTTTTCTAAATTGTCTTTTTCTATGCATTTGCTTTCCTAATCTATTGTTCTCTCTTTTCATCTCTGGTAAGATTTGCCAATGCAGATTCATATTTTTCTATTCTGTCCTTTTTTTCTTTCTGTGCAGGCCATAATTCATGCTCTCATGATTCTCATTTCTCTTTTAAACTCAGGAATGGCATATTATGGTTCCATATTCTTTTCAAATTCCACAGGATCCTTTGTCTCATGTGAGATCACTTTCTTTTGTTTTAAGTATTTATTAAAAAATGTCTCAACTCATTTGCTAGATCTAGAGCTATAATTCTTCGGTTATTACTGTTTTTCATGTTGATCTGTCTGTTAATGTGCAATGTCTTTGAAGTTTTGTCTTCTTGAAGTATTTGGTAATTTCAGTCTTTTTTTCTCCTTATTTCCCCAATCACTCGTTTTCTGATTTTCTCCCCTCTGCCTGTGATTTCCCTAAGGGCTGCATCTTAAAGTGCCTCAGTCTCTTCTCAGGCTAGGCAACTGATAATTCACCAAACTAGATTTTTGCTCATGTGACTTTAGGGTGATCAGAATCAGTCCCACTTAAAATACTAAACATTTTCCCTCAGTGTTGGTATGATACTGCACAGTACTCCCAACTCCACCCCACATATGGTGTTTCTGGTCCTGGTCCCTCTGGTTTTTAGTCCTTTAGCTTGGTACCATCAATTTAGAGCTTTACAGTGGTGCTACAGGGTTATCTTTGTCTGCACTGGTTTCTACTGGTATTCTGGGGTTTGGGGGCTTTGGTAATTGGGAGATTATAGCACTCATGCTGCAGGGTTGTAGCCCTTATCTGGTTTTTGTTTTGTTTTGTTTTGTTTTGTTCCTGAAGGATTGTGTTGGCCCAGCTAAATATTACAACCAGGGAAAATTTTCACAACCTGAAAAGTACTGGAAAGAAGGAGGGAAATCAGAGTGTGAGAATGGATTTTGTGGAAGAAAATTACTGAGTGACTTCAGAGTCAGGGCTTAGAGTTCATGGGTTTTTGTTTGTTTTTTTAACCTCCTTTTGAGGACCAGGGCTGTTCAAAATGAAGTCCGCATGTGAATGCAGTGCGATTTTATGTGGACCCCTGTGAGTTTACTAAATGCTTTAGTAAATGAATCAAACTACCACAGAGCTCTCACTAAAATGACAAATCAAAATATTTTGTCTATTATTTCAATAAAAGCTTTCATAAGTAAGGTTGGACATACCGATTCTAGACTAGGGAGACAGTTGATGTTGTTTTATCTTTGTTGCATAATTTCTGTTTTGAAATGATTTGAGAAGTGAGAATCAGGGAAAATGTCTAGTTTTCCATCTTGTTGGTCTCCTGATTTTTTTTTTAGTAAGGAAAACTACTCTCCTTGATTATCTGTAGAGTGTAAATGCATTGCATCAGTCCTTTTAATTTCATTAGTAGGGTAGTTAAATAATAGTATCTCCTCTTTCTGTAGTAATTTAAAGTTCACAAAACATGTCTCTGTTTTGAATAATGAAAGAAACAAGGTTCAGAGAGATTATAGAGGTTGTGTGACTTACCAAAGGTCATACAACTTTAAGTGGCTTTGTTAGGGTTGGGACATTTTCAGCTTTTCCAGTTAAAATACGTTGCATGAATTTTTAAAAAAAGAATAAGCAATATTTTAAGTTCTAAAAGTTTAATAGTAAAGCCAAATCTGATTTCAGAAAGTGTCAAATTTTCTGAAAATCCAGGAGAATTCAATATTGTCTAGGCAAACTTAAAAAACTATACTGAATTTCATAGGAATTTTATATTTTATAAAATTTTATATTTTATATTCAAATATTAATTACAATGATTTTTTTCCCATATTTTTGAGACCCAGAAAACAAAGCTAAATGGTTTTTATTTTTCCTGAATCAGATATCTTTTTCCTTAGGCAGAACCATCACATTTAATCTAGAAATGCAAACCAATTATAAAAATAGTCAGGCTTCATGCTCCTCTGCTTTTTCCAGATAAATAGATCCTATAATGAAAAAATGACCACTTATATTTACATAATATTTCAAGGTTTATAAAATGCTCTTTTGCAACAACTCTGTGAGTTAGGCAGGTCTTATTACTATCACTTTGTAGATAAGGAAACTGGTGTTCAGCATGGTTATATAACTAATAAATGTCAGATTTAATTCCAGTTCCCTTCCCTTCAAATGCAGGGCTCTTTACTATAGCACATTTTTATATGGTTATTGACGGTATTATGTGGCTACCATTTTGCCAATGAAAATTATTTTGTATTTATTTCAAAAATGTTAAAAGGAAAGACATGGTAGTGAAGTATATTATCTATATTATAGAGAAGAATTATAATGATCTTTACAATGAAGATCTCAAAGAGTTGCAAAGATAACCCTTTGCTTGGAATTTTTTAGATCCCTTAAAAAATAGAGCAGGGCTGTTCAACCTTAGGTTATCTTAAGGCCACATTAAAATAAAATAATTAGGGGTGGCTAGGTGACGTAGTGGATAAAGCACTGTAGTGGATAAAGCACCAGCCTTAGAGTCAGGAGTACCTGGGTTCAAATCCGGTGTCAGACACTTAATGATTGCCTAGCTGTGTGGCCTTGGGCAAGCCACTTAACCCCATTTGCCTTGCAAAAAACCTAAAAAAATAAAATAAAATAATTATTTGAGGGTCACACTCAGAATAAAAAAATACAGTACACCAATATAATAGTTTATTTGTAGTCTTGCCTTAGGTTTAGCAAGTGATATGAAAAATCATGGTACTTTTAACTTCTTAGAATGATTGTCTACTTGCACCAACTAGTGCCAATACAACAGGTGTAAAGGATGTGAATTGTGAAAGCAAACACAAAACAACAGATAACACAACAGTATAAAGGTAGATGCATACTGACTAGACTGCTTCATTCAGACAGATTCATCCTACCAATCGATTCCATGCTTAAAAATTAACATTACTGAAATTATTTATTAGTGATGGAATTAAAAACTCTAATACACATTATTTTATTTTTATGCTCATGAAAATTAAAATCCACAGGTGGGCTGCATAAAAATCACACTGCAGGCCCCATGTGACCCATGGGCCATATTTTGGACAGCCCTGTGGAAAAAAATTAAAATGATTGCCAAAGTCCCTTTCAGTCTTCTAATCCTTTTTTATAGACTGCAGGGAGAAAGAAAGAACCCATAATTAAGGCAAGGTCAATGAAGTCTTACCAAAATTTAATGGATATAAAAATGAAATATATACTCCCTTTCAGTAGGTGAAAACTATAAGTTTAGCATATAGTTAGAATGATTAGTGAAAATAGGAAGGTACTTTACAATAATAACAATGGTTTGTAGTACATAATCGTAATCAATTCCCCCTCACTCAAATTTATTCTATCCCCTTCGTTATTTCAAATTCTGAGTTATGAAATTAATTTAGAATCAGAGTTTGTGTGGCTTTCTCTGGTTATCAATATTGCTAATTATTGCTCTGGAGTTGGATAGTGTATAGTTGGGGATAGGAGTAAATGACATGATTTTCTAGAAACTTAGAATATGCTTTAGCTCTATGAACCCTTGACTCTGAACTGAGTTGTCTATGGTCAAGAAATATAATACTTTGGTTAATCAAAATTTGGGCTTAAATAGAGAATTGTCATATCAAATGTACATTAGTTATACATTTTCAAAAATAATAATATCTTATAATATATGTAGCATAAAATCTATGCTGAACTCATAACCCTTTTTTAATAAAATGGTGTTTCATGGCAAAATCTTAAATGTTCATCACCGTGGAGATCAATATTGATTTTAATATTCACATAACAGTTATTTATAATAATAATGTTTGTCCTTCATTTTTGAAGAAGACCATGACATCAGGGAGATGATGCCATAACAAGCATGTGCTGTCACCAGCCTCACTTTCCTCCAGAGTCATCTGGGTCCAGTGACCAAATATGAATATATTGGAGATAGCCCTAGATGTGAGTCAATCAAGGAGAAGTAACTTGCCCAGGGTCACACAGCTAGTAAATGTCAGAGGCTGGATTCAAACTTCCCTCCTCATGATTTCAAGACCAGTGCTCTATCCGGCTAGCGGCACCAACTAGCACCAACTAGCTGCCCCACTCAGGATAACTGAGAACATCACATTACTGAGATTTTTCAATACTTATAACATTGAATCATGTATATCTATATGATATATAGATATATATGTATATATATATATATATATATATATATATTTATAAGGTTGATTCCTCTTGGAAATTTGGACATCAAGTTCAATGATTCTCATAGCATTAGACAAGTTCAGTGGTATAGAATAGTACATCTATATAGGAGAGAATGTCTATTTGCATTAAAATCAAATGTTGATAACATATAGTGCCTTTTCAACAAATATCTCAAAATTATTTTCAACACTACAGCAATCTTTTGATGTATATTCTACACACACAAGAATTATAGAAAAGGATTTTTTATTGCTTGACTCAACAATAAGGAAAAATCTGAAGAGGAATTGTCCACTTTTTCTTATTAGATAATATTGTAGAGGGACAGGGAGGAGAAATTGATGTACTGTGTTTTCTTCATTTCTTTTGGTTCTACCCTAAATGGACGCTTTCTCCCTTTGTTATTCTTTAGTCATCACAATTAAGGATTCAATGCAAGGAAAAATTATACTTCCTGAAATTAAGAAAAATAAAAAGACATTACACATAAGATTGTTAAGGAAAGACTTTAAATAAGAAAAGCCATTGGCCTGAAAAAAAAAACAAATGGGATATATGCTTGTATATGACACAATGTATGAAAAAAGATTGGACATCACTTAGAAAATATTGGCTCAAACCAACCACTGATGTAAAGAAAACAGAATCTTCAAAATTCTGAGTTGGCTATAATAAAAGCTTAAGAATACTAAGTAAATGGTTCCAATCTGATTTGCCACTGTCAATTGCTATGAACATGTTGGAAGGAAGTAGGACACAAGCTATATATATATATGCATTGCAACAAATGTACAATGCCTTTTAACATTTAAATGCTTTCTCAAAAATAATTTTTCACCTGACATCTTACTTGATGGCTAACATAAAATTTAACTTGTAACTAGGCATCAGGGAAGATGGGTTCTAGGGTTGTGATAGTTTTCTTTCCCCTTTGCATTTAACTCTGGCAATGTGATTATGTGACTGACTGAAAAGATGACAACTAATATAAAATGCATATTGTTAAGTATATTATCCTGAGGAAACATGAAAAAAAACGTGTAAATGTACTTAGCAACACTTACAGAAGGAAATGGAATGCATAAAGATGGCAATTCAGAGTGGGGGGAGTCAATTATAAGTGCTCTAAAAATATGTGGGAAAGTGTTTGTTGGAAGCACTGCCTGATGATCTTTAAGAATATAATTAAAATAGGCTAGAGCAATAGAGTTTCCATGCATGAAGAGTAATTGCTCATGCCCTCATAAAGAATTGATGGAATATTAAGAATCAAAATAAAAAGAATAAGAAATAAAAGAATAAGTATTGTTCATTCCTCATGGGTTTAAGCCATTTATAATCAATATATTTCTTATTTATCAGGAATCTAGTGTGAAATACATTTTTAAAGAATGACAATAATGCAACCAAAAACTAAGGAAGCATCATTCCATATTGATATATAATGACAAGTAAATGGAGATCTTTCAAAGTCAAAATCTATTCCCTCGCTTTCTCTTTGAAAAGGGGAAAGGGGCATAAGCTAAAATATTGTAGATGGAATAGGGTACCACAAGAAAGCTATCTGAATAGATTTTGAAGATTGAATTTAATCAAAGAACTTTCTTGAGACTGTTAGGTGGCATAGTGGATAGAGTACTGACCCTAAAGTCAGGAGGACCTGAGTTCAATTCTGACATTAAGAACTTAAACTGCCTAGCTGTGTGACCTTGGGTAAGTCACTTAACCCTACTACCTTAAATAAAAAAAAATTTTAAAAGAAAGAACTTTCTCAAAAATTCAAAAGATAATATTATAATTACATTACATTCTTTTTAAAAATTATTAAATGAAATTAGGTCTTTTAAAACTAATTTTCCTATTGAATTAAAATTAAAGACATCTTCAGTGTGGCACTCGACCTGGCAAATCACCTTATATACTTTGCGTGGCTTATTTTTAATTCAAAAGCACATAAAAAATTTTAACCTCCAATTTTTAAAAAGTATTCAAAAAACAGAGTATCACTGTTCTCTCAAGGTGCTGGTTCTCTTCTTTACTTTATATTGTGTGTTTAATAAACTAACCTCATATATCATATTGTATATGGGACTCAGTACTTAGATGAATTCTGTGGAGTTAGATGAACCTGTGAACCTTCATATATGAAAATATCAGAAAATTGTAAACATAGTTATCAGAGAAAGCACAAGATCAAGTACTTTTATATGAAAATGATAAAGTTTTTATTTGTGAAGAATTTCACTAATTCTGAATAATTTTTTCACATCTATTTTTAAAAAGGAAAGCAAAAGTATGCTTTAAAAACATCTTTGTCTTATTCCTCAAAACATTTTATTTTTCATTATTTTTTAATTTATTTTTCAAAAGAATATTTTCATAGGTACACTTTAAACATTAAATGTTTATTTGTTTTTCTTAAAAATAAGATTGCATTTTTATTCATTTAAATGGATCTGTGATTTCATTGTTACGGTGAAGAAACCCTTTGAACCAATGCAGATAGGACAAGCTATGTGATTCATAATCTTAAAGAGTTGACTGAAACACTGAAAGATTAAATGAACTTGCCCAGGGTCATACAGCTAGTATATTTCTGAGACCAGACTTGACCACAGGCCTTCCTGACCTTGAGGCTGGCTCTTTTGTATTTATTTGTATTTTTAAAGCATATTTCTGGATTTCTTTCCTTCACAAGCATGCTACCAAGTTTAAATAATTATGACAGGTATAACTAAAGGGTGCATTCTAAAGGGTAGGTCTATTTTTAGGACTTGGAGTCATTTTTAAAATTATTGATTTCCTAGTGATGCCATGCAGGACTCTTCCTTTCCTGTACCACTGGGGTCATTTTGGTGGTAAACCAGAGAATTAGAGAAATGTATTCATGCTTTCTGGCCACAATAACATTTATTACAATATACAAGTTGTCTGATATGTGCAATATGATTAAGAAGTTAAAATGTTGCTCTGGGATTTAGAAGATTTGGATGTGAGTTCTACTTCTGAAGTTCTAGGTGGTCCTAGGTAAGTTATAGAATATCAGAGTTGGCAGTGTAATCCCTAGATACTTGAATTTGGTTTTGTCTATGAGGAATCATTATTCAGTCTCAGGAAAGCAAGGGTGGAAATAAAACAAAAATTTATTAAAAGAAGTTATAACCCATAGGAAAGGATAGGGAGTGAGAAAGAGAGGGGGTGGGGACAGACAGACAGACAGATAGTGATTAAGAGAGAAAAGAACAGCCAAGCAGCATTGGCTGGGCAGCAGGTCAGAGAAGACTGCAGCCCTGAGCAGGAGTCCAACCAAGATTTTTATGTCTTGCCTCTCACCCAGAGATGAGATCCCTTTCTCTTACTGAACCTGGAATTAAGTAGAAGGTGAAGCCTAAGGAGATCAGGATATAAATTTTACATTAAACAATGAATCAATGGTATTCTGATTTAGATCAAGAAGGGGGATCTCTACACAATTTGACAGGATTAGCAAATAGATTACAAAATTTTTTTTGGTTACAATCCATAATTCTCTCTATCTTTTCCATGGCAGTCAATTTACATGTCCACCCAATTTCTATATTCACAATTCTCTTCATCTTTCCACTGCATCAGCAGGTACCTTAGATATTTAAATTAAATGTCTTGTACTTTTTAAGACAATAGGATTTTTTTCTTATTATGGAAAAGAGAATCAATTTGTTCTATTCATTTTAATTGACACATTTGGGAGTAAATACCTATTTAAATAAGTGTTATAGTAATAATAACAATGATGGTAAAAGATGTAGACACCCCCCTCCCCCCCAAAACAACCCTTTATGTATCCAAATGAAATTTTAAAAAATTATTATTATTATGTAAGACCCTGAGTTTCGAAACCTATGAACTTTTGCCTAAATTCTGCTCCTAAGTCTCTGCCTGGTCAGCTCTCTAAGTTTCTGCCTGGTCATCTATCCCACCATTCAATGGGGTAACCTCCCCAAGGACCTGCATTCAATGATAACACACCACACTATCTCAAGACAACCAGCAGATGCTTGGAAATCCCCTACTGAACCATATATAAGGTCTCTCCTCACTTTACTCAGGGTTCCAGGATCCTAGCCCTGTCTTAGGATGGAACCCTACCTTGAGCTAGTTTAATAAACCCTTGCTATTGCATCTCCATCATGTCAAGTGCCTCTGTCCGTAATTGGGGACTTTTCTCGGACCCTAACATTTGGGGGCTCTTTCGGGATCCCCAGCAGAGGCCACAAGATGTACTTGGAGGAGTATCTGAAGTAACCAAGTCCGCGTGGCTCTGTATTTGGACTAAGCTGGCAAAGGACCTAGGTGGATGCACTGCTAGGGTTGCCAGTGGGTTGTGGTGGAAGATGTTCCCCAACCCTCGGGAGGTCAGTATTGGAAGGACTGACGTTTGGAAATGAAATAAGGGAACCCTTCTGCAGGTCAGGTATGACTGATGTATGGGCTACCTGAATCAGACCCAGTCTTAATTGAGCTAGACTTGGACTGGGAACCTATTTCCCCCTAACCCTAACCCTAATCCCCCTCCCCCACCTCCACCTCTTCCCCCACCATACAACCCAGATCCGGCACCCTCTTCCCCGAGGGTCCCAACCCCATCAGCTCAACATAAGGGACCAACATATGGGACTAGACAGAGAGTCACAAAGACCCCAGAGCCAGAGGTAGTGCAAACCCTGCCATTGCGGCCCATAGGCCCCCCTAGATGAGATGGGGAACAAGTGTTACAATATTGGCCTTTCTCTACTGGTGACCTGTACAATTGGAAGCCCCAGAACGCCTGGTTTTCTGAAAAACCAAAAGACCTTATAAATTTGTTAGATTCAGTTTTATTTACCCACCAGCCAACCTGGGATGACTGTCAGCAGCTCGTCGGAGTTCTCTTCACAGCGGAAGAGAGGGAAAGAATACAAGGAGAAGCCCTGAAACTCATACCAGGAGATGATGGCAGGTAATATTCTATTTAGGCCAAGGGATTTTTGAATGACTGCCTTCTCCAGAATTTTAGCAGTTGTATTCAAGAAATGTTAAAATCGTGGAATGTAAAATGCATTGTGAAAAGTGGAATCATATCTGTAGTATAAGCTATGTGACTCTAGTTTGGAATAGTATGAATTAAAGTCAAGAAGAGCTAATGAAAAGGAATGGTGGAAAATGGGAGTTGTATAGTTTGAGTAAGAGATTCTGAAAGTACTGGGAAAGGAAATCCAGACTTAGAGACTGGGATTTCTTTTGTACCATTTGTTAAGTAAGAAAAGTGGTAAAAGTATATAGACAGAAGGTCTGAGCAGGGTTGACTTTGTACACCAAAGATGGATTTTGGGAACTTTGGAAAAAGGTGTACAAATCATTATGAGAAAAGAAGAAAGTATAGAACTGCAAATTTATAGGGAGATATGTGTTTATCTGAGATTGAGGTGATTCAAAATTGCATTAAATTGGTACTTTTTGCAATGTTTGGCAATGAATTGATAAGAAAAGTAATAAGCCCCTTAAAGTGAAAAGTTTGATATGAAAACAATTGCTAGGTAAATGTTAATTTTATTAATGTTATTATTGATCCTATAATGTGCTAATCTAAAGATACCTGTAAATTGACTTAAGGGGTTTGTAAAGAATATGTTTGAGTTTGGATTCTGATGTTTTATGGCCCCTCCAGCGTCATCGGAGTCAGGACAGACTTGTGAGTCAGCTTTAGAATAACTAAACAAGAGGAAGTTAATATTTTACACTAATTGGAATGTGGATCATGTATTTGGGAAGAATCTGGAGTGAGTGAATAATGATAAATGGTAAAGGTAAAGAATTAGTACATATCACTTTGATATCTCAAATTGTGGGGAATCTCTCATTCCCAGAACATAGAATGTTCTAATATTAAGAAATGCTGGTCAGTGAAGATAGAAAGTTCTTCTAAGTGAGAGCACTGAGAAGTTAGAATTGCACTGATAAAGATAAGAAGAATTTGCAAACTTTTTAGGCTTTTGGAAAGAAAATGATTTAAAACTAATGTGAATGTAACTTTTGGAATTTAAGAGAAGCATGAAGAAAATCTTGTAGTCATAAGAAGGGATTTTTTTTAGCAACAATTAGTCTTAAGAATTCTTTGTATTTTAAAGGTTTAGGGAAAAAAGAGAACATACATGCAATTGAAATATGCTGTGTACAATTAGTAAGCTTCATATAAGAACAATTTAAACTACGCTTTTTGAGATTTTAAAATTGTTTTGTAATAACAAATGAGTTGGTTTCACCTATCACATTTGTAAAGATTTTGTTATGAAAAAAACAACTAGAGAATACCTTGCCAATGGGTTATAGTTCTCAAGGTCCTTTTGGCCCAGAAAAATTTGTGAAAGGCTTTGTTTTTCACCTCATGTTTATGAAAGGGAATATTGATATGTGAGATCAGTGTAGTTTATTATCTGTTAAAGAAGAAATTATACATATTATTGTATTGTTAAATTTAGCCTTAAAGGGAAAGAACCCTCCACAGGTGGGATGTGTGATTGGAAAAAAGAAAAAAATATATCTAAGATCCAGGGATTAAGAGACTCCTTTATTGAAAGGAAATAATCCTCAGCCCCTGAATTTCCACACCCCATCCCCCGACCTGTCACCAGGTCCCGTCTGTTTCCCCTTGGAAGATTCCTTCCCTAGATCAAAAGGGGGGGAATGCAATAGCAGGGAAGGTAATGAACAATCCTAGACCTTGGTCCCCTTCTCCCTGAAGCAGTCTACTCCCCTCTCAGAAGATTCCTTCACTGAATAAAAAGAGGGGAAGAGGGTAGCAGGTGGATGGTGGGGAACTTGAAAAATCCTTATCTACTGAAGCCTTAAAGGGAAAGAATGCTCCACAAGTGGGATGTGTGATTGGAAAAAAGAAAAAAAATTATCTAAGATCCAGGGGTTAAGAGACTCCTTTATTGAAAGGAAATCGTGTTTAATGACTATCTGCTAGCCATGTAGCCTGAGTGATGACTCTCATTGTTTCTAAAGTTAGTGAACTGGAGTTTTGGGAAGCACACTGAGGGTTTTAAAAGAGGGATACTAGTGTTGTAACATTCTGACAAAGTTTGTACAGAATGGGAGGAATTAAATAACCTAGATTGTTAAATTAGTTTTGGATTAAACTATTTCAACACTATTGTAACTTTTGCAAGCAGTTATGTGGTGTGGTTTGGGATTTTAAACTTTATTGTAACACCTTTGGGTTAAAGAAAAGTGGTATTAGGTTACTAAGAAGAGTCTTTTTGGGGGAAAGCTCTAATTGGTTTTAATGTTAAGTTTAATAATGCTAACAGTATTTTTATTTTGCATAGAGCTTTTGGAATGTGAGTGCTGGATTCTCTGTATAAGGTATTCTAAAGTTTTTATCAAACTAAGCTGTTGGGAAGTTAGTTGAATTGTAATGACATTGGGTTTTAAACGTGTCATATGTATGAGATTGGATTCTGAGAATTTTGCTTTTGTTCTAAGCGAAATGAGATGTTTGAGAATTTTAATGTTTAATGTATATTAACAATGTATGTTTAAAGAAGTCAGGAATGTGGACTTCTCTCTTGATAACTGCAGACAGCTGATGGGGGGCTCTGAACAAGTTGCAATTGTGGGCTCCATTGTAAGGGAACTTCTTGATGAATAAGATGTTTTTATCAGTTATGTGATGTTCTTTTGTAACTGCAAAGAGATAATATTTGCAATATTTAGCTATCTCTTGTGAAAATGTTTTTTTTTAAATACTGTATTGTTAAAAGCCCGGGATTAATGTGATTGCTTTGAAGAGAAATAAGGAAAATATGAAAAAGTATGACACTTTCTGGGATAGATCTGTGGGTTCATGAATAATGTGATAATGGAGGAATTACTTTGTACAATCTAGTAATTTGTGTGTTGCTCTGTTACTCACAGAAATTAATAATGCATGTTGGAAATTTAAAGCTACCTAAGATGTTTTAATGGTTTTAAAGAATTCTGAAAAGTAATTTGTATGTTAGCGGTGGCTAGGTGGGCACAGTGGTTAGAGCACTGGCCCAGGAGTCAGAAGACCTGGGTTCATGTCAGGCCTCAGATACTTGGTGAATGTCTAGCTGTGCAACCTTGGGCAAGTCACTTAACCCCAATTGCCTTGCATGATTTCAGACAAAGGGATGTCTGAATGTAAGAGGTAGGAGACAGGCCTGTAGGGCCAGTCATAGTTAGAATACCAGATGTTAGGCAAAGACCCAGGAAGGATAATCCAAGCTTTAAGTAGGGGGTTTCATTAATTGGGACTCCATTAAGATTATAATTGTAATTAAGTGAATTGTATTCACTGGAAGTTCTAACTAGGTGAAACAACCATTTTAGATCATGGGACTTTTAATTGATTTTCTCTTATGTCAGGTACCAGGATGGTCAACAAAAAGGAAATGCCATTGGGTAAATGTCATGTTCTTGCAGCCAAGGAAGCCAAGATGTCAGGTGACTGGGATGGGTGACCAAAGGGTCGACTTCTCAGTATGGCTGAGGTTGGACCCCTTTGACTTGATTTCCCCAAAATGACATTTGGATAATATCTCACCTGGAAGAATAAGTCTGGCCTAAGACATTTGACTTACCCATGTGACTTCTGCCTGGACACTGACATGCAATACTTATATCTATAAAGGAATTTTCCTTTAATGTCCTGGATCTTTATGGTTAATTACTAAGCAAACTAGAAAAATAAATTTTAGGTGAGTTGGATCTAATAGCCAGAAGATAGGTTAGGTGTGTGGCTCTGACACCTGCTAACAGCTACATGTTACAATAGGAATTAAGTTTCTTTAATTTTTAGAAGGGATATTTAGGTAAGAAGAAGAATGGGAAATTCTTAGGATAATTATAGCTTTAAGGCCTAGCTTAAGGAAAGGAATGTGAGTTAGATAAGTATATCAGGAAAAGGAAAATCAATAGTATATTTGAGAATATTTTGAAAAATTTCATTTTGGTTAAGGATGTTAGAGACATTATTGTAATAAGAGCAAAGGCTAAGATTGTTTTATTTTTAAACCATATGCTGGGTACTCTGAACTAAGATGATTGTTGAATGCATGTTACAAGCTTAAGACAGTATGACAATTCTCATTGGGAGTTCGCTCATATAGTAAAAGTTTATTATGTTAAAATTAAGTATGTGCATCAATATGGCAATAAGGCAAAATGTAAATTGCAATAAGCCCCAAAATCTCATTGTCTTGTGAAGAAAACATGTGTTTTGATCTAAGTAAAATGTTAAGCAGATTCTTTACCAGAAGACAAAGTTTCAACTAGTCATCTGAGCTGGAGAGGATTTTTTGGAACAGATTCAGAAGATGCAGAAGGACATCGGAGGTCTCCAGGAGAGGAGAGAAGACAGCAGAGACACTGGGCCAGTTCATGTCATGGTTCAACCAGTCCCTTTGGCTCACCACATTGATCTCTACCCTGATTGCTCCCTGATACTGCTTTTACTCCTCCTTACCTTTGGGCCCTGCATATTAAACCAATTGCTTGCTTTCATTAGGAATAGGTTCAACACTATCCAACTAATGGTACTCAGGCAGTCTTACAACTGTCTCCCTGGGGGTTCTGTGCATCCCTTTGAGGAGCATGAGTGCTCCTGGATTGAACAAGAAGAGGAGGGAATGTAAGACCCTGAGTTTCGAAACCTATGAACTTTTGCCTAAATTCTGCTCCTAAGTCTCTGCCTGGTCAGCTCTCTTAAGTTTCTGTCTGATCATCTATTGGACCATGCAATGGGGGAAGCTCCCCGAGGACCTGTATTCAATGATAACATGCCACACTATCTCAAGACAACCATCAGATGCTTGGAAATCCACTACTGAACCATATATAAGGTCTCTCCTCACTTTACTCGGGGTTCCAGGATCCTAGCCCTGTCCTAGGATGGAACCCTAGCTCGAGCTAGTTTAATAAATCCTTGCTATTGCATCTCCATCATGCTGAGTGCCTCTGTCTGTAATTGGGGACTTTTCTCAGACTCTAACAATTAGAGGCTATTTTTCAACTTCTCAACTGAATGCTATTCCTTACTGGCCCCAAAAGGGATAGAGAAAATGGATACTATAAACATTTAATCAATTTATTGATAATGGAGAAAGAAGAAAGGCAGAATACCAGTAGTTTCCTTCTCAAAAAACAATCGCTGCTAGGTTCATAGTATGATTTAGAATTGAAAGAAACCTTTCAGTCATCTAAGTCAATCCCCTCATTTTATAGGTGAAGAATTTGAAGCCTTGAAAGGTTAAATTACTAGCCCAAGGTCACACACATTGTAAGTAACCAAGTCAAACTTCAACTCAGATCTTTTAGATTTTTTTTAATCTAGAAAAGGTCACATTTTGATAAGTGTCCAAGATACTGTCACTTATTTTTCCTTCCTTTTCAAGGGGTTCTAGGACAGTAGAGAAACAAGAGAAACTATCTCTTCTCTCAGATCTACACTTTGGAATCTATGGAAATTATAATAATTTGAAGGGAAAAGATGTGGAAGAATTTATCATAGGTAATTTTGGAATATCTGATCTCAAAAAGATAGGGATCTGCTTGACTCTAAGAAACTTCCCTAGTGCCCAGAGCCCAGAGCCAGAGCATACTTATTAATTGGCAATTATTAGGGAAAAGATGGGTCAGCTGAGTGGTGCAGTGGATAGAGTGCTGGGATGAACATCAGAAAGACACATCTTCCTGAGTTCAAATCTGGCCTAAGAAACATATTGACTGTGTGACCCTAGGCAATTTACTTAACTGTGCTTCACTTTCTTCATTTATAAAATAAGTTGAGAAGAATGTAACAAACCAGTTCAGTATCTCTGCCAAGAAACTATCAAATGGAGTCAAGAAAAATTGGGCCATTGAACAACAACGTTCTAGAATAGGAACTGGATCTGTGATTTCTTTAGTATAGAGAATTGTCAAGTGAAAATAATCATTCTACTAATGCACCTTCCCAGAAGGGGATTTGTAGTCTTAGACAATAAGACTAAGAAACTGTAATTGCCTAGGGTCACAAAGCCATTGTGTGGAAAGGCAGATGAGAGAGAAATAAAAAAGGAACTGCCCTCAGGGAGCTTATGTTCTAGGAAGGTAAAAATCATGTATGGTTGTAGAAAATATCACCAAATTACAAACTATATGCCAGGACATTTGAGATGAGTAGACACAAACAACTGGAAGGATCAGAAAATGATTCATATAGCTTTAAGTTTGGACTTCTAATGAGGAAGAAATGCATTAAAAGCCCAGGAAAAGTCTTATTAAAAGCTGGAAGTGGGAAATAGATTGTCATATAAAAGGAAGAGTTAGAAAGATGGTTGGTTACAATATAGAGAGAATGAAGGACAGTTATGTAAAACTGGAAAGGCAGACTGTAGTCACATTGTGAAAGACTATCTCATCTTTGGTGGAGTTGAAATCAGACTGAGCAGAAGATTCAGAGTGGAGTGCACAAAAAGTCCAATTTCTGCCCTCTATAAAGGAAGCCACTAGGAGAAATTTAATACTCTATCATCTAGAGTCCTCCAAACTGAAAGGAGAGGAAGCTGAACGAGTTAACACAGTCAAGGTTTGAGTTAGTATGGTGATGAGATTAGAGGTGATGAACTTAACCTGAGAGGAACATGTTCCAGGGAGTTGAAGCCAGGCAAAGCAGCAGATGAAGAGTGGAGTTGTGTTGGAGTACCAGATGTTGAAGCTTATTCAAGGTCAGACTTTCTGATTTTACTCTTAAAGTCTCCAAGTCAATCTCTAGACTTTAAGACATACATAGGTGCCATAATTTTGTGGTTGTTCAATCGATTCAGTTATGTCCAATTCTTTATGATCCCATTTGGAATCTTCTTGACAAAGATACTGGAGTGGTTTGCCACTTCCTTCTCCAAATCATTTTATAGATAAGAAAACTGAGGCAAACAGGGTGAAAGGATTTCCCAGGGTCACACAGCTAGAACGTATCTCAGGCCAGATTTGAACTCGGGAATATGTCTTCCTGACTCTAGGCCCTGGGCTACCTAGATAACTCTATAACTGTTATAAATAGGGTCTGTAGGTGCTATAAATAAGGTAATTTTACTCATAGCATTTAGTTCAATACTCTGTCCATTAGAATGTTTTGAGTTTATAAGATGAGCCAACAGACAATTACCAGTAAGGAAGAAAGAAACATTCATTAATAATCACCTATTATGTACTAGGCACTTTATAAATATTATCTCATTTGATCATCACATCAACCTGGGAGGTAGATGACATCATTATCTTCAATTTATTGTTGAGAAAACTAAGGCAAACAGAAGCTAAGTGATTTGCCCAGGATGACACAGGTGGTATCAGAGGTAGAATTTGAACTCAGGTTTTCCTGAATCCAGGTCTAGAACTCTATCCACTCTCCCATCTAGCTGCCACCATCATATTTATATATGATCATTTGTAACCCATTTCAGAATTGATGGACATCCCTTCAGATTTCCATTCTTTGCCTCCTCAAAAAAAGTTATAAATTCATAAATAAGAACATGTTTATTATAAGACTAGTGCCTCTCTTATTCTACTCTTCCTCTAATTCCCCCTTCTCCATTCTCTTTCCCCCCATTTCCTTGTTGAGTGAAATATATTTCCATGATCTTATTAATTTACATTGTTGTGATCATTACATATGTTACTCTTTTGCAGTTCACATTAGTTCACAGTTTTTGTATTTCTTTGATTTCCTCTGTCTTTTTTATGTTAGTGTTTCATTTTATGCAATATGTCTTCCAATCATTCCTCAATCAATAGGCACCCACTTTGTTTCCAGTTCTTTGCCAATGCAGAGAACTTCTCTCAATTTCTTGGTATACATTAGGCTTTGTTTTCTTTTTGATATCTTTGGGGTACGCATGTCAAGGTTTCTGAGTCAAAGAATGTGGAGAATTTAATAACTTTTCTTGTGTACTTCAAAACTGACACACAGAATTATTGGACCAATTAACAAGCTTTTCCTCCAACAACCCTTTCAAAATAAGCCATTCTTACTTTTTTGTCATCTTTTCCAATCTTCGGGGTATGGGGTAAAACCTCAGAGTACTTTTCATATGTTTTTACCATCAATTATATGCACATTTTTGAAATGATCAAATACAGTTTGTGCTTTTTATATTTTTTTTTTTTTTGGTTTTTGCAAGGCAACAGTGGGGGCAGAGGAGATACTCAGTGAGTGTCTTTCCCAAAGTCACACAACTAGGTAATTAAGTGTCTGAGGTCAAATTTGAACTCAGGTCCTCCTAACTCCAGGGCCAGTGCTCTATCCACTACACCACCCAGCTGCCTCCTGTTTGCTTTTCTTCTTTTGAAAATTGTTAATATACCTTGTTTTTTATTGGATGAATAGCTCTATTGTTTACTTCAAGGGTTTCATTTTACCAGTGATATTATATCAATACTTCAAGCATTTATAATTTTATCCAATGAATATTTTTTCTATCAATACAGATTATAATCTCTGAACTAGTTGGTAGATGACTTTTGAAAATTATTGTGACTGAAAAATTCAATGTTCTGTATTCAGCTTGGTTGTATTGCATCAAGTGTAATAATTCTGACCCCATATTAGCTTTATTACTAATTAATATTTCAGGTTGCTTATCTGGGATTTTTACAAAGTGCAGAATCAAATATGCAGTGAAGTTGACTAAGATGTTATGTTGTCTTTTTTTTAATGACTTTTCATCTTGGTCCATCATACTTTCCTGTTGTCAAAGCCTATCTCTTCTTTGGATCAATCATTCCTATTTACATCATCTTCCTTCTTGGAGTTTTTTATTGAGAGATAACCCTACCAATAAGTATACCTTCTAAGGAAGCATCTAGAAAGTATTTATAGGTAATTTTCATATTTATCTTCTTGAAGAATTTACCTCTTAGTTTTCACAAAATGAGCACAAATGAAATTACAATCCTAGAACTGGACTGATAGAATTAAGTGACTTGCCCAGGGTCACACAGCTAGTAAGTATCTGAGACTGGATTTGAACTCAGGTCTATCCTTACTTCAGGTACAGAATTCCATCTACTATGCCACCTAAGGTATGAGTTGGAATCTCATTCCAAGAATCCAGTGCCTACCATTTTTTTCTTCTGTGTCTCTCCTGAAGACAAAATATATGACATATATAGACATTACACCTTTAAAAAGAAAAGTAGACTTGGATTTAAATTCCTCCTTTGACACTACCTGTGTCTTAGGCAAGTCACTGAATTCCATTATCTTGGTTGTTACCTTTAGGAGTTAGATAAAAGGATTGGATGAGCTGGCCTTTGGGGACCCTATCATCTTTATATCTATGATCATAACTTACTCTGGCAAGTCTTTTAAAGTTTGCAGTGGCAAGAATTGTATCTTGCCTTTGTTCACTGCCCTTTGTTTTTTCAGAGTGTGCTCATATACATTATTCATTTATCATCACAATAGTCCTTTGAGGTAGATAAAATAAGTGGGATTTCCATTTTATTTATGAGAAGTTAGGGGGTAAGCTATGTGGCACAGTAGATAGATGATCAACTCTGGAGTCAGGAGGACCCAAATTCAAATCCAACCACAGACTCTTGGTACTTACTAGCTGTGTGACCTTGAGCACATCACTTTAACTCCATTCCCTCACAAAAAATAAAAAATAAAAAAACCCTGAAAAATCAGGATCAGAAAAATAAGCAGTTTGAGATGGAACTAGAACCCACTTCTAACTTTAAGTTTAATTTCACTTTTAGACTACCCTGTCTCCAATTAGTAGCGTTCTTAATAAAAAGTCCACCTTCACTTTGTTAATAATAAAGTTGAAGATGTATTTGAATTTGACACAGATTTCAGTGTATGTGAATGCTTCCACTTCATTCATTTCATTAAAATGATGAATTGTGGGTAAAATATCCCTTATGATTTTGTTTGCTAATAAAGAATGTTTGGAGGAAATAAAATCAAGAAAGAAATGGGATAACAAATTATAGAAAACCTCACTGATAGAGCAATTGCACACTCGTGAAACTACCAACTTTAATAGCCGTCCTTTCCTAACTCTAGAGGTTTACAGGGACAGTTAGGACAAGACCCCATTTCATTATTGAAAGATTCTCTCTCAGTGATGTAGCAATAAATAGCAAATAAAGAACTTAGGTGGCATTATTCTTCTTGGATAAAAATGCCAATGAGAAACGGGTTGGATTATAGGGAAAAGGTTCAAGGTGAAAGAATTTTGGGACTTAAATTAAGTCCCATGAGATAATCCTGCTTTTTTCCAAAGGTTACCAGGATGGTAGTATTTGGAGCTTTTCTCAGTCCTAAGGAACCCAAGAGAAAAGATAACTTTAGATATCTTGCCTTTTGTGTGAATCATATATTTATAGTGGATATATATATATATATATATATATATATATATATTTAAATTCCTTGGAAAAACTTATACACACATATAGTTTTAAATGTTGTTTGATAAAACTTATATCAACATTAAATATATATGGTAAAAAAAACTTGACTCCATAATAATAAGTTTGATACACCTATTTATTTTAAAAATCCTTTCTAATTATAGTTGACATTTTATAGGGTGAGCAATATAAACAAGTTTGAGGGTGAATGAATTTCACAAGTGCCCTGTATCTGATTATTGAATTCCATATCAAAGAAACGAAAGAGGACCAAAGGAAAAGGCAGATAGGCATTACACAGTGCCAAGTGATCTGCACCTGGCTGCTTTGTCATTGTGTTTATAACAATGGCAAAGAATACATTTGGATAACAGATTTAGTAACTGATTTCAAAGGCTCTTCCAACCCTCTTAGTCAGATACTTCAGATATAAACATTATTCTATGAGCACCCACACAATCAGTAGCTAGTAAGGTCACAGCTGCTCCCCAAATGAAATAGTGCAAAGGAGCTCAAAGACCAAAATGTCAGTAGTTTGGATTTTTCTATACAAAATTATCCAAAATTATTAACAAAGACAGCACAATAACAGCATAGTTGCCTCCAGCAGTACAAACACCACAAAAGACTTAGAAAAAAGCTTCTGTGGAAATTAATTACAGAAGAGTTTATGACTGCATTTTTCTTACCATTAAATTTGATATGTAACATTTGGGATATAATTTCAAAAATATATATTAAGAAGCCTCTGTTTACAGGGTTCTATATGATCATGATTATATCAGAATTTGTTTAACTATATTTTTTCAAATGGAAGGCACAGGAATTTAATTAAATATAAAAGTATGTGTTGACTTATTTACTGAAGCAATTCTGATTAGGATTTTGAACTTGATTATTTAGTCTGAATGCTACCTATCCAATGGTTCCCAAAAAATATAGAAAAGTAGGCTTGCATAGTCAATAGAGATTTGGAGTCAGAATCTGGGTTCAAATCCTAACTCTGATGCTTACTATGTTAATTAGTCAGCCAACAAGCATTTATTTTTTATTTTACTTTTATGTTTAACATATTTACAGATTAATCATTTTCGGTATGAGGAATTGGGATTAAGGGAAAAGAAAGAAAACCATGAGATAGGAAAGAAATACAAAAGAGAAATTTTCTAAAAATGCATATAGTGTTCATTCAGATTCTGGAGTGGTTTTTTTTTGGGGGGGGGGGTTGTTTGTTTTTCTTCCTCTGGTTAGGGATAGCATTGTCAATAGACAATATGCTAGAGTTGTCCTAGATCTCTGAAATGCTGAGAAGAGCTGTATCCATCCAGATCGATCAATCCACAATTCAACAAGTATTTATTAAGGATCTTTCATGGACCAACCTCTTTGCTAAGCACTGAGTAAGTTTTCTCAGCTTTAAAATAGGTATTTTGTACATTGTGCCTTCTAAGGTCCCTCTCACTATTAAATAATGATCCTATATATAGCCTAACTGTTCCATGAACCAGACATTCCAACTCTCAGTTTGGGGAATTTTCTCCTAGTGTCCCCTATACCTAGATTGTTTTCCTTCCTCAGCTTCTCCTACTAATCCCCTGACTTCCTTTAAATCCCAAATAAAATCCCACATTTTACAGGAAGCCTCTCCCCACCCTTCTTAATTCCAGTGCCCTCCTTCTGTTAATTATTTCATATTCACCCAGTATATAGATTGCTTTGTGCATATTTGTTTACATGTCGTAGCCCTCATTAGATTGTTAGCTTCTTGTGGGCAGGGACTGTCTTTTGTCTCTCTCTCTCTCTCTTTTTTCTTTTTGGTATCTCTCATATTTAGAAATTGTATCTGGCACATAGTAGATAATAAATGTTTATTGACTGATGGATCATTTGAACTAATTATTCCAATTGAAGTCTTCAGGTCTCTGTGGTAACTCTTGGTAGCTAAACCACAGCTTGTTCAAACAAGAAGAAGAACTACATTCTCACAAAGCTAATTCTAATAACTTTCTGTTCCTAACACAAATTCTTACTTTTTTATCTACTTTATTTATTTTGGTTTTAGACTTTAGGGAATTTAAGCAGATATGTGATACTAGGGCTTGGGGGAAGGACAACCGAAGTAGAATTCAATATTCTGACTTCCCAATCCCAGAGAAAAAAAATCACTACATCTGATACAGTCTTTTCTTTTTTCTTTAGGGTTTTTTTTTTGCAAGGCAGATGGGGTTAAGTGGCTTGCCCAAGGCCACACAGCAAGGTAATTATTAAGTGTCTGAGACCGGATTTGAACCCAGGTACGTCTGACTCCAAGGCCGGTGCTTTATGCACTATGCCACCTAGCCACCCCTGCTGTCTTTTCTTAATAGCTAATAAACCCTCTTTTTCCATTTGGTTCACATTCACTCCTAGAAAACAGCACAAACACAAAATTTAAAGAATTCAGATAGCGAGGTGGCCAGGTGGCACAGTGGATAGAGCACTGGCCCTGGAGTCAGGAGTACCTGAGTTCAAATCCGGCCTCAGGCACTTAATAATTACCTAGCTGAGTGGACTTGGGTAAACCACTTAATCCCATTGCCTTGCAAAAAAAAATTCAGGTATTTAGACAACCCCCACTGAATAGTTTATTGACTAGGGTCAAGAGTAGGACCTGCTATTCCACTGCAACAAGGAGCATTCCTAGTAAGAAAACTCCTACCAATGTTGGTTAGTGCCTTCTCTACTAACTATCAGAGTTGCTGAGAGTTTGACTGACTTGCTCAGGATAACACACCTGATATTGTCAGAGGTGTATAAACTATGCCCTAAAGTGCTTGAAAAAACTAGTTTATAAGGAATTTCGAGACCCAATGGTAACTAATGTAGTTAATTAAAAAATGATTATAATTTGAGGTGATCTACCTAACAGGCAAGGAGAAGTTATGACACTTCTAGCAAGGATGTCATAGGGCTAGGCATAGTATTTAAAATTCTAACACTTAAAAGCTAATACCAGTTGGTCAAAACTTATTTTCCTGAGGGGTTATTCAATTGACAAATATTTACAATTAAACAAATGTTGAATAACATACTATTGAATAATAAATGGTTTTTGTCATCAAAAGCATTATAAAAGAACTATGAATGATATCTATAGGAGTAAAAATATTCAAAGAAATAAATATTTCATGATATTTGTTTTCTCTACAATTTATCAAAGAAAAACGGTTTTTGAATATTAGATGTTTTCTATTCCAAAGTCCAAGAGGGAATTAAAATGACAATGAGATACTCTGTATGGGAGGTATATGTTAGATTCTAGGATAACTGTCTAAGTAAAATGGATAAAGTCTTTTTTTTTTCACCTCAGGGTATACTACAGTTAAGGTTCCAACTTCTGGCAAAATGGCTTTTTTGTTGTTGTTTTTGACTTGAACAAAAAATGAGAGACTTGAAGTTTTCATTTTCAATTCAGACTGGATTAGGACCCATTTTGAAACTGAGGAGAATATCAAAAACATAAGCAAAGGGCAAGACACTAAAAGATCTGGAGGGGATAAAATAGATATTCCAGTTTTAAGGTCTTCAGTTTCCTATAGGTTAGTGAATTTATCATATTGATCCAATTTTCTATTTATGTAAAACTTTCCACTAGATGAGCTAGCCATCATTGCAAAATGTATGTCAAGAGCCTTTATTCTGTGTGTTAACCATGGTCATTCTTCCATTCTCCATCAAGGTTCCATTTTTTTTTTTACAGAGTGGAAATGCACTATCACCTATACAATTTTATCATTAATTCTATCTTTTTTCCAAATGGTACAATGCTATATAGCTAACTAGTTTGTATTACTTTTTTCTTTTTTTTTTTTTTTTGGTTTGTTTATTTTATATTATTACAATAATCTTGTTACAAGAGTAAACATAAACTCCCCCCCAAAAAAAGATGAGAAACCTCAAGAATAGTGAGAGAGGAAAAAAAATATACTTCAATCTGTGTTCAGATTCCAATGGCTCTGTCTCTGGGATGAATTGCCTTCTTTATCATAAGTCCACCAAAGAAGTTGCTTCAATATTTTTCCCAGTTACTATTACTAGCTGTATTAACCTCCACTCTATTCCTTCTCACTCTCATTTATTCTATTCCCTCTCTCCTTTCACCCTGTCCCTATTGAAAAGTGTGTTGAATATGAGTGCCTTCTCCCACAATCAGCCCTCTCTTCTATCACCTAATCCTTCTTTCCCTGCCCCCCCCCCATTCCCCCTTATCCCATTTGTTTCCTCTCATTTTTCTCTAGGGTAAGATAAATTTCTATACCCTATTAAGTGTGTATGTTATTTCCTCTTTGAGCCACTTCTGATGAGAATGAAGGGTCACTCATTCCCCCTCACGTTCCCCTGTTCCATTGAAAAAGCTTTTTCTTGACATTTGTGTGAAATATCTTATCCCCTTCTTCCTCTCCTTTCTCTTTCTCCCAGTACTTTATCATCCATTGATTCCATTTTTTTACTGTATTTATAACACCATATTCAGCTCCTTCCTGTGCCTTATCTATGTATGCTTCTAACTGCTCTTACAAGTGAGAAAGTTCATATGAGTTATCAGTATCTTCTTCCCATTCAGGAGTACAACAGTTCAATATCATTAAGTTCCTGATAGTCCTTCTCGTCTACCCCCTCTGTGGTTCACCTGAGTCCTATATTTGGAGATCAAACTTTCTGTTCAGCTCTGGTTGTTTCAGTAGGAAAGTTTGAAAGTCCCCTGTTTCATTAAAAGTCCATCTTTTCCCCTGAAAGAGGATATTCAGTTTTGTTGGGTAACTGATTCTTGGTTGTAAATCAAGATCTTTTGCCTTCCGGAATATCATATTCCAATCCTTACAAGCCCTTCATGTAGATGCTGCTGGATCCTGTGTATTCCTGGCTATAGAGCCACAATAGTTAAATTGTTTGTTTCTGGCAGCTTTTAGTATTTTCTCTTTGACTTTATCAAAATGACTCACATATTTCACTTAAAAGCTAATACCAGTTCTAGGTGACATTTTTACACTAAAAAGATGTGAAAAACTTGTTATATCTATTGACCTTTGCTTTAGGATGAAAAAGGTATTCTTATAGCAAGGGCCCTTTTTTTTGGTTTTTTTGCAAGGCAAATGGGGTTAAGTGGCTTGCCCAAGGCCACACAACTAGGTAATTATTAAGTGACTGAGGCTGGATTTGAACCCAGGTACTCCTGACTCCAAGTCTGGTGCTTTATCCATTACACCACCTAGCCAGCTCATAGCAATGGCTCTTAAACTTTCCTGGGTCATTTACCACTTTTATAGCCTAGTAAATCTATGGAAAACTTTGTAGAACAATATTTTTAATTGCAAAAAATAAAATGCATAGGAGTACAAAGGAAATTATTCATTCTGAGATAGTTGTGATTTTTTTAAAAAAATCAAAGATTTAGAAGTACTGCCTAAGGGTCTTATTTTTTTCAACATTCAAGAGATATAAAAGGAAATAGTCTTTTTTTCTTAACCTAGGTTATATTAGTATTTAGAAACCTCATTTGAACATTCAGATGCTCTGAAGCAATTTTGTATTTATTGTTATTTAATCTACAAGAAGATTCAAGTCAAGTCAATAAGTATTCATTAAGTGACTACTAGGTTCTAGGAACTGTGCTAAAGACCAAAAATATAAAGAACGACAAATATAGTTTTTACTCTCAAAGGGTTAACAATTCAATGGATTCGAGCACTCTATTAAAAGTGCCACAATAGAAATAATGAGTGGGGCCATCTCTAAGTATTATTCTCATTAATTACACACAAACTTTTCACAGGATGATGTGAACTCCACATAGTATTATTTTTTTGAGAACATAGATGACGAGCTGTATCAAAAAACTCATATTGTTCAGAAAATTTTTTATATAATTCCAAATTATTTTCTGGAAGAGTTGTACCATTCACAGTTACATCACCAGTGTATCAGTGTGTCTATCTTCCTACAAACCTTCTAACATGGCTCATTTAGTTTTGTTTGGGGGGCATCTTTGCCACTCTGATGGATGTAAGGTGGAACGCAAGAGTTTTATTCATTTGTATTTTTCTAATAGTGATCTGGAATGTTTTATTTTTCATGTGGCTATAGATAAAGAAACTTAGGTTTCTTTTCATGAGAACTGTTCATATCTGTTTATATCCTTGGACCATTTATCAATCAGTAAATGACTCATTTCCTAATAAATTTGAATAAATTCCTTGAATAAATTCCTTGTTGGAAATTAGACTTTTATCAGATAAACTTGCTGCTAAGATTTGCCCCAGCTTTTGCATTTTAATCTTAACTTTATTAGATTACAGTAGCTTTTAAATTTTATGTTATCAAAATTATATATTTTATCTTTTATGATCTTCATTATTTCCTATTTGATCAGGAACTTCTCCACTATCCATAAATACGATAGATAATTTGTCCCATGATTCTCAAAGTTTTTTTTTTAAGTGATGTGACCTTTAAAAATCTAGGTCATATACTTATTTGGAACTTACAGAAATATTTTTTGTCTGTCTTTTGTTGGTGACCAAAAAAATTAGAAGCCAAAGTAATGTCCATCAATTGAGGAATGACTACATAAATTGTGGTAAAAGAAAGTGATGGAGTACTGATAAGAAATGTGGAAATAGATGATTTAAAAAAGACATGGAGAGACTTATATGAACTGATGCAGAGTGAAGTAAATAGAGTCATAAAAGCATCTGATACTAGAACATCAAGTTTATAAAAAATGAACAACTTGGGAGATTCTCATGAAATCTCCATTGTGAAGAATGAAAAAAAGCAGAACCATAATAATTTGGACAATAACAATTACCCTAAACAAACATCTTACATCTGTAACACCTCCCATCTCTCAATAAAAAGTTATCATAAATCAATTTTCTCATTGTCTTCCCTCATCAGAACACACACACACACACACACACAAAAAGAAAAATAAAATTTTTGTTAGCAAATAAACACTGTATTCCTCAGTTTTTCATTGGTAAAATAAGCTGGAAAAGGAAATTGTAAAACACTCCAGTATCTTTGCTAAGAAAATTCTAAATGTGATCATAAAGAGTGGACATGACTGAATGAATGAACAGGAACAAGCAACAACATGATGAAAGTATAAGAAAATAAAAGCCATTCCCAACCCACTTTAAATCATCAAGGAAGTTGGAGTTGGGTGGACAGGAAGAACTTATTCCACTGGTAGAACTTGGAAAATGAAAGTAGAATCCAGACAAAAAAAATAAAAACCAAAATATAACAAAAAATGTGAAAAAGAGCTCAAAGGGTTCATCCAAGATTTTTAGCATCATGTGAAACATTCTATTTTGAGTTACTGTACACTTGGATGTTTTGTGTTAATATAATTATTTAAGTACAGTCAGGCATAAAAATCTGCTTTAGGGAATTCAGCCTAGGGATGAAGGAGTGGGGGAGAGGATTCTTTTCATGTATGAGAAAGGCATGTTGTTGCATTTTGCCAGAACTAATGGAAGGATCATTCACTATTAGAATTAGAATTAGGGATAGTTAGTCAAATAAACTATGCGACACAATCAATCCTTAAATGGGATCATAGATTTAAAGCTATTGGGAACCTTTGAAGTAACACAATTCAACTGTTTCATTTTACAGATGAGAAAACTAGGGCCCAGAAAGGAAAAGCAAGTTGACCAAGGTCCCAAAGATACTAAATGACAGGCTTTACAATTAAATACAGGTGTTCTGTATCTAGAGATTCATGGTTTCCACCATATCACAATGGCATTACATTATGATTCAAAGACTCAAACATACTTTGATGTATCAAAAAAATAAAACCCTATTATTTTCTTTTTTGAAGGAATCTTTCAGTAAATGCAAGTCATTTCCTATCTATTCTTCCTTATTAGATGACTGAATTGCTGTGACTAAAAAACTTAGCACCTTACGGTCAGTCTAGCAATGGGGCTAGTCAAGTTCTTAGGTGGAAGAAAAGACACAGCTGTCAATAAAAAGTCTTTCCTAACTTGCCTATTACTGGTCAGGGGCACCACTATTCTCCCAAATCCCAAACTCCAAAACTCCCAACCTAGCTCTTATTTTACACTTCTCACCTTCCCTCACTTCCCCACATCCAATCAGTCCTGTGGGTTCTACTTTCATCATGTCTCTCATATACATCCCTCACCCCTTTCTCTCTTTGGAAGTGTCACCATATTGGTGACCTGAACTAGTGTAATAGCTTGGTAATCTGTCTCCCCCACCCCAAACCTCTCCCCATTCTTGATCATCCTCCACTCAGCTGTCTAGTTGATCCACCTAAAGCACAGGTCTGACCATGTCTACACTACTGCCCCCCCCATATTAATCAAATTCCTTGGTTTCTATCACCTCTAGGAACAAACATAAACTTTTCTGTTTAGCATTTAAAGTCTTTGCTAACATGGATCCCTCCTAACTTTCCTTTCATTATTCTTATACCTTATTCTTATCAAATCAGTAAAATTGGTCTCCTTGTTGTTCCTCAAACAATAACTCTACCTCATCTTCTAACTCTGAATAGTTTTACTGGTTGCTTCCAATGCCTGAAATTTCCTGCCTCCTCATCAGTCTCTTGGTTTCATTGCCTTTCTCCAAGTCTCTAAGTCTCATCTTCTATGGGAAGTTTTCCCCAGTTCTCCTTAATCATGGTGCCTCCTCTCAGAGACTACCCCCCCCAATCTTTATCCTGTACATATCTTGTTTGTATGTAGTTGCTTGCATTTGCTTCACATTAAATTGTAAACCTCTTGAGATCAAAGAATACTTTTTGCTTTGATTTTACTTTTCCTTTCCTAATCTCCCCATTATCTAACAAAGCATCTAGAATTTAATCAATTCCAGTTGATTGACTGATGCCTCAATATGACATGAAGATGAGCCTAAGTTCTGGAAAGCTGTCTTGGTGGAATGTTTTTCCTAAACAGCAGGTCTTTATAAGAGCCATCTCTAGTCATCCTGATTCACAGTTGACCACTGGACCCAGATGACTCTGGGGGAGAAAGTAAGACTGGTGACTTCCATTAATGATCCTTCACTCAAATGCAATTCACTTTCTTATCATGGCATCACCTCCCTGGTGTCAAGGTCTTCTTTGAGAATGAAGGACAACTATCCAAGCCTCTTAACTAAAACAAATGGTAACTTTCCTGAGGTAGACTATTTCACCAGAGAAATGGAAGATTGAGGATGGTGTCTGGCAGGGACATTGAAGAAAATAGACAATATTTTAATCTGTGCATTATTTCCTACTTGGTATACCCAGGAAAAAATCTTACTGTGATCTCTGATACTGTATTACCATTCTCTTCCTATCACCATATGTTATAGGTGGGAAAGAGGGTGCGAATGGTATTCTGTCAAATTCCCAACTTGAAACTGAAGGGAAATTTAGGATCATCCTAGAAAGTACTGGCTTTATGATGATGTTACTTACAGCAAATAGGGAGTTAGCAACTGAGAGAATTAAAATTTATGATGCTGCTGCTGATGAAATATAATCATTCTATAGTTATTGGGGTTTTCAAAGTTTTTTAAAAGCAGCACAATGGGGGGCGGCTAGGTGGCACAGTGGATAAAGCACCAGCCCTGGAGTCAGGAGTACCTGGGTTCAAATATGGTCTCAGACACTTAATAATTACCTAGCTGTGTGGCCTTGGGCAAGCCACTTAACCCCATTTGCCTTGCAAAAACCTAAAAAAAAAAGCACAATGAGGTAGGGAGATCATATATTATAAATCACATAGGTTCTAAATCAGAGTTCTTTGGCTAATATCAATGGTTAAGCATAATATTAAAGAAGGATTTTTCACAATAACTGAAGTAGTTTATGTAACTTATACCATGGATAGATCTTACACATTCAAAAACATGTACTTTTTTTTAAAATCATGACTAAGGAGGAAATTTTCCTATAGTGGCTTAGAGGTTCAGACCACACTTTGAATATATCAATTAAAATGTACAAAAATAAACAACAACTATTTTTATTTTCTATTCAGTCTATTGGTAAATATGATAACTGTGATTTTGGATGACAATATCAGGAAATTTGCAAGGGGATCACCAAGTAGAAGTGATGAGAAAGTGTATACTAAGTAATTTCTATTTTTTATTGCTATCACAAAGAAAATAATAGGTTTCATGCATATATTAGTCTGAATAGTATATAAAGTGAATGTAGTCTCAGTCCAAGTTCTAATATGTCAATATTCCAGTGAATCTGTTTTCTCATTGATGTGAGAAATCCTTTCAAAGATGCAGAATACAACTCAGTCATATCCATCCATCCTGTTCAGCTTTCTACTATGATCCTTCTATCAGTTTGTCTCAGGGGTCCACAAAAAAAAACCAAATTGCTCTTCGTATATATATATATATATATATATATATATATATATATATATATATATATATATATATATATATATATATATATATGTATATAGACTGTTTCACCAGAGAAATGGAAGAGTGGAATTGATATATATCAATGAACCATATGAGATATCCTTAGAACTTATAAATGACATGTGTTGTTGTTTTTTCTATGTTCTGCTGATTTTTCTTTTCATACATTCAAAACATTTCTTTTTCTGATGATTGTGCTACACACCATTGATACAGGAAATGAAGCTGAGCAAAGGGAAGAGAATCATTAACAACATTACAACACATTAACACATTAACAACAGCATTGGAAACTGATCAACTATGACGGATGCAACTCCTCTCAGCAGTTCAGAGATCGAGGACAACCCTGGGAGACCTATTATAGACAACACACACACACACACACACACACACACACACACACACACACACACACACACAAAACACTGAATCTGAACGGATACTATGTTCACTTTTTAAAAAGATCTCTGATGTTTTCCTTTCTATTCCATGGTTTTCTTTTTTTTTCCCTTTAGTCCTAATTGCTCATATACAAAATGACATGTAAATATGTTAAACACAAACATGCACATACAACTTTTACCAGACTGTTGGTTACTGAGGGGAGGTGGGTAGGAAGGGAGGATAGTAGTAAAATGTGTAAGATAATTATGCAAGTGGATGAATGCTGAAAAATTTTCATAACATGTACTTGGAAAAATAAAATATCAGTTAAAAAACATTTCCATATTGGTTGGTTCTTATCCATCATTATTGAAGAAAATCAAAATGACATCACTATGGTGACAAATTACAGTGTTTCTACCTGTAACTGATCAAACCAATATGAGATCAGAATGCTGTATCACAGGTTGGGCACAAATAGTACATGTTAACACGTGGGTGGGCCCTATAAAGTTATGTATGTCACATTTCCTTTAGCTGCTTCAGTTCTGCCTTACTCATAGAGTGTAGTCCCCTCACTGATGGGGGCAAGCCATACTGGACAGTCCTGTGCCAATGTCTCCCATGTTGTACAATCAATTCTAAATGAAACCTTCAAGATATCTCGGTATCACTTCTTCTGACACTCTTGTGAGCACTTGCTCTATGTGTGTTCTCCATAAAATAGAATTTTGGCAAAATATATGTCTGGCATTTTAAAAACATATCCAACTCATCATAGTTTCACTCTTTATAGTAATGTTGTAATGCTAGGTAGTTTAGTTCAAGAAAGGATCTCAGTGTCTGGTATCTTCTCCTGCCAGGTGATCTTCAGAATCTTCTAAAAACAATTAGAATGGAAGCAATTCAGTTTCCTGACATAGTGCTGATAGACTGTCCAGGTTTCACAGATATATAGGAATGAAGTCGACACAACAGCTCTGTAGACCCTCAATTTGGTAGTCAGTTTAACACTTCTTTTCTCCCACACTTTATTTCAGAGACTCCCAAATACTGAGTTAGCTCTGGCAATGCATGTGTCAACCTCATTGTCAATGTGAATCTTCTTGGAAAGGAGTAAGTGTCCATAGCACTCAAACGTTCTCCATTTTCTGTAATTGATGGTATGGTTCTGGCTGATGGAGTACCTTTTTTATGTTAATTGTTTGACCAAAATTAGCACAAGCATCAGAGAATCGATTCATATTTTGTTCCATTTCAGCTTCAGAGGCTGTATTGAGTGCACAATTATCTGCAAATAGAAGATCAGGAACCAACAGTTCCTTCACTTTGGTCTTGTCTTGTAGCCTTTTCAAATTGAAGAATTTACCATCAGTGCAGTAGCTGATCTTGAGGTCATGTTCATCCTCAGTGAAGGCAACTTGATAACATCACTGAAAACATCATGCTTAAAAAGTATGGGATCAAGGATCAAACATCCTTGCTTCACAGGGATGAAACATGTTACATAACAATCCATTAATATATATACCTATATACACACATGTGTATACTGTACATATGTGTATATACACATATACATGCACACACATATACATATACACACATGTATGCTTATATGAATGTATGCATCCTCTAGGGCTTTGTCTATAAGACAAAGGGAAAAATGAGTGAAAATTTGACAGCTCAGAAGAAATATTGGAGGAAAAACCCTTCCCTGTTCTTCTGCCACCCTTTTCTCCCTCATCACAAATAAATCATTTTCAAAGCTGAATAATTTCAGTAAATACTTCAATCCTGAATTAGCCCACTTAGACACAGTCTGTACATAAGCAGGTAATATGGAAACAGAACTGAGTAATTCTTGATCTTGTGTCAAGAGCTAAGTCCCATGTCATACATTCCTTTTCAAACAATCCCCCCAACCTTTACTCTACTTAATTTAATCCAGTATTACCAAAGTCCTCTGAGATCCTCCCTCAAAAAAGTAGTTCTACCCCATCACTTATCTCTTTGGAGAACTAAAAAACTGTTGAGAAAATCTGAACCAAGATGAATAACAGACTTATAGAAAAATATTCCTCTCTTCAATCTTAGGTTCTCTTTACTTCATGATTTTAATTATTTCCTTGCTGTGGGTATGATGTAAATTAATACATATTGTAGCCCATTCAGATTTTAAATAATGCACTCATTCTACATCATGACTTACCCCAGTGTGGCTTAATTTTATCAGGATTTGGTATAAGAAACTAAATGGGAATTTGTTGGGAGTTTTGTAGAAGCCCCCAAAGACACTCATTGATGACAGGGAAATCTCGAGAGCATCGTCCACTATCCAGAACCCAGGCAAGCACACTGTCATAAGATTAACTTACAATAATGATGAACTTCCCTGGGCAACCAAATTTCAAAATAATTTTCCATAAACTCTCATAAGTGAGAGTACCAAAGATCTCAGTCAGATCTACAAATGTTATAAACAGACTTCTGTTCTATTCCTGGCTTTTTCCCTGGAGTTATCAGGCAGCAAATATCATATTGACTGACTCTCAGGGAGGTGACCATCTTCCAGGTGAAGGATCAGTCTATTGAGAATAACTCTGGCAAGGTATTACCAACAATGACTAAAAGAGAAATGACCTTATGATTGTTACAAGTCAATCTGTTTACTTTATCTTTATAGAGATGGACAATGGAAGCATCCTTGAATTCTTGGGGGAATCACCTCTTCATGTCATATAACCTGGAAAATTTCAGTCAGTTTTTGGATGAGCAATGGACCCACCACCTTGTAGAGCTCAGCTGAAATAGAATCAGTACTATGTGCTTTGCCACTTGAAAGGAACTTAATGGCATTCAAAAACCTCTTCTTCAGTTGAAACTTCAACTAGTGACTGATTGACTTCAACTTGAGGTAAATGGTCAATGACTTCTGAATTGATTGATAATGGTCTGTTAAAAACATTATGGGAGACAGTTAGCTGGCTCAGTGGATAGAGCACCAACCCTGGAGTTAGGAGAACCTGGGTTTAAATCCAGCCTCAGACACTTAATAATTATCTAGTTGTGTGACCTCAGACAAGTCATTTAACCCCATTGCCTTACAGAAAAACACCCCAAAACCCCAACACTATAGAAGTGTTCAGTCCTTCTTTGTAGGTTCATGTCTTATTGGTAATCAATATGTATTCATCAGCACCCAGTAGTTGAGATGCACCTTATGTCTTTGGTCCATAAATAATCCTCAGGGCATCATATTATCACAAATTCCTGTTAAAAATTCCTATTCATATTATTACAAATAATCTTGTTGTGAAAGTAAACATAATCTCCAAAAAATCCCCCCCAAAAAAGATAGAAAAATCTCAAAATAAATGAAGTGAGAGTAAGAAAAAAAGTGTACTTCGGTCTATGTTCAGATTCCATCAGGTCAGTCTCTGGGATGAGTTGTTTTCTTTATCATAAGTTCATCAGAGAAGTTGCTTCAATATCCTTTCCCACAGTTGCTATTACTAGCTGTGTTTCTCTCCATTCTATTCCTCCCCACTCCTATTTGCTCTATTCTCTCTCTCCTTTCACCCTGTCCCTCCACAGAAGCGTGTTGTATCTGACTCCCCTCTCCCATGATCTCTCTCTCTTCTATCACCTATTCACCTTTCTCCCTTCCCCATCCCCTTTCTCCCATTCCTTTCCTCTAATTTTTCTCTAGGGTAAGATCAGTTTCTATACCCTATTAAGCATGTATGTTATTTTCTCTCTGAACCATTTCTGCTGATAATGAAGGCTCACTCATTCCCTCTCACCTTCCCCCATTCCACTCTATTGCAAAAAGCTTTTTCTTGACTCTATTATATGAAATATCTTATCCCCTTCTACCTCTCCTTTCCCTTTCTCCCAATACTTTCCTTTATTACCCATGGACTCCATCTTTATGCTATATTCTACCATTATGTTCAACTCTGTCCTGAGCCTTGTCTATACATGCTCCTTCTAACTGCCCTTATAAATGAGGAGGTACATATGAGTTATCAGTATCTTCTTCCCGTGGAGAAAGACACACAGTTCAGCATCATTAAATTCTTCATAATTAGTACTTCCTGTTCATCCTCTCAATGCTTCGGCTGAGTCCTGTACTTGAGATCAAATTTTCTGTTCAGTTCTGGTCATTTCAACAGGAAAGTTTGAAAGTTCTCTGTTTTGGGGTGGCTAGTTGGCGCAGTGGATAGAACACTGGCCCTGGAGTCAGGAGTACCTGAGTTCAAATCCGGCCTTCTGGAATATCATATTCTAAGCCCTATGAAACCTTAAATGTGGATGTTGCTAAATTCTTTTTAATACTGACTGTAGCTAATGGTAGTTGAATTGTTTCTTTCTGGCAGCTTGTAATATTTTTTCTTTAACTTGGGAGTTCTGAAATTTGGCTATAATATTCTTGGGAGTTTTTTTGTGGGGGAGGATCTCTTTCAGGAGGTGATTGGTGGATTCCCTCAATTTATACTTTACCCTTTGCTTCCAGGATCTCAGGGCAATTTTGATGGATTATTTCTTGGAAAATGAAGTGAAGGGTCTTTTCCTGGTCATGACTTTTAGACTGAAGCTGATTTGCTTTGGGTTGGCTGCAGCCTATGATTGGCAGCCCAACTACTCTGAGGCTCTTTCCAACCCCTGGTCCCAATGGAACAGACCTTTGCTGTGAACCTTCTAAGTTGTCTTGGATTGGAAAATTGTATCATTTAGTCTTTCTGAGGGTTCTGCCCCTCTAAATTTTAACTGGAGTCATAATTTTATGACTTTTGGAGCTTTTTTGGATGAGTTTCTAGGAATTCCTGCCCTCACATCACCATCTTGGCTCCACCTTCAACTGCCTTCTTACTGAGCCAAGAATCCTGCATCTCTCTAACCTTTGCTTATATTTTACTTTTGATGGAATTAAATGCTGCTTTCTTAGAAATGGATGAACTATCCTGCTAGTAAACCTTGTGGAGTTTTCGTTTTTCATTTATCAGCTTCTGTATTTCCCCATCATTTTCATCAAACCAGTTTTGGAGTTTGTGAGTGTTCTGGCCCAGGTGAGGAAATGCAGTGCTGTACCTCTGAAAGCTGTCCCCTCTTTTTTCTGCTATACTGCTGCTACCTGTGCATTGGTTCAGTTTTTCCTCCAAGTTGTTCCCACTCAGAGAGACACTCTAATCTCTTGCCATTAATTCTTTCAGTCATTTTGCCTGGGATTGCCCAATGTTGGGTGAATGTGAAGATTTAACCTAGAGAGGATGAGTCTGTGATAAGTCCAAAACTTTGCACCACACATTGCCTTTGTCACTCTCACATCCTCTCTGTCTCTTCTCCTTACAATCACATAATTTATAAGATGCCAATGTTTGCTTCAAGGGTGCATCATTGTTTTATTGTATTTTATTGCATTTCATTGCTTTTCAGTAAATGGAAGACAGTATTTGGGATGAGAAGGTCATGAGATGCACTAATCTTCAGTAATAGGCGACCACTGCTGTTGCTGTTTCCAACTCCATTCCTTCCAAGGACTCCTTGCTATATCTGGTAATCTGAGCATGTTCTAGCATTAAAGTCACCCAAAATTATAAGTTTGTCCTTTTTAGTACATTAATGATATGGTTCTCCGGGTCTTCATGAAACTTTTCTTTAACTTCATCAGTGTTTGTCATGGTGGGAGCATAGACACTGATGATGGTTGCATGGTGTTTTCCTGGAAGTGGTAATCTCATTGTCATGAGCCTGAGATTTACTCCTTTTGGTAGGCATTTAAGAATGCTGACTAGGTTAGTTTTGATTGCAAAACCTACCAAAGCTTCACAGTGTTCCCCTTCACTGCAGCTACCAGAAAAATGTGTATCAGCTCTGACTTCAGTAAGCTGGCCTTCATTTGCCAGACTTGTTTCATTCAGGGCTGCTGAATATGATACATGATAACCTTGTAACAAAAATTGTTTCTCTTTCAGTTCTTTTGGATCTTGTGTTCTCTAGGAGTATGCACACATTTCATGCACTGATGATGAGTGGAATTGTAAGTTTTTGTAGATTTTTTTTTGTGTGCGTGTCTTGACTGCACTATGGGATCCTTGCCTGTTGCTGTAATCAGACAAGGGTTGGATAAGCAGACAATGTTTAGGGCACTTTTTCTAGCCCCTTCCTCACATCAAGAGGTGAGCAGTGTGATACCTAAAAGGATCATAATATTCATGTATCACAACTTGTTCAGTCATTCCCCGGTTGATGGGCATCCCCTCAATATCTAATTTTTTAACTCTACAAAAAAAGCTGCTATAAATATTTTTGAGTAAGTGGATCTTTTCTCATTTTTCATGATCTCTTTGTGATATAAAGTTAGTAGTGGTATTGCTGGATCAAACTTTATGCACAGTTTTATTGCCCTTTGGGTATAATTCCATATTGCTCTCCAGAAATGTTAGATCTGTTCACAGTTCCATCAGCATTGATGTCACAGTTTTCTCAAATCTCTCCAACACTGATCATTTTCCATTTCTTTTTTGGTCATTTGATCCAATCTGATAGATGTGAGGTAGTACCTCAGAGTTGTTTTAATTTGCATTTCTCTAATGAATAATGATTTGGAGCATTTTATCATATGAATATAGCTATCTTTAATTTCTCCATCTGAAAACTGTCTGTTCATGATCTTTGACATGTTGTGAATTGGGGAATTTGTCAATTGGGGAATGACTTGTATTCTTATAAATTCAAATCAGTTTTCTATATTTTTAAATCCTTCCTTTATTGAAACACTAGCTGTGAGAATTATTTCACAGCTTTTGCATTCCTTCTAATTTCTGTTGCCTTGGTTTTATTTGTGCAAAACATTTCAATTTAATGTACTCAACATTATCCATTTAAAAATACATAATGTTCTCCAGTTCTTGTTTGTTCATAAACTCCTCCCTTCTTCATAGATCTGACAGAGAGACTATTTCTAGTACTCACAATTGGTCTGTATGTCTAAATCCTATGCCCTATTTGACCTTATCTTGGTATAGTGTGTGAGATGTGAGTACATTCCTAGGTTCTGCCGTACTATTTTCCAGTTTTCCCAGAAATTTTTGTCAAATAGTGAATTATTACAGAAGCTAGAATCTATAGGTTTATCAAACAGTAAATTACCACAGATGTTTACTACTCTATTTCTTAACCAAGACCAAACAGTTTTAATGACTGTTGCTTTAAAGTACAGTTTTAGACCTGGTATGACTAGTCTACTTTTCTTTGCATTTTTTTTTCATTAATTCCCTTGATATTTTTGACTTTTTGTTGCTTCATATGAATTTTCTTACTATTTTTTTCTAGCTTTATAATTTTTTGGTAGTTTAGTTGGTATGGTACTGAATAAGTAATTCATGTAGCATTGTCATTTTTATTATGTTAGCTTGCCCTACCCATGAGAAACTGGCATATTTCTGATTGTTTAGATCTGACTTTATTCATGTGACAGCTGTTTTGTACCTGTGTTTATATGACTTCAGAATTTGAATAATTGTGGTGATAATGGGTATTCTTGCTTCCCCTGATCTCATTGGAAATGCTTATAGTTTATTGCCATTCCATATAATGCTTGATGATGGTTTTTAGATAGATACTACTTATCATTTTAAGGAAAACTTGAACTTTTTGATGGCTTGTTCAATTCTTTTCCTGAAATGTGATTATTTAAGGAATTTATTTCTTCTGTTAATCTGGCCAATTTATATTTTTGCAAATATTCTCCCATTTCATTATATTACCAATTTGTTGGTATACAGTTGAACAAAATAGCTCTGAATTATCACTCTAATTTCATCTTCATTCATCTTTTGTATTTTTTGATACTGGCAATTTGGTTTACTTTTTTTAAATCAGTTTAATCACAATGTCATCTTTTTGCTGATTTTTCTCATAAAACAAACTCTTAGTTTTATCAGTTCAATAGTTTAGTTACTTAACAATGTTATTTATTTGTTCTTTGATTTTCCAAATTTCTAATTTATTATTTAATTGGGGATTTTTAATTTGTTCTTTCTCTAGTTATTTAGGAAGATGCTCAATTCATTGACCTCTCCTTAATTTTATTCATGTAAGCACTTAGAGATATAAAATTTCCTCAAATAACTGCTTTGGCTGCATTCCACAAGTTTTGGTATGATATCACATTATTATCATTGTCTTGGATGAAATCCTTGATTATTTCTATGATTTCTTTGTTTGATCCAATCATTTTTTTCTTTTTTAAATTTATTTTTCATTTTGTACAAATGTGTTTTTACATTAATAAGATATTCTTGTTTACAAGTAAACAAAATACTCCTCCCCCCATGAATACAGATAGACTTGCTTGGGTGAAAAAAATTGAGGGGAGAGAAAAAAATTAAAATTAAAAAAATAATGGTAATAATTGTAGGTATGGCCAGGTGGCACAATGGACGAAGCACCAGCCCTGGAGCCATGAGCACCCGAGTCCATATCCAGACTTGTAAACCCAACAATCACCCAGCCATGTGACATGCAAGCCACCCGATCCCCACTGCCCTGCAAAAACCAAAAAGAAGAAAAAAAAAGACCCAAAATAAAATAAAATAGTAATAATGGTAGGGGTGGCTGGGTGGCAGACAGAACATTGGCCCTTGAGCCAGGAGCACCTGGGTCCAAATCCGGCCCCAGACACCCAAAGATCTCCCTGCTATGTGGCCCCAGGCAGGCCACCCAGCCCCACTTGCCCTGCACCCTCCCCCAAATAATAATAACAAAAAATGTGCTTCAGTCTTTGTTCCAACACCAACAACTCTGTCACGTGTGGATCACATTCTTTATGATAAGTCCATCGCAAAAGTTACTTCCATGTTTTTCCACCGTTGCCATTGTTGATCGCAACTCCCTCCTTTCTTATTTCTCCACTACCATGTACTATATTTTCTCTCTCCTTTCATTCTGACTCTGCTGTAGGGTCGCTGAGTGGCACAGCAGACAGATCCCTGGTCCTGGGGCCAAGAAGCCCTGAGCCCCCAATCCACCCCTTAGGCCCAGAAACCACCTGGCCCTATGGTCCTGGGCAGGCCTTCCAATCCCAGCCCCTTGCAAGAAGTAAAAAAAAGAAAATGTGTTATATCTGACCACTCTCCCACCATGGTCCATCCTCTCCTCCTTTATTCACATCCCCACCCTTTCCCCCTGCTCCCTCCTTCTTCTTACTCCAGATGTCTATACCCTATTGAGTATATTTGCTGTTTCCTCTCCTAGCCATCTCTGATGAGAGCAAAGGTTCCCTCATTCCCCTTTGCCTCCCCCCTTCCATATCATTACAATAGCTCATTGTAATTAAAAAAAATCTTATTATGTGAAATATCTTGGACTATTCCCCCTCTCCTTTTTCTTTCTCCCATTCCATTTCCCTTTTTTTCTATTGGCTCCATTTTTACACCATATTTTATCTTCGAATTCAGCTTTCTCCTGTGCTTCAACTATAAAAGCTCCCTCTATCTGCTCTATTAACTGAGAAGGTTCATATGAATATTATCAGTATCATTTTTCTATACATGCAGTTCAGCTTCATTAAGTCCCTCATATTCCCCCCCTCTCCTCCAATCTCCATGCTTCATCTGAGTCCTGTATCTGAAGATCAAACCTTCTGTTCAGTTCTGGCCGTTCCAAAAGGAACATTTGAAATTCCCCTGGTTCATTGAAAGTCCATCTTTTTCCCCTGGAAGAGGACATTCAGCCTTGCTGGGTAGTTCATTCTTGGCTGCATTCTAAGCTCTTTTGCCTTCCTGTATATTGTATTCCAAGCCCTACGAGCTTCCAATGTAGTTGCTGCTAAGTCCTGTGTGATCCTGACTGCAGCTCCACGATATTTGAACTGTTTCCTTCTGGCTGCTTGTAATATTTTCTCTTTGACTTGGGAGTTCTGGAACTTGGCTATAATATTCCTAGGGGTTGGTTTTCTGAGATCTCTTTCTTCGGGGGGGGGGATCGGTGGATTCTCTCCATTTCTATTTTGCCCTCTGCTTCTAGAATATCAGGGCAATTTCCTCATAGTAATTCTTTGAAAATGATGTCAAGGCTCTTTTCCTGATCATGACTTTCAGGTATTCCAATAATTTTCAAATTATCTTTCCTAAGTCTGTTTTCTATATCAGTTGTTTTTTCAATGAGATATTTCACATTTTCTTCTAATTTTTCATTTTTTTGGTTTTGAAGTATTGATTCCTGATTTCTTGTAAATTCATCAATCTCCCTGAATTCTATTCTTTGTCTGAAGGATTTGTTCTCCTCAGAGAGTTTTCTTATCTCTTTTTCCATCTGGCCAATTTTGCTTTTTAAGGCATTCTTCTCCTCAATAACTTTTTGAACTGTTTTATCTATTTGACCTAAGCTGTTTTTTAGCATGCTATTTTCTTCAGCATTTTTTTGGATTTCCTTGACTAAGCTGACTTCATTTTCATGTTTTTCCTGCATCTCTCTCTTTTATTTTCCCAGTTTTTCTTCCAACTCCCTCATTTGATTTTCAAAGTATTTTTTGAGCTCTGTCATAGCCTGAGCCTAATTTCTGTTTTTCTTGGAGTTTTTAGATGCAGGAGCTTGTGCTTTCTCATCTTCAGACTGAGTATTTTGATCCTTCTTGGGTTCATTTGCAAAATATTTCTCAATAGTCTTCCTTTTATTTTTCTGCTTGCTCATTTTCCCAGCCTGGTCCTGGTTTTGGGGTGCTTACTGAGCTTTTGGGACACTCCCACAAGGGTCTCAGTGTGTGAGGTTCTGTCCTCCCTCCTGGTCTGTGAATGACCATAAGCACCCCCCTCTGCCACAGTGCCGAGGTGGGGGGCCCCTGTTGTTCTATGGGGGGGCCTAGACTGGGATCAGGATCTGAATGTGGTCAGAGCCCCAGAGTCCTGTTCCAGAGGCAGAGGACAGAACTCAGCAGTCTCTCTTCACTCCCCTCCCTCAGCTTCAATGGGCTCATGCCCTGGGAGCTCCTGCTTTACAGGCTCTGCCTACTTCTGTTTCCTGGTCTGGGCTGCTGAAAGACCAAGCTGCTGGCTGTGTGCCCTGAGGGCTGGGCTCCATGTGCTCACTCTGGCAGAGGTCCCCTGCTGTTCCCCCACTTTGTACTCGGTGTTCCCCCGGGGTACAGCTCAGCTCAGGATACTCCCCCGCTGTTGTGAGCCCCAGAGCCCTGGGGCTGCCTCCAGGAGGCTGAAGTTCTTTCAGTCTGATGGCCGCCCCTCCGACCCTGGGGAGCAGAGCCTTTCCGCTCTTTTCCAGGTTACATTGAGTAGGAAAATTGCCTCACTGGGTCCCTTTGTGGGTTCTGTCTCTCGAAAGTTTAGTTAGAGTCCTTAGCTTATGAGTTTTATCAGAGAGCTCCTAAGACTTGATCCCTTCTTGTCGCCATCTTGGCTCCGTCCCCTCCCAATCATTCTTTAAAATTGTATTTTAGTTTGCAGGTAATTTTTAATTTATCTTTCTATGGTTTTTGTTGCATCATGATCTGAAAAGGATACATTTAAAATTTTTGCTTTTCTGCATTTAATTCTGAGGTTTTTTAATGCACTTATATAGATGTCCATTTTTTGGTGTAGGTACCATATACTGTAGAAAAAAGGTATATTCCTTTCTATCCCCAATCCATTTTCTTCAGAGGTCTATCATATCTAACTTTTCTAAAATTTTAATTCAGCCCCTTAATTTCCTTCTTGTATAATTTCTGGTGAGATCCCCCACTACTATTGTTTTTTCTTTGTCTTCCTGTAATTCCTTTAGGTTTTTGTCTAAGAATTGAATGCTAAACTACTTGATGTATATGCATTTATTGATAGTACTTCATTGCCTATGGGACTTTTTAGGAAAATGTAGTTTCCTTCCTTATCCCTTTTAATTAGATCTACTTTTGCATCATGATTGCTACCCCTGATTTTCTTTTATCTTCAGCTGAAGCATAATATATTTTCCTTCAGCTTTTTACTTTTATCCTGTGTCTCTGCTTCAGATGTATTTCTTTTAAACAACATATTGTAGAATTCTGTTTTTATTCCTAGTTTTAACTCCTCTAACCACCTCTGTTTTATGGGAGAGTGCATCCCATTCACATTTATAGTTATGATTTTTTTTTAGGTTTTTGCAATGCAAATGGGGTTAAGTGGCTTGCCCAAGGCCACACAGCTAGGTAGTTATTAAGTGTCTGAGACAGGATTTGAACCCAGAGGTATTCCTGACTCCAGGGCCAGTGCTTTATCCACTGCACCACCTAACTGCCCCTATAGTTATGATTTTTAACTCTATTTCTCTCCATGCTATCTTCCACTTATTGTACTTTTCTTTCTCCTTTCCCCTTATCCCTCCTCACCAAGTTTTGCTTCTGACTGCTGCCCCTCTTAATCTGCTGAATCTTCTGTCAGTCCTTTTTCCTTCTCCCTTTCCCCTTTTACTTTTCTTCCTTTTATCACCCCCCCACCTTTCCTTTTTATTTCCCAATTTCTTCTGTGCTTTCCCACAGAGTAGGATAAATTTCTAAACCCAACTGGGAATGTATGTTATTCCCTCATTGAGTCAAATCAAAGAGTATGATTTATTCAGTGCTCACATCCTCCCTTCTTTGCCTCTGCAATAATACGTTCTTTGTACCTCTTCATTTGGTGTTCTCTCATGCCTCTACCTTCTCCCAGTGTAATTCTTTTTATGTCTTAATTATTTTATGCCTCTCTTCTATCTTCTATCAAATTATACTCTTTTCAACTATCCCAATAGAAGTAAAATTCTCAAGGATTATACACAATATCATATCATAATCAATTTATAACCATGGACTCTGTCCAAGTATACTCCTAACTGATCCAATATAAATATAACCTTCATGAGTGAAAATATCATTGTTTCACAATCAATTTATACTCATACCCTCTGTCTAAATGTGCTCCTTTTAACTATCCTAAGAGACATACATTTCTCAAGAGTTAGAAGCATTGTCTTTCCATTTAGGGATGTTCATAGTTCAATCTTTTTGACTTTTTTTCCCATTTATCTTTTTTACCCATCTTTTGAGTCTTGTATTTCAAGAACAAATTTTCTTATTCAGTTCTGGGATTTCTATCTGATAAATTTGAAAGACCTCTAATTCATTGAAAATCCATCTTTTCCTCCTGAAGGAATATGCTCCTTTGCCCTCTGGAATACGATATTCCAGTTCTTCTGATCTTTTGATGCTGAAACTGTTAAGACCTGAATCATCCTGACTGTGGCTCCCTGGTATTTAAATTGTTTCTTTTTTGTTAGCTTGCAGTATTTTTCTCCTTTACCTGAGAATTAAGAAATTTGATATAATATTCCTTGTAATTTTTCATGATCAATGTATTCTTTTTTTTTAAGGTTTTGCTAGGCAATGGGGTTAAGTGGCTTGCCCAAGGTCACACAGCTAGGCAATTATTAAGTATTTGAGGTTAGATTTGAACTCAGGGACTCCTGACTCCAGGGCCAGTGCTCTATCCACTGTGCAACCTAACCACCCCCTGATCAATGTGTTCTTTCAAGGACTATTTTATCTTCTTTGTCTATGATATTAGTGAAGTTTTCCATGATAATTTCCTGGAAGATATTATCCAGGCTGGTTCTTTTTCTGATCATGGCTTTCAGGGAGACCAATAATTGGTAAATTATCTCTCCTAGATCAATTTCCCAGGTTGGTCATTTTTACTAAAAGATAATTTACATTTTCTTTTGGTTTTGTTTGATAGCATCATGATATCTCAAAGAGTCATTTGTTTCCATTTGTCTGATTCTAATTTTTAGGGTTTTATATCCTTCAACTAGCTTTTGTTTTTGCTCATTTTGACAGTTGAGTTCTGCTCCTGGGGCACAGGAGGTTTAATCCTGAGCTTTTTGTGCTGTGACTGGGGGAATCTGGATCCTGGCTTTCCATGCTAGCGTCTCAGGTGTTTGTGGTTTGTTCCCTGTGTTAGGGTAGTCCAACCCTGTCCTGCCTGTTGCATTAAGTGTTCCTGGGGCTATAACTTTACCTCCTGAGCTGGAGTTGGGACACCCACTGCTGATCTACTGTACTTCTGGCCTTCTGAGCTGGGATCTGAGCTGTACTGTGGCTAACAGCCTTCCTCTGGATTCCTAGATCTCCTGCCTATGCAGGACTACACTCTTGGTTTATTTATATGAGCTAGACCATTTCTGAAGATCCTCCATGAGAAGAAAAGTTGTTTTACTCAGTGGCTTCTGTGGGTTCTGTCTTTTTAGGGTCTGTTTAGAGTTTTCATTTAAAAGTGATTTGGGAAATGCTTTGGGAGTTTCCTAACTTTGGGCTTTCATCTTGGTTCTCTGCAGGAAGTATGCCTAAGTGGGCTTATTGTAATGAGAAACTGGGAGACTTTGATCTTTCTGAACCTGTCATATTCATGAAGTACTGAATATCATATTCATGAAATACTGAAGGGAGAGAAATTTTTGTCTATCTCCTAGATTGCTGATTGCTATTTAGTCAATTTAATCTATGATGAGCTATAAATATTATAATGTAGTATAGCTGGTTAGTCAAGTAAGAACCTTAGTAAGTAATAATAAGTAATAGTTAGCATTTATATAGCATTTTAAGGTTTGCAAGAGAAACAAATACTAGCTTATAAATACTAGCTCATTTTTATCCTCATAACAGTCTTGGCAGGTAGGTGCTATTATAATTCACATTTTACAGATGAGTTCATTGAGATAGGAAAAGGTTAAATGACTTGTCTGGGATCATATATTGTCTGAGATTGCATCTGAATGTAAGACATTCTAATTCCACATCCAGTGTTCTACTGCTCCATTTTACACTTATTCAAGATTTGCCCTACTTGGAACTAACAAAATACAAGCTAACAAAAGACAAAGTAACTCTGTTCTTAAGAAAGTCCCCAATGGTCCATACATTTAAAATTAGTTTTTCTCTTCAGGAAGTTTCCTTACTCTAACTGTGGGGAGGGCCACCAGAGGACCCCAGACTACCTAAGCTTCTTTTCCCTCTCTAGAATATTCCTTAGCTTCTGCTCCTTCTGTCCAGTTACAGAATCACAATTTTAGAATTAGATGGGGACTGGAGATAACATAGTCAATTTACAGTTAAAGAAATGGAGGAATGTAAGAGGTTGTGATTACACAAAGACTACACAAAGAGTTAGTGGTTGAACTATGATCTGAGATTTTTCAACTCCCAGGCCATTCTTCTTTCTAAAAACAATAACAGCAACAGGCAAAAATGTTGCTACTTCCTGTTTCTTTCTTTTGTTTTTTTTTTCTTTTCGAGGTAAATTGGTTTAAGTGTTTTGTCATGAGCCATATAGCTAGTAAATGTCTGAGGTCAAATTTAAAACCAGGTCCTCCTGACTTCATGACCCATATGTTACTGAGTTACCCTTACTTTTCTTTTGTGGAAGAGGTCTATCAGTCTTTTTTCTTGCGTGCTATATTCTACTTTTTTTTTCTAAAAGTAAGGAAAAAATGGCAGCTAAGTTGTGCAATGAATAGAGCAACTAGTCTGAAATAAGGAAGATCTGAGTTCAAATATGATCCCAGATTCTAGCTAGCTGACCCTGAACAAGTCACTTAATCCTGGCTTGTCTAAATTTCCTCATCTGTAGAATGAGTTTGAGAAGGAAATGGCAAAACAATTTAGTATCTTTGCCAAGGAAAAGTGTCACAAACAATAGACAATTAAACAAGAAAAAAAAAAGAGGGTTGAAGAAAATGCTATCCACAAAGTAAGAGCTACAAAGTTTCTACTTATTCTTTCAAATCTGAAAACTTTCTAGGTTAACTGCATGACCTCTACTTCAAATACTTTTGGACATGAAACAATATCCAGAGACTTCATATTAAAAGTTCACATGAATACATTGTACAGTATTACCTATTGCCCTCGACAACTCAGGTTTGCAGCTGGCATTGAGGAGAATCAGGTCAAATAGAGATGCCCACCATGAAAGAACGTGATACAAACTATTGCTTTATTCTTGGATACTAAGACTTTTATAACAGAAACTTATCTCAGGAATGACAGGTTAGGCAAAACCTCGCTGCATAGCTTTCTGGGTTCAATTTACAATATTTATCCTTGGAAGTATGCAAACACTTCTTGACACCACAGAATGTCTGAGGTCAGAGTTCACTGGTGAGCCAACAAATCCATTTAATGAACAAGAATACATGCAAAAGTAAGGTGGCAAAGGTCACCAAAAATATATGTAAATCACTCTCAAGAGCTGGCCATTGACAATTACCCTAATCTATTTCCTTTTCTCTAGGAAAAACAAACAAAACCAAAACCAAACAAATTAAAAAACTCTATCTTATTACCTGTAGGACAGTTATTATTCTACTCCAGAGAAAGAAAATGCAAAACAATCCCCAAGAGAAAATTAAGCAGCTAGCTATTAATGACAACTTATATAAATTGCTCATATGTGGTGTGACCAACAATGTGGTAATACCATTCCCTAAAGAATGAAAAATAAAATGAAAAGTCAGTATGTTAATATATACTTGATAACCAGTCATGTCTACAAGATCTGTGATCTGAACTGGAATAGGTGAGATTAGCTTGGAGTCAGGGAAATCTAAGGCCACAATACTGGGAATGACTCCATTGAAATTAAATGAAAATAAATTGCACTTGATTTTTTTTTTCAGTTCTGCCTCATCACAGGGATCACAAACTTCAGTAAGAATCAATGATTTTTTTTTCTATTTTGAAAGCCCCTTCAATGTCTTCCTCACTTATCTCAAAGATAAGCGAATGTCTTAACCCTAGAAAAAAGTAAGAAAAGAGCACTGGATTTCAAGTCACAGGAACTAGGTTCACATCCCTGCTCTACTGCTCATGTGACCTTGGGCAAGTCACTGAAACTCTCTGAACAACAGTTTCCTTAAATGGCCTTCTCTCTGTCCTCACATCATTTCATCTCTCAAGTCTTTACTTTTGCACTGAATGTTCCCTATGCCCTTAATGCACTCCCTCCTTACCTCGGTCCCATAAAGCCTCTGTCTTCCTTTAAGAAGCAGCTCAGACACAATATTCTATATGAAAGCTTTCTTGATTCCCAGGTTGCTTTTGTCCTTCCTCACATAGTGCTTTGTATTTACACACTGTGTGTGTGTGTGTGTGTGTGTGTGTGTGTGTGTGTGTGTGTGTACAAGCATGCATACATACACAAAAACATTTATATTGAACATATTTTTATATGAATTTATTTCCCCAATTAGAGTGTGAACTCATTCTTTGTACTTGTATTTCCAGTACCTAGCACAATAGTAAGAATTTAATAAAGGCTTGTTGCATTATCCCTAAGATTTGTAACTGTAACCCTATTCTCATTCCAGGGTTTCTAATGTACACAGTGTTGGACTGAGCCTTCAAGTTTTTAAGTCCTGCTTAGCAAATAATTTCCCAGCTTTAATATTCACTTAAATTCAAACTTTTGTAGGATTATTTTGGGATTTTTAAAAAATAGGAGGCTTCAGTATTCTTGAACAATATCATGAAGAATAATTTGTTAATACATTAATATCTTCTCCAGCCCAGATGTTGGTTGGTTCACCAAAAATGCATCAGTATATGAACTTCTAGTACCTCTTACAGTTTTGAGGGCATAAAGCTTTCCTACTGAACAGGTGTGCATAACACATAGATAGTAGTCAAATATTTGCCTAGGATGACCAAAGGATAGTCTACTTTTATGTAATATAGGTCATTTCTTTGGGTCTCAAGTATCCTTTCATGAGATAATGCTGAAATTCTAACTCTGAAATAATTCTCCCATATGAATAAAGCATCCTTTTATTTTTTAAAATCTATTTATTTAGAATTCCACAACCTTTCCCCCAATCTTGCTTCCTGCCCACCCCCCACAGAAGGCAGTCCTAGTCTTTACATTGTTTCCACAGTATACACTGATCCAAGTTGAATGTGATGAAAGAGAAATCATATCCTAAAGGTAATAGTCTTTGGTCTCTGTTCAAACTCCATGTTTCTTTATGCATTGCTATAATACTCTTGTTCAAGAGCAATCACAAAACCCCCCTCTCCCACAAAAATACAGAACCTCTTGAGAACCAAAGCAAAAGAGAAAATAAAATGTGTTTCAGTCTATGTTCCGATACCATCAGCTCTGTCTCAGGGGGATCACATTTTTCATTGTAAATCCATCATAGAAGCCATGTCCATACTTTTCCACAGTTGCCACCACTGAATGTAACTCCCTCCATCCATTCCTCCCCACTACCATATACTATATTCTCTCTCTTCCTTCACTCCATCCCTCTTCCAAAATGTGCTGTTGGGCAGCCGAGTGACACAGGGGACAAAACACCAGCCCTGGGGCCAAAAAAGTATCAAGGCCACATACCACCCCAGAGACCCAGCAAGAACTCGGCCCTGTGGTTCCGGACAGGTCACCCAATCTCAGGACCTTGCAAAAAGTAAAAAAGATAATGTCTTATATCTGACTATTCTCTCCCCTGATCTACCCTCTCCTCCATCACCTCCAGCCCCCCCTTCCCCCTGTCCCCCTTCTCTCCTCCTTACTCCAGATATCTATTCCCTATTGAGTGTGTATGCTGTTTCCTCTCTGAGTCATTTCTGATAAGAGTGAAGGGTCCCTCATTCCCCCTCACCTTCCCCCCTTTCATATTATTGCAAAAAAATGTCTTTTATATGAAGTATCTTAGCCCATTCCAGTTCTCCTTTCTCTACTCCCAGTACATTTCCCCTTTTAGCCATTGATTCCATTTTTACAATATTTTATATCTTCAAATTCAGCTCTCTCCTTTGCTTCATCTATAAAAGCTCCTTCTACCTGCTCTACCAAATGAGGAGGCTCATACTAGCATTATCAGCATCATTTTTCTCTGAAGGAATACATTTAGTTCATCATCATTGAGTCCCTCATAATTTACCCTTCTCCTCCTCTCTCTATGCTCCATCTGAGTACTGTATTTGAAGGCCAAACTTTCTGTTCAGCTCTAGTCATTTCAACAAGGAACATTTGAAATTCCCCTATCTCATTGACAGTCCATCGTTTCCCCTGGAAGAGGATGTTCAGTTTTTCTGGGTAGTTGATTCTTGGTTGCATTCCAAGCTCCTTTGCCTTCCAGAATATTATATTCCAAGCCCTATAAGCCCTTAATGTAGTTGCTGCTAAATCTTGTGTGATCCTGACTGCAGCTCCATGATATTTGAATTGCGTCCTTCTGGCTACTTGACATATTTTGTCTTTGACTTGGGAGTTCCATAACTTGGCTACAATATTCCTGGGGGTTGTTTTTTTTGGATCTCTTTCTGGGGGAGATCAATGGATTCTCTTAATTTCTATTTTGCCCTCTGCTTCTAGTATATCAGGGCAATTTTCCTGTAGGAATTCTTTAAAAATGAGGTTAAAGCTCTTTTCCTGATCATGACTTTCAATTATCCCAATAATTTTTAAATTATCTTTCCTGAATGTTTTCCAGATCAGTTGTTTTTTAATGAGATGTTTCACATTTTCCTCTAATTTTTCATTCTTTTGATGTTGAAGTATTGTGTCTTGATTTCTCGTAAAGTCATCCACTTCCTTTAGCTCCATTCTACATCTGAAGGATTTGTTTTCCTCAGAGAGCTTTCTTATATCGTTTTCCATCTGGCCAATTCTGTTTTTTTTTTAAAAGAATTCTTTTGCTCAATAACACTTTGAACTGTTTTATCCATTTGACCTAAGTTGGTTTTTAACATGTTATTTTCTTCAGCATTTTTTTGAATCTACTTGACTAAGCTGCTGAATTTGTTTTCATGTTTTTCCTGCATCTCTTTCTTTTCCCAATTTTCTTCTATCTCCCTTACTTGATTTTCAAAATCTTTTTTGAGCCCTGTCATAGCCTAAGCACAACTTCCATTTTTCTTGGAGTCTTTAGATGCAGAAGCTTGTACTTTCTCATCTTTAGATTATTTTGATCCTCCTTGGAATCAAAGACAAAGTATTTGTCAATGTTGTGGTTCCTCTTTTTTCTCTGTTTCCTCATTTACTCAGTCTGTGCCTGGCTTTGTGGTGCTTTCAGAGTATTATTGAGTATTATTGGGACCTCCCCCTGCCCAACAAGGACCTCAGTGTGTGAGGCTTTGACTGCTCTCCTGGTCTGTGAATGACCACAAGTGCACCCCACTGCCATGAGGCTGGAGGGGGGAGTCCCTGTTCTGTGGGTGAGTCTAGACTGCGACCAGGATCTGAATGTGGTCAGGGCCCCAGAGTTTTGTTCCAGGGACAGAGGACAGACCTCAGAAGTCTCTCTCTACTCCCCTACCTTCAGTGGGCTGAGCATTCATGGGGTAGCTGCCTGCTTCCATTTCCTGGAACTGGGCTGTGCTGACTGCTGCAACTGTACTGAGGGCCTGGGCTTCAGGCTCTCTCTGGTAGAGGTCTCCCTGCTGATTCTCCAAGTTGTGCCCGGTGCTCCCTGGGGTGCAGTCCAGGAAACTGCTTCTGCTGCCAAGAGCTGTGGCTCCCAGGTGCTCTGGGGCTGTTCCCGGGAGGCTGAAGTTTCTTTACTCTGGTGGGCTGCCCCTTTAACCCTGTGGAATGGAGTTTTCCCACTATTTTCTAGGTTACCTTGGACTGGAGAATTGCCTCACTGGATCTTTCTGTAGTTTGTATCTCTTAAAAATTTAGTTAGTCATAATTTTAAGATTTTTGAAATATTTTGGAGTGAGCACCTAGGAGAGGCTCTTCTCCTGCTGCCATCTTGGTTTTGCCCCACTGTGATCTCATAAAGCATCCTTTTATGATACTATCATCCCCAGAAACTAAAAGGCTTCTGATTCCAAGCAGACAAAGTATCATTTCACTCATAACAGGACATTCAGGAACAAGTTAGAGTTCATAATAGGGCATAACAGTGGAAGAGTGGGTGTGGTATATTTAATTTTTTCCCCCTATTTTATCGTTTAGATTTTCTTTGATATGTCTGTGGATTGACCAATGTCATACAAGTAATCCTGACAAAATTCTGAGCATGATCCATTTATTAACAAGGCTAGCAATTACAAATAAACAGGGCTAATGTCCTGTCATTAACCAAAGACCTAGAATGAGGGCTGACAAGATGACAGAACAAAATCTTGAGCAGCATGAGTGGGTTTTCTTCTGAATGATTATAAAGTAAAAGACTGAATGGAAGATCAAGTCACCCAAAAGGGTGAAGATACTAGTCACAAGAATAGAAGCCTGACCCAACCTGAGGTTATCTGAATGACAAGAATAGAATGTGACCTAAGTAAACTTGCAAGGGTAAGGAACACAGAAGAGGAATATTAAATCTAGTTTGATTAAGTCTTAACCTAACAATAAAAAAATCAAATTTCAACCTCTAGAGTAAAAGCAATTGAGAAGTATCTTCATAGTTTCTATTCTTTCAATACAGGGCAGTGCTGTATGGAGACGTGGGATTTAGGGTTTTTTATATCCGCTGACCATAGGACCTACCTTTATGTATCTATGGAATTAATTAGACTGTAATTTCTAGAGGTGAAAAAGCCATTGAGTGGTAATGACAATCATTCATATTTTGTTGAGATATTTTATCCTTTTAAATATGTTAATATATTATTATATCGGTATACTGTTCTTAGTGATTTGCATATAATTTGCATTTTTTTTTTTACTAATACCACAAATTTGAACTAGGGGCCTGTGTTGCATACTTTTTTTAACCTTTATTGCTTTGTGAGTTTCAGGCTGCCTTCCAATGGCAAAAGGAATGAATTTCTTGTGATCCAAAAGTGATTTCCAGGCTCTTCACTATCATTTTCATTTTAATGGTTCTTGAGAGAGGAGTGAAGACAGAAGCAGTTGGACTGCAAGCTTGACTTCTGTCAAGACTTCAACAATCTGTAACTTCCATGTTATGGGTATTCACTCTGCCTTTAAAGATCATACATGTTTAGTGACTGAGTATATCATCTTTGAGAGTCCTTGTGTGCAAAACATTTCATCATCCTGAAGCTACCCTGGTGATGAACCTCTGGAAAGTTAGCTCAATCAGTCTTCAGTGAGAGAAAAGAGCATTTCCTTGTGGGGTCCTTCCTTGAAATCTTTTCAACTTCCTATAAGATCTGCCATTGGTACATCTCTCTGGAACCCACAGTCCCATCTATTTTGAGCCATTGAACTCTAGAATTTTGGAGGCAGTTGGCCAAGTTTGGATACTTAAGTCTGTAGACTCTTGGCTTCCCTTGCCTCCTTCAAGACTCGGATCTAATCTCACTTTCTGCAAAAGGCCTTTTCTGGTCATTCTTACTAATGTCTTCTTCCCTTTGATATTACCTTCCATGTGTGCTATATATGTCTTGTATGTATGGAGTTTTTAATTTTTTTCCTTTATTAGAAAGGCCCTTCAAGTGCAAAAAGTCATCTTTTTGTCTTTCTAGGTAAGCACGTCCAGGATTTAGTAAATGCTTAATTTACATTGTTATTTTTTTAGGTTTTTGCAAGGCCACACAGCTAGGTAATTATTAAGTGTCTTGAGGCTGGCAGGGCTCTATCCACTCCACCGCTCTGCTGCTCCAATAAACATTTCTTGTCTGCCTTAGTAAAGTGGCTCTTGGAAAAGGTACATCGAGAGAGCTCCGGGGCTTTAGTTGATATTCAGGACCCAGCAATCAGCTCTGATTAAATGGAGGTGGGTTAGACACCGGGCCAAGGGGCCTGCCCCCGCCTCAGGCGCCTGCGGAGGTGACTGGGGAGGGGGCCGTCCCGGCCCCCCACTTTCCCCAGGGAAGCCCCCACAAAGGGCCCCAGCCCGACCCTCGGATGCGGCCCCGAGGCCGCGTCCCGCAATCCTCCCAGTCCAGGATGGTCTGGGTCTCCTGGAAGGACAAAGCACGAGGAGCCGCGTGCCGGGCGCCAGCCGCAGAGCAGACCAGCCCGGCCAAGGCCGCGGGCGCGCGGGGGGGGGGGGGGGGGGGGGCTCCGGTCCGGGAGCTGGGCGGCCAGGCGGGCTCCGCCAGGGGAGGGGGAGGGGAGGGGACGGGAGGGAGCCGCCCCCGGGCCCCGGGCGCCGCAGCCTCGCTCCCAAGGTTGAGCTGAAGGTCTCGGGTCCGGGCCGCGCCGGGCCTGAGCCGGCCAGCGCGGCGGAACTGGGCCGGAGCGGGGCGCTGGCTTCCGCTGGGTGTGGGCGCCGCCGCGCGGGCTGCGGCTCCCGGGCCGGAGGAGGGACGGCGCCGCCGCCGCCCCCCCGCCCGTTTGCGCGGTAGAGAGGAGGAGGAGGAGGAGGAAGGGAGCAGCCATGTCGCTATTGTCTCCGCTCCGCCCGGCCTTGAGGGTCTATTACGCGGCCGTTCTCGCGGTCCTGGGGCAGCTGTACCGGCGCTTCCGCTCCGGCTTCTCCCTGCCAGGTGAGCAGTCAGCCCCGGCGCGGCCCGGCCCGGGCGCCTGAGTGCCAGGGTTGGGGGCGGCGGCGGGCGGGCGGCGGCGGCGGGCCGGCAGCGCGCGCCCGCCGTCCGGGCCGCGCTCCCCGCCGCTGCCTGCAGTCTTTCTGGCAGAACTTCGCGGCGTCCGCGTCCGCGTGTGCGCGCGCCCGCATGGGCGCGCCCCCGCCCCTCCCGCGCGGATGGAGTGATTTGTTTTGTTACAGGGAGCGGCGGCCGGGCGGGGAGGGGGCCGGGCCTCCTTTTCCGCTCCGCTCGGACCCCGGGGAGGAGAGGGCGAGCCGCGGAAGACACCCCGAACCTTGACCTTGGCCCGGCCGAAAACCAGGAGCTCTCTGCCCCCTCCCCCACCCCGGTGGACGACCCCTGCCGGGCCGGCGCAGAGTTGGGGCTGGGGCGCGTGGGCGGAGCCTGTAGCCCCCTCCCTCCCCCCCCCCGCCGCGGGGCTGCCGCAGGAGGGGCTCGCGGGGGGGGGAGGGGCGGCGAGGCCGGGCGGAAGCGCGAATCTCCGGGCCCGGACGGAGCTCGCCAGCCGGTCCCGTGCTGCGCAGGCGCCCGGGGCCGCCGCGCCTGGCTCCCCGAGCCCCCGCCGGGGCCGCCGGCGCTCCGCGCCGCCCCGCCCGCCGGGGCCGGGAGCTGCCCCTCCCCCTCCCCGCTTGCCTGGCACCCTTGGCCGACCTGGCTTCCCCGTTGGCCTCACGCCCTCCCTTTCCCTCCCCAGCTTTGTCTCAGCCTCTTGCAGCGACTCTTCTTTTGCTTCTCGAGCGCTCGCGGACTCGGACTCCTGGGCTTGGACTTTTTTTCCCCCTTTAACATCGCTAAATCCTTTGTAAGAAAGAGCAGCCTCTTGCTTCTCTGTTCTGGGTCCCAAATCTCAGGTCGTTTCCCCAGCCCAGTTTATTTTTGGATGTGACAGCCCGGGGCATGCCCGCAGCGTGTAACTTAGAGCAGTCTTACCTGGCGCCCCCGCCCTCCTCCTCTTCCTCCTCCTCCTCCTCCTCTTCCTCCTCCTCCTCCTCTTCCTCCTCCTCCTCCTCCTCCTCCTCCTCCAGTCTTGCGAGTTTGCTGCCGGACTGCGCAGTCAGCATGACCACCTTGCTCTCCCCAGTTGCCCATACGAAGCAAATGTGGGTTTCCAGAGAACTTTAATATTGCTGCAGCTGAGTCCTAGGTAAGGATTGGATTCTTAATGCATGACTAGAAGAGAAACGAAACTGGCAATGCCCCTCTTCTTGTGGGTCTGAGGGGATGAAGACTGGGAGTTGGGGAAAAGAGAAGTAATAACCTCTGTAAGCTTTCTTAGGTGTACCCCCCCCACAAAAAAAAACAAATAGTGATGTAAAGTGAATGTACAGTTTGGAAAGTCCAGATGCCATCATCCATAGGTAATTCGATAACCATTTCTTGGATTTTTTTAATCCTTAAAAGAATATGTAAAAATGTTAAAAGAAGTTGAATCCCCCACTCTTCTAAACAGATTGTAGAGCCTAATTGAGTTTAAAGATTAGCCAAACATTTTTCAAGCTAAATTTTTCCTGACCCACAAATCTGTTGTCAGTAGAAAAGAATCGAAAACATATGCCACCCCTCCCCACTTTATAAAGTATGATGAATTACTAGCTAACTGGTACATTGAGAAACCTTGGTGTTAAGAGAAAGATTACAGAAATTATTTCACATAATTTGAACTGATAGTCAAATACTGGAGTTGAAATTTTTTGATAAGGAATTCATTAGTTGGTTAAAAAATTAAATTCAGAGTGGTTAAGAAATAGACCTCCTATCTCTTCAATAAAATAGGTGAATTTAGAAGTTGTTGTCATGCATCTTAACAGAAAAATATAAAAAAAAGTTGTTTGTAAACTTTTCCGCTTAAAGAGAATATATTTTTCAAGAGACAACTTGCAATATAACACAGTCTTCAGGAAATGAAATAGGTTTTAAAAGTTGTATAACTATTACTACTCAAAGGGCATGCTATTTCTCTTTTTTCTATATACACACACTCATACGTATGTGTAAAATTAAACTCTTCAAGGAGTACTTTATTTTTTAAACCTGATCACTGCCTATTTATTAGAATAGTCCCATGGTGTGGTAGGGAAGATCAATATTATTTTGTTTATTCTTCAAGATCTATACTATAGAAAATAATTTCTTCAATAGTATTGAGTTTGGCTTTTAAAGCGTTCTTTTATTCAGAGATCTCTTTCTTGGTAAAACTCATTGCTTAGAATACTGAATAGAATTTCAGATGGCTTGTTCTGCTCAAAGGTCATGAGACTGCCGAGCTGTTAATAAAGTTACAAGTTTCATGTTTTAGAGGGGAAGTAGCTGAAAGTCTTCTGGGGAATGCTGAAATTTAATGAGGAGGAATTTAAAAAGATAATTTTAATAAGATATGGGTTTGGGGACTGTGTTGTAGTGCATTTTAAAGATCAGCAACTATATTAGTAATTACTTATCTCTTTTTCCCCACCAATTGCTTGGCTTATTTAAAAATATATGCATGTAGAAATATCTTCTTGAAAGTGTGATATTACCTCATAATCAGGTTTTAAAAACAGGAAATAAAGTCATTATATTTAGAAGGATGACCTAATGCTAATTATGACTTGAACATCTCAACATTGTAGTGATTTGTAACCTTTTAATAGTCAGAATTTAGAGCAGGAATCAACCTTTAGTGCTTGAATAGGATGGGGAAGGCTTTTAGAGGTAAATAAATTAAATTGCCTAATATACACTAATAGTTTGTGGGGTGCTGGAACTAGAACTCAGTCTTTTGATATCCAAATCAGAAATCTTTCCACTACAACAGGTAATAATACCGTGTTTCACCTTTTTTTGAAATTGTTGTCCCTGACACTTTATAATTATGTTTCAGAGACAAGATTTCCTTATTTTTTAAATTTGAATGAATTATAATAGAGAAAGGTGCCAAATTGTGAGTTTTACCTTTCATTGTTAATTATCTTGTAAACTATGTGAAATGTTTTCTAATATGGAAGAAGTTTAATACAGAACTTGAGAAATCAATAGCCAGAAAAATTTCACCATAGATTAAAAGATCTGAACCACTTATATAGCATTTGTTGTTTTTGGTGAGGAGTTAGCACCTGTAGCTTTAAAAATGAATAAGAGTCAATTTTCTCATATAATAAAAATACTTATTTTTATATTATATTTAACATTAAGAATTTGAGAGTTTCAACTATCAATCTTAAAAGATGATAATGTATGTGTATGTATGTAGATTGGTAGGTATATATGTATGTAAGTAATGTGTTGATTTATCATATGTCTTATAAAGAGGAAGCTTTATAATTCTTGGTTCTTGTTTAACCATGTGCTTTGTGGAGAACTAATGACTATGGGGTATTTTTTTATGGCAAATAAGAAAGTACTTTAAAAATAAGATTTGCTGTGACACATGGGAGAAAACCATCTGTGGACAACATTTTTTAGTCTCTTGATATCAGAATTGTAACCCTACTGAGGCATTTGGGACACAAGAATTGTGTCTTAGTGACCAGATGTAGAGTTTTTGACTCCTAAAGAAAATTGTCAGAGTAAGAGTGGAATATAACCCCACTTGATTGTGAAGATGATAGGCTAAGACACTGCTCTTTTGGTTGTCCTATATAAATAAAGTCTTACCTTGCAAAGACTTTAGTAGACTAAAGTCAAGTGAAAATGTTAGAATTTGAGGAAAATTACCCGTATCCTCCTACAGCCAACTGATGATGTTTGCCCGTCATTTTCAAAGAGGACCTTGACATCACGAGGTGAATTGGATTTGAATTAAAGGATGCTATGCTAAGTCATCAGCCTCACTTTCTCCTCCAGAGATATCTGGGTCTTGTGGTCAGTATAGATCTTGAAGACTGGAGATAGCCATGGATGTGAAGCAGGCAGGGTTAAGTGACTTGCCCAGGGTCTGTCAAGTATCTGTGGCTAGATTTGAACTCAGATCCTTCTGACTCCAGGGCTGGTGCTCTATCCGCTGCATTTCCTAATTTAGCAATTACCAAGCAAGGCATAGCCATGTTCACTTTCATATAAACAAGTAATGATAATAGATAATGAAGGTCTCATTATGTTGTCATTTTCAGGACCTTATACTTTGAAAATGAGAGTTTTTTCTGAGCTTGAGGTTGTTTTCTCACTCTAGGATAAAGTAACATATTTGGAAAGTCCTTATTGTTGTTCACATTTTTTAAAGTCATATCTGCCTCTTTGTTGGCCCCATTTGGAGTTTTCTGGATGCTGGAATGGTTTGTCATTTCCTTCTCCAGTTTATTTTTTTACAGATAAGGAAGATGAAGCAATCAGGGTTAAGTGACTATCCCAGGGTCACCGAGCTAGTAAGTAACTGAAGTCAAATTTGAACCTAGGTCTTTTGACTTCAGGCCTGGTACTCTCTCAGCTGCACCATCTAGTGTGAATAGGAGGCATGTTCTATACTACTGTGAATATCAAACTTATGCAAAAGTAGCATTAAAATTCTAAATTAAAAGCTTCTAATGGGAGGGCAAAAATCAGACTTTTCTTTTTTAGTGACTTCATAGTTTATAATCTGTTTTCTGTTGCACATCATTCTTTGCAATAAGCCCAATTTGTGGACTTTCTTTTTTCCAGCGGTTAGCATGTTCCAATCTAATGCTATAAACACTAGGGGGTCTCCTTTATGCAAGTTATTGTGCTAAGTGCTTAGAAGAAAGACAGTCACTGCCCTCAAAGAGTTTACAGTCTAAAGGAGAAGATAACACATGTACAAATTGGTTTTTTAGATGTTCTGTCAGATTGTGTTGAAGTTTTTTATAAGGATCCTATAAGCTCAAAGATTTGGAATTGTAAAGGTCTTTAGATTTCATCAAAGTTCAATTATATCATCTTACAGATGAGAAAACTGAAGCCCAAAGAGGATTAGTAAAATTGCCTAGGATTCCTCAACTAGCAAGTAGTGGAGCTGGGACTTGAACTCAGGTCCTTAGACACCAAATCCAGTTTGCTTTCCACTTAAACATGCTTACCTTTCTCACCTTGAATTTTTATAATCCATGAGATATTATCCTGAAATAACACAGGCTTTCATCTGTACTATAGCTTATTTAATCCATTATAAATGATAGAGAGATATAGGCTCTTGTAAACACTGATGATAATAAATGCATAAATGACATGCTTTCCAACATAAATCTCCTAGAACAATTAAGAACTACAATTAAGCTATTGTTTGTCACAGCATCTTTCCCCTCCTAAACTACATTAAAGTAATGAATTGTGTCTTGAAGCCATTATTATAGGACATGATCTTTGCAATATTAATATTAAATCATTGAAATTACTTAGTCACAGGAATAAAAGTCATACTAAAATTTAAGTAACTTGTTATTTCACTGAAATAAATGAGGTTTGCTGCTTATACTCAGCAAAAATTTATTAGGCACCTACTATGTGTCAGGCTCCTATAGTAAGCGCCCAAAAACTATCTTCAAAATTATACATACTATAATATAAAAATGGCACCCTGAATGGGGGCAAGAAGGAAATATGAACATTTGGAGATTCAGCTGCTTTCTAAACTTCATGGTTTTTATTAATCTCAACTCTAGAAATAAACTAATTTTTATTTGATTTTTTTTTTAACAACAGCAACAATGAAATAGGACATGTTTGCCAAAAAATTCCAAGGATTAAAACAATCAGCATTACTCAAATAAAACTTATTATTAATATTTTTATAAAAAACACTTAACTACAGCAATTTTTTTTTTGATGGGAGGAAAAAAGTTTGTTGCTTGTTCAAAATTTTCTTTTGCATCATTAAAAGGTCTCATAAATTTGAACTTCTGCTTTTTTTGACACTCTTGGTTTCAGACTTGTTCTTACCTTTATGTGCTTATGTTGTTTTTTAAGTATCATCAGATTCTCCAGCAAGGCATAAACAGTAAAAATTCTAACTCTGCCCTGACTACAATTTTGTAAATGCATGTGCCTGCATGTAGTAAGTGAATGTGTGTATGTGGTTTGACTGTGTGTACTTAACTTCCATAAACAGAGTTTTAAATTCTCCTGCCAATTATCTGCAAAATTTTTCCCTATTTAAATGGCTTGGTTAGACTATGAGAATCAGTTAAAACTAAACAGTTAAGATGAGAAAATAAATGTAAGATAATTAAATATTTGCCTGCTTTTAATGTTAACTTTATCTGGAGATGTTCCTTTGAATGCAAAATCAATTTTTTTATATTTTAAAGTAGTAACGTTGAATTTATTTAGTTAGGAAATATTTTTAAGAATTCTTGATTCTTCCTCTAATGGGAACCTTTCTCCCTTAATCTTTGAAAAGACAGTTTGTCAAGCTGGATGTCTTGTATAGGCCATAATTCCTGGAGACATCATCCTCATTTCTCCCAATCTAGTTAGAAGAGTGGGTTTATCATTGAATTTGCAAATGTACTGATTTCAGCTCTGTAGAGAAACTGTGATCACACCAGGAGTATTTTCTCATTTTTTGTTTATGTTACTGCTTTTTAGCAGGTACTCATTAATGAGTGAAGGATCAAAAGGCAGGACGGTGGTGGAGAAGCAATGGAGAATAAAAGCTTAGAAAGTTCACCATCAGACCTAAAGTTAGTGGCTCACCCGAGAGCAAAAAGCAAAGTGTGGAAATACTTTGGTTTTGATACCAATGCAGAAGGATGCATATTGCAGTGGAAGAAGATCTACTGCCGTATTTGCATGGCACAGATTGCCTATTCAGGAAACACTTCCAACCTTTCATACCACCTGGAGAAAAATCATCCAGATGAATTTTGTGAATTTGTAAAGAGCAACACAGAACAGATGAGGGAGGCCTTTGCTACTGCTTTTTCAAAACTGAAACCAGAATCCTCACAGCAGGTTGTTCAGGACACTTTAATCATGAAAACCAGTCACAGCTATGAAAATAAAAAGCACCAAGAGCTGACCTCTGCTGTGATTAGCCTAATATGTGAGGGTATGTATCCCTCTTCCATAGTGGATGAGCCTACATTTAAGATGCTTTTGAAAACAGCAGATCCAAGGTATGAACTTCCTAGCAGAAAATATTTCTGCACAAAAGCAATTCCTGAAAAGTACAATGCAGTTAGAGAAATTGTCTTGAAAGAACTGACGGACATTTTGTGGTGTGGAATATCCACTGATATTTGGAGAAGCCAAAACCAGAATAGGTCCTATGTAACCCTTGCGGTTCATTTCCTCAACAGCAGCTCTTCTCATTGTTTGGCTGTTAACTCACGATGCTTAAAGACATTTGAGGTCCCTGAAGAAAACACTGCAGAGACAATTACAAGAGTCCTTTATGAGATCTTCATTGAGTGGGGGATCAACACAAAAGTCTTTGGTGCTACAACAGATTATGGCAAAGATATTGTAAAAGCTTGCTCACTTCTAGATATTCCAGTTCAGATGCCTTGTTTGGGTCAGACTTTCAATGCAGGAATACAACAAGCTTTCCAGCTTCCTAAGCTGGGTGGTCTCTTGACAAGGTGCCGGAAACTGGTGGAGTATTTCCAGCAGTCTACTGTAGCCATGTACATGTTAAGTGAGAAACAGAAACAGCAAAACATTATGCACTGCATGCTTGTGAGCGATCGTGTTTCCTGGTGGGGAAGCACGCTCGCCATGTTGCAACGATTGAAAGAACAGCAGTTTATCATTGCAGCTGTTTTGGTGGAAGACAGCAATAACCATCACCTTATGTTGGAGACCAGTGAATGGAACACCATTGAGGGGCTGGTGGACTTGTTGCATCCTTTTAAGCAAGTGGCTGAGATGATGTCTGCATCCAAGTATCCCACCATAAGCATGGTGAAGCCCCTCCTTCACATGCTTCTGAACACAACGCTGAACATCAAAGAAAATGATTCAAAGGAAATCAGTATGGCAAAGGAAGTGATAGCCAAAGAATTGTCAACAACATACCAGGAGACCCCTGAGATAGACATGTTCCTCAATGTGGCGACGTTTCTGGACCCTAGGTACAAGAAACTGCCTTTCCTTTCTGCGTTTGAAAGGCAGCAAGTTGAAAACAGAGTTGTAGAGGAAGCAAAAAGCCTTTTGGAGAAAGTAAAAGAAAATAGTTTTAGGCCCGAAGAAAAACTCTTTTCATTATCTGAAGAGCCGCCAGTGAAAAAAATGATCATTTCTTCCACCCCACCTCCGACTAGTGCAATTAATAACATGCTGGCAGAAATCTTCTGCCAAACTGGGGGTGTGGAGGATCAAGAGGAATGGCATGCCCAGATTGTGGAGGAATTGAGTAACTTTAAGTCTCAAAAAGTACTTGGCCTAAATGAAGATCCACTTAAATGGTGGTCTGACCGATTGGCATTGTTTCCTGTCTTACCAAAGGTACTTCAGAAGTATTGGTGTATTTTGGCTACAAGGGTCTTCCCTGAACGACTTTTTGGTTCATCTGCCAATGTTGTAAGTGCTAAGAGGAACAGATTAGCTCCAGCTCATGTGGATGAGCAAATCTTTTTATATGAAAACACTCGTAATGGGTCTGAAGCTGAACCTGAAGATGAGGATGAGGGGGAATGGGGTTTGGAACAGGAACAGATTTATACTTTAAGTGACACAGTTAATGTAAGCAACAATTTCTTTAATATAAGAGACAGTGGATTCATCTGACAGTTATGCTAACAGTGCATTAAAGAAAAGGTATTTGTCTTAAAAGTTACCAAAAATAACCTGTTTGATCTTTCTTGTAAATATAGAACAGATGTAACAGTGGCTTGGGTTTTCATTTTCATGTATACTTGTGCCTGCCATTCATAATCTCAAAATACAAAAGAAAACTGGTCTTTGTTATTAACTGAAATGAGAAAGATGGAGTGTTCTCCTTAGGTTTTGACTTCATTCCTTCCCTTACATAAAAAAACTTTTTAAAAAAAGAAATGAAATTAAAGATTTAGAAATCCACTTAGATAAATCCCTTTGAAAAGTTTGACAGATTAACTTTATTAACAAAAGTGGAGTTGGAGGGGAGAGTTTTGATTTTAAAATATTTATATCTCATTTAATTCAGTCATTGGAGAGTTCAGAGAGCAAGTAGAAAAATAATGCCTTTCCGAGAACTCTAGGTATAACATTATAGGTTTTTAAAATTTAAATATGTAAAATATTTGCTTCTTAATTTAAATGGAAACTTCCCTCAGAAAATTCTGAAAGTCCTTTAGTAGAAGTAGTTTTTAAAGAGAAGGCAAGCTTTAAGTTTAGCCTCAATGTGCAAATGAACATTTACAAGCACTTACCCTCTCTATCTGTCCCCCAAATATGAGGTGTTAAAGTTTTATGTTAACTGTCATACTGCCGGCTCTGAAACATCTCTCTCCCTTTTGCCAAAATTCGTCTTAGTTGTTAGTAACGTCATCGGATCTTTTTTCTGGTTAATGTATTCTTATGTATACGATAGTTTGCTTTGTGACAGAATGCTTAAGTGTTCTGTATTTCCTAAAAAAAAGCAATTTTTTGGCAGGCAGAAATAATGTATCTCTTGAAAAAGAGTTTCTTTAAAAAAAAAACAACTCCCTAGCCTGCTTTCTGGTTTGTAATATGAAAGTAATCAAATTCCCATGAGGATTTTTAGATCCTGTTATTTATGAAAAAAAAATTTAATCTTTCTTCTTTAATTCATCTTAGAAACAGGGCCACTTCTTTTTGTGTTCAACCCAGTATACAACCCAGTGCCTTGCACAAAAGTAGGTGCTTAATAATTACATGCTTAGTTGAAATGAATTTATCCAAATAAATTTGCAAAACCCTGTTTTAGTTTACCTCTTCAGTCAGTTTGAGGTATATGCATTTGATATTCAAGGAAGTATGAAGAAATATATTAAATTTTGGTCTTATTTGATCTCAGAAACTTTTCACTTATAGGAAATTCAAAGAGGCACACCATCTTTCTATGTTAGATTCACCTCACTGGCTAGTCTGTGCATCTAATTAAGCAACCCATATTGGGAAAGACAGCATATAAATGGTTTAGGAATGACCATTTTAGCTAGTTACTAAATTCTGCCCTGGGGTTGGAGTGTAGATATGTGAGTGTTAAAAAAAAAAAGTCAACCCCAGAGTTGGTGAGAATTTCACGTGCCTTTTGGAGGTTAGCATCTGGTCTCTGTCATCAGTGATGCATGGTTTTAGGAAATAAATTTGCAATCTTAAAAGCAACCAGAAGAAATAGTTCCTTTTAAAGGAATATATGATGTTAACTTTTATGACATACTGTATAATTTTAGACTTTTTGTAATTCATTTGTTATGTATTGGGACACTGTCACGTTGGTGGTGAGAAGGTGGTATCCAGGTTGGCCATGGTAGAATATGGCTGGTAGGATTCACCTCTGTTCCCCACTCTATTAAGACTCCTAAGGCTGGAAATACTGTACAGTGCAACTTGTATTCGCCCTTTGTTGTGTTTTTTTTTTAATAGCAGTACAGTTCACTGTTCTGTTTCTTGAAATCAATGAATAATGAAACTGTAAACTGTTCCAGTGAGACCAGTCTCACTGCACTTTGTTTTTGTTTTTTGTTTGTTTTTGTTTTTTTTGCTTTTGTTTTTATTTTTAAAACCCTTGTTGTCAGTCTTGCCCTTTGGCTATGTTTTCTTATTTAATGTTTTAGGCTTTGACTATTGTTAAATAAACCAGAGAAATAAATTAGCTTCTAATTTATTTGTCTGATGTGTGTTCATATTGGTAGCACTTTGATTAAATTCTGGTAATGAGACAAGTTTTATTTTTTTTAAAGACATCTTTTCAAGGCATTCACAAAACCTTGATGTTTTACATTCTGATCTTTAGAAATAGAAACATTGAGTTGCACAAAGATCTTTTTGGATTAAAATGTCTAGATCTAGCTGTTTGAAAATTTTCCTGAAGTGAGGATTGCTTGCAAGTTCCTTATATTACCCTGGAAATAGAGTGGATGTTGATGGTGAGAAGTTTTGAGAGCTTTATCCAGATAAGGATAATAATTTTGATTGAAAATCAAGCCTAACTTATTTTTACTGTAGTGAACCTTAGGATATTTTATTATTTTAAAAAGTGAAAAAAAAAGCCAGTATGTCACACCTTATGCTAACTGTATGTTGCTTGACAAACATTATTCTAGAAGGCAATAAAAAAAATGTATTATAAATTATTAGGTTGAAATAAGTCAATCTTGATTTTTCAAGTTTACCCCTAGAGAAATTTTTTCTAATTTTTGATGGAGAAAGTTTTGATGTTATTTGTTTCATTATTATTTGGGGTTATGCATCCTATTAGAATTTAAGGATCATTGCATTTCCTGGGAATGTACCTTTATGTATAATTTTTTTCTGAACTACTATATCTTAATCATGTGTGTATTTGTATGTATATATATATATATATACACACACATACATACATTCGTGCATCTATTATCTGTGATTGCATAGAACAAATTCCCCTAAAATTGTTTCCTTACACATGATTTTAATGTAAACTCATAATTCTGGATAAAGATTTTCCTACCCCTCTCCCCCCCCCCCCCAAGAAATGTTTTCTTTGACTTGGGTGGAGGGACTGGTTAAGCTTTTAAATGTTTGTGTTTATCAAGGAAAAAAACATAATTCTATGATAACTACAAGTTAATTTTACTGTGTTTTAAAGCATTTTTTTTAGAGTTCCAGGAAACTTTGAAAATGAGATGGTTGAATTTAGAAATATTGTGCATAGACTCCTTGAAAAAAAATGATTCTCCTAGCTTTGAATGATGCATCTATCTCAGTTCTTGCACCCTATCTCTTAGGTTGTTTTTAACTTGAATGTCATTTCATATATTGGAAGTTACAGATATTGCACACCCAAATCAATGTACTGTATATCACTAACTCAGGGATAATGACAGTCTTAATTTGAATGATGTGTTATTATGTATAATTGTTTCTCAAGCTTAAAGTGAAACACATTTGATGATGTAAAAACTCATAACCTGTAATCTTTATTGACAGAGAATGTGAAATCAAACTTGTCCTTTAAAAGGATATGTTTTTATTAATTTCTTTTCAAGTTTCTTCTTCAGCACTCTTCTGAAGCCCCTTCTTGTCAACTTTCAAATGGGTCATGCTGACTATTCTAGACCTCCAGCTTTTATAACCTTTTCTATTGGACCATTGTAGGACTATCAACTGCATTTTTATATGATGCTCTTTCTTCCTTTTTTGATGTTACTGTCAAGAAAATTTCTCTGCTATTTTGACAAGCCTGTTCTAACTCCATGGTGCCTAGTGCAGGGTGTCGTCATCATCCTCAGTCAGAACTGGGCTTAATATTTGCACAACTTGGTCAACAAGGGACCGGTGTGTTCTGGTTGCTTGAAGATTAGAAATAAATTTCTCAAAGATTTTAAAGTGATTTTCTTAAAGTGATATTGTCACCTTCCTTTTTCTGTAATTCCTTTTAGCAGATAAGTTACACAATAATACAAAAACGTTTTTGTGGTGGAAAAAACCGGACATTGTTTTTATTATATTTTGGTGTGATGTACTTCAGATGACTTAATCATGCCCTATCTGTATAAATCTTTGGTGTATATGCCTGTAAGTGTGACTTTTCTTTTGAACTTTGTCTGTGAAGATGCTTTGAGTGTCTTACTCCCTTTTTACATTATCTCTGTTGTTCTGACCAATTTATTCTTTCTTGGATTTGAAATCCTTAGGAACTTAGTTATGAGAATGTATCAAAACATGTTACTATATGATTATAGGGTTTTAAATCTTGTTTTTTAATGTCTGATATTTAAATTACTTGTTTATAATTATTTTTATAATAATAGCTATATGAATAATATTTTAATCTGACATAGATCTATGGGCTCCTTATTGAATCTTAGGTGCTACTTCTGCCTTGTTTTTGAATGGTGGTATCTAATAAGATTATATATTACTCTAGGTTGTTCTCAGATTAGAATTCCTGTGCCTTTTTTATTTAGTTTTATAGCCACTGGTGAGGGTAGTTTAAATTTAATATATTGAAAATATGTTAATACACTTAAAATAGTAATAAATGGTTTAGAGAAGTTTAACTATTTCCAAAAGTCTATTAATTAATTAGAGGGAGTTTTTTTTACCCCCTTGGATGACATGATTTGAAAAAGTATTGATGTACATAAAATATTTTTTTTGGAAATAATGTAACATTGTGACATGAAAATGTATTAAAATTAAGAGAAGACAAGGTTGGATTAAGTTACATTTTTTCTAATAAATGTACTTCTATAATTATAACTTGTTTCAACTATATATGAGTGTCCTGAAACTGAAATATAGTTTGTTTGTTTTTTTTATAATTATGGAAAACAAAATCTTGAAGTTAAAACAAACCTTAGAAGGTTACGTAGTGTTCATAGGGTTTAAAATTAGAAGGCATTTGGTCCAAATTCTTATCCAATGCAGATATCCTTTCTGAAATATCCCTGATAGTCACTCAGCTTTTGCTTCAGTTGTTCTAATGCCAGCCTTTTGAGGCAATCTCCCCATCACCACTCCTGTACTCCCTTAGCTCCCCTTCTGTCCTTTTTCATTATCTCCAAATATTAAAAAAAATTACTTTTTATGTTGAGATGAAACCTATATAACAGAAATTATCCATTGGTTCTAACTCTACCCCATAGAATAATACCATTCCAAATATATTTTTTGTGACTTTTAACGTAGAAACACTTCAGAAATTTGAAGGTAGTCTTTACACTCTAAGTCTTTTCTGCTCCAGGCTTAACATCACAGTTCCCTAAATGTTCTTCCCATCTTTGGATTTCTAGTCATCTTACCATATTAATAAGCTTCCTTTGGATGTCCTCTAGTTAATTTTACTATGGTACTCGGATCAAATGCAGCATTCTGGATTCTGGTTTGATTAGCACTGAGATTTATGAGTTGATTTGTTATCCCTATTGACTTGGTCACTATAATTTTATTACTGAAACCTTGTTATATTTGTCTTAATTCTTGTAATGTTTTTAGTTGCTTTACCCTGTTGATTTGTAGTCATTGAAAACCCCTAAGTTCTTTTTATATGTACTGTCAAGCCTCTTCTGTTCCTGAACAACTCGTTTTTTTGAGCCTAAATGGAGGAACCATGCATTCATTTACTCAAATCAGTTCATATCTATTGAATGTATGAAGCATTTTGCTAGGTGCTTTATTCCTTTTAATCTGCTGGAAAGTCCTAATTTGTTGTATGTTACTATAGGTTGTTCTCAGATTACAACTCCTATGCCTTTTTTATTTACTTTTATAGCTACTGTGAGGATGAAGTTTAAATTTAATATATTGAAAATAGTTAACACACTTAAATAGTAATAAATAGTTAAGAGAATTTTAACTATTTTCACCTACCAATTTGAAAAGCATCCTATATATATTCACCCCAAACTTTTTATTGAAATGATAATCCTATAGCCCAGATAGAGCCCTATGGCATACCCACTAAAAACTTCCATCCAGGTTGATGTTCAGTCTTTTTAGATAAAGTTCGACCAACTCTGAATCTACTTACAAGCATTATATCTTCCCATGTTTGCTATTTCATCAGATATATAAAGATTATGAGAAAACATCAAATACTTTATTAGAGATGGACATTTTATGTCAGTCAGATTCTGATTCTCTTATCATCAGCCAGTCTAATAATCCTAAAATTTAGAAGAAAATCAATTTTTAATTTTAAACACACATTTTTTTTTTTTTAGCTTTTTACAAAGGCAAATGGGGTTAAGTGGCTTTGCCCAAGGCCACACAGCTAGGTAATTATTAAGTGTCTAAGGCCAGGTTTGAACTCAGGTACTCCTGACTGACTCCAAGGCCGGTGCTCTATTCAGTGTGCCACCTAGCTGCCCCAAACACACACAATTTTTTTTATGATGCTTAGTTTTATTTGTATGTAACGATGTTTGCCCATAAGGAGCTCATATTCTATTGTAGCATGTAAGTAAGTGATACAAAATAAATAAAAAGTAAATTTTTTCTTGGAAGAAGACATTAGTAGCTGAGAATTTTAGGAAGGGCATCATGTAAAAATGTCCCATTATTCCATAGCCAAAAGTGATTTTGGTTTATCTGTTATTTTTGTATCTTTCCTTTGTTTCCTCTTTATTATTTTATATAATCAAAAATGTGTTATTGCTATTTTTTTTGAGTAGAAAATGAAACTGTTTCAATAGCAGAGAGAGAGAGAGAGAGAGAGAGAGAGAGAGAGAGAGAGAGAGAGAGAAGGCAATATAGAAAAAGTTTAGAAAGAACAGATATTCTGAAACTGCATTGGGGGATTTGGTCAATGAGTTTCCAGTTCTGGAAACCATCTATATGTTGGTGAGCCTGATTCCGGAATGCTATCAGTTGTCCTGGTGGGGAGAAATGGAAGGCAGTAGGAGAAGGAAGAGAGGTGGGAGGAGGAGGAGGAGGAGGAGGAGGAGGAGGAGGAAGAGGAGAGACAGACAGATATAGAGAAACAGACAGAAAGACAAAGAGACAGAGACAGGATTACTTTATCCATTCTAGAGCTATTTACATCCATGAACATGTTTAATGTCTTTGCAGTATCAGGAGTGTTGGAAATGGCTTCAGACCTTTGAAGCTCAGAAGATTGCACCTGCTTAAATTGATAATATAATATGTATGATAAGGAATTTTTTTAAAAAATATTTTTGTCTAGGTTGAGGGATGGTTGTTTTCAAGTGAGCATTAAGAAAACCAGCAGAGAGTTGTAAATGACTTGAAGCTTATTTTTCATAAACTTGATAGGCTATCCTTGAAAAGGAATGAAGTTTTTTAATATAATAATTGAATCAATCCTTTAAGTAAGATAGGGTATAAAGATGGGGTGCTATCTTTACTGTGAGGATAAAGTTTAAATTTAATATATTGAAAATATGTTGATACACTTAAATAGTAATAAATGGTTTAGAGAATTTTAACTATTTTCACCTACCAATTTGTATATGTAAGGTCAAATTTTGGTGAATTGGTTTTCTTAGGTCTCTCTGTTTCTGTCTCTGTCTCCTTCCTCCTCTTCTAAGGTTTAATCTAGCTTTTTTTTTTGTTTTTTGCAAGGTAAATGGGGTTAAGTGGCTTGCCCAAGGCCACACAGCTAGGTAATTATTAAGTGTCTGAGACCGGATTTGAACCCAGGTACTCCTGACTCCAGGGCTGGTGCTTTATCCACTGAGCCACCTAGCTGACCCTCAATCTAGCTTTTAATTTAGTGAAAATACTTATTTTAAAAAAAATTTTAAAGATGTTAAATTTTAAGATATTAAAGATAAAATTAAAGAATGGCTAAAACAAAAACCTGTTGAAAAATTATATCCTGCCTAGTCTGCTTCGAATTACTCATTTATCAAGAATTACATTATCATCTCATGATAAGATTTCCTCTGCCTTTGGCTTTATTTTCAACAGGCATTCTTTGGGAATTTCCAAATAACATTCAGTACCATGAGACATCAGAAGGCTCAATCCAATTTCTAAAAGATATCTTTAATACAAAATTTTTTTCTGATACTTGGTATATATATATACATATATATATATAATTAATAGTTGTGTATTACATTTTATATCATTTGAAATAGCTATAAAATTAAATTTCATATTATCCTGCAAATAAATTCTATTTTTTTCCTCCTAAAAAAAAAAGAAAGAATTACATTCTCTGGACTGATTCCCAACCACCTAGTTCTCTGTGTTGCAGTAATTTCTAGAGCAATGGTAGGGAAAGATATACATATATACATACACACACACACACACACACACACACATATACACTTAGAAATATACACATAATATCCGTGTGTGTGTGTATATCTGTGTATATATATATATATATACATACATATATATAATATATATATTATATATATATGAATGTAGAAAGAAAATACTACAGCATATAAGAGGAATATAAATTGCTTTTTAAGTTAAAATAGACTTAAAGACAGTAAAAGAAATGAACATAGATTAAAGTATAGTCTTTATATAGTCAAAGTTTTTGTCTAACAGTCTCTGCTGTATCATAGTTCATTGAAATAAATACATTTTGTTCAAGGAAATTCTTGTTTGAAAAATGTAGTGCTAGGGGCAGCTAGGTGGTGCAGTGGATAGAGTGCAGACCCTGGAGTCAGGAGTACCTGAGTTCAAATCCGGTCTCAGACACTTAATAATTACCTAGCTGTGTGGCCTTGGGCAAGCCACTTAACCCCATTGCCTTGCAAAAAAAAAAACTAAAAAAAAAGAAAGAAAAATGGTTGTGCCAAAAGTATGTATTTAAGAAAAAAAAGCTTTTTGTAGTTCATAATGAATTAAGGTATTTTTATGACTTCCATAACAAATTCCTTTGTGTTGTTGTAGTTGTCTTTTTATTCTCTTTCTATCTTTATACATACCACTTGTAGAATTCTCACATTCCAGAAATACTTGCAATGAGAACTTTTGTTTCTGGATGGGGTAAATTGATACTCTATAGCTTGATTTTAGGGTAAAGCCTCATTGAATTATTAGTAAAAAGAAGTAAGGTTTTCTGCCTTGATGATACTCTTGTCACCAGGGTAGATTTTTCCTGGGTGCATCCTTTCCAAAGCCTTGCATCCTCCTTTCAAGAATTTGGAATGCCCCAAACTAAATTGCAGGTAATTTGCATTAAAATGATACTAGCCTGATGTGACAAACCCTTCAAATTATGATCTTCCACAAAAATCAAATGATGGAACAAATATGAACATTTTAAGGCTTTGGTCACTCCTTTTTAAGTGAATTTGAGTGAATTCCATAGTTCTATATTCTACTCCAGTAAAATGATATAGAATTGCACTCTTAAGTGATAATCAGGTTGGTGGGGATTCTATGAGGCACAAGATTAAGTTCACACTACATTCAGTTTTAAAAATTATATGGAAGCTCTTTACCATATTTGTTGGATTTTATCAATTAAATACATGCATGAAGCCAGAAGTATTTGCCTATCTTTAAGAAGATGCTTTAGAAGATGTTTTTTTTGCAAGGCAAGGGGGTCAAGTGACTTGCCCAAGGTCACACAGGTAAATAATTATTAAGTGTCTAAGGTCAAATGAGACACTGTTAAAAGATTTTACCTTAATGATAATTGAGCTGAAAATAGTACATAATCTCATATAATGGAGTTTCTTACCTACAGTGCAGAGAAGACCTTTTTCTCATATGTGTTAAATTTCAAAAGGCAATACCAGATTAATGTGCCAATAAACATAATTTATTGTTCCTGGAAATTATTTATTTGAGATAAAATTTCCAAATTCACTATAAAATATTGAAAGTAGTATAAAAATGTGTTAATATTAAACTTTTGTGGTGAGTTAGCAATTTTTTTTTTAGCAATTCCATTAGAATTTCTATATTGGCAAGCTGAGTGCCTGGGTTCAAATCCTAGGTCTTTGTGACCCTTGGCAACTTGGCAAGCCATTTAATTCTCTCTCTCTCTGGGCTTCAGTTTCCTTACTTGTAAAATGAAAGAGTTGGGCTCGATGAACTCATATTTCTTTTGGCTCTTAATTTATGATTCTTTTACTATTGAGATCTTTCTAATACTGTCTGATTCTAGTTACGTGGTCCATATATGTGTGTGTATGTGTATATACATATATATATATACATATATGTGTGCTTGTGTGTGTGTACATGTTGTGTTGTGGTTTTTATCCTTTGTTCTTGGAGAAGACCATGACATTAATGAGGTGATGTCATGACAAGCATATGAATTGGATTTGAGTGAGAGGTGCTGTGCTAAGTCACCAGCCTTACTTTCTTCGCTGGAGTCATCTGGGTCCAGTGGCCAGATAGGAATCAGAATGGCTGGAGACAACCCTGGATGTGAGGTAATCAGGGTTAAGTGACTTCTCCAAGGTTACACAGTAGTTAAGTGTTTGAGGCTGATTCAAACTCCTGTGCTCCTGACTCCAATGCTCTATCCACTGTGCCACCTAGCTGCTCTGTGTGTGTGTATGGGTTTACATAGATATCTTTATATATTTATACAAATATAGTATAAATTTTTGTCTGCTCTCTAATAACAATTATAAATCTGAAAGTAGAGAGATCAACTCTGTATGTGAAAATGCCAACTTCTTCCTCAGAAAACTTGAAACTTGCCTGGTTACGTATCTAATAAGAACTATAAATCCCCACATTGTATCAACAATCACAGGAGAGAACAGACATCTGGAAGAGGAAAGAGAATCCCATGTTTTATGGAGATCTGTTACATGGCTTATAAGGCCTGATACCCTGAGTCAGGAGGAGGCATTCTTCCTTTCCTAATGGGATCCCTGATAATCGTGACATAAAGCAGGTATCCTGAATCAGGGAAGGAAGCTATAATATATGCTGTGACGTCTTTTTGAAAGAATATGTAATTTCATTGACTGCCACCAATAATTTTTTGGTCCTTTATCTGGTTCCCATAGTCTGTGTCCCAAAGTCTCACTTTGGGGTCTGGTTCTTAGGCCAGACTGTCATGCATATACATTAGGCCACAGGACTTAGAGAGCAAATAAATATGTATGTTAACCTAATTCTTTTCATTCTTAACACCAAATTCTGGAGGTTAATACAAGTTGGTCTAATTCTGTTTGTTCCTTATTAGGGCAAACTCATGTAGTTTGAGTCTTAATTAATACCTATACATACATATATAAATAAATAGATCTTAGAAAATGAAAGCTTTCATTATTTTATCTGAAGTTTAAATGTAATGAATAGTTGTTCACGTTTTGATGCTTTTATGTAAAAGAAGATAATTTATTTCTTTTTTACAGATATATAGTTCTATAATGAATTTTGAGGTTGACAGACAGCTTGGTATAGTAGAAATTACATTGGATTTGGAATCAAGAAATCAGTTTTTGAATCCTGGCTCTGACACTTATTAGCTTATTAATACAATGGGAATAATAATATTTTCATTCCCTATCTTTCAGGATCAACATGTGCCAAGAACTTTGTAAATCTTAAAGCACTATGTTAGTGTTTGTCATCATTTCATCAATGCTAACATGTAGTAAGTTCTCATTAATTCCAGATTTAGAGTCAGAAGACTCATCTTCAAGCCCAGACTTGGACAAATGTGTAACTCTGGGCACGATCCTGTTTACCTCAGTTTCTTTATCTGTAAAATTATTGATGAAGGATGGCAAACCACATCACCATCTTTGTGAAGAAAACCCTAAATGGGGTCAGGAAAAAAGATGGACATGATTAAAAATTACTGAAGAACAACAGAAAGTGGAGTAGATAAATTAAAACTCTCTTTTGGGGGAATATAGTATATATACTCAAACTCACATTTGAATGTGAAGCACAGGTATTTGTCAATATGATACAAGGTTTAAAAATTACAGTTTCTCTTGGCTTTCCTTCTTCTCCAGTTTATAGATTTTGCATTCAGTGTATTCTCATTTGAGGCTTTGAGCCTTAATTATAGCAAAAGCAATTTGAATTATCTGTCTCCAACATCTTTTTCATGTGGTACAGAGAATGGCCTTTGAAAAAGTAATGCTGATGATGCTCTTACTTCCCCATCAAATGCCTTGCATTACCTGATAGCAACATGCTTTGCCAATGCCTTGTTTAGACTCTGGTGAGAATTGTACTTAACTTTTTATTTATTTTTATTTTGCTTATTAGGTGAACTAATTGTTTCTGTTCACTTATTAAAGATGATGTAGCAGAAATGTTTGTGGAATTTTTCTCTAAAATTGGATTTTATTTTATAGGCACTCATTTCCTCTAATATGTGTGTATGTGTGTTTGTGGAGGTATGGTGGTAAGTGGATTAAAGTGACATCCTAACAATAGATTCAGAAATTGATATTTACTTTATTTATGCAAATATACTCATCACACAAGCTAATGAATTTGAACTTTGTATTTAGACTAAAGGAATTACTAATGCTATAAGATAAAACCATATTCTCACTCTGATTTAATAGTTAGAAAATAGCATTTAGCTATAACTATAGGAAGTATTAATCTAAGAGATTTCTATATGTTTATATAGGAAATTGCTGATGAACTTTCTGAATTATGGTGTATTTTATAAGTGTATTATATATGTGCATGCATGTTTTACATGTTTACATGTTTTGCATTAAAATATAATGAATTGCCACAAAATATTTGTACTATGCTAATTTACCTTGAGGTTGTTGAGTCAGTCTTGGATGAAGTACTTTATTGTGGGAAGTAGTATGATATGAGGGATATAGCACTTTCTCTAGTTTGGGAGAACCTGGGTTCCAATCCTGTTTCTGACATGACCTGTATGGCTGAGCTCATAGGTCCCAGTTATTGATCTGTAAAATTGAAATATTGTATAGATAACTTCTGAAGGTTTTTTCCAGGCTTAGATCTATGACTTCATCTATAAAGATAGAACCCTTGATTCTTAAATTGTTACTCTAGGAATAATTTTGGAGGTGCATGGTCCAATCACACTCTTGTTTTTCTGGAGACTATATATTTTAGCTGCTCAGGGAGGGTAGGGATACATTCTTTTGTTCCACAGGCAAGTGCTTTGCAAACCTCAGAGCCCTCAGAAAAAGTGCCATTTTCTTTATGAGACCCATGAATTCTAAGATGTATATCTATTGAATTATTCCTAAATGTGGCTCTCTGTTGTGTCATCCTCTAGTTTGTGCAGTTCTTAATTTTACTTGATTATTTTGGTGTATTTCTGATTAGTGAGGGGTTAAGGTTTGGGGACCTATAGATTACTCCATTATTTGTGAAGGGATGGGAAAGAAAGCTGTGATTTTACTAGAGTTGGGACTCCCAGTGAGGAAACTCCTACTACAATGTACTAAGTGGCACCTTGTATGCCACATAAAACATTAGGGAGTTTCATGAGGCAAGTGACTTGCCCCAGGGTCATGTATGCCAGCTTGTGTGTGAGGTGGAACTGATGTTGACTCCCTAGCCACTCCATCATGCTGCCCCTCTTTCCTTTACTTTAATGTGGGCCCCTTACATACTACTGGGCTAACTAATGCTGATGTGTGCTAACTAATGGTATTCTGATGTCTTTGAGATCACATGAGATGAAATGTAAACCTTCTACTTTAAGGAAAGGGGTGAAATTAGTTCACTTCTAAAAGTCATTTATTGGCCTTGAAGTCTGACTTTTTCATATTTATTTTAATTGGGGAGATTTTGAAATGATTGAAATCACAAATTGTAAAAGTATAATTTTGACAAACCTTCTTTTAAGAGCAGCTTGGTGCAGTGAAAATTTTTTTTAGAATTTAGTCAAAAGGTCTGAATTTGAATCCAAGCTCTTATTTACTACTACCTGTGAGACATTGGGCAGATCCCTTAATCTTCATGAACTGCATTTTCCTAATCTATAGTTAAAGCTTATTCTAAATTCTATAGTCAATCTAAAAGCAGTTGTTCCAATTCATCAAACATTACATGGAACAATAGGATCTGTGATTTAGTCATCTTAGGAAATCCATTTATTACTTAATAAAAAGTTTTAGATGGTTGCCTGAGACCCAGAATTTATGCCATATGATAGTGTCAAAGATCTAGAGTGGGAAGGGATTCCAAAGGAAATGTAATACAATTTTGTTGATTTTACAGATGGAAAAAACTAAGGCCCTGAAGGTGTGGTGCCCAAATTCACATAAATAATAAGTATTGCAGGCTTTGAACTCTGATACTGCCTTTTGTTTATTACACACCTCAGTAATATCACAGCATATAAAATTATATTTAAAATTTTTTCCTATTGAAATTCACATTTTTAGAGACATTTTTTAAAATTTTCTTTTTTTTAATTGAAATTTTATTTTATTTTTCCAGTTACATGCAATGGTAGTTTTTCAACATTCATTCATTTACAAATTTATGAATTCCACATTTTTTCTTCCTCCCTTCCCTCCCCTCTCCCCATAGCTGTGAACAGTCTGGTAAAAACTTTACATATACATTTGTTTTTAACATTTTATATATATATTAGTCATTTTGTGAAAGTGAGATTTAGAACTAAGGGGAAAGAAAAAATTCATGAGAAAGGAAGAAAAAAGTATACTAAGTTTTTAAAAAGTGAACATAGTATACATTTAGATTCCCTGTTTTTCTTTTCCTCTATGGATATGGGCATTATCTATAATAATCTCTCTCAGGGTTGTCCTTGATCTCTGAACTGTTGAGAAGGATCATGTCCATCATAGTTGATCATCTCACAATGTTGTTAATATGTATAATATTCTCTTGGTTCTGCTTCCTTCACTCAGCATCAGTTCACGTAATTCTTTCCATGCTTCTCCAAAGTCCGAGCATTCGTGATTTCTTAGAGATCATTAGTAGTACATAACATTCATATACCATAACTTATTCAGTCATTCTTCAATTGATGGGCCTCCCTTAAATTTCCAAATCTATCCCTCTAGAAAAAGAGCTGCTGCAAATATTTTTGAATATGTAAGATTTTTTTCCCTGCTTTTTTATGATTTCTTTTGGATATAGGCCTAGTATTGGTATTGCTGGGTCAAAGCATATGAACAGTTTTATTGCTTTTTGGGCATAGTTCCAGATTACTTTCCAGAATGGCTGGAACAGTTCACAATTCCTAATGCACTAGCAGTGCATTAATGTCCCAATTTCCCAGCATGGGAAGCTTATTTTCTAATGAAAATATCATGAATCCTTATACTATAGAGTTTTTGTTGGTACAAATGAAGTATATCTATATATCTATGTAGATATATATTAACTTTTTTCATAGAATGAATCAGTGAGAACATTTAGAATGTGAATTAGATTACTAATATGTATTTCATCATCTTTTATATTGGAAGGTGATTTGGAAAAGAAGAATCAAGTTGACCTTTGTCAACATACTGCAGTCCATTTTCAAGAAAGTAGAACAAACCTAGAATAGGATCTTGATAGGAATTATTTTATTTAGGTTTGCAAGAATGTCTTTTTAAAATTAACTTTATTATATTTTTAATTTAAATTAAATTAAATTTTCCCTCTACATGCAAAAACAAGTTTCAACATGATAGATATTATTTTAAAAATCATAGAACTGGAGTCCTTTTTCTTTGAGTGTCATTAATGTTTACAACGACAGAACACTCTTTGAAAGAGAATGCTAATTGTCAAACTAACATTTTTCTATTCTTTTCGAGTGGAAAAAATGAAGTTTTATTTCTTGAGATAAAACGATCTACCATTTTTGTTAGAGTGTGCTCAGTGTTTTGGGTGATACAAAGTAAAATAAAGTGTAATTGCTGGCTTCAAATATTTTTTTTTACTATAGTAGCAAGAATAAACAGTATTTGAAAAAATTTTGTAACTATATAAATTATTTTAAATAATATTTGACAGTAATTCAATTTTTATATAAAGCTTTAAAGAATACAGGTACTACTTCACAACTCTCTGCAAGGCAGGCAATGTTTTTATCTTTCTTAATAGCTGAGGAGACTGTCTTGGATAAGTTAAGTGATTTGCCCATGGTAGTCCATTTAATACAATGAGAGGTAGGACTAGATTCTAGATATCTTAAGTCCAAATCCAAGAATATATGAGATACCATGTAAATTTTGGGAAAAAATAAGATACAGTCATTAATACTGAGATGGAAAAATACTCTGATTGAACTTGAGCAACTTGTAAGTCTAGAGGTAACTGCTTAATTTTTGATTGTACATGTATTGAATCATTCTAGCTTCTTATATCTAATTATTAAATTTCTCTTCTTAACTGAAGGGTATTTTATTAGGGAGCAACCATGGTGGACTGATTGAAGTACCAAAATCCTTCTGTATGGATGTACTATGACCTGAAACTATCCTTAGGCAATATGGAAATGAGAGACAGGGACAGAGAACAAACCTACAAACCCTCTTCCTTTCCTGGTTCTGATGCTCCCCGTTTTCCACCCCACCCCACCCCCACCTCATACATCATTCTATGGTATTTCTCCTAGTGTTTTCTTGTAATTCCTAGGTACTCTGTGTTTAATTTTTTAAAATTGCTGTTACTTGGGAATATTCCTTTTCTTTGGGTAGAAATACATGCAGCCCCTCTGTACTGTCTTCCTCCATCCTGCCTGAATGACATGTCGAATTGATGCTTAATATAAATTTTAAGAAAGTAGATTCTTGAATTTACCTTCACATCACACCATATCAACTGCCATTATAATCATTGTGTCTAGATGTAGTATAGGAATCCATTTCATTAAGTTATAGACAACTGAAAGGGACATTGGAGGTTATATCTTTTGTGGATGAAGAAACAGATCTATATAACAGTTAACTGAGGATGTCCAAAGTTCTTTAGCTTGTTAGTGCAGAACCAGTATTAGAACCTAGGACTCTTGTCTCTTGACTAGTTTGCTTTCCATAGTTCTGACTCTTAGTTTCATTATTGTTTTCTTCCTTTCTGTTATCTAAATTAGAACCAAGGCTTTCCTTTTCAAATGTAGGCTCATTTTGTATCTTCTCTGTTCCTGCATCATAATACTTGGGTATAGAAATTCTAATACTGTAATCTTCTAAAAGCAATGATTGTCTAGTTCTTAAATGTATGTCACAGTGATGATTAAACACAATTCTTCCTTTTTAAAATTTTTATCAGTCTTCAAAATAGTAATTGCCTCTTTAAGATATATGTCTTTGTTTAAATTCTCACTTTTATATATAGAGGTCTTAGAGAAGCTTTGTTAGCTTAATACTGTACTAAGACTTTTGGGACATCATGTATTCTCTCAATTTTAATTGGGAAATGAGATGTCACTTTTGTGAATTAAAAAATTATAATGAATCATGTGCTTGAACTGAAATGGACAAATCATGTATTTTCTCACAGTATAGAAAAGAAAAAGGTAATGGAAGGAAGAAATTATTTTAATCTATTCCAACAGTTCACCAATATATTCACTGAATACCAAAAGCAGGCAAATTAGATTATTGCTTCTCAAAAAGTTCAAATAAGTTGTACTTGAAAATTGACCATTAGTGATTTTCAGTTTTGTTTCGTTTTTAGGTATTTATTAGGTATTTATTAATTTAGGTATTTATTAATTTTAATTCAATAATACTATTTCTCAGATTGTTTTTTTCTTAAAAATATGAAAAAATTTCTTATCTCTTACCTCTGAGGAACAATATCTTCATATTTTTTGCATATTTTGGTATTATTCAGGTCCTCACTTGAACTGAGATCAGGTAGTTCACAAATGTATTGACATATAGATCTCTGGACCAGGGCAGGTATCCTGTTTGATACTGCAAAATAGCCACTTCTTTCCTGTAATCCCATTAGCATTCCCATTCATGGCTTTGGACTTTGGGCCATCCAACTTTACTCTCAGACACATGATCATTTCAAACTGAAGATGGAGAAGTATAGGAGGAGAAGGCTTTAGCAAAGTAGGAATGGTAAGTGGAAAATACAAGACCCTAATTTCAGATTGACAACTGTGATCTCCTTCAGAGGATTTTTGTGGGTCTTCTACCCACTGTTATTTCCTCACCATCATATGTAGTTTCTTTTTCCCTATCCTTACTCAAAATAGGAGCAGCAGAGTAATTCTGTCTTTACTTACAAGGCACAGCTTTCAAAGTCATTTAGAGATAAATAATTGTTCTTTGTTGCAATTTTCCTTTCTGTTTTCATTGAGAATATTAGCACATTTTAATTTAATATTTTGATCAAGACCACCAGTGGTGGTTTGGATCACATTTTGAAAATTATTGAGATGATATATACTGGTCTTTTTCAGCCTTTTTCCCCCCAGTGAAACACTGGCAAATTTCTGAATTTGTAGCAGTATGCAGTATGAGAATGAAAATTCTTTTACCACTGATGAGAATTGGTATTAGGGAATCACAAATATCCTTTGAAAATAATAAATGAATGGAAGAGTTATAAAAAAAGGAACTTTACCTTTTGGAGAGATGGGCGAGACTTTGGTTGTGAAACATTGTAATATAACTAGACTGTTGATAGATTGTTTAGTATTACCTAACCATCCTCCCTCTTTCTTTAGTGGAAGAATAAGCACATCCAAGATAAACAGACCAATTAAGGTCTTGCCTCTTAATTCACTACTCCATGACCACACTGAATGAACCAGGAGTTCCATAAATTTTTTCCTTTCTGGAAATGACTTTCTTGGGGGTGACTTTAAAGGTCATCTCCTTTTCCTCTTGAAGCCTTTCTGGAGCAATTTACTATTCCTCAAAGTGTCCTTAAAGGGTCTTGAGTTTCTATAAGGTTACTCTGGTTGTATTCAGTATCCTATTGCTGTGCAGGTTTAAGGAATGACCTGAAATAAAAGCAAAACTCCTAGGAGAGGTAGAGAATTGAAAAAGGCTCTTGAGGTCATTCGATTTAGCCTGTATCTGGATATGATATTCTTTTTAATCGATTCTTATCTGCTATGTACCATGAGAAGAAAATCTTAGATTATTTGATAGTACTAGAGAAGGACTTTGATTTAAATTTTTGTTTAAAAGAATCTGGGGATTGAGCAACCTTATTTCAAAATCAGATAGTGAAGGAGCATGTATAGAATTCCTTGGTAGATAGTAATGAAATATATTAGTATCTAGGCTAAATGTACATTTCTAGACTGATGCAATATTCAATTAATATTACTTTAATCTCAAATTGGAATCTTAAAAGGTGTAGGTCATATAAGGAAACATGAAAAACTATTATATTTATTGCTTTTGAGCCAAAATCAGGAATTAGAGCAAGGGCCATCCTCTAGCTCGGATATCATCATTCACTTTTAAGACCTTTTTCCCTGGGGATATTTTCACAAATGGTGATCCCTCCCTTTTTTTACATCAGTGGCAAATGACGTTATCCATTTTTGAATTCTCTTCACCAATGTAACACATTAATAACTTATAGTCTTAGAGAATTATTCAAGGTTTAGAGAGTTTAGATGACTACCCTATGTGCACATTGCTAGAATATGTCAGATGCAATATTTGAACACAGATCTTCCTAACTTCAGATCTAACACCCCATCTACAATGCCTTAGCTGCATTGGAGACAGAAGGTGAAATGTTTTGAGAGGAACAGTAAGAAGGTCAATTTAACTGAAATATACAGTGAGTGACAAGAAGGGTATACAAGTAGAGTGAATATATACAAAAAAGATGTATGTACATGCATATACATATACATATACATATACATATACATATACATATACATATACATATACATATACATATACATATACATATACATGCATATACATGGATACTCAAGTATGAGTAGAAATAGATGTGTGTATAAATATAAATATATATATGTAGAAAATGTATGTGCATAAATTTATTTTTTTTGACTTTTTTCTTCTTTTGGTTTTTGTAAGGCAATGCGGTTAAGTGACTTGCCCAAGGTTACCCAGGTAGGTAATTATTAGGTGTCTGAGGCTGCATTTGAACTCAGGTACTTCTGACTCTAGGTCCTGACTGCACTGCACCACTTAGCTGCCCCAACACATTTATATACTGTGTCCTTTTCAACATCTTCTTTTGTTCAATTAAAAAATATATATTAGTATAGACCTTTCTCTTCAAACTAGCCTGCTAGCTACCATCCCATAGCCGCCTGAGGGACTCCTTAGCCATCCCTACTTCAAGAGCCTATTCCTTTTGGTCTAGTGAAAGATTGCAGGTGTTTAATTAAATGAATGACCTGGGTGGGTTTGAATACTGCTATGCCACTTCCTAAATTGTGTGACCCTTATCTGATAAGTAACTTGATCTCTATTCTTCCATTTCTTCTGTAAAATTAAGGAGTTGAATTATATGACTTCTAAGACTCCTTTCAGCATAATCTTCTGCTCCCATGATTTTGTATTGTGGGGAAGAGATCAAAAGCAGGAAATGCTTACCATCTATGTTAACTTTAGCAAATCACTTAAGTTCCCTAGCTCTCTGAACCCTAATTCCTGAAATTATGGACCCAGATAGTCTTTTAACCCATTAGAACTATGAGCTTATGCTGCCTGTCATATAATAATGAGCAGTACATACTTGGAAATTTTAATCTCTTCTACACTATTAATAAGAATAATAAATTAGCATGATCAGTATAGCATTACCTGGACATTCTTTTAGTTTCCTTCTCACTTTATTTAATTCTCATGTTATTATACACTTATAATCATAGATGTTTGTTCAGAGAATTATTTCTTTGTCCCAACTTTGTAGCCTCTAAGTCAATTTGATTCTCCCACTCCCATGGTACCTCTATATTATTATTATTATATTTTAGTGTTGAAACTTTGCAAGAGGTGTGTTGAAAGCTGAAATAAATTGTATCCCTTGTTTTTTTTTTTTTCTTGTCAGTATTTTAACCACCTCCAAGAAACTCTAGTAGGTGAATTAGGCAAGTTAAACAAATAATAGGTTCACTGACCACTCTTAAACATAGTCTTATATGTCCAATGATACTAGTTTTTATAGCTTATGTAATTTCCTTAGATTTAGCCATGCCACTCACTGGTCTTTGAATCCTAGGATCCTTGCTAATGACTTTCCATGAACAGGAATCCTTCCTGCTATTCTTCCAGCATGAAAGTTATTTTTTACTGTTAGGTTATGGATATTGGCCTATTTCCCCCCTAACCAATATGAATTCTTTCTAAACTTTTGATCAAATGTCTCCTGCTTGATGATTTTAATATTTACATAGTATCTAGTTTGTCATTTAGTTCTAGAATATCCTGTACACTGACTTTTGACTGGATTTCCTGGCTAATCCTTCTTCCTAGTTCTGCCATTTTTTGCATTTACCTGTTCTTGGATTGGTTTTCTTAGTAAGATCTTTCTGTCCACCTCCAGAACTTCTAGACAATTTTTCATATCATTCTGGCCCTGGTAAAGGAACTTGCTTTTGTTTCATTATAGTTTTATTGTTTTTTTTCTGGTTTATTTTTAGACAGCTGAGCAACTTTATATGAGAGACAAATAGGGTTTCTCTATTAACCTTTCATGTAGTCATCTTAATCAGAAATTTCTATTCTTCTTTTGAAGTCCACTTTCTCTGTAAGATTTTCCTGATTTTTCTCAATAGATGATTGACATTTACCCTCATACCATACATTGCACTTGGCCTTTCAAAAGCTTAATGCAAATATCATTTGATATTGTCTACATAGTTATTAGCATTTATGTCTTTCTCTTCCTAAACTGTAAGCTCTAGGAGGACATTATTAATTTTTTCCCACTATCCAGAGCTAAGCATAGTGACTGCTGTGCACATAATAGGACTTTATTAAATATTTACTGAATGGATGAATAAATATAGAAGTAAAGACCTAGATTATTCTTTTTGTGATATGTTGTGATCTTAGTCTTTTCCTGATACATAGTAAATTGCTACTGTTTGTTCATATTCACTAGGAAATAGGCAATGGTACTTTGTTTTATTCTTCTTAAGACTGTAAACAGAAGAGAAATAAGCCTCAGAGAAATTAACTGACATAAGGATCAAGTAACAAATACATTTTGGAGGATGGATTTGAATTCCTCTGTTTATTCTATCAACTATGTCAAACAAGTTCCAATTCATCAAACTGTGACCTCCATATACCTTCTCCCCAAACAAAGGGAGTCTAGAAGAATCCTATGAGAATCATGGAAATAGACATTATGGATTATAAACAGGATTATAATGTGTTACTTTTAACATGGTTAAATTCTTGACCTTTCTAAACTTTGTCTTTTCTTATTCTTCCTTCTTCCTCTTGAGATCTTCTGGGATGCAGATGCTGAGAGGAATTGTAATTAACAATCACAATTGCAATGTGGTGTACTTTCAATATGACTAGATTCTTGATCTTTTCCCATCTTTCCTTTGAGATCCTCTGGGATGCAGATACTGAAGAGGGCAAACTTTGTCAACCCCTTGGCTATATGTAATCATTTTACTAGTTACTAGAATCTAAAGACAAAATGAAAAAATAGTTCTTGTCTGCAAAAAATTAAGTATTCAAAAGTTGAAAAGTTCCAAACTTTGGGAATTGTGGTTTTTCTTTTTTCTATTTGTTCTGTAGGGGGCACTAAGTAGAAGAGAGGACATGGACTGGGGAGTATGGTGCTTCAGTAGAGTAGAAGTCCTTCCAAAGCAAAAGCAAAAACTAATTTGCTTTTGATCTTCCATTTCTCCTAAAATACTAATACTGACCCTACTTGCTATTTTGTTACCTTCTTGTTATATTTGAATCTGGTGTCTTGGATGTGCCCACATGCAGCCCTTCTTGTCTATCTCTTCCTACCTTAGGTTAATGAGATATTATTGTTTGTTCCTGACTCAAAAAGTAAATCAAGCCCTGGTCTTTCATGTAAAGCTTAAAAACGTTCCATGAATCAAGGTTAAATCTGAGTTTGTTGAATTCTGAGGGAAAGAGACCTTGATCTCTATTCAGCGCTGACACCGTGATTTGTCAGCAGCTCTCCTCACTGGCTCATTCAATATGCTCTATTTAGCTGGTTTAAAATTTGCCAATGTAGCTATTTGCAATCAGCAATTAATTATAGCTTTTTGCATTGTGGAATGTGATAACTTTCATGCAACTGTGTTTCCCTCATTTTTGAATATAACCAGAAAATGGGAAGGAAATAGATACCAAGACACTGAGTGGCTAGTTTAAAAAGTCATACTCCAAGAGTTTGGATTTATTAAAGTCCTTAATAAAGAGAATTAGGATAACATGTGTTGAGTTCAATAGGTTTTTGGTAATTCCTGAATGGTATCCAGTTAGAAAACTGGACTGAAAGATTTTGGGGAAGCATTTTTACGGGAATTAGACAAAGTATTATAAAATTATACTGGTGGCAGCCAAAGACTTAACATATCTTTTCATGAAGATGTCATAGATTATGGTATAGTTTTTTTCCCTAATTCAGGATGTCTGTGTCTTGTCATGACTGCCAGGGAAACCATTAGAGGATGAAGACTGCCTTAGCTGTATTAACAGATTTCCATAAAACCTAGAATTCTCTCCCCCCCTTCCAAGATGTCTGTGTCATCCTGTAACTGTTGATACAATGGGGAATTTATAATTGCTATAAGGAAGATAACCTGACAAACTTCTTATTTTCTAAGGAAGAAGTTGACATGTTATTATACAAAGTTTACATCTCTAAATCCAGATTTATAATATTTTGTTAGAGGGAGAGAAGCAATTTATACTTCATCAAAGAACATGTTAAGGAAATTTCTGCGACCCGAGACATCATTTATCATATTATTTTAGAACCTAAACAAGGTTCACCTTGGTTCAATTGATATTCAGAATAGTGTATTGCTGAGATTTTATCCTAATAATAAAGATTTTATTGTACTATATGGTGGTGGTTTTTGTCCTTCATTATTGAAGAAGACCAAAACTATATCACTTTATTAGAGTAGTTACAGTGTATTGATTTTGTGTTCTGATTAGACCAATACAAGCTCAGAATGCTCTATCACAGATCAGTCAGGAAAAGACCATATGAACATCTGGACAGATCCTCTAAACTTGTACATGTCACTATTCCTTTGAGCTGCCTCAATTCTGCCTTGTTCACAGAGCAGACCCTTTCTGATGAGAGGCCCAGTGCTGAGCTGTTCAATGCCAGTATCTCCCATGTTTAATAAATCAATCTCTAAAATTCTTAAGAGATACCTTTAGAGTATCCTTGTATTGCTCCCCTCCCCCCATTGGCAGTTAACAATAAGATCTGCATAATGGCTGCATTAGACCTTCAATTTGGTAGTCAGTATACTACCTCTTCTCTCCCAAACACTGAGTTAACTCTGGCAATGCATGTGTCAACCTCATTGTCAGTGTGTACCTCCCTAGAAAATATGCTGCCAAGGTAAGTGAACTTATCCACATTATTCAGAACTTTTCCATTTGCTTTAACCAGTTTGGTGGTGTGGTGCTGATTGATGGAACACTTGTATTTTCTTGGTGTTAATTGTTAGATCAAAATTAGCATAAGCTAGGGGCGGCTAGGTGGCATAGTGGATAAAGCACTGACCCTGGAATCAGGAGTACCTGGGTTCAAATCTAGTCTCAGACACTTAATAATTACCTAGCTGTGTGGCCTTGGGCAAACCACTTAACTCCATTTGCCTTGCAAAAAAAAAAGAAAAAGGTCCTCTATCATCTCTTTCTGACTGGTTGTCTGAGCAAGCCACTTAACCCCATTTGCCTTGGAAAAAAACCTAAAACAAAAAAGCACAAGCTGCAGAGAATTGATCCACACTTTGTTGTATCTCAGCTTCAGAGGCTACATTTAGTGCACAATCATTTGCAAACTGAAGGTCATGCACTAACAATACCTCTACTTTGGCCTTATAGCCTTTTCAAGTTGAAGAATTCCCTTGATGCCATGTTTGTACTCATTGAAAGGGTTGGATAATATGGTTGGAAAACAACATGCTAAAAGAAGCATGGGAGCAAGCACCCAATCTTGTTTCACTCTACTGGTGACTGGGTAATCACAAAAGTGTCTTCCACTGTCCAGAAGCCAGGCAGGCATGCTGTCATGAAATTGTTATACAATACTAAGAACTTCTCTGGGTAACCATATTTTGAAATAATTTTCCATAAATCCTCACAATTGATAGTATCAAAGATCTTGGTTAGATCTACAAATGTTGTATACAGACTTCTCTTCTGCTCTTTGGATTTTTCCTGGAGCAAACACCATATCAACTGTTCCTCAACCCTTTCTGTAGTCTCTCTGGCTCTCAGGGAGATGACTATCTTCCAAGTGAAGGATCAGCCTATTGAATAGGATTCTGTCAAGAATCTTACCAGCAATGACTGAGAGAAACACTCCTGTGATTGACACAAGACAATGGAGACATCCTTGAATTCCTGGGGAATAACCACTTCATGTCATATGACTTGAAAAATTTCAGTCAATTTTTGGATGAGCAATGGATCATATCATCTGAAATCAACTATAAATTTATCACTGTATCTATCAGGTCTTTGCCACATGAAAGGAGCCTACTGGCATTCAAAAACCTCATCTTCAGTTGGAGCTTCCGCTAGGGACAGATTGACTTCAACTTGAGGTAAATGGTCAATGGCTTCTTCATTGATTGCTGATGGTCTTTTAAGAGCTCTCTGGAAGTGTTCAACCCATCTCTCTAGAATCATGTCCCTATTACTAATCAATGTGGCCCCATCAGCTCTGAGTAGTAGAGATACACCATATGTCTTTGGTCCATATTTTCTTCAGGGCATCATAAAAGCATCAGTCTTCTTACTGAGTCAAGAGTCCTGCATCTCTAAAAGTATGCTTTTGCTTTACTTTTGATGAATTAAATGCTGCCTTTTTAGAGATAGATGAACTATTTTTCCTGGTAAACCCTGTGGAGTTTTCAATTTTCATTTTATATTTCCCCATTATTTTCATCAAACCAGTTTTGATGTTTGCATGTGTGCTGACCCAGTTGAGCAAATGCAGTACTGTACATCAAATCTCTGAAAGTTGCTCACTTCTTTTCTGCTTCACTGTTGCCAACTGTATTGGCTCAACTTTCCCTCCAAGTTAGTAACAAACACTAATCTCTTCTAGTATCCTTTTGCTTTGGGCTGAAGTTTCAGATTTGGAAAGGATGTCTGTGATCAATCAGTTCAGCAGTTTCACTACACATTGCCTTTGTCTTTCTCACATTCTTGTACTTGTAACCCAAACATCAGGATACTAAGAAGCCTTTGTAATTCATTAAAAAGAAATCTAAAAGTTTAGAAGACAACAAAACTTTTTTTTTTTTAGTTTAGTTCAAATCTTTATCCCCTGAAGAAGAAAGGAATTTCTGACATTCAAAATTTGGGTCTGAACTAATTGAACTTGGTGTTTTATCAGTCTAGTATTTTGGAAAACTATTCTTTGCCTTTACTTCTCAAAGAGGGCCAATGACACCAGGAGGGTAAAGAATTGAGGCAAAAGATGGCTTACCAGGATAGAAAGCAGTTGATATTTTTACTCACTTTAAGTCAGGGGTGCTGGATCCTTTTTCTACAAAGGGCCATTTGATTATTTATAACATCATTGCCCTGCTATGTTTGGTCAAACATTTAATTAATTTATCCCTTAAAAAGCTCTAAAATTTGTTGAATTTCAAATCTCACCTACTAGTTGACTTGGCAGTGCCAAATTGATGGTCCCTGCCCCTGTTCTAAGTCTCAAAACCCAAACACTGACACAGTGAATAGAGCACCTGCCCTGGAGTCAGGAGAACCTGAGTTCAAATCCAGCCTCAGACACTTAATAATTACCCAGCTGTGTGACCTTGGACAAGTCACTTAATCCTATTGCCTTAGATAAATAAAATTAAAAAAAACATCCAAAGAATGAGCATCAAAGGTTTGGGTTAGGGTCCATTATTGTCCATTCAATGAAAGCCAGAGTGATTGTATTTAAAGGCATAGTCCAAGTATTTGAATTTGAATCTATTTGAATCATAGATTTTTTTTTGTAAATAGCATTTTTTCCCAATTACATGTAAAGATAGTTTTCAACATTTATTTTTTTAAAAATAAGATTGATTTTCAGAATTTTCCCTCCTTCCCTCCCATGTCCCCTCCCCAAGATGGCAAGCAATTTGATATGGCTATATATGTTTACAGTACTTTGTGTCTATTTTTTATACATGTATATCATACTCAAAGTTATATCATTAGTGCAACAGAGCAGAAAGCATATTAACTCTAGAGGCTCTCGGGAGCCGCTCATGTATGATCTTGTTGAATTAAATGACTCTTTGAGTTCTTCCAATTTTATATGTATGATTCTAGCAATGCATGCCACTTATTAGTCAAAAAGTATTTATTAAGCACTTGGTACTGTGTATCAAGCACTGTGTTAAGCAATTGATACAAAAAAAGGGGCAAAACACAACCTTTGTCTTTAAGGACCTCACAATAGCCAAAAACTATGTAAGACAAACTCCATATAGATAAATAGAAACTAATTAAATGGGAAAGGACTGCTAGGTTATGTCCAGGCTGGACTCAGGAAGACTCATCTTCTGGTTTCAAATCTGGCCTCAGACATTTATTAGCTGTGTGACCCTGGGTATACCACTTACACCTGTTTCTTCAGTTTCCTCATCTATAAAATGAACTGGAGAAGGAAATGGTACACCACTTAAGTATCTTTGTCAAGAAAACCCCAAATGGGGTTTACAGAGAATCAGATACAATTGAAGCAACTGAACAACAATAACAATAATGAACAATGGGAAAGTACTAGTATTAAGAAAGGTTGGCAGACACTTTCTCTAGAAGGTGGGATTTTAGTTGGGGCTTGAAGCTGGGGAAACCAGGAGGCAAAGATAAGGAGGGCGGCATGGAAGATGGCTAGTGAAAAATGTCTGGAGCTGAAAGATGGAGTGTCTTGTTTTTGGAACAACAAGTGGGCCAGTATCACTGGGTTGAAGAGTATGATGGAGCAGTATAAGAGGACTGGATGAGTGGGGATTGGGGGTAGATAGGTTGTGAAGGACTTTGAATGCCAAACAGAAAATAGAATTTACTAGACCAGGCAGGGATGTATGCTATCTTATTTATCTTGATCTTCCAGGCAGCATATTGCATGTAGTAGAATTATAAAAACAAACAATTTTTCTTGTTTTAATGAATTCATTGGTTTCTTTGAGGAAGCTTTCAGAGTTAAAAGAAATCCACATTCTTCTATTACTGTGGTGTCCTCTCCTACCCCCAGGTACCTTGTTATTTGTTCCTTTTATAGTTGTAGTCAGTACATTTACACATGCCCTCTCCCCCATTAGAATTCAGTTGTGTGTTTTTTTTTTTTGGTGAATTGGGTGATTGTTTCAAGCCTAATACTTCTATCTTCAGAGCACAGTGCCTAGCATACAGTAATAATGTTTAATAAATGATTGATTAAAAAAAACCCAAAAAGTAACCCAAGAATAGTAAAGCTGGAAAACAGCTTTATGAATACAAGCTTTTGCATTTGTAAAGAAAACATTTTCTTTAACAGATGTATTTTGTACATTTTCCTTCCTGTTTGTTTTGAGACCTAGAATGTGGAAATATAATTATTCTGATAGATACTAAAAATCACCAGTCTTATTTAGCCTGATTTTATCAAAAGGCAGGAGGGTGGGGACATTCATAAAAACTGAAGTTTGGGTCTAAATAGCCTCTATTTAAGTATCTATTTTGCTCTTATTTCATATATATTAAATTTTGATTTAATGTGATATAATATTTTACTACTGAATTATTTTTCTTAGATGACATCTAAGGAAAGAAAAAAGAAAACTTGACTTGAGTGAGTTTTTTTTTAAGACTTTTGAAACATCTTTTTGATTTTTTTTTTGTTTCTGAAGATATCTCTTTATGCTTATATTGACCCTCTCATGCCCTCTTCTCCCTTCTATAGAGGTGTTATAGGAATCTATGTTAATGCAGCTTTGGTACACATTTGTCCTTCAAAGCAGGCTGAGACTGGCAGATCTCTTGAACTCCAGAGTTCTGAGTTGAAGTACGCTAAGTCAGCTGAATGTAAATTTGGCATTAATCTGGTGAGTCCTTTTGAGATTTGTGGGCTGGTAAGGAAACACTAGGTTACCTAAGAAGAGACAAACTTACCAGTTCAGAAATTAATAGGTTAGTGTTTCTGTGATTAATAGTGAAATTGAGTCCTTGAGTAGCTCCTGCACTTTCAGCCTGGTCAAGATCGTGAGATGATCTCTTAAAAATATAGAAGTCCACATTAAGAAGCCTTTTTTACCTTGTGCCTCTCTTGGATTTGCCACAGAAGCAAGAACCAGAAATTTGGGGAGCAGGCTCTAAAGTTAATGATAAGCATGTGTATCCTCCAGAGATTCCTTTTGTCCAAGACAAACACATTGTGGCAGATTCTTTGGAATATGTAAACTGTTACTACATTGAATGAAATTGTGTGCTTTGGAAGATGGAATATCTGGCATACTTGAAAGATCTGGCCTCTTTCAGTTGCCTTAATCTTTTTTCATTAGTCAGACTTAAGAGACTTAATCATTTTGACTTTTAATGACTTGAATTCATTCTTCATTAATTTCCTAAATTGTTCTGTCCATAAGAAAAGTACATCCATGGAGCCATTTGTATTGAGTGCTTGGTGTTTTAAATCTATTTTACAAATCTGAAGCCTCTGTGCCAGATTTTTTTTTAAACATACTTTTACAAAGAAGACTTTTATGCTTTTACAAATTGGTATCAGGCATACTCAGATTATGACAGTCTTTCAGAGTTTGGTCCTAATAATGACAAACAATTAAACTAACATATGTTAACCTCCAGAGTTTGCCCTAATAAGGAACTAACAGAATTAGGGTAACATGTGTTAGTCTCCAGAGTTTGGGCTTAAGAAAGAGCAAATGGAATTAGGTCAGTATACCTTTATATTTTTCTCTAAGCTTATGGCCTGTGCCCTAAAGAGATTTTTTGCACACATATTGATAGGAATTAGACAAAGACTCAAAATTATTGACAGCATCCAGTGAGAATCAACCCAGTGCCATCAACCTGTCTCAAGACATCCCTACATCCATTACAACTTCCTCAGGGAAGTGCTCCTTCACTCAGGATGTCTGCTTCAAATTATGGTCTCATTATGGGAAGAAAAGTACTGTCAGCAGTTTCATTGGGGAAGAGCTTACCCCCTCCTGACGCACAATATTTATGCCTTCAGGTATTTTTCAGGCTTCAATAAGACATGGGAATCTTCCTCCCCTTCCAGGATATCTGAGCCATCCTGTGACTGTTGATACATGGGGAATTTTTATTTATGATGAGAGAGAGATCAGACAAAAATTTATGTTTCATCAATTCAAATCTTCTCTCTGATACTTTTAGCTTCCTGTGCCAGGTAAGTTCCTCAGGTTCAGTGAGCCCTCATTTATAGTGATCATCTGTAAAATGGGGATAATAATTAATACATATAGAAAGTGTTTATAATTCTTTGGGGCTAATTCCATTTTGCTCTCCAAAAACAGCTGGATCACTTCATAGTTCCAACAACAGTGTATGTGTAACATTTTTCCATATCCTCTTCAATATTTGTCATTTTTCCCTCTTCTTTCATTTTAGCCAGTCTGATACATATGAGGTGATACTTTAAAGTTGTTTAAATTTGTAGTTCTCTAATCAGTAATGATTTAGACAATTTTTAATATAATTCTATGGAGTTCTTATTTCTTCATCCAGAAATTTCCTGTTCATATCATTTCTCTACTTATCATTTAGGAAATGACACTTATTCTTACACATTTGACAAATATATATATATATATATATATATATATATATATATATATATATTATCTCTTTGTATTTGAGATATGAGATCTTAATCTGAGAAATCGTCTATAAAACTTGTTCCCCAGTTTTCTGCTTTCCTTCAGGCTGTGCTGTGCTGTAAATCTAAAGTTAAAAATCAACAGTCTAGTCTTGGAGATTTTATTTTTATTTTTGATGTTATAGTCATTTGCCTAGTCTATTGTTTAAACCCTAGTAAATGCATTGACCTGAACATATTTGCATAGCTTACCCATGTAGTTATCTTGTGTTTTGTAACTAATTTCCCCCAGTTCTCTCAAGTCCATATCACCTATATGGAATACAAGAAACCTTCCTTAAAAAAAATCTTTTTGAAGAGCTCGATTGAACCAAGGACCAGTAAACAGCAGCTCTTTGTGACTTCCTGCTAAGGCATTTGTGTGTCTCCATCTCAGAAATGTGGCCATAACATTTAAATTGTACTTAAAAACATGTAAAATTAGAGAATCAGAAAACACAAGACCTGAAAGGCATCTCAAAGATTACCATGACCCTTTTAATTTTCCAAATGAGGAAACTGAATCCCAGCAAGAATAGCTTTTTAGGCGCGGCTAGGTGGCACAGTGGAGATAGAGCACTGGCCTTGGAGTCAGGAGTACCTGAGTTCAAATCCGGTCTCAGACACTTGATAATTACCTAGCCGTGTGGCCTTGGGCAAGCCACTTAACCCCATTGCCTTGCAAAATCTAAAAAAAAAAAAAAAAAAAAGAATAGCTTTTTAATGGCAGATCTTCAGGGTCTAGTTCATCAGTCTTTTTTGTATAATGCTAGATTGAAAAACTAGTTCAGATATGACATACAAATTGATCTTACCAATATTTACCAACCTGAACTCTTAAAATTAAAAATAATAATAATTACTAATATATCTTAAGCCTAAAATAATTACATTGACATAATCTGAATGAATTAATGATATTTTACGCACATCTCTTTCTTTTACATGTGAAAGATGTGTGATCTTAGTTTGAGGATCTCTCTGAATGGAAATTCCTTCCACCTTTGTTATGTTATGTTATTTAGTACAAAAGTCCTAGATCATTGAGGCACATAGAGATTTACCCAACACCATACAATCAGAAAGAAGATTTGAACCTAGGTGTCCTTGACACCAAGTGTAGAATTTTAAATACTATTAGACCTTACCTCTTATTTCCTTCCTATTGCATTATCAGTTACATAGTTACAACTATAGGCTAAATTTATGGATACTTGAATTTGCCAAAAGTCAGACCTTCTATCTATCTATCTATCTATCTATCTGAAGATCCCCATGAAAAATCAAACCAATGAGAAAAAGGTAGACAAGGCAGGAATTTTCTTTTCTTCCTCTCTCCACCCTTCCTCTCTACCTCTTTTTTTAAAACTCCCTCCCTTCCTCACCTTCTCACTTCTTCCCTCTCCCATTCAGTAGAGTATCATTGTGTGTAAAAAACAGCATAAATACCAAATATTAATCACTGATATATTGCTGGGTAGTTATTGATGTTGTGTGGCTTTCAGGATAAATTTGTGTATTTACTTATAAATCACATGTAAATATATCAGAACTTTGTTTTTATAACTGTCTCAGCTGGGACTGGGAAATAAAATACTGAACTCTTCTATTATGTTGGTGGAAGAGGTTGTGCATTTATTAAAAATTTGCTTCTCTTATCTCATAACCTGTAGAACACGTATAGATACCAAATCATAGCAGCTTAAAGACCTGGTGAAAATTAGTATAGCACACATTGAACTCACTCCTTAAATCCCAAATCATTGCCTCTGCAGCAATTTCAAGTTAGGCATAATCCCATGGTGATTTCTTGTAATTGATTTTTGTCCAAATTCTATAGAATTGAGATATTTAGACTGAATAGAGTGCTAGGTCTTGATGCAGGAAGACCTGAGTTCCAGTATGACCTTAGATACTAGTTGTGTCATCCTGGGCAAGTCACTTAGTTCCTGTCTACCTCAGTTTCCTTAGATGTAAAACAAGTTCATAATAGTACCTACTTCCCAGGGTTGTGGTGAGGTTTAAATGAGACCATTTTTGTAACATGTTTAGAAAAATGGCACATTAATGCTTCTTTTCTTCCTCAATTATGAGTTGTAAGTTTTGGAAGATGAATATTTTTCTTGTTCTTATATATTCTTATCTTTAAAACTAAATGGTAGGATTAGGTGAACTCCAAGTTATTCTCTATTTAAGTTAAAGAGACTGGAAAGGGAATTCATCCTGTGATTTCATTAGCAGAGTAATACCTCAGCAGTTTCTAAAAAGTTACCCTAGGGGCATCACCCTTGTGATGTCATTGGGTTTCAAGAACTAAGTATGAACAACAGTAAAGTAACAAAGATATGACTTCCACAATATTCCCTAGAGCTGCGTAGCCCAAACCAGATTTAAGTATAAATGGGAAATATTTTCAAAATAAACAAAAATACAACAAACATAATATAATTTAATATTTAATTGCTATGTGGACTGTAGGAATTCTTATATACAAATTAGTACAAATTTATGTACAAATTAGGGATCCTTATGTACAAATTAGAAATTAGTTTTCCTTGAGTTTTATGCCATTGACCTAGAGCACTAAGCGGTTAATTGACTTTTCTAAGGCAGTACTTGAACTCATATTTTCCAGACCTAGAAATCAGATCTTTGTCTACTCTAACATTCTGCCTCTGCTATGATTTTAGAATATTATATACATCATGATTTTCATGTAATTTTGCTTTTCTTATAAGCTCCTAAAATATGGAGATGATCATTGAGGAATAATGTCAAGACCAATTTAAATTTGCAAGAGAGTGAAATGTAATTAAGGTTACCTGATATGAATATATTTTGAAAGATGAAAAACAGATCATCAGTTTATATTTATGATAATGTTAGGCTTTTGTGATTTTTTTTGGTGGGGAGAGCATTTCAGTTCAATCTTGAAATTTTTTTAAAATTTTTTTTCTCTATTTTATTTTTTATTCTCATTTTGTACAAATTTTTTTTTACATTAATAAAATATTTTCGTTTAAATGAAATACCCCCCCCATGAATATAGACTTGCTTGAGTGATAAAGGGGAGAGAAAAAAAATTAAAATAAAAAAATAGTAATAATTGTAGGTATGGCCAGGTGATGCAATGGATGAAGCAGCAGCCCTGGAGCCATGAGCACCCGAGCCCACATCCAACCCCGTAGACCCAACAAGCACCCAGCTGTGTGACATGCAAGCCACCCGATCCCCACTGCCCTGCAAAAACCAAAAAGAAGAAAAAAAAAGACCTAAAATAAAATAAAATAGTAATAATAGTAGGGGTGGCTGGGTGGCAGACAGAGCATTGGCCCTTGAGCCAGGAGCACCCGGGTCCAAATCCACCCTCAGACACCCAAAGATCACCCTGCTATGCGGCCCCAAGCAGGCCACCCAGCCCCATTTGCCCTGCACCCTCCCCCAAATAATAATAATAAAAAATGTGCTTCAGTCTTTGTTCCAACACCAACAACTCTGTCATGGGTGGATCACATTCTTTATGGTAAGTCCATTGCAAAAGTTACTTCCATATTTTTCCACTGTTGCCATTGCTGATCACAAATCCCTCCTTTCTTATTTCTCCACTACCATGTACTATATTTTCTCTCTCCTTTCACTCTGACTCTGCTGTAGGGTAGCTGAGTGGTACAGTAGACAGATCCCTGGTCCTGGGGCCAAGAGGCCCTGAGGCCCCATACCACCCCTTAGACCCAGAATCTACCTGGCCCTATGGTCCTGGACAAGCCTTCCAATCCCAGCCCCTTGAAAGAAGTAAAAAAGAAAATGTGTTATATCGGACCACTCTCCCCCCATGGTCCATCCTCTCCTCCTTTATTCATATCCGCACCCCTTCCCCCTGCTCCCCCCTCCTTACTCCAGATGTCTATACTCCATTGAGTATATATGCTGTTTCCTCTCCTAGCCACCTCTGATGAGAGCAAAGGTTCCCTCATCCCCCCTTGCCTCTCCCCTTCCATATCATTGCAATAGCTCATTGTAATAAAGAAAAATCTTACTATATGAAATATCTTGGCCTATTCCCCCTCTCCTTTTTCTTTCTCCCATTCCATTTCCCTTTTTTTCTATTGACTCCATTTTTACACCATATTTTATCTTCGAATTCAGCTTTCTCCTGTGCTTCAACTATAAAAGCTCCCTCTATCTGCTCTATTAACTGAGAAGGTACATGAGTATTATCAGTGTCATTTTTCTATGCAGGAATCATTAAGTCCCTCATATTTTCCCCCTCTTCTCCAATCTCTATACTTCACCTGAGTCCTGTATCTGAAGATCAAACCTTCTGTTCAGTTCTGGACATTCCAAAAGGAACATTTGAAATTCCCCTGGCCCACTGAAAGTCCATCTTTTTCCCTGGAAGAGGACATTCAGTTTTGCTGGGTAGTTGATTCTTGGTTGCATTCTAAGCTCTTTTGCCTTCTGGTATATTATATTCCAGGCCATACGAGCTTCCAATGTAGTTGCTGCTAAGTCCTGTGTGATCCTGACTGTAGCTCCACGAAATTTGAACTGTGTCCTTCTGGCTGCTTGTAATATTTTCTCTTTGACTTGGGAGTTTTGGAACTTGGCTATAATATTCCTAGGGTTGGTTTTTTGGTATCTCTTCAGGGGGATTGGTGGATTCTCTCCATTTCTATTTTGCCCTCTGCTTCTAGAATATCAGGGCAATTTCCTCATAGTAATTCTTTGAAAATGATGTCAAGGCTCTTTTCCTGATCATGACTTTCAGGTATTCCAATAATTTTTAAATTATCTTTCCTAAGTCTGTTTTCCATATCAGTTTTTTCAATGAGATATTTCACATTTTCATCTAATTTTTCATTTTTTTTGGTTTTGAAGTATTTATTCCTGATTTCTGGTAAATTCATCAATCTCCCTGAATTCTATTCTTTGTCTGAAGTATTTGTTCTCCTCAGAGAGTTTTCTTATCTCTTTTTCCATCTGGCCAATTTTGCTTTTTAAAACATTCTTCTCCTCAATAACTTATTTGAACTGTTTTATCCATTTGACCTAAGCTGGTTTTTAGCATGCTATTTTCTTCAGCACATTTTTGGATTTCCTTGAGTAAGCTGCTGACTTCATTTTCATGTTTTTCCTGCATCTCTCTTATTTCTTTTCCCAGTTTTTCTTCTAACTCCCTCATTTGATTTTCAAAGTCTTTTTTGAGCTCTGTCATAGCCTGAGCCCAATTTCTGTTTTTCTTGGAGTCTTTAGATGCAGGAGCTTGTGCTTCCTCATCTTCAGATTGAGTATTTTGATCCTTCTTAGGCTCATTTGCTAAATATTTCTCAATGGTGTTCCTCTTATTTCTCTGCTTGCTCATTTTCCCAGCCTGGGCCGCCTGGTTTTGGGGTGCTTCCTGAGCTTTTGGGACACTCCCACAAGGGTCTCAGTGTATGAGGCTCTGTCCTCCTTCCTGGTCTGTGAATGACCATAAGCACCCCCCTCTGCCATGGGCTGAGGTGGGGGGGGGGCTAGACTGTGATCAGGATCTGAATGTGGTCAGAGCCCCAGAGTACTGTTCCAGAGGCAGAGGACAGAGTTCTGCAGTCTCTCTTCACTCCCCTCCCTCAGCTCAATGTGCTCATGCCCTGGAGGCTCCTGCTTACCACCTCTGTCTGCTTCTGTTTCTGGATCTGGGCAGCCTAAAGACCAAGCTGCTGCCTGTGTGCCCTGAGCGCTGGGCTCCATGTGCTCGTTCTGGCAGAGGTCTCCCGCTGTTCCCCCACTTTGTGCCCGGTGCTCCCCGGGGTATAGCTCAGGAGACTCCCCCACTCTTGTAAGCTGGGGCTCCTAGCACCCTGGAGTTGCCTCCGGGAGGTTGAAGTTCTTTCTCTCTGGCGGGCCATCCCTCAGGCCGACCCCGGGGAGCAGAGCCTTTCTGCTCTTTTCCAGGTTACTTTGAGTAGGAGAACTGCCTCTCTGGGTCCCTTTGTGGGTTCTGTCTCTCGAGAGTTTAGTTAGAGTCCTTAGTTTCAAAGTTTTATCAGAGAGAGCCTAAGACTGGATCCCTTCTTGTCACACTTTTGGCTCCGCCCCCCAATCTTGAAGATATATAACTCAAAGAAAAACATAATTTATAAAACTGTATATGTATATATTTTCTAAAGTTTATGAATGGATTATGAATTAAAGACCTTCCAAATCCCAGGGGAAAGCATCCTTGCTGCTTATATTGCTGAAAAAGCTTACTGATGTGGCAGTTCTTTGAAGGTGATAGCTGCCAGGATTGAGTTGCAAATGGGACAGTCACTATCAGTCACTATCCTCATTTCTATTTGTTAGTGGATTTAAGACTGCTATAGTTAGTATCTAGGGTGGGCACCACAAACTTTGAAATTAGTTATATAGGAAGTGAGAGCAGGGTAGGGAATTTGGCATCGTGTCAGTATGCACATGTGCTGTTGGAAGTGAGGAAGGTGACAGTAGTTACAAAGGATTTTGGAAATGTACAGAATACAGAAAAAAACTTGTATATGTGAAGGGGTGAAGGAGTTCTATTCTTTGCTCCTTCCTAAAACTATATTTCTACTTGTGCTCTTGAAACAGGCATGTGATTGATGAATTCCTTTCAACTTAACTTTTCATTTTTTTTTATTTTTTGCAAGGCTAATTGGGTTAAGTGGCTTACCCAAGGCCACACAGCTAGGTAATTATTAAGTGTCTGAGGCTGGATTAGAATTCAGGTACTCCTGACTCCAGGGAGGGTGCTCTGTCTACTGTGCCACCTAGCGGCCCCTTCAACTTACTTCTAAGCAAGTCTTTCATATATCTTTGATGTCTCCTTCACTTTCTCCTCATCTGCCTATAAACATTTCTTGTACTAAAAAAAACCAAGTTTCTCTTTTAGCCTATTTAGTCACTGTCCCATCTCTTTTTTTCCACATCTTCAACAGCTATTGTTTCCTTATGCTCTTTCAAAATGATGTTTATACTCACTACTTTCCTGAAGTTTTCTCAAAATTCCTAAGATCATAGATTTAGAACTGGGAAGGACCTAAAAGCCTATCTAGTCCCTCATCCTCATTTTGTAGATGACAAAACTAGGGAGATTAAGTGACTTGCCCAAAGCCCTACAGGGCACTCTGTGATACAGGCAGGATCTGAACTTAGGTCATTTGAGACCCAATAAGAACTCTATACAGTGGATACCGTATCACACTCTTCCCTCTAATAACATGCTAATCTTTAAAACTAGTGGATTATTTTCTAGTTTTCAACTTGTTTCCTCTTTCTTTGACTCCTCTGACTATGGCTTCACATATGCTTTCCTCTCTCTTCACTTGTGTTTTACATTTCCTTTGCCCCTTTTCTTGATTTCCCATTTTCTTCCTAAACTTTTTTTAAGATTTTATTTATTTTGAGTTTTACAATTTCCCCCCAATCTTAATTCATACTACCCCCCCCAGAAGGCAATTTGCCAGTCTTTACATTGTTTCCTTGGTTTACAATGATCCAAATTGAGTGTGATGAGAGAGAAAACATATCCTTAAGGAAGAAACATAAATTATAAGAGATAGCAAGATCAGACAATAAGATATGTTTTTTTTTCAAATTAAAGGTAATAGTCCTTGGTCTTTGTTCAAACCCCACAGTTCTTCCTCTGGATACAGATAGTATTCTCCATTGCAGACAGCCCCAAATTGTCCCTGATTGTTGTACTAACGGAATGAGCAATTCCATCCTGGTTGATCATCCACCCACATATTGCTGTAAGGGTGTACAATGTTTCTGCTTATCTCACTCAGCATCAGTTCATGCAAATCCCTCCAGGGTTTCCTGAATTTCCATCTCTCCTGGTTTCTAATAGAACAATAGTGTTCCATGACATACATATACCACAGTTTGCTAAGCCATTCCCCAATTGAAGGACATTTGCTTGATTTCCAATTATTTGCCACCACAAACAGGGCTGCTATGAATATTTTTGTATAAGTGATGTTTTTCCCCTTTTTCATCATTTCTTCAGGATATAGACCCAGTAGTGGTATTGCTGGGTCAAAGGGTATGCACATTTTTGTTGCCCTTTTGTCGTATTTCCAAATTTCTCTCCAGAAAGGTTGGATGAGTTCAGAGCTCCAACAATGTAAATAGTGACCCAGATTTTTCACAACCCTTTCAACAATGATCATTGTCCTTTCTGGTCATATTGACTAGTCTGAGAGTTGTGAGGTGGTACCTCAGAGAAGCTTTAATTTGCATTTCTCTAATAAGTAATGATTTAGAGCAATTTTTCATATGACTATGGATCGTTTTGGTCTCCTCATCTATAAATTGCCTTTGCATATCCTTTGACCATTTGTCAATTGGGGAATGGCTTTTTAAAAAAAATTTGACTCAGTTCACTGTATATTTTAGGAATGAGTCTTTTGTCAGAAACATTAGTTGTAAAGATTGTTTCCCAGTTTATTACATTTCTTTTGATCTTGGTTACAGTGGTTTTGTCTGTGCAAAAGCTTTTTAATTTTATGTAATCAAAATTATCTAGCTTGTTTTTAGTGATGTTTTCCATATCTTCCTTAGTCATGAACTACTTCCCTTTCCATGGATCTGACAGGTAAACTACTCCTTGATCCTCTAGTTTGTTTATAATATTATTTTTTTATGTCTAAATCCTGTATCTATTTTGATCTTATCTTGGTATAGGGTGTGAAGTCTAATCTAAGTTTCTTCCATATTAACTTCCAATTTTCCCAGCAGTTTTTATCAAAGAGAGAATTTATCCCAATAACTTGACTCTTTGGGTTTATCAAACAGCAGATTACAATAATCGTTTCCTGCTATTGCAATTAGTCTATTCCACTGGTCCACCACTCTGTTTCTTAGCCAATACCAGACAGTTTTGATGACTGATGCTTTACAATATAATTTTAGATCTTGTACTTTTTTTTCATTGAATCCCTGGAAATTCTTGACTTTTTATTTCCCCATATGAATTTACTTACAACTTTTTCTAACTCATTAAAGTAAATTTTTGGTATTTTGATTCATAGGGTACTAAACAGGAAGTTTAGTTTTGGTAGAATTGCCATTTTTATTATATTAGCTCAACCTATCCATGAACAGTTGATGTGTGCCCAGCTATTTAAATCTGATTTTATTTGTGTGAGAAGTGTTTTGTAACTGTTTTCCAAAATTTTCTGAGTCTGCCATGCCAAATAGACTCCCAGGTATTTTATATTGTGTGAGGTTACTTTGAATGGGATTTCTCTTTTTAGCTCTTTCTGCTGTTATCTTGCTACTCAAATATAGAAAAGTTGAGGATTTATGAGGGTTTATTTTATATTCTGAAACTTTGCTAAAGTTGCTAATTGTTTCCAGTAGTTTTTTGGATGATTTCTTGGTGTCATAGAAAGAGTTAGGCAGAGTTTCGCATTCCCCTATTTTTCCAAAGAGTTTATTATATAATTGGAGCCAATTGTTCCTTATGTTTGGTAGAATTCGCTTGTGAATTTATCAGGCCCTGGAGATTTTTTTCTTACTGAGTTCAATGATGATTTGTTGAATTTCTTTTTCTGAAAGAGGGTTGTTTAGGTATTTAATCTCCTCTTCATTTAAGCTGGGCAACTTACATTTTTGTATTCATTATATTTGTCCATTTCACTTAGATTGTCAAATTTATTGACATATAGTTGGACAAAATAATTCTGAAATATTACTTTAATTTCCTCCTCATTGGTGGTGAGTTCACCTTTTTCATTTATGATGCTAGCCATTTGGTTTTTTCTTTTTTAAATGAAATTGACCATGTTTTATCAATTTTATTGTTTTTTCATAAAACCAACTCTTGGTTTTATTTATTAATTCAATAGTTTTTTGCTTTCAATTTTATTAATTTCTCCTTTAATTTTTAGAATTTCTAATTTGGTATTTAATTGGTTTTTTATTTGTTCTTTCTCTAATTTTTTTAGTTGCATTTTTAGTTCATTGATTTCTTCTTTCTCTAATTTATTCATGTAAGCATTTAAAGCTATAATATATCTCCCTGAGAGCCAATTTGAGTGAATCCCATAGGTTTTGGTAATGTTGTTTCATCTTTGACATTATTTAGGCTGAAATAATTAATTCTTTCTATAATTTGTTGCTTGATCCACTCATTCTTTAAAGTGAGGCTATTTAGTTTCCAAATAGTTCTGTATCTCTATCTTCCTGGCTCAATAGTACATATGATTTTTATTGCATTATGACCTGAGAAAGATGTGTTCCTTATTTCTGCCATTCTGCAGTTGGTCATTAGGTTTTTATGCCCTATTACATAGTCAGTTTTTGTGTAAGTGCCATGTACTGCAGAAAAAAAATTGTATTCCTTTCTATCCTCATTCAATTTCCTCCATAAGTCTATTATGTCTAGTTTTTTTAACCATCTTTTTACCTCCTTAACTTCCTTCTTTTTTGTTTTATGATTAGATTCATCTAAATCTGAGAGCAGGAGGTTGAGGTCTCCCACTAGTAGAGTTTTGCTGTTTATGTTTTCCTATAGTTCTTTCAGCTTCTCCTCTAAGAATCTGGATGCTATCCCATTGAGTACATACATATTCAGTATTGAAATCACTTTATTGTCTATGGTACTTTTTAGGAGGATACAGTTTCCTTCCTTATCTCTTTTAACTATCTATTTTTGCAGCTGCTTTGTCTGATTGTTACCCTTGCTTTTTTCACTTCAACTGAAGCAAAATATATTTTGCTCAAACCTTTTACCTTTACTTGATATGTATCTCTCTGCTTCAGATGAGTTTCTTGTAAGCAGCATAATTGTAGGATTCTGGTTTTTGATCCACTCTGCTATTCGCTTATGTTTTAAGGGAGAGTTCATCCCATTCACATTCAAAGTTATAATCACTAACTCTTTATTGTCCTCCATGCTGTTTTCACTCTCTTTGTATTTCCCTCCTTTTTCCCCCCTTTATCCATATTCTTCAGTACTTTTGTTCCTGAACATCTCTCCCTTCAGTGTGTTTTCCCTCCTATACCCACCCTTCCCCTTTCTTTCCTCTTTCCCTTTTTTCCCTTTTCCCTTCCCTTCCTTTTGTTAGTTCCACTTTTTCTTTCCTTCCCTGTCTCCATTCCCCCTCTCCTTTTGTCCTTTTAATACTTGAAAGGTAAGATATTTTTCAAGTTAACTGAGTTGTGTGTAAGTTAACTTTTTTTTTTTTTAGGTTTTTGCTAGGCAATAGGGTTAAGTGGCTTGCCCAAGGCCACACAGCTAGGTAATTATTAAGTATCTGAGACCCGATTTGAATCCAGGTACTCCTGACTCCAGGGTCAGTGCTCTATCCACTGCGCCACCTAGCCTCCCCTGTTAGTTAACTTTAAGCCAAGTCTGATGAGAGGATGATTTAGGTGTTTCTCATCTCCTCTCTTCTTCCCTTCTGTTATCATACTTCTTCTGTACTTTGTAATGTAATGAGATTTACCGCATTCAGTCTCCTCCTTCTTCCTGTCTCCTTTCTGTCCCCCTTTTTAAGGAGGAAGTGTTTTTAAATCATTCTACCTGAGTCATAGAAAATCCTGAGTATTCATCACTTCTGGCTAAGTATATTCTCTCTAATAGAGTTAGAATTCTTGAGAGTTATTAGAGTGTTTCTCCCAAGTAGGGACACAGTCAGTTTCATCCCATTGGGTAGCAGTTTCTGGATAGGTCAAGTGTCCATCGTTTCTGGCTAAGTATATTCTCTCTTATAGGGTTACAGTTCTCAAGAGTTATGAGAATCTTTTTTCTCATGCTGGTATATAGCCAATTTTATCTTATTGCAGAGCAGTTTTTTTCTTTACCCCCCCCTTAACCTTATCATGTGTCTCTTGAACCTCCTGTTTGATATCCAAATTTTCTATTTAACTCTGGTCTTTTCATCAGCAATTATTGGATGTCTGCCATTTCATTAAAATGTCCATCTTTTTCCCTGAAAGAGAAGGCTCAGCTTTGCCATAGAGTAGATTTTTGGCTGCATTCCAAGCTCCCTTGCTCTTCAGAATAGTCTTGTTCCAGGCACTTTGATCCCTTAAAGTCGATGCAGCCAGGTCCTGCTTAATCCTTATTGTGGCTCCTTGGTATCTAAATTGTTTCTTTCTGGCTGCTTGCAGGATTTTCTCTTTTATCTGATAGTTCTGGAATTTGAACATAACATTCCTTGGTGTTTTCATTTTAGGATGTTTTTCCCAAGGGGATCAATGTATTCTTTTAATAACTATTTTGCCCTCTGGTTCCATTATATCAGGGCAATTTTTCTATCACTAAATCCTGTAATATTATATCTAGGCTTTTTTTCTCTTTGATGTTTTTAGGAAAACCTATAATTCTCAGGTTGTCCTTCCTTGATCTGTTCTTGAGGTCAGTGATTTTGCTGATGAGGTATTTACATTTTCTCCTATTTTTTCCTATTTTTTGGTTTTGTTTTACAGGCCCTTGCTGTCTCATGAAGTCATTAATTTCCACAGACTCCATTCTTTTTTTCAGGAGAAGAATTTTCTTCTTTTACCTTCTGCAACTCCTTTTCCAATTGGTCAATTTAATTTTGAAAGAGTTTTCCATTTGACTAATTGAGGTTTTGAGAGAATTATTTTCTTTTTGTATTTGTCCAATTTTATTTTCCAATGATTTGTTTTCTTGTTATAAGGTGTCAATTTCTCTTAGGTTTCTTTCCCCAAGTTTTTCAAATGATTTTTAAATTCCTTCCTGATTTCTTCACGGAGGTCCTTCTGTGTTGGAGACCAGATAATATTCTTCTCAGAGGTTCTAGGTGTCTCTGAGTTTCCTTCCAAGAATTTTTCTGTGGACCCTCCATGCTGGCCTTTCTTCATTTTACTAAGACCATGTGTTGAAGGGGGGGGGCTGGTTCACAGAGCTTTGGTGTTGGGATCCCTAGAAGCTTTACTCATTGAGTGTAATATCTCCACCTGGCCAGTAGGGAGTGCTTGAGGATTTGATCATTGAGTTTAATATCTCCAGCTGACCAGTTGCTTTCTCTGGAGTGTCTGTGACCTTGCTCGAGCCCCCCTCCATTGGCCTGGAGGGTGTGATTGAAGCTGTTAAATACTTTTGTCTTCAATCAATAGCGGGCTTTACCCTGGGGTGAGTTGATCACCAGCTGAGGTGGTTCTGCTGCTCACCCACCTGTGCTGGGGGCAGAGGTAGCCTGTAATTGTGTTTGTTCTGGGAGTAGGCTTCAGCTGAAATGGAGATGTGGACTCTGAGTTCCTCCCAACCAGAGGAGCCCAGGGATGATGTTTGCAGCTCTTCTCCACCGGAACTTTCCCTCTAGCCCTGCTGGAACACTTCAGAGGGTCAGCGCCACCACCAATACCTCTGCTTCCCAGTTGACCCAGTCCCTGGCAGTCGACCAGGCTCTAGCCCCACTGCTGATCAAGCCAGTCCAGTTCTCAGGACCTCAGACTCCCAGGTTTCTACCCCACTGTTAATCAGGCTAATCTGAGGCTGATCCTGGCTCCCAAACTCTCACAGGTCCCATGCTCCCAGCAGAGTCCGCCCTCTGCACCCTGAGTCACCCATGATCTTGAAGATAGATCCTGAAGTAAATGTTCTTTTTTCTGGCTTTTCTTTCTCGGTTTTGTTGATCAGATTTCTGTTAAGAGTTTTGTTTCATATTATTTATGAAGGAAGACCAGGAGACTTTAGAACTATGTCTGTCTTCTCTTGGTCATCTCGGCCCGGACTCCTTCCTAAACTCTTTAAGGTTGCTATTATCATTGTTTGCTCATTCAGTCATATATGACTCTTTGTGTCTTTTAGATCACAGTATACCAATACTATCCATAACAATGTTTGGTTTTCTTGGCTAAGATACTGAGATAGTTTGTCATTTCCTACTCCAGTAGATTAAGGCAAATAGGGTTTGTTAAATGATTTGCTCAAGGACACATAGTTAAAAAGTATCTTAGGTCAGATTTGAACTAAGCTCCTTTTCTGACACAGTTCCAATGGTCTATCCATTAGGCCACCTAACTGCCTCCAAGGCAGTTATTCTAGAGGTGTGCCCCTTGATTCTCTCTCTTATTTTCTTTCTATTTCTTCTTCCTTTACAATTCACTCCCAAGGTTGTGCCTATTATGTCTGTGCAGAGGAATCCAAATTGATATTTCTGTCTCTGACCATTGTATTATAAGCTAGTATTTCTAACTATTAATAAAGTATTTCTAAGTATATATGTACATACAATATAGTTATATATATGTGCATATATATATATAGTTTCACAATTGAAATGAAAGTAAACTGAGGCACAGCATTCCAAGCACATTCAATTTATTTATAAAGCTAGCAGCTACCAATAGAATGTTTTTTCCCCCCCATTAGTTCCTTACTAAGCTAAGAGACCATTATAGGGCTTACTAGCCTTCATATAATTTTACAAAGTCCAAGAGAACAAAGACAAAAAGCATCACAGTGGGAAAAGAATATGATTGATCACAAAGTCTGAGGTATAACAGATGATGGAAAACAATATGATTGTATGGAAGTTTGGAATGCAGCGCTAGCAGCAACCCCTCCTTAATTCTTGTTGCTTTGGGTAGCTCATTGGTCTGCACAGCTAGTTAGTGTCACAACAATACCAGACTAGACTTTCTTGAAGGAGAGTCAGTGTTGTGGAGATAACAGATCAGACTCCTTGGCATCCACCTGCATCCTTTAAGGATGACAGATATCTTTTAATTGTATAACAATAGTTTGTGGTACCGAGAAAGCAGTTTTATTTCAATTACCAGTGATTTATGAGGAAACAATTGTTAAACTTAACTGAGAAGGAAAATTGAACTTCTGGACTATTGAACTTCTGAATGAAACTCAGAGATAAATATGATTTAGGCAATTTCATAATGCATTCACTTACAGAATGGAATCAAATAAAATATAAAATCAGTATTTGATTTTCTCTAACTCATTATGACCAACTAGGTGATGTATTGGATAGCACACTGGACCTGGAGGTTCAGATCTCACCTTAGACAGTTACTAGCTGTGCAACTGTAAAAGACCATTTATCTGTCTCAGTCTCCTCTTATGTAAAATGACACTAATTATACCACTTCTTTCATTGAGCTATTATGAGGCTAAAATTATTTGTAAATCATTTAGAATACTTTAAGATGCCATAAAATGCTACTTTTCTTATCATCATTATCATCATCATCATCTGCCAAGAAACAAATTCCTAGGATAGTTTTCTTGCCTCTAGTTTGGAAAAAGCACACTAATCTTCTTCTCTCTATATGGAACCTCTCTATATTTTTCTCTGCTGAATTACTGCTTATTTTTTTTAAGGTTTTTTGCAAGGCAATGGGGTTAAGTGGCTTGCCCAAGGCCACACAGCTAAGTATTTATTAAGTCTCTGAGGTCCGATTTGAACCCAAGTACTCCTGACTCCAGGGCCGGTGCTTTATCCACTGTGCCACCTAGCCACCCCGCCTGCTTCTTTTTTAAAAGTATAATTCAAAATATCATTTTCCAGAGGAGGCATTCTTGTGATAGTAATGACCTTTCTGTTTATTGGATTTTTCTTCTCATGAATTATTTTGCACTATAATAATTTTTACATGTATTAGACTGGAGTATGATATTCGTAAGGGTGGGACCTCTAAACTTTACCACCTCACAGTATTTTGCACGTAGTAGTTGCTCAATAATTATTTTTAATTGAATTAAAACTAATGCCATTCTGACTATTCAAGGACTTCTTCTGGAATTTGTATCTGAACGGGGTGGGAGTGGGGCTATAAATGGGCATGTATGTGTGTGATTATACCAGATACTTTACTGATTCTATGTTCCCCATTCTCTAAATTGACTGGTGTTCCAGCCTACCTGGACACACTACTTGCCCCTTATTTAAAATATGATACTGAGACATGTTTCTAAATTTGACTTCTCCTATCTTGAAAGTTGTTACCTTTGAGATTGATTACTTCCTAGTCTGTCCTCTAAAGTCCTGCCTGCTAATTATAGCTTTATACTTCTCAAGCATCCTAGTTTGCATCAGGTATGTTAATTTATGTCATCAAAAATTACTGCCATTTATGTGCTTAGCATTGTGTTGAGAATAAGTGCTTTGCCATCTGTAAAGAGTTATTTAAATACTAGCTGTTATTGTTAATGTTGTATAAAACTTGCTTTGTATATATATATATATATATATATATATATATATATATATATATATATATATGTTTGTCTTTATTAGATTGTAAACTCCTTGAGGGCATGGACAATCCTTTTCCTCTTTTATATGCCCAGTAGTTAGTACAGTCTCTGATACTTAGTAGGTGCTTAATAAATGTTTATTTGTTCACTATTCATAATGATTGATTTTAAGAATGAGATACAGTACTATATAGGTATTGCAGTTTCAGTTGAGGAAAGTCTATAAAACCAAATGTTTAGGGATTCTAGTTTAGGAGACAATTTATTTTATTTAATCCACCAGTTTATTTCTATGGACATCTTTAAGGCAGGTGGACCTCAAATTAGATAGGACAGAGAGTATGAATTAGATCAATGAACTTAGTCTACTCCCTGACAAAAATGTACATATTTTTGACATAGATATCCCTTGGTGATACTCTGTTGCTCTGATCAACAGAACACCATAATATCTAAGGAATCATGTTTTCCAGTGATGCAAAAAGGCAATGGAGAGGTATATGTAAAAAGGTAGAACTATATTTAAGATGTGTGCAAGAATTCAGCAACCTGTTTTCAAGGAGAGTTAGAAAAGAGATATTTTGGGAAATATATGATCGTGAAAGGAGGTTGGACTGGTCATGTAACAAGAATGAGGGATGGCTTCCTCAAAGGCAGTACCAGCTATCTTAGGAAGACTCAGAAATCTGTCTGAATTTCTGTTACCTGTGGCATAGCTACACACAGACACAGACACACACACACAGACATACTCTCTCACATGTGTGATTTATATATTCATATATATGTCTGTATACACATAATAGATAATAAAACATATACATCAAAATTGAACCATATCTTAATATATAATATATATATCATATTGAAATACATATTTAGAATTATATATAAATATCTAATATATTACATGTATATGACACTAAATATACTGTATATATAATGCCATAGAATATATTATATCCTTTGTATATGCATTTACACAATGTACTTATACAGACATGTATACATATACAAAACTGTATATGTATATAAGTAATATATACATGCATGAGTGGTTAGTATGTATACTGTTGTAGCTGTTCTTATTTCACTTTTCATGACTTCATGAATAGATACAGTCCTTACCTTGGATCTAGGAAGACCTGTGATCTGGCCCCCTCCTCCGAAACATACCAGATATGAGAACTTTGGGGTAAGATTTAACTTCACCATGTTCCAGCCAGAGATATCAGACTGGGACCACAAGCAGCAAAATTCTTAAATACTATTTGTATCGGATTAAAAAGTGATCAGGAAGTATTTAACAAAATAGATTTTAAAAAATCATAATGTTAATTTGTCTTTTTCTAAGTCAAAATGTGTCCTTCAGGGATCTTTTGTTTTTATTTGAAGTCATACCACTGCTCCAGGTCTTTAATCTCTAAGACTGTAAGTTTCAGAGAGTGCTGACCTGCTTTGGTAGAGGGATTTCCTCATTTGGGAATTACAGGTCTATTCCTAGATTTAAACATGTTTTGTCATCATCACCCTCCCTTTTGCCTGTCTTTGTGTCAACATTATTGAGTATTAAATATCTGTTTACTTGATCTAAAACTACTTGTTAAAGTTTATGTAGAACTTTTGTATTTCTCATCCTTTGCAATAGATGTTGGAACATGAACAGCACTACATTAATTGTTTGGTGATCTTTTTGCTCATGCTCATTGTAATATTGACATATTACAAAGGGAGATGATCAAGTGAGCCATGAAATTATGTTTTGATTGTCTTTTGGCACACATATTCAATATGATATATAAATTTCACCATCCCCTTTGCTTACCTGCTCTCTTTTCATTTAGCTGCAACTTCCTTGGGTCTTTTGATTCCATTTATACTTAAATGTCAATATTAATTCAGTTTAGTTCTTTCAATTGTATATTTACTTATTGACTATTGAGCAAGGAACTGATGGAGAGTACTAATGGTTAGGTTGATGTTTATAGATATACCAAAAAAATCAAGGAAGAAAATATAAACTATTAAGAACCACATGTAATAATACTCAAATTACCTTCTACCACTAATAATAAAGATAAAATTTAAGATAACCTTAAAACATTACTTTCTAATCTCTTAGAATGGCAAAAATAACTTTAAGAAGTTATAAAATCCAATATTATCATGTCTTTGAGGAAATAGAAACTTGAATGCACACTAGATGGGAATTTTAGACTGATAATTGACATTTTTGAAAAATTATATGGTAATAGACATTGTCATAAAACTGATCATATATTTTGACTGGGAATTCCAATGCTAAGTCTCAGCATCTTAAAATATCACAAAAAAGTAAGAGGATCTATTTATTTTTTAAATTAACTTTTATTGATGTCTTATTTCTTACATCATAGTCATCTTTAGTATTTCTCCTTTTTCCCCCCATCAGAAAGTCATCCCATATGAGAAATATATTCTTAAAAAGAAAAATATCAGCACAAAAATTTAATATGTGTGCAATGTGTAACAGATATGACCTCTTACCTCCACAAAGAGGTGAGTTGAGACTGTCTTCTCATATCATTTCATTTAAGTCATGCTTGGTCTTTATAAATGTTTTACAACCTCTATCTGATGGACATTTCTTTTATTTCAAATACTTTGCTTTTGCAAAAAGTGCTGCTGTAAATACTTTTGTGTATATGAGGACTTTAGTCATATCAGTTAGGCATCCTTGGAGATTAAGCCCAGTAATAATAGATATATGCTCTGGTTCAAAGGATATAGACATTTTTTTGTCATTTTTATTTGCCTAATTCCATATTGCTTTTCAAAATGGTCATATCATTTCATAGCTCTGCCAACAATATAAATTGTCCACTTCCTCTCTAGTATTGAATATTATAATTTTTTGTCAGCTTTGTCAAGTTGCAGGGTGTAGGAGGCCGCCCCACAGCATACCTACTGGCCTTGCAGGACATGAGATGAAGTCCCGTAGAGCAAACTCTGGGATACAGGCTAAGGCAAACCTTGGTCGCCTCAAATCCTTGGCCACAAGGAAACTGGGAGGCGCCCCCATATCTACCCCCCCCATATCTACCCATCTACTTCCCTATTTCACCCATCTCTCGCTTGACAAATTTCCACATAGAGACAGTCGACTAAGGCAATGCAAGAGACTCAGGCCAATCAGATATAGGCCTCACGAGATCCTCCCATACCCTGCTTCTGCATATAGAATATAGTATATAAGCTTACAAAAGCAGAAATAAATTGGACTTGCCCCCTGATCACCTGTGTGAGTTGTCTTTCTTCCGCAGTCCCTGAGGTTCTGCAGAGGGAAGAGCCCGGCTCGACAACAGCAGGGCATAAGGTCAGATCTCAGGTTTATTCTAATTTGAATTTCTTTTATTAGTGATTTGGGGAATTGATTCATGTAGTTGTAAAACTTTGCAATTCTTTTGACTGCTCTTTGTTCATATCTGTTGATCTGTTGGGGAATGGCTATTTTTACATATTTATTAATGGTTCATATATCTTAAATAGCTAATCTTATCAAAGAAATTTGATAGCAAAGATTTTTCACATTTGACCACTTCCCTTCTTATTCGATGTATATTAATTTTGTCTGTGCAGAAGCTTTTTTAATTTAAAGGAATCAAAATTATTTATTTTATCTTTTGTAATTGTCACTCTTATTTGATTAAGAATATATCTCCCACTCATAGCTGTAAGAGATAAATGATCTGCTTCTCTTCTAATTTTTTAAAATAGTGTATCATTACTATTACAGTCATAAGCATTCAGGATGTATTGCAGAATATGGATTTTTCTAAACTTAATTTCTGACAGTGAACTTTCCAGTTTTCTTAGCAATTTTTGTCAAATAGAGATTTTTCCATAGGTAATTTATATTTTCTACTTTATTAAATGGTATTCTGAGTCCCATTGCTTTTCCCATTTTTGCCTAGTCTTTCCATTGATTCATTTCTTTTTTAACCAATAATAAATAGTTTTGATAACTACTGCTTTATAATATAGTTTGTGGTCTCAAAGTTCAGTTCCCCCTTTATCCCTACTTGTTTTCATTATTTCATTGGTATTTTAGATCTTTTGTTTTTCTAAATGATTTTTCATTATGTAATCAAGTTCTATAAATATCATGGGAACCCATTTATTAAAAAATAATAGTTGTTTTATTTGTTTTAAGAATTGATTCTGACAATAAGAATTTCCTTCTAAAGTAGAGAAGGTGGGAACCTTTGGAAAAAGTTGCCACTCTATTTTGATTCATGACAAAAAAGCAAAGGAAAGTCAAACATGACCTGATATGCACCCCAAAATTACATAGAATGGATTTAAAGGTTTTAAAGGAAGTATAGCTAGGAATCTGGAGATTAAAATTTTTCTGAAAAATTAACACAGAAGGCATGAGATACCTTCAAGAATTAATTCTGATGATACAAAAGTAAAATGATCCCAAAATAACAACAAAAACAATTTCAGTGAAGAAATGAAGAAATTGTCTGAAGAAACTTATATGAGTACATAGAAAACTCATGAACCCACTTTTTTCTTAAAAAAAGTTTTGCATAAAAGATATTTAAGACTGAAATATGGACAATAATTAAGGTGATTATAGCAAAGTAGTGTAAGATTAAAGATGAGTATTAATAATTGGACATATGCCAATTAGTATGATCAGCCACAGATTTAATTACTATTTTTTTAGAGTTTTGTGGGAATGAGATAAATCAAAGAGACAGATCTGTTACCCTCGATGTATTCTGGTAAACTACTGTGAAGAGCAAAGCGCAATTATTTATCTCTAACAGTCACTGATTTTCAGACTGAGAAGAGGGAAGAAAAATTATTAACAATGAGTGGAAACCCAACATAACCTGAGGTGATTGCCCTCACTGATATCAGTCACCAGGTTTGAATGACCTACGAGTTATACAGTTATAGGCAGATGTGATTACTGTGTTGCTGCTGGTAATCTTTAAAATCATGAAGATTGTAAGAGGTGCTGTAGAACTAAAGAAAGGTAAATGTCTTCATTTAAGAAAAAGTAGTGAGTGAATTTGACTTATAGAATATATGATTAAAAGATGATTTAGGAAGGAAATAATCATTAAAATCTTTGAACCTCATTTCTTCTTTTCTAAGAATGAAGAGGGTTTTGACTAGATAACTTTTATTTTATTTTTTTCATGTTTTTGCAAGCCAGTGGGGTTAAATGACTTGCCCAAGGTCAGACAGCCAGGTAATTATTAAATGTCTGAGGTCAAATTTGAACTCAGGTGCTCCTGATTCCAGGGCTGGTACTCTATCCTTTGAATCACCCAGCTGCTACCAGATTACTTTTAAAGATCCCTTTAACTCTAAAACTGTTATCTGTAAGAGTCAAACTGTCTGAATAGCATCATTTCTGTTTTTGATAGAATTAATAGTTTGGTGGATTAGCAGAATGTTAGTGTTCCAGGATTTTATGAAAACATTTGGCAGGGAGGCTAGGTGGCACAGTGAATAGAGCACTGGCCTTGGAGTCAGGAGTATCTGGGTTCAAATCCTACCTCAGACACTTATTATTACCTAGCCGTTGTGGCCTTGGGCAAGCCACTTAACCCCATTGCCTTGAAAAAACTAAAAAAAAACCCAACTCCCCCCCCCCCAAATGTGGCAGTTTGTTTCATAATATCCTTGGGATAAGAAGGAGGCAAATAAGCTGAATTTTCATACATATATACATCAGTTATACAATAGATCATATTTTATTTGGAATAGTAATAAATGAATTAATTTCTTTTAAAAATTATTTTTTAAAGTTAAGTATTTATTTCTTTAACTCTTACCTTTGCTCCTCACATTTGAGGAGGGAACCTTTGTAATAGATAGGTCTAGGGGCAGTTAGGTGGTGCAATGGATAGAGCACTGACCCTGGAGTCAAAAGAACCTGAGTTCAAATTTGACCTTGGAGACATAATAAATTGCCTAGCTGTGTGACCTTGGGTAAGTCACTTAACCCCATTGCCTTAAATAAATAAAAAACAATAAAAATATATCTAAAAAAAGATATGTCTAATCACATAAAACTAATTTCCATATTGTCCTCCTCCAAAGAGACGTATCTCATTCAGTATAGTCGATTACATCTTTGTTAAAAGATAGATATTGTTCTTGTCAGTCTTTTGGAATCATGGTTGAATATTGCATTGTCTTTCTTAAATTTTCCAGAATTGTTCCTTTTAGAGTCCTATTATATAATGTATTTTACTGATTCTATTGACTTTACTCTGCATTAGTTTATGTTAGTCTCAGGGTTTTCTGAAACCATCTCTTTCATCATTTCTTATAGCACAATAATATTCCATGACTTTTATATACTATCATTTGTTCCACAATTCTCCATTTTATTGGCTCCACCCTAGTTTCTAGTTCTTTGCCACTACAAAAGAGAAGCTACAAAAATATTTTTGCACAGATGAGATATTTTCCTCTTTTTTTGGATAAAAATAATAATCATATCCTAGTCAAAGTGTTTGAACATTTTAATAAATTTGGATATATAATTTCAAATAGCTTTCTAGAATTCTTTTCATAGTTCCAACAACAGTATTCTAAATATGCCCATTTTCCCGCTCTAGCATTTAACATTTTCCTTTTTTGCCAAACTTATGGATTTAAAGTAGAATTTTAGAGTTACTAGAATGGACATTTCTCTAGTTATTATATTTATATGGCTATAGTGAGCTGGAATTTTTTCCCTTGATGAATTGCCCATTCATATTCTTTAACCATTTATCATTTGGGGATTTATGGATTAAATTATTTTGTTTTTTTAATTTTTAAAATTTATTTTTTCCAATTACATGTAAAGATAGTTTTCAACATTCATTTTTGTAAAATTTTCTCCCTCCTACCCTTTCTTCCTCTTCTCTAAGAAAGCTGCTTATCTGATGTAGATTATACATACACAATTATGTTACACATATTTCCATATCAGTAATGCTTTGAAAGAAGAATCAGAACAAAAGGGAAAATCACAAGAAAGCAAAAAAGCAAAAAACAAATTAGAAAAGTGAAATAGTATACTTTGAAATGAATTCAGACTCCATCATTCTTTCTCTGGTTGTGTATGCCATTTTCCATCACATGTCTTTTAGAATTTCCTTTGATCACTGTATTGCTGAGAAGAGTTAAGTATATCACAGATGATCATCACACAATGTTGCTATTATTGTATACAATGCAGTTCATTAAGTGTTTCCAAGATTTTTGAAATCCATCTGCTCATCATTTCTTATAAAACAATAATATTCTATTAAATTCATATACCACAGCTTGTTTAACTGTTCTCCAATTGATGGGTATCCCCTCAATTTCCAAAACAAAGCTGCTATGAATATTTTTATACATGCCTGTCTTTTCTTCTTTTTTTATGATCTCTTTGGGATAAAGACCTAGGTAGGAATAGTATTGCTGGTTCAGTGGAAATGTACAGTTTTACAGCCCTTTGGCCTAGTTCCAGATTGCCCTCTGGATTGGTTGGATCAGTTCACAACTCCACCAATAATGCATTAACCCAGTTTTCTGTGTCAGTTTCAACCTAGGTCCTGGACACTGCACTTTGACTTTTCCTTCTGTCTTATAAATTGATCCTCCTTCCCTTCCCTACTTTTTTTTTGTCATTTTAATTTGTTTCCAAGAGCCCCTGACCCACATGCTAGATTCTTTCTGTATTTTAGAAAAAGAGCCCAATATGCTAAAGTGAGACCAGGACATTTTAGTACTTTCTCTGATTTACTGAAGTGAACAGAGTATTTTTCTTTTGAATTTGCCAAACTCCACCATTCTATCAACTAATCTTAGAGAGAATAGTAACAAATTGCAGCAGTACAAATTTTTGATAAAGGACAAAATAAATCCTTCATTCAGTTTTATTACGGTGTTTCATCATGGCCAGGAGCAATCCTTTATTCTTGAAGGTAATGTCAGTGAAACATAAAGTCTTGCAGTTACCACCATGCTGGCAATATTTGGGCTGGGTAGCAGCTTGTGTATGTGTTTTCTGAAGATCAACTCTGCTAACTGCACTGGTTACTGGAAAGAAGGCTACCTGAGATGGATTCTTTTATTCATTGTATCTCCAAAAGGCACTCTAAAGTATAGAGTAGTTAATAATTGAAGTAGCGAAAAGAATTCCTATGGGAATCTTTCAAAGTAAGGTAAGAAAACAGAGACATTGAAATGTTAAACTTCCAATTCAACTCTACAAGTTTTAATTTTATTGAAACTACTTTTGTCCTTCTTAAATATTTTATGTGCAGTATAATCATAGCTAACTGATTTCAGAGTCAGATAGACCTCAGATTAAATATCACCTCTGAGACATATGCTCTGTGAGTCTAGGCATATCATTTAACTTTTCAGTACCCCTGGCAACTCTCATAAGAATATAAATTTCAGAAGTGTTGTTAGTCTGTATTGGTAGAAGGAATTTCCTAATCTGAGAACTCATCATGCAAATGAAATCACATATATGAGGGAAAAATACATGATGGTTGGATTATGTTATTGATAGATTTAATATTTTATCTCTCAGATTTTGTAATTTTTTCATTCAAAATTTTATTGCTCCATGCTAATTGATTGAGACTTGAGTTAAGTAATTGTCTATATTTCCATAAAAATATCATCTCAACATTGAATTATTTCTTATTAATTATCTACAAATCATAGGCTCTATGTCTACTTGGATATGTACTTGACATGGACAGTTGAAAGGTTTAAATGAAAGAAAAGTTCATGAGCCTTTACCACAAGATTGGTGTTCCATTATAATACTTCTAGTCAAGAGCAGCTATTGAACATCTTCTATGTATGTACTTTTCCTAAGCAGCATTTGAGTTACAAAAGAAATAGAAAAGATGATTCTTGTCCTTCAAATTTGCTTGTAGAAAGAGACTACATATAATACATGAGTAGAAATTAGAGTGTTTATTATACTTAATTGAAGTTTAAATGAACTAATTGTTGAAGTCATATGGATTAAAGGAATAATCATGATCCAGTGGGTTCCATCATTATATTTAATGGCATGGAGTTCCATGTCTGAAGTGTTTTCTCACTTGTATGCTTCTCATAGATTCCCTAGAACCTTTCAAAACTCAGGTCAAGTGTTTCCTTTCTCAAGAGGCTATTTCTGTCTTCATTCCCTAAGATATTATTCTGTATTTCTTTTATATGAATCATATATTTTTTATGAACATGTTGAATACTTCTATTGGAATATAAACTCTTTGAATCTCACTTTTTAATTTTTATTCTTAGCTTCTTGCTTAGTGACTACCAAATACTGGAGGTATTTAATACAAACTTTATTTCCTCTTCTTGTACTCTATGCTCACATCAAAATGGTGCTACTTGTTTCTCCATTAATTTCCCATCTCTTTGCATTCACATAAACTTGGAATATCCTTACTTCCTACTTAAGTGTCATAAAATTCATGAGATTCTTTAAACTTCATCTTGGGTTTTAGCTTCTCATTGTTATCTTCTTAGATTCTGTCATCATCCCCTATAGTTAGTGCTACCCCTCAATTTATCTTGTATTTACTAATCTGTGTGAATATATTTTGATGAGAACTATTTCTTGTTTGTTTTTGTACACCCCCAGTGCCTTTTATAGTACCTTATTCATAGTAGATGTTTAGCAAATGTTTATTTAAAAGTCAAACCACTGTTTTATAGCATGTGTTTTGCCCTTGAGTTGAGAAGACCAATTAAAGTAATTACAGCTTCACCACTTGTGAAAACTCTGATCATACTCAACTCATGTCAGTAAAAGCTTGAAAGAAACTTTGCTTCATCATCTATTTTCTAGTATTATATTATGTTGTCAGGTATGACAAGATATTATTTATAAAAGATTTGCAGGATAATTGCAGCAAGTTATTTCTCTTATTAATTCTATGAATCACTTGCGTCACTAAGGTATTGCTTCTGCAACTTGAGCTGCATTTGTAATTGGTTTCCTAACCTCTTATTTACATTCATTATTAACATTATTAAGTATGCTTGATGATGTTGTTGGTATCTGAAGATAATGACTATATGAATTGGTGATCCTGTTGAGATTTACAGATTGCTTTCCTGACAGAATCATTTAAAGATATTATGATTCCCAGCTGCTCAAGGAAGACAAAAAGAATGTATGCATTTGTATATTTTTCCCAGTATGTTTGTTTATAGTCTAATTCCCCTGAAATTTTGCAAAATGTGAATTCTGTCATCACATTTCAGATTTCTTGTTATTTCTAAAATTGACCCTAGTGCTAAAGAAAAAAAAAACTGAAGTCCAAACTTCTCTGTCTAGAAATTATACAACTTATTGTTAAAAAAAGAAAACAAAAAACAAGTTAATTACTCTTTTGGGAAAAAATTCTCGAACATTAGAGAGACTTTTCAAATGGATGAAAAGATCATAAGGCAAGAGCAGGCAGAAATATTAAATGTCATTCGGTCTCATTTTACAGTGAGGAAAATGATACATGGGGAGGATAAGTGATTTGTCTGTGGTCATGTAAGTAATATGTAGATATGTTGGAATTTGTACTCAGTTTTCCCAAATCCAGATTGCTTTTCACAGTAACATGCTACATCCCTGAAGGTGTAAATCTTTGTACTATTTAAAATATTAATTTTGCTTTTCATTTTCAGATCCTGACTCTACCATTTATGTTCTTTCTCTGAAGCCCCTATTCCAAATATCTTCTTTCTTTATGTCCCCAACCCTATCCGATCACAGAAGGTCACCTTGCTAACTAATTTCCTTAGAAGGGTGAGACTCTCTGATGAGTAATTGCTCAGTCCTCCCCATTTCACCTCTAAAACTCTGTCTTTAGTCATTGGATTCTTTTTCCTTCCTGTCACTGTGAAAGACATGATTCTTCTTTTGGTCAAATATTTGAACTCCATCAACACTCTTCCCATCTCAACCTGGGCCTACTTCATCCAACATTCCTTTCTTTTCTTCTTGTCTTCTCCTTTCCATTAGCACAGAATATACTCTAGTTTCTCTTATTCTTTTTTAATTGATTTTTTATTTTATTTTTTCAATTGCATGTTATGAAAGTTTTTCAACATTCATCTACATGCATATGCATATTTTTAAGTTACATAATTTCTTTCCACCATCTCTTCCCATCATTCTCCCCTCAATAGCGAACATTTTGGTGAATATTGTATACATTTATGTTTAACATGTTTATAGATTCATCATTTTCTGAATGAGGAATTAGAATTAAGGGAAAAGAAAGAAAATCATGATATAAGAAAGAAAAAACATAAGAGAAATTTTTTTTTAAAAATGTGAATGTAATGTTTGTTCAAATTTTGTGGTTTTTTTGTTGTTGTTTTGTTTTGTTTTTCTTCAAATGTGGAAAGCATTGTCTATAGCAGGTCTCTTAGGGATGTCCAAGCTCTCTGAACTGCTGAGAGGGGTTGCATCCATTAAGGTTTATCAGCTCACAATGTTGTTATTAATGTGTACAATGTTCACTTGGTTCTGCTCAACATCAGTTCCTGTAATTGCTTCCATGCTTCTCTAGCGTCCCACCATGCATGGTTTCTTATAGAACAAAAATATTCCATGGTATTCATGTACCATAACTTGTTCAGCCATTCATCAGTTGACGGGCATCCCCCTCGATTTCCAATTCTTTGCCACTACAAAAAGAGCTGCTATGGATATTTTGTATTATGTGGTACTTTTCCCATTTTTATATTTCTTCTGGATATAGACCTAGAATTGGTATTGCTGGGTCAAAGGGTATGATTAGTTCTATTGCTTTATGTGCATAGTTCCATATTGTTCTCCAGAATGGTTAGATAAGTTCACAATTCCACCAATAATGTATTAATGTCCCATCTTTCCACAACCTCTCCAGCACTGATCATTTTCCCTTTTTGTCTTCTTAGCCAATCTGATAGGTGTAGGTAAAATCTCATAGTTGTTTTAATTTCAGTTTCTCTTTTTCTTGAACCAAAAAAAAACCAAACCCCAAGACCTCAACATTTCCCTTGACCCCACTGTTTTCTCAAGCTATCCCTTGACTTCTTTCCTTCTTGCCACCAAATATCTGATCGCCATTCCATCCCTATCTTATCACCTTTCTGTCCCTCGGAATCTGGCTTCAATTCCTACCTTTATGTAGAAGATGTTTCATTAAAGCTTGCTAGTAAGCTCCTAATTCATTCTCTTCCACCTTTTATTGCCTGTAACCTTTGAGATAGCTCACCTTTTACTTATTTATTCATTCAACAAGATTTTATCAAATGTTTACTTTATGGCAGGCACCCAACTAGGTTTCAGACATTTAAAGGCAGAAATGAAACTGTTCTTGCTGTCAAGGAATTTACATTCTTTTGGGAGGGTAAACCACTATATATGTAGTATATTATGTGTAAAATATATAAAATAATTTTTGGAGGAAAGGCATTGATAAGAAGTGTGGAGAGCAGAGATCAGTTTAAGCTTCCTATAAGAATTAGTACTGGAGTGAGATTTAGGAAGCTTGAGTCCTATGAAGAAAAAATTCATACAAGAATAGTATTTTTTTGTTGTTGTACTGTTTCAATCATGTCCAACTCTTTGTGACTCCATTTGCAGTTTCCTTGGCAAAGATACTGAAGTAGTTTGCCCTTTCCTTCTCTGGCTCATTTTACAAGGAAGAAACTGAGACAAGGAGGGCTAAGTAAGTGATTTGAGGCCATATTTGAATTCATGAAGATGAATCTTTCCGATTTCAAGTCCAGTGCTCTGTCTACTATGCCACTTGGCTTCATGGGGGAGGAGTACAATTTGAGCAAAGTCATTTAGATTAAGGGATATTATGTGGTATGTGAGGCTTTCTTTTCTTTTTTCTCTTTTGGCAAGGTAATGGGGTTAAGTGACTTGTCCAAGGTCACACAGCTAGGTAATTATTAAGCATCTGAGATTGGATTTGAGCTCAGATCCTCCTGACTTCAGGGCTGGTGCTCTATTCACTGAGCTACCTTTGTCCTGAGGCTTTCTTTTCTGCTTTGTTTTGGAGACTATTTTTTATATACTCTCTCCCTTAGTGATCTTATCTCCCCCCATGGCTTAAACTATCCTTTTCATGGTTCCAGTTCCCAACTCTAGATTTTCAGCTCTCACCTCTTTCCTGAATTCCAGACTCACATTTTCAACTGCCTATTGGCGATCTCCAGTAGGCTGTTCCACTATTGCCTCAAGTTCTTTCCCCTAAAACTAGCTTTCTGACTTTTCTGAGCCTATTGATGATACTCAGATTTCTAATTATTCATGCCTGTAATATCAGGCTTGTAACTTTTGACTCCTCTTCCTCTTTCATTCCACAAATTCAGTCATTCACCAAGTTTTGCTCTTTTCACCTTCAGAAATCATATCTTTGACTCTTAAGTCTTCCTTACCATTATCATACCTACTACTGTAGTTTGCCCTCATTACTTCATTCTTAGATTGTTGACTCCTAATAGGAGGCAAAAAGTATTCATTAAATGTGTATACATTGGGGATACAAACAATGCTCTGGGCATACAAACACAAAGAGAAAGATAAACTCTCTTCAGTGAGCTTAATTTCTAATGAGAGACGATACTGAAAAGGGAGCAAAAATTGTAGGGAGGGTCTGGATGGTATCCTTGTAGGGGTAATGGTGACCAAGTCTCTAGATCACAAGTATGGCAGATTTCCTAAAGATTTTCCCTGCCTCTAGGTTTTTTTTTTAAACTTTTCCAACCCAACTAATACCTGACTGGTCTTTCTGGTACCCAGGAATGACTGTCTTTTACTGCTTAAAGCCTTCAGTAATTTTCCATTGTCTACTGAATAAAGATCATATTCCTTAGCATGGCAATCAGGGCATTTCCCCATCTTTCTAATATTGACTTCTTAAACCCTGTATGCTCTATGTTTTAGCCAAAATTAATTGTTCATTTTCCCACATTTTCCTACTCTTTCTGTTTGCTCATTACATTCCTCAGGCTTGGAGATCCCTCTGTTCCTAATTTCCAATAACCTACTTAAAATAACCAAATTCAAAGATTTGCATTAAGCTTTCTTTGTTCTTTAAAGCTGTCAGTGATTTATCACTCCTTCATCTACTCTCATTGAATTTTATATTCCTTTTCTCTATTTACCACATTCTATTTACTTGTCTACATATCCATAAATTCTTTTAGGGCATGAGTTTTATCTTATTTATCTTTGCCTGTCTCTCAGTACTTGGCACAATAGTTACTTAATAAATATAAAAATAGGTAAATCTTATCTCCACTACATGCTTTTTAATTCAACAGACATTTAGTATACATCTAATATGTAGGTAGTTACTAGAGATAAAAGGATGAAGAGTAGCATAATAACCTGCCCCTAATGAATTTACAATCTAAAAGGGTGATATAACAAATCACACATAATAGTAATAATATAATTTATATTGTGCTTCAAAAATGCTTTATGATAATCTAATTTTATTCTTACCCCAACCCTGGAGAGGAGGGTGATATCCTTAATCTCCCTTTTAATGGATGAAAAAACTGAGGTTGATGGAGGTTAAGTGACTTGCCTAAGACCCTATAGCTAGGAAGTAGGTGTCTGAGGCTGGATTTGAACTCTGATCTTGATTCCTGATCCAGTATTCTGTCTTCTGAACTGCCTAGCTGCCTTCTTAGATCTGGACAAATCTTTCTTGAAAAATTTGAGGAGACAATGATCATTTTCTCTTTGTGGTTAGTTCTGCAGTCAGGAGAATGTTGGATTAAAATCCTCTTATCTTCATTTAGTCATTTAACTTTTTTGAGTCTCGGTTTTGTCATATATAAAATGAGATTGCCTATATTGTGAAGTTGTGTTGAGGATAAAATGAAATAACAAAGTGCATTGTAAACCTTAAAATGTTAAGTAGATATCAGCTTCTTTATTGTTATTATTTATCTCATAAGTATTTAGAGTATTTGAAGCATGAGAGAACTCCATGATTTTTTTTCTTAGGACAAACAGCAGAAAAAGGAAGATGGATGGTTAGGGAAAAAAGTAAAATAATCTGTTGTCCTAGTAAGAACTAGTTTCCTATTAAGAGAAGGAAAATACCCACCCACACAGCTTTGCCCCACCTGTAATAGCAAAGAAGAAAGAGGTGGGAAGAAGGCAAATTCTTTGGCAAGAAGTGTTGGTGGTATTGAGTAAGAACTGAAAGGGACCATGAAGGCCATAGAATCCAACTCTCTCATTTTACAAATGAGGAAACTGAGGCAAGAGAGGTTACAGGATGTCCAAGATCACACAAATAATAAGTATTTGAGGCAGAATTTAAAATTAGTTCTTCATGGTTTCAAGACCAGCATTGTATCCTCTATGGCACTAAATTATTTTAAGATAAAGGAGATTTTTTTTTTAGGTCTACTAATAGACTTGTAAAAATTTTTTTCAAGCAAAGTCCTTCATCTTTCCTTTCAGTTTTATATGATTTTGAGTTAGATTCTATTCAGGACAAATTTAATCCTGAATCTAGAGTTTGGAAGATCAAATTCTGCCTCCAGACACTTAACTGTGTGAATCTGAACAAATTTTAACTTCTCTATTCCTGTTTGCCCATCTGTGAAATTTTGATGATAATAGTAACCCCACCTTACAGGATTGTTGTGGAGAGCAAATGAGGTTATTATGATGGGGAGGAGAAGAAGCAGACACCATAATTTACCTTGGGATCATGAATTCATATTTTAGGACCCAGAAGCAATGATCATCTGAATGGAAAGATGGAGTATTGGGCTTTGCAATTTTGGGATAAAGCTCTTTGTGAGTTCTCACTATGATGAGAGATTTTAGCTTTCTGCCTTTCTCAAGAAGCATTACAGTGATTTTTCTCTTTTAGCTGGCTTCAGAATACAGGTTTTCTTGCCTTCTGGAATCAGAATGGGAAAAGAGACTTTTAAGAAGTACTAGTGTATATTTGATTGTTGAGTAGAACTTCAGAGCAAAACCATCAGGCTATCTAGTTTAATCCTTATATTTTGTAAATGGGAAATTGAGGCCTAGAACTATAAAATAACTTCCTTATGGTCATACTATTAGTAAGTGGCAATTCCAGAAATAGATACAATAGCTAGTCTTCTTATTCCCATGCCCATTTCCTGTCATATTATATCCGTGTCCTCAAGGATCTCAGTAAACCTCCTTTTCCTCTGGAGTATAATAAAATAGCCAGAATTGAGGTGTTACTTGTTTCCATCACCATCATCACTACCACTACCACCACCACCACCATCATCAGTAAGAACAATGATAGTGATTATTTAATGAGACATTTAGCCAGTTGAATATTTGTTAAGTTCTTCCTATCTTCCAGATGTGTCCTCACTGAAACAAAACTTCTCTCTCCAAACAAAACTTCCCTTCACCAATGATGTTTTAGTTCACAATTCAAATGATTTTTCTTAATCATTATCTTTCATGACCTCTCTGCAGTCTTTGGCATTTCATCCTCTTTTTCTTGATTCTCTCTTCTCTCTAGGATTTTGAGATGTCTCTCTCCTTTTTTCCCTCCACTTATCTGTCTTACCACTCCTCAGTCTCCTTTGCTAGATTGTCATCCAGGTCATACCTTTACTGTCTCTCACAGTGCTCTCTATCTTGGGTCCTCTTTTTCTCTCTCTCTGTCCTATTTTTACATTAGCTCCTATGAATTAAATTATTTCCATATTGATGATTCTGAAATCCACTTATCCAAGTCGAACCTCTCAGCTGTTTTCCATTCTCCTATTTCCAAACTGCCTCATGGATACCTCAAACTGAATTTCTCATAGTCATACATAAATTCTAGTGGTTCTCTCTCACTTTCAGAATCAATTATAAGACTCTTTGCCCACTTTTTAGTCCCCTTTTCACACTTTCCTTATTCCTCTCCTTGTGCTCTGTGACCAGGGCCATTGATCTCCTTGCTGTTTCTTCAGTAAGACGCACCAAATATTTTCACTGGCTTTCCCCTATGCTTTCCCTCCTAACTTGTGCTGGCTAGATTCCCTGACTTCCTTCAAGTCCTAGCTAACATCTCACTTTCTACAGGGAGTCTTTTTGGATCCCCTTAATCTTAGTACCTTCCCTTTGAGATTACTTCTATTTTATTATGTATGTGTATATCTAGCTATAAATATCTATAGTTTGTACATAGTTTTTTGCTGTAGTATCATTTATTAGATTGTGACTTCCTTGAAAGCAGGGATTGTCTTTTACCCTTTATTGTGTCCCTAGCAGTTAGTATAGATAGTGCCTGGCACCTGGTAGGTCTTTAATGAATGTTTATAGATTGAATGACTGATTCACAGTGTCTTAGGTACTTAGAAATAGATTTTTATTGTTAATTTTTCTGATTGTAAAGGATAGAGTTGGGACTCAAAAGCAGATCCTCTAACTCCCAGTTCTGCATCCTTTCTACTTTAATCTGCTGCTTCTCTATATTTGCTACCTCTCTTTAAGGAATTCTTTCATCTTGGTTAGTATGGAGCCTAGGGTATGATATTTGAGGACATGATGCTTGATGTGGCTCCCATTCTGTTTTCATTCCACCCCTTCTTCCTCAATCCTCATTTATATTCCTTTTCCTGATTGGATCGTAAAATATAAAACATTAAATAGACCTGTGTTCATCACCACCCTGTTTCTGGATTCATTTTCACTGGGTACAACGATTGTAGTCTTAACTTGAGCTCTATTATTCTCTCTTCCACTAGGCTCCAAGTCATCCCAGCTGTGTGGCCCACTTGGCAGTGAGAGCTGCCTGCTATTAACTCAGGGCTACAGCCCTTTGTGGCCCTCTGCCAAAGGGAGCAAATGTCCACCCCTTATCTAGAAATGTTATTAGTGCAAGAATATTACTTAAACTTTTAGGTCTATTGCTTTTATATTAGGACAAATTACCTCTGGAGCCAGTTCCTACTTGGAGAAATCATGATTCTATGAATGGAGCAGCATGAAATTAGAAAGGTACAGGGCAAAATAATTATTCTCTTTTATAGTATATAAGTAATCTATAGTCTGATTAGACATAGCAAGAGTAAGAGTGTTGAAAGAAAGTCATCCTAAAACATGCCACTTTAAATGTCTTGAACATCACTAAGTAATATAAATTTAGGCCAGAGTCCTCTATTCATGGTGGCTATTGTTTGTGGTAAATCTGTTGAATAATTTTTAAGTTTGCACTTGAAATGTAGATATAGGGATACACTTCTTAATATGAGTATCAAAGTTTTTGTTCTCATATTTAAACAAATTTCTTGGAGCTTTTATCTTCTAGGGCACTGGGTTCTACCATTTAGCATGTAATTGGTAGGATTATATCATCACACCTTTCTCACCACCACCTACTTCTTGTCCTTATTTCACTGGCAGAGCATTTTAGTTTTTGTAAAATATCCCTCTTGTGCCAACCTCTGATTGTAAATGCCTCTAGGAAATAATTTAATGCCATAGGCTTCAGTTATATTTACTTTGTGGGAGTTTGTTAGTGTGTGCCATTTTGGGTCATGAGTACTAATCTTTTTAGTGACTATTAATATGGGTACTGGAATAAGCCCAAAATGTTTATCTGGGGATTATAACACTTGGCCATTCTCACATTTTAGGTTTCAGTTTATACTTGTTAACTCCTTCCTTTGTGAAAAGAGCACAGTATGTTTTTTGTATGGAAATTAAAATCTAAGGTTCATTCCAAAGAGAATTCATAGTGTGTTATGCAAGCTCTAGAATTTATCTTGGGATCCTTGATTAATTTTTAGGATTAAGTACAGTGACCATTCAGAAAACCTAGCTATTTGCTTTGTACATAATAGGCAATTAATGAGCAAGCTCTGTACTATCTACCATTTAGTATGTATTTTAAAAGTAGAAGAAAAAACTTAATTTATGGGGATTTTACTTAGATTTTCAAATTACAAAACAGTTGAGGACCTTAGGCAGTATTTCAAAAAGTCAAGAAAGGACCTTTTTGATATCTGCATTGTAAAGCACTTAACAAAGTATCTGGCAAATGGTAGGCATTTAATCAATTAATGAACACTTATTAAGCACCTACTGTGTGCTCAAGTTACTGTGCTAAACCCTGGGAATACAAGAAGAGGCAAATGACAGTCCTTGCCCTCAAGGAACAGATATCTAATCAGAGACAATTAAATACATACATATATATATATATATATATATATATATATATATATATATATACATACACACACACACAAAAAGCAAATTATAGACAGGATAAATAAATATTTAAAAGAATAAAAACATTGGAATTAAGAGGGATTCCTGTAAAAGATGGGATTTTATTTGTGAATTAAAGGAAGCCAAGGGGTCAGTGGCTGGAGCTTAGAATGAAGAGCATCCAGGCAAGGGACACAAAGAAAATGCCTTTGGTCCAGTGATGGAGTATCTTGTTTAATGGAATAACCAGAGTACTGGTGTTGTGTATTGGGGAGGAAGATGCAAGAAGCTGGGAAAAGTTGAAGGGGGCTAAGTTATAAAGTGCTTTGGATGCTAAATAGGATATTTTATATTTGAACCTAGAGGCTATAAGAAGTCACTGGAGTTGGGCTTAATGGGGAAAGGATTGAAGAAAGAAAAAATTTTAGGCAGGAAGACCCTCCAACAGTGTATTGCAAAAGTCTAAGTGTGAGGTGATGATGGCCTGCTCTTGCAGAATGTCAGTGTCAGAGGAGAGAAGGGGGCATATTCAAAATACTTCAAGTTTATTCCCACTGCTTATAATGTTTGTTGAAGATTTTAGGAAGATACTGCTTATTATTTTAAGGAAAATTGGAAGTATGGTATTTCCCTGAACAGTCTTAGGGAAGATAGGAGAGGGGAAGAGTTTGGGGTAAAGTCAATGCATTTTGTTTTGGATATAGTAAGATTATAATGTCTCTTGGGCATCCAGTTCAAGATGTCAGATGTGCTGTTGGGAATGTGTTTTGGAGGTCAACTGAGAGATTAGAGTAGGATAGGTGGATTTGGAGAATCATCAGCATAGTGGTAGTAATTAAATTCATGGAGAGTTGAGATCACCAAGTGAAACAGTATAGAAGAAAAGAGGGCCTGTGACAAAACCTTGAAAGATATCTATAGTTAGGGGACTTGATCCAAAGGATGATCTAGCAAAGGAGACAGAGGAGAAATAGACATGTAGGTAAGAGGAGAACCAAGAGAGAGAGGTGACCTGAAAACCAAGAGAGAAGATAGTATCAAGGAGGAGGGATTGATCAACAGTTCCAAGACTGAAGGGAGGACAAGAAAATGAAAACTGAGGAAAGGTCATTGGATTTGGCAACTGTGACCATTTATAATTTTAAAGAGAGCAGTTTCAGTGGAATGATAAGGTCAGAAACTGAATTCTAAGGAGTAAGGAAGAGAGAGCAAGAAAGTTGAGACCCTTGCAGATAATCTTTTTAAGGAGTTTAGCTACTAAGGTAGAAGAAAATAGGACTACAATTAAAGGGGATGGAAGAATGATTGAAGGTCGTGTCTCCCCCCCCCCCCCATCTGGGAGACATTGTAGGAAATGGGGAAAGAATCAGTAGAATAGGGATGACTGAGAGCACAATCAGTTGGTACAATTGGGTTAGAATGAGATTCCTAGAACAAATAGAGAAATTAGTCTTGGTAAGGAGTAAGGTCACCTTATATGAAGCAAGGATGAAGGAGGAGAGAGGCCAAAGACAATTGAGTGATAGGAGATGAATAGGAGAGACAAGAGAATTTTATCTATAAAATATGAGGCAAGGGTCTCAGCTGAGAGAATGGGAATAAAGAGGAGTGTTGAGAAACTTAAGGAGGTATCTAAAAGGTTTATTTTAAGGGTATATTCTTATCAAGCTTAATTTCTCTTTCATCAAGTTGACCCAGTGGAGTTTTATTTGATGATAGCTCCATTTTAATAGATTGCATTTGCAATTCTACCACTCTTCGCTAATGAACCAATCATAATAGTCCTAATGCATTCTGCCTCAAACTGAAAAAAAAAATTGGGAAATGAGTGATTGATATTCTCTTAGTTTATCATAATCATCTGACACTTCATTTCTAGCAAAACTGGCAACTCCTTTAATCTCTTAACCTGCAAATCCTCTTATCATCAGGATCTGGAGCCTGACCTAGGCTTCTGTTGTTGATTATAGTAATATCCCCTTCCTCTGGAATTTGTCAGCATAATGACAACACCTCATTCTTTCTGTGTTTACTGGATAATTTATAGTTTGGGAAGGACAGCAACCTACTTACCAATTCTTTGCCTCCTTAGAAAAAATTCCCTTTTGCCCAATAGGATGGTGTTTGATCTTTTATTTCTTGAGATGTGGAAATTGCCCTTTGGCTCCAAAATGATATTGGAGAGCTTCAAAATATTTCGGCAGTAGTGGGTTTTTTTTTTTTTGGATTAGGTTCTAGGCTCTAAAAACAGACCTTCCTTGATTTGACTGAATTTTTTTTTAATAACTCTCTTTTATGTTATCTTGGACTAAAGTAACATTTCTCTTGTTGGAAGTAACGGGTAAGTCCTTAGTCAAGCACAAAAGAAGGATAATTCTTTTCTGGGCACCTAAGTATTAAGTATTTCAACATCAATAAGTATATATCTTATGTTTGTTGTTATTATTATGTTGTTATTATTGCATATCATTATGCAAAATTAATTATTATTGATAGATAAATGTCATTAAATATTACTTAAACACAAAGACATGGAATGTTTTTTAGGGAATTGGAATTATATTTTGAGGTATGCCAAGGAAAATATTCTTCCATATGGAGTCAGAGGACTTGTATTAAAATCTGGGCTATGCCATTGTGCAACAGGAGTCAAGTCATTTAAATTTCCTAAGCCTCAGTTTTCTCTGTACATTTGTATAAGATGAGAGAGAGCAGTTTCAGTTTGTATAAGATGAGAGAGAGCAGTTTCAGTGGAATGATAAGGTCAGAAACTGAGGAAGAGAGAGCAAGAAAGTTGAGACCCTAAGGTCATATAAAATGGTACATTTGTATAAGATGATCCCTAAGGTCATATAAAATGGTCTATTTGTATAAGATGCCCCCTAAGGACTCTACTGTCTCTAAATTTATGATCTTGTGAATATGTGAGAACCCTTTGACCCAGAATAAATTATGTAATAATTTTTCAGTTAATCAGGAAGCATTTATTAAAGTTATGCTATGTGCAAGTGCTAAGGACAGAAAAAATTAAGAAAAAGACAAAATCCTGACTCGAAATTTTCTATAGCACAGTTGCTTTAATAGAATCAAAAGTAATGTGGATCACTTGGACAACCTGCTGCTGCTTGGTACCCAAGGTAAATCACACCAGAATTAATGATGAGAAAGGCCTTGTATTTACTAAGATTAAAATGATAGTGTGCTTTTTTATTAAATATTATTAGAAAAATTGTTAATTTTTGGAAGAACTGAGATTACAGACGTTATCCTTCCATAAATCTGAATATACAAGAAGTTTTCCTGTGGACCAGTAGTTTAGAGAAATATCAGGAGTCATGTTTTGAGATCTACTGCTTGGATCATTTTGTTTAAAATTCAGATTTTACTCCTGACTAATATGATAATATTGGTCATCTGACTCAGAAAGATTTTTAAGTTAATGTTTGTTTAAAAAAAGTTTTGAAAGCTACTAATGAAAATTTTCCTTAAGAACTAAACTTTAAAATGACATTCTGAAAGCATGAAAAAGCAAGGTTTTTTTAGTTATTTTTTTCTGCCTATAATTAGGCATCTCGGGGTGTGTGTGTGGGGGGAATTTTACTACACTTAGTAACCAAGGGAGATAGTATCATGGAATTATGATCAACTGACTTTTGAAAATATTAATTTATTGAGTTTTATATTTATAAGATAAAAGGAAGTATTCTGAGATTTCTGTTCTTACTTGACTCATCAATAAATTTAATTTGCTGAAAATAATAGACAGGATCAGATAATTGAATATTAAGAAGATAGTAAGTTATGTCCAGATCATAGGATCAGGGAAATTAAAAAAATATTTATTATATTCTGGATATATGAAGTTTACTCTGGAACTTGCTGTTATCCTGGTTTTTTTTTTTCCGAATGCTTCTCTGTAGCAACGGATCTAAACTTGTTATAATCTGTTATCAAACTAAATATTTTTATTACACTAGTCTCTTGAAGCTCTGCCAATTATGCAGTGCATAGCCATAATATTTACATATATTTAAATATTCTATAACTTAGATTGATTATTTATATTAACAGCATCATAGTATAGTATAAAGCCACTGAACTAAGATCCAGAAAATGGGAATGCTAGTCTAAGTTCTTTAACCAACTAGCTATTTGACTTTGGGAAAATCATTCCATGTTATTTTGTCTCAGTTTCTTCACCTGTGAAATGAGAAGTTTGGACTATTTATATTAAGATTCTATCTCACAATAGAATCTAGTAGGGCAAAGTGTTAAGTTTCCCATTCCTAGAAATGAAACTGGTATTATAATAAGTTTTGTTGTTTCAATTGTTTCCAATTGTTTCCAATCCTTAGTGACCTCATTTGGGTTTTTCTTGGAAAAGATACTAGAGGAGTCCATTTACTTTTGCATTTTACTGATGGAAAAACTGAAACAAGTTAAATAACTTGTCCCACATAGCTAGTAAGTCTTCCTGGCTCCAGGTCTGACACTTTATCCACTGTGAAACTTAGTTATTCCCTATTATAATAGCTGATATTTATATTATATTATGAATTTTCATAATAACTGACATTTATTTCATAATTTTAAATTTACACATTGCTTTCACAACCATCCTGTGACAGAGGTCAATATTATTTTTTCCATTTTACAAATAAACTGAAATACAATAATCTCTTAAAGTCCTGGACTCCTGGGTTTGAGCCCTAGTACTTTCTTTCACAGGTGTAAATCTGAGAAAATCATGTTAACCCTTTGCCCTCAATTTCCTTATCTAGAAATGAGAAGGTTGGGCTAGATGATTTTTTTTTCAGTTTCCTATAACCTCTGAATCCAGTGATACACTTATTATTATTTTCTTCCAGTGCTTCCTGAAAAGCTTGTCCAGGAAGAATAATGACATTTCTTCCTTGCTTCCCTCTGCCGTTTCCAGACCTGTCTTTTGCTACTAATACTTGGCACCCCTGTGTCCGTTGAAGTTCATTTTACTTATCACTGTATCTAAAAGGTTGTTGCTGTCCTTTTACCTCAAAAGTTTGTCACATGACTTAGTCTTCTTATCCCCCCACTACCCTTATTCTTTGTGACTTCAGAATTTGTTACATTGTAGTTTGAACATTCTGATCCTGGAATTCATCATCTTGTCTATCACCACTCTGCCTAAACCATCCACATGCTTCTATTATCAAAAACAAAAAAACAAAACAAAACTGAACTTTCTTTCTCATCTTGAACTCTGGAATCCCCCCCTTTAAATATCTCTTGTCCTTCCTCCTCTTCAACTCCTGAAACTTGCTTTTAGTTCTTGTCCTGACTCTAGTCACTTAATCCTTCCCAGTCCTACCAATCCTTTGTCATCCTCTCTTTACATCTTCCAGTCTTGACCTTAAATGATTCAAATAGGGCATTATTTTTCACCCTTGTATTCCTTTCCCCCAAGTCTTTCCATTTTTCCTTAATCCTGTCAACACTATTCTCTTCTTCCTTTGATTCTGTTCTTAAACTGCTGAACTCTGGGGAAGGAATTCACAATTGAGTCTACTCTCAATTAATGTTACCTAATTTCACCTGGACTGTCACTGCTCTGCAGACATTATTTTGTTAATTTGTGATTCACTCTTCCAAATCAAATTTCCCAAAATCCAAAACTTCAATCCTCCCCAACTTCAACTTTTTAGATGATCTTGCCCGCTACTCAACTGAGGTGAATAGTGCCATCCCTCATTTCCCTCATTTCCACCACAGTAAGTTCCCTTATGTTAACTCTTCCACACCTCTGAATTTATATCTTCACCTATCTCTTCAGCTTATTCTTATCTAATGACTTCCTCCTCATTATCTGTAAATATGTGTATCTTCTGAGCCACAAAACAAATGAAACCCTTCCTCTGACTCTGCCACTTTCACATTTCATATTATAACCCCTCTTCTCTTTTCACTGCTAAACTCTTAGTCTTTTCTATCGCCTATTCAGTTCTCATCTCCTTGTCATCTCAGTTCTGACCTAACCATTCTCCTGAAATTTCTTTGCTCTCTCAGACAAGCTCTGAACTATTTTATGTTTCTGCAGGGTTCATTAATATTGACTATTTTTGACTTATATAGGAGTACTTACCTGATTCATTGCATTTTATAGGGGTATTTACCAGATTCACAATATGTGATATATTAAGATTCAAGGGGGGAATTTTGCAATGGATGAAGCTATTATCATTTTATATCTTTCCTTTTCACAGTCAAGCTCCTAGAAAGACTCTTCTGCCTTTACTGTCTTTTCTACTTGGGGATGGAATGGGAAGATGAGGACAGGGTGGCAGTAGGATTAAAAAAAATGGAGAGATGTATCTCAGAGAATTGGCAGGAGCTGATGACTTTAACACAATTGCTGGATTTAGTTGGAACTTTGCCACATTAGCTGAATTTAATTGGAATATTAGATTGGCATTCTTCCATATGCTTCATTGGTGCATTGCTATGGAAAGCAAGTCAGATAATGATAGCTGATTTGTGATTTTTAGTGGATTGTTCTTTTCTTCAGCTTTAGAATTTGTATCAGGGATTGGAGTGGGTTCTGATGAGAATTATTGTCTCTCCTTCACAATTAGGTCTTTATTACATGCTATATTGTTTTATAATTGTTTCAAGTGTGCATATCTTGGCTCTAAGCAAGGATGTAAGTTCTATGTGTCAAATATTATGTTTCTTTTCCTCTAGCATTCAAGGATATAATTACTCTAAAGAAGTAAGACCAATTACTTAAACCACAGAAGTAAAAAAAAATGCCATAGTATCCAATTAAAGGTATCAGGAGAAAATTCATTAATCAGAATCTGGAAAACAAAAGTACCCCAAATTTTAGATTCCTTTAATCAACGATTAAAAGTAAGAAGTTAAAGTGATATAAGATGTTAAAGTAATCTGAAGGAAATGTACAATTCAACTTCATCAACCAGTAAGTTTTCAAGAGAGACTTAAGAAACTTTAGATGACAGTGAGAATAACTTTTTTGACTTACTCTCTTCATGACATTTTCAGTCAATAAACATTTATTAAGCACTTATTACATGCTAGGCAGAGTGTGCTAAGTAAAAATGTACTAAGAATAGCTTCCAGGGATGAAGGATAGCTTGAGAAAAAACAGTAGTGTGTCTAAAATAAAAAATGATTTACCTTTATTCATGTTTTGGATTTCACCTTTGAAAAGTATTTCTTCTAGGACATTATCCAGCTTCACTATCTTGAAAATGACTCAGAATTCCACAATACATTTACTGAATAATTTTTATTTTTTCCCCCATTTCAAAGCTATGTATGACACATCATTAAAATGTATTATTTATTTTAAATATTCTTTTCTTTTTAATTTTGAATTCTGAATTCTCTCCCACCTTTACCCTATTCACTGATAAAGCAAGCAAAATGATATCAATTAATAACTCAGGTGAAATCATACAAAACATATTTTTGATATCAGCTGTATAACAAAAAAAGCACTAATTGTTCACCAGTTCTCTCTCTGAAGGAAAAGGATAGTATTTTTTCTTCTAGAGTCATTTGGATCTGTTTTGGATCATTGTATGGGTCAGAGTAGCCTGGTCTTTCAGGGTTGGTTATTGTTACAACATTGCTGTCCGATGATCTCCTAGTTGTTTTCACTTCACTTTACATCACTTAATATTGATCATACCATGCTTATTCATCATTTCTTATAGATCAGTAGTACCCCATTATAATCATATGCTATAACTTCTTCAGCCATTCCCCAATTGATGAGAATCCCTTCAATTTACAATTCTTTGTCACCACTAAGTATAGATACACTATAACTATTTTTGAACACATAATGTTTTCCTTTTCCTTTGATCTTTTTTGGGGCATAGTCCTAATAGTGGTATTCCTAGGTCAAAGGATATGCACAGTGTTAGGACTCTAGTTTCAGATTGTTCTCCACAATGGTCAAACTTATTTACAACTTTAGTAATTTATTAGAATACTTATTTTTTTTCCATCCCCTCCAGCATTTATCTTGTATAATGGGTATGGTACCTTAGACTTGTTTTAATTTGTATTTCTCTAATTGATAGTGATTTAGAGAATTTTTCATCTGACTATAAATAGCTTTGATTCTGTTCACATCTTTTGATTATCAGTCATTTGGGAAATGACTCATTTTTTTATAAATTTGATTCAAATATTTGGGAAATAAGGTCTTTATCAGAGAAGCTTAGTTTTTATAAAAATGATATTCTTCATTGTATGTCTATAGTACCATAAAGCAAAATGTTAGTTTCTCTGATAATCTCTTTTAAATAGATCTATTTTTGCTTTTGCATTGTTTGACTTAATGATTTTTACTGCTATTTTTTTTTACTTCAACTGAAAAATAATACATTCTCCTTCAGGCCTTTATTTTAAAAGTTTGTGTCTTTATTTCAATTTCATCTCTTATAAACGGCATTGTTGGCTTCTGATTTCTAATTCATTCTGCTCCCTGTTTCCAGTTTATGGGTGATCTCTTTGTATTCACATTCAGTTATGATTACTGTATATATTTCCCTTCATTCTCTTTTCTTCTATTTATTTCCCCTACCCCCATTTCTTTTCAAAAGTCTTTTTTTCTTTCTGATCACTGCCTTCCTTAATCCCCCTCTTTTTTATCATCTTCCCTCCCCCATATCTATTATTTCCTTTTCCTTTTATTTTCCTGTTGGATAAGATGGATTTCTATAAGCAACTCTCTCTCTCTCTCTCTCTCTCTCTCTCTCTCTCTCTCTCTCTCTCTCTCTCTCTCCCCTCCCTCTCTATTCTTCCCTTTTTGAATCAATTCTGATGAAAATAAGGTTCAAGTATTGCAACCTCACAATTTTTCTCTGCACTAATAAAACTCTTCATTGTATGCCTTTTTTATGTAAGAAAATTTTCTCTATTCTACCTCTCCCTACTCTTTTTTTCCCAATGTACTTTTTGAGATTATCCCAACCTAATTGATTCATATGTATATATGCCCTCTGTTTATGTTGACTCCTCCTAACTGCCCTAATAATAATACAGTTACATGTATCATCTTCCCATCTTCAAGGAGGACTAGCACCTCTGGAGTGAGTTCTTGCCAAGCCCTTTTCAGGGCTGCTCATCCACCTTTACTATTTACTTACCACTCAGTTCTCACCTGTGACTCCAGAAGTTATAGCTTGCATAGCAGCCATGCCATGGTAAAGTGCTTGGCCAATGGGTTAAACCAGATTAAGGGTAACTGATAGGTCACCCCTCCTATAAGTTAGGGGAATGTCTACTTTAAGCATGTGAAACATTCCTCTGGTTGAATGGGCTGATGAAAACAATTTATTCCAATGACTATGAAGGTGATTGAAGCAGACATTGTGGAGCACTTGAAGACATGAAGGGCCTCCTGGCCCATTTCTAGTCATTCTGACTTTTGTCTGATCCCTGGGCTCTCCAGTTTTGCCACACTTAAATTCAATTCACCTACGACTCAAGATATTACCCTGTGTCTGTCCTTTTTGTAAATGAAGGACAAACAACAATCATCTTTTCATATAGGAAAATAAATAGTTTAAATTTTAGTCTCATTTTTTTCATGTTTTCCTTTTTTATATACACTTCCTTGAGTCTTATGTTGGAATGTCAAATTTTCTATTCATCTCCTTTTTTTAAAAAATCAGAAATGCTTGAAAGTTCTCTTTCATTAAATGTCCATTTCCCCCCTGAAGAATTATAGCTAGTTTTGCTGGGTAAGTGATCCTTTGTTGTAATCCTATCTCCTTTGCCCTTTAGAATGACTATTCCAAGCTCTCCAGGACTTAAATGTAAAATCTGCTAAAATTTGTGTTATCCTGACTTTGACTCCATGATATTTGATTTATTTTTTCCTAGCTATTTCCATTATATTTTCTCTGACTTGGGAGCTCTTAGAATTTGACTGTGATATTCTTGTGAGTTTTCATTTTGGTATTTTTTTCAGCAGGTGATGGGCTGATTTTTTTTTTCAATTTCTATTTTACCCTCAGGTTCTAGGATATCAGAACAGTTTTCCTTGGTAATTTCTTAAAAGATCACATCTAGGTTCTTTTTTGATCATGACTTTCATGTAGTCCAATAATTCTTAAATTATCTCTCAATTTCTTTTCTAGTTGAGTTGTTTTTCCAATGATATAATTTATAGTTTCTTTTTCATTCTTTTGTTTTATTGTTTCTTGATATCTCCTGGAGTCATTAGCTTCCACTTGGTCTAATTTTTAAGCAATTATTATTTTCAGTGATCTATTGTACCTCTTTTTCCATTTGACTAATTTTGCTTTTTAAAAAATTCTTTTCCTCAGCAAAATATTGTGCCACTTTTACCATTTACCATTTTTGTTTTCTTTAAATATTTTTTCTTCAATATTTTTCTGCCTTTTTTAACCAAACTGTTAGTTCTCTTTTCATAATTTTCCTGCATCACTCCCATTTCTTTTTTTTAATTTTTCCTCTGATCCCTTTCTCTTTTTCTTTAACTCTTCCCTGAATTCTTGTTGGGCTTTGATCCAATTAGCTTTATTTTATTTTATTATTGTTTTTTAGTTTTTGTTTCTAGCTATTTCATAGTATTGCCTTTTTCTGAGTTTGTTTTTGTCTTCTGTGCCACTGTTCTAGGCATCAAGCTTCTTCATGTTTCTATTTTCAGAGACTAGTTCTGAGTCTGAAAATTTTTGATGTTTCCACGTTAGTATTATCTGAGTAGAGCTGTGGTCCCTGGTCTCTTGGGTCTGTGTTCTGGTCTTTGTCCAGTATTGGTCTCTGCCTCCCTGCAGCTTCAAGCACTAGCACTCCTCTTTGCCTTGGAACTATGTCCAGGTTCCTTGTTCTCTCGTAGCATCCACAATTGGATGCCCTCCTTTCCACCTTGAAACTGACCAGGGCTCCCACTTGTCCAGTCTCCTCATTGTCTCTGGCTGAAGTTGCTGCTGTTGGATCTGCCATGGCTACCCCCAAAACCCACCACTGGTGCCCCTTCCTTGCTCTGGGTCATCTTTCACTGTATCACAGATTTCTCCTTCCAACCTCCTATGTTGTCTTGGGCTGCAAAAATGTCTCACCCTGACCTTTTGTTGGCTCTCCTGCTCCAAAATTTGAATTTAAAAACTTTTTCTGTATTTTTGGAAAGCTTAAAATTTTTTAAAGACATTTTTATTTAAAATTTTAAGTTCCAAATTTTACTCCTCCCCTCCCCTCCTTTCTACTCTGCCCTCCCTGGTAAGGAATCAAATATAGATTATACATGTGCAATTATATAAAACATTGCCATATCATTTTGTACTGAAGAACACTGGAATACAAGAAAAAATGAAATAATGAAAATGAAAAATAACGTGCTTCAGTTTGTATTCTGTCAATATCAGTTTTTTTTCCCCTCTGGAGTCTGATAGTAGACTTCATCATGAGTCTTTTGGGATTGTCTTAGATCATTGTATTTTACTGAGAGTAGCTAAGTCATCCACAGGTCTTCACTGAAAAATATTGCTGTACAACATTCTTTTGATTCTGTGTATCACCTCAGGTTTTTCTGAAATCATCCTGCTTATCATTTCTTACAGCACAATAACAGTCCATTATAAACATATATCACAGATTATTTAGCCATTCCCCAATTGATGTGCATCCCTTCAATTTTCAATTTTTAGCCATCACAAAAAGAGCTGCTATACATATTGCTATACATATATTTGTATCAATAGGTCCTTTCCCTTTAGTAGCTATTTTAATTTTGTTTGGAAGGAGATATTGGAAGAGTTTGACTGGGTGACCTCTTGTACTCTGCCATCTTGGTTCCCTCAGATTTGTTTTTGTAAATGTAAATAAAACTAAAACACTTTGTCTCATTCTGAAATCACAATAGGTATCACCTATTATATATAAATAAAAACTCAAACAATGATTTCATCTTTATGAGTATTCTTTTGCATTTTGGGGAGCAATGGGGTTAAATGACTTGTCTAAGGTCACACATCTAGAAAGTATCAAGTGAAGTTGGATCTGAACCCAGGTCCTCCTGATTCCAGGGCCAATTCTCTATCCATTGTGCCACCTAGCTTCCCTGATGATTATTCTTTTTTGTTTGTTTTTCTGCAAGGCAGTGGGGTTAAGTGACTTACCCAAGGTCACACAGCTAGATAATTATTAAGTGTCTGAGGCTGGATTTGAACTCAGGTCCTCCTGACTCTAGGGCTGGTGCTCTATTCACTGTACCACCTAGCTGCCCCTTTGATGATTATCCTTGACCACAAGTTATAGCATTCCTTTTCTATCCTGTGCCCTTCCCTATTTTCATAAATCTTCTATAGGGCATCAACCCAAAACACAGTTATCCTTACTTTGGTTCCTTGACTGTCTCAGAGGTATTCATTTCTCTTTTTCTTAATATATGACTGATCTTTTCTAGTCTTTCATGGATGATTTATATGTCATGGTATGTTATATGCTCTGGCTTTCCCTTATGTCTGCCACACACCCTTTCCTCACCTCTGATTCTACTGCAAAATTTTTTGTTTCCTTTAAAAACTCAGCTCACATGCCACCTTCTACCAACTTTCCTTATTCCCCTAATTACTCCATCCCATTATCTTGTATTTATTTTGTATATACTGAAACTTAACACATGTTATTTCTTCCAGTAGGTATGAGATTATTGAAGATAGGAGACTTCATTTTTGTTTATTGAATTTCCAGTACCTATCATAGTACCTAGGTGCTTAGTGTTCTTTATTTTTTCCTTTTTTTCATATTTTTTTATTTTTCTTTAATTTATTTACACAATACTAAAATATTCTTGTTTAAGAAAAAACAATATCCCTCCCCCACAAAAATATAAAACCTCATGAGAAATAAAGTAAAAGAAAGAGAAAAAATTGTTTTTCAGTCTGTGTTCTGATACCAATAGCTCTGTCTTGGGTGGATCATTTTCTTTATCATAAGTCCATCATAGTAGTTACTTCCATATTTTTCCACAGTTGTTGTTGCTGATTATAATTCCCTCCATCCATTCCTCCCCACTACCATCTGTTATATTTTCTTTCTTTCACTCTGTCCCTTTTCTTAAATGTGCTGTGGGGCAGCCAAGTGGCTCAGCAGACAGACCACCAGCCTGAGATCGAAAAGCCCCAAGCCCACATCCTACCCCAGAGACCCAGCAATACCCGGCCCCGTGGTTGGGGACAGACTGCCCAATCCCAGCACCTTGAAAAAAAGTAAAGAAAGAAAATATGTTATATTTGACTATCTTCTCCTATGAGCTACCCTCTCCTCTATCACCCACATCCCTTCCTCCCCTCCCCCTGTCCCTCTTCTCTTTTTCTTTTGATTTCTATACCCTATTGAGTGTGTATGCTCTTTCCTCTCTGAGCCATTTCTGATGAGAAGGAAGGTTCCCTCATTTTCCTCTCTCCTTCCCTCCTTTCATACCATTGCAAAAGCTACATGAAATATCTTTTATATGAAATATCTTAGCCTATTCTACCTCCCCTTTTTCTTACTCCCAGTACATTTCCCTTTCACCCACTGACTCCATTTTTTACCATATATTATATTTTCAAATTCAGCTCTCTCCTGTGCCTCATCTATAAAAGCTCCTTCTACCTACCTACTAAATGAGAAGGTTTGTATTACTATTATTAGTATCATCTTTCCATGAAGGAATACATGCAGTTCATCATCATTAAGTCTCTCATAATTTACTCTTCTCATCCACTCTCTATGCTTCACCTGAGTCCTGTTCTTGAAGGTCAAACTTTCTGTTCAACTCTGGTCATTTCAACAGGAACATTTGAAATTCCTCTGTTTCACTGAAAGTCCATCTTTTCCCTAGGAAGATGTTCAGTTTTGCTGGGTAGTTGATTCACGATTGCATTCCAAGCTCTTTTTGCCTTTCAGAATATTATATTTCAAGCCCTATGAGCCCTTAATGTAGTTGCTGCTAAGTCCTGTGTGATCCTGACTGCAGCTGTACAATATTTGAATTGTGTCCTTCTGGCTGCTTGTAATATTTTCTCTGGAACTTGGCTATAATATTCCTGGGTTTTTTTGGGGATCTCTTTTCAGGGTCAATTGGTGGATTTTCTCAATTTCTATTTTACCCTCTGCTTCTAGGATATAGGGCAATTTTCCTTTAGGAATTCTTTAAAAATGAGGTCAAGGCTCTTTTCCTGATCATGTCTTTCAGGTACCCCAGTAATTTTTAAATTATCTTTCCTGGATCTGTTTTCCAGATCACTTATTTTTTCAATAAGATATTTCGTGTTTTCTTCTAATTTTTCTTTTTTTGTTGAAGTATTTTGTCTTGATTTCTTGCAAAGTCATCAGCTTCTTTTAGCTCCATTCTACATCTGAAGGATTTTTTCCCCTCAGAGAGCTTTCTTATCTCCTTTTCCATCTAGCCAATTCTACTTTTTAAAGCATTTCCTCTCCTCAATAACTTTTTGAACTGTTTTATCCATTTGACCTAGGCTGTTTTTTAGCATGTTAGTTTCTTCAGCATTTTTGATCTCCTTGACTAAGCTGCTGACTTCATTTTCATGTATCCCCTTCATCTCTCTCATTTCTTTTCCAATTTTTTCCTCTATCTCCCTTACTTGATTTTCAAAAATCTTTTTTGAGCTCTGGTAGCTTTGGGGTATTATTAGGGCACCCCCCCCACAAAGAACTCAGTGTATGAGGCTCTCTCTGCTCTCCTGGTTGGTGAATGATAGCAAGTGTACCACTCTGTCATGGAGCTGGGGGGGGGGGGGGGAGTCACTGCTCTATGGGGGCCTAGACTGGGACCAGGGTCTGAATGTGGTCACAGCTACAGAGTCTGTTCCAGGGACAGAGGACAGACCTTGGCAGTCTCCCTCCACTCCCTTATCTTCTTTGGGCTGAGCACTCTGGGAGCAGCTGCTTGGAGGCTCCTGCTGGGTGACTCCACAGGCCTGTTTCTGTTTCCTGGGTTCTGGGCTCCACTGAGTGTCAGCTGTGCTGAGGGCCTGGGCTTTGCACTCATTGTGGCAGAGGTCTCCCTGCTGACCTTCTAAGTTGTGCTTGGTGCTCCCTGGGGTGCAGGTCAGGAAACTACTGCTCCTGATGGGAGCTGCTGCTCCCAGGTTCCCTGAGGCTGTTCTCAGGAGGCTGAAGATCTTTCATTCTGGTGTGGTGCTGCTCCTCCAATCCTGTGGAATAGACCTTGGACTGGAGAATTGTCTCACTGCATCTTTCTGTGGGTTCTGTCTCTAGAAAATTTAGTTAGAGTCATAATTTTACAGTTTTTGAAATATTTTTGAGAGAGCACCTAAGAGAGGTTCTTCTCCTGCTATCATCTTGGCTCTACTCCCCCCTCCCCTTAGTGTTCATTATTTATACTCACTTTGTATTTTTAAAAAAATTTTCTTTTTTTATTTGAGGCAATGGGGTTAAGTGACTTTCCCAAGGTTACACAGCTAGGCAATTGTTAAATGTCTTGGTATTCTATCCACTGTGCCACCTAGCTGCCTCCCTCATATGTATTTTTGTAATGCTTGTATGATGCCTCTGAAATTTTGATTTTTCTGGTATAAAATGAATTATAACTGTAGCATGGACCTACTATCTCAAGTGCTAACTCATCTCCCTCAAACGATATTAGGTTCAAGCAAGTTATGGTACGTGAATACTATGGAATATTATTGTACTATGGTCAGACTCTAGAGAAGTATGGAATAAGTTACAGGATCTGATGCTGAGAGAAGGGAGCAAAACTAAGAGAACAAAGTACACATTAACAGCAACATTGTGAGATGAACAACTCTGATGGAAGCAATTCCTATCAGCAATTCAGAGAGCTAGGATGACTGCATTATATCAGCTATGGACAATATTATCCCCATCCAGAGGAAGAAAAACAATACAAAACAAAACAAAAACCCCTTTACAATCTGATGAACACTTTATAAAAAATATCTCTTATATATCTCTTTCCCTTAATCCCAATTACTCATATTGAAAATAACTAATCTGTAAACATGTTTATGAAAAATATGTTTGTACAATGCTAACCTGACTGTCACTGAGGGGAGAGGGGTGGGAAGGGAGGGTGGAAGGAGATTTGGTAACTGAAAAATCTATATATGGATGAAAATAAAGACATAAATAAATTTTAAAAAGATATTAGGCTTATTAGCATTTTGGGGACCTCATCTACTCAAAACCACAACTCATCGGACCTGAAAGATATCCGGTGACACAAAACTTCATTTATTTGAAAAAAAAGCAAGTTAAACTACAAAAAAATAAATCAAGCAGGGTTAATCACTGTACCCAACAATAAGTGACCGAATCTTCCCTGCAGATATATATGAAGGAGAGAAGGAAAGAGCACACAAAGGTAATCTGTCAGTGTCCTCAGCTGTCACCTTATATGTGATTAGGCCTTGGGCTCTAGATGAGTGAGTCTTTTCCTCTTCTGCCTTCACACACACCCACTCACACACACTCAAGAGTGTGCACCTTCTGGTTGAGGGACACTGTCAGTTAACATATGAGTGTGTATTGTATCTTAGAGTCCATAAGGGTTAACCTTGGCATAATCTCTGGGCTAGGGGAAAAATGAGCATATATTCTTGTTGCCATTATGTTTCTGTTTCTCTCTTACTGCTAGGTTTTCAAAGACCTTCAACCTTTGGAAAATCCAAATATCTCCTCTCTGTACAGTTCTGGGAAAGACTTGTGGCATATTTCTATAGATTAACTTTATTCAACTGGATAGACTAGGAGAATACTGGTATAATGAAGAGAAACTTTTCTAATAGTTACCAGTTTAAGGTTATATTTTGTTTATATTCCCCAAAATATTTGATGAAAGATCTAATGAGGATTTACCTGTAATTTTTTTCCCATACAGCTTTTTCTTCACAACATGGAAGTGTTGCTATAGTGACTGGAGGGCTCTGTGGAATTGGTTTTTCTACTGCAAAGCATTTGGCAAAACTTGGCATGCACGTCATAATAGGTAATAATTTTGATAATGAATGTGCATTTTGTTTGTTGGGGGGGGAAATCAGTTCTTTGGTTTCTAAGACATACCAGGTTGGTTCTTTGAAATATGATTCATAATCAAATAAAATCACAGAATGTACTTATGGAAAGTAGAATCAGGAATTGCTTTCCAAAGTGGGAAAAAAGTTAGGGCCCAAAAGGAATTCATTAACTAGGGGAATAAAAAATACTCTTATTTCTAGGCAATTTACAAAAATCACTATGTAAAAAACCAGTGTTTATGATGCTTAGATGTGTGCCACACTCCCATTGTTTCTCACATTCTTATTTTCTGTTCATCTATAATATTTTCATACTCCCAAGCCTTATTTATTCAAAATTGGATTTCCTAATAGACTTTCTTCTTCCTTTTTAGCTGCCTATTTATTGTCAGTTTCATATCTCAGTAGCTTATCCTAAGTTTGTTGCTTCTCGTTGACAAGGAAAAATAGCATATCATCACCACTGAAATGATACCACAGCTGAAATTAAAATTTTTCAAATTAGTTATTGTGATGCAGGGTTTCTTAATTTAGAGTCTGTGAACTTTATGTGTATATGTCTGCATGTAAGTTTACATCTGTATGTATGTATGTATATATGTTTGTACATAGATATTTATATATATATACCCATATACATATATTATTATATTTCAATATGATTCGTTTCCTTTGTAGTTCTCTGTATTTTAATTTATTCACTTAAAAACAATACTCTGAGAAAAATCCATAGGCTTTACCAGACTTCCAAAAAAGTTATAACAATATTAAAGAAACCCTACAAGAAGAGTCTTCTTGCTGTCATATCACTAAGAGACAACATTTATTGAGTGAGGCTCAAGATACCATGTTGTATTCTAGTATGACCATCTGGCAACTTTGCTGCCATCAGGAATCAACAAAACACTGCCCAATAATGAATTATGTTACTGTACTAAAAGGTAAGATCCCTGTCTTTGGAAGCCTTTAAGCATGAACTGGATGATATTCCATATATTGTAAGATATGAGTAAGATAAGATGATCTCTAAGGTTCTTTCCAGTTTTAGTATTCTGAATATTCTAATATTTTCAGAAGCCTGGAGTTCCAGCATAATCAGGGAAAATTTAAATCTTCAAGGGAAAATGAGTGTTTTGGGAGTGGCTCTGAATTTACATGCTTCATGGCATTTTAACAACCCTGCTCCCTGCTGATAGTATCTTATTAATTTCTATCTGTACTTGATGAGTCAATTTTTATTTTTTTAAAAAATCTTATTAAGGAATGTTTTCTCTTTTCCTCAGCAATTTTCTCATGACACTGGCAAAATATCCCTTTGCTAGTTCTTAAACTAGCTCCTGTCTCCTTATGAGCTTCTAGTACTTTCCTTTCCATTATGGAGCTGAATTCAAGCTTATGAGTTTTAACATTTTTGTGTTTCTTTTATCTTTCCTTTCTGAAAAATGACTTCAATATTTTTCATTTCCCTATTCTGTGGTCCTCCTATATTTCACCTGCCTTTCAAGTACAGCAATTTCTTCAAATGATTTCCTGCCTCCCATGACCCATCTTTCACTTGTGTGGAATAGAGTCTGTCTAATGAAGCATATTTACCAGGCTTCACTAACTTTACTCATTACTTTCTCTGCTTTGATGTTTTTCTTTCTCTTCAAAGAATAATTTTAAAACATTTTTACTTTTATTATCATTTATGCTTTCTTTTGCTTTTTAGTGATTGGGGGTAAGATAAATTATATTAATGTTTCTCATAACCCCTTTTGGTATTCAGTTATATTAGCATATTCATTTTTGTGAATTTTTTGTTTTTTGTTATTCGTAATAGCTTTGATGTTTCTACATTCATTGGAGACAATTTCCTGACAGAGCTGGAGATCCTGGACTTTTTCTTATAAGATTTTTTTTAAAAAAATCTGTTTGTAGGCAGCTAGGTGGCATGGTGGATAGAGCACTGACCCTGGAGTCAGGAGGACCTGAGTTCAAATTCGGCCTCAGACACTTAATAATTACCTAGCTGTGTGGCCTTGGGCAAGCCACTTATAACCCCATTGCCTTGCAAACAAAACAAAAATCTCTGTTTGTCCTAGAGAAACTGTGGCCAGTGCTGCTCCTCATCATCACTTCACTTTCATCCCTACAGGAATAGTAATATAATACTGTAAATAAAATTCTAATTTAGATAGGTATGGTTTTGAGGAAAATAAATTTTTTTTTCTTCCTTGACTTTAATTCAGGTCAATGAAAGAGATCTTTAAACTGACCAGGGTCAAAGTCCTGTGGCACTACATTAGACCCATCATGTTGACAAAGAGAGCCACTAAATACTCTGCAAGGAGGTAGGGGAGGGGAGCTAGCTTCACCTTTCCACCTTGATTTGAAGAATGAATTCCATAGATGGGATTTGACTTCCCTCAAAGAATGGGTGTGTCCTGGTGTTATCTCAGCCTGTCCCTCCACCTTTAGTCCTTTTTTCAGGGAGTCAGTCACTTTTCCTGATTCTTTTCCTGACCTTTTTCAAGATTGTTTCCCTTATATCCATGACTGTTCAGTGTTAATAAAGAGGAATGGAATGAGAATTAGACTATGGACATTAATGGCTTTTTTCATAAGGCTCATTTAAAGCTTTCCAGATACAGGAAGATATAGAGAAAGGCAAAGAGAGAGATTGGAGAAAGATTAATACATTCTTCCTTTACCTCTTGTGGGTTGGTCAGTCCTTCTTCCTAAAGTTCCTAACTGTTCCACTTCAGCACCTATCCTAGCAGAAAGGGAATTGAGCAAATGGAAAGAGGATTGGGGAAAGGGGGCTGAAGCAAGGAAGGTTGGTGGAGGAGAGAATAGAATCCCTAACTCAGTCCCAGCTCCTTTAGGAGTAAAGAAAAAACCTGAACCAAGAAGCAGGAACCCAAACTTCCTCAATCATTCATTCATTCATTCAGTAGAAATTTCTTCTACATTTAGTATAAATGGCATTCTTTTATATAAATTCACAAGCAAATTTGACCATGTATAAATAATTATAGAAGGCATAAGAAGTAATAGAAACATGCATGAAGAAAGTATGGAAAACAGTGTGCCCACAGTTCATTCACGATTTTTGTGGATTTCACAAAGACAGATCTTTCAATGAAGTAGCAAGATAGTAAAATTAGTTTAGGAATTAGAGCCAGATGTGGATGAAAATGACGTGGAGTAGTTGAATCTTATGGAGAAAAACCATCAAATGAGAATCAGATTGAACTGCTCATTGAAAATATAGTGAATAAAGAAAGGGAAGCTTTGGAATCTAAGGTTGAGTCCAAAAGGTCACCCAAAAACATTTTGTCCTTTAAATGAATTTATTTTCTTGCATTGAAAAAATGATTATAAATACATCAAGATTTTTAAAAGTTCTAAAAAAAGACCATGTTGATTGCTATCCTCAGATATATAAGGGAAAAAGTTCAAGCATCTCTTGAAAGTTATATTAAATAAGTTGGTCAGCCAAACACCAGTGTTAAAGGCTAGATGCTGTGGATGGGGAAGGATTTATATATCAAATACTTGTGTTAACTTTTCTGTACAGAAGTGTGCATACTTTGTCATTAACTTTACCTTTCATTTTATAATTCTCTTATTATCATGGTATTACACTTATTATGTCTGCAACTTAGTAATTTCATGACATTTGTAAAGGTATTATTTTGTGTATGCCCTGCCCTGCTAATTGATGTGGTTTGGTAGGGTCAAAATTTCATTATGTAGATCTGAGGAACAGTCTGCTTCCATAAAGCAAGAACTATCTATCTATCTATCTATCTATCTATCTATCTATCTATCTATCTATCTATCTATCTGCAAAGTATTATAGGGTTACTAAGATGAATAAGAAGTCATTGACTTCAAGAAGAATAAACAATATTTATTCCATTTTGGGAAAGTCACATCTTCTCTGAGATTCAATTTCTTCAACTGTGAAATGATTCAGTTAGATTAAATGTTCTTCAGGATTTCTTCTTTTGAGCTTTTTATAAGCCAATAAGCATAAAATAATAATATTTAGGAGCTATCTAGCACTTTAAGATTTGCAAAATACTTTATAATTGTCATCTCCTTTTGTCTTCCCAGCAACTTTGGACTGTAGGTATTATTATTCCCATGTCAAATGAGGAAACTGAGATTGATAAAGGTTAAGTAATTGATCCAGGGTCACACAGTATCTGAGGCTGGATTTGAACCCAGGTTCTCCTAATTCCACATACTACACTCTGTTTTACTATATAGCTGTCTCTACTGTAATATCTGTAATCAATCAGTTCAATTCAATACACATTAATTAAGTGCCTACTATGTACTAGGAGCAATTTTAAGCAATGGAGATATAAAAAAGAGGCAAAAGACATTGCCTTCCCTCAAAGACTTTAATCAATCAAGAAGAGTGATGTAGAGCAGATCTTGTTCTTTCACTGATATTTTGGAAAAAACCTTACATTTATTATTTAGTTCAAGATTGAAAAGTAAAAAATATTATTTAGAAGAAGAAGAAATTAAGATAGTATGTGTATGTGTGTGTGTGTGTGTGGGGCATCACACTCTTGATCTTTGTTCAAGAATGCTAAACAACCAAAATGTTTTTGGGTTGAGAAGATGGCTAGATTATTGTTTGTTTTTAATGTTTTTTCAGTTTTTTATTTTACACCTGTCAGTTCCTAAAGACCTTCCTCCTAACTCCCTTTGAAAAAAAATACAATTAAATAAAGTAAATTAAAACATTTTCCTTGTCTGACTAATATTCTCTTATTCTATACCTGTAATTTGTCATCTTTCTCTGAGAGGACAAATATATATTTCATCATTAGTTTTCTAAATTCAAGACTGGTCATCATAGAAACTGATAAATAGAACTAAGTTTGAATAGATAGATGATGGATCCATTAAAAATCACCCATTTTATGAAGAATACCATTTCTTTTAGTGATTTTTTGACTTTTGGGAGGTCTGCTTGACTCTAATATTTTTTTTTCTTTTCTTGGGGATTAAGAGAAAGCAAAAATCATTAAACTATTTCCTTTGTTTGAGTTTCTAATTTTCATATTTAATGTCTCCTTTGGGTTTGAGGCTTTATACACTCAATCAATCCAATTAAATATGGAACATTTACAGCATAAGGGTGACTTTGAAAGGCCAATTAAACATTGTCTGACAGGTTCAGTTTTTCATTCTCCATGAAAATTTGATTTAATTTCGCTTCTTGAAAAATTATATAAGACTTTCTATTTAAAAACATGTATTAATCAAGATATAACGGAATTCTGTTATTTCAAATGCATTTTTATTTAATATGTTATGAATTATTTGTGGAATAATTCAGACTTTTTCATGGGATTTCTTATTTTATTATTGTTTTAAAATTTTATTTCAAATTTATGAAATAGAAGAAGCATTTCATAACATAGTAAAATTAAAATTTACATGAAATGTGAATCTACCATGCACAGCTTGCTATTCCTTTCAAATATATGACAAAATCATGTAAATTTCATTTGGTTTTTTTCTCCCCCTCAAAAAAAGAATTCAGACTATAATAATTCAGGTGTCTCCATGTCATTCTGAGAAATTTAATCTTTCTGACTCTAAAATCAAGTTCTACATAGAATTGCTTTTAAAATATGTTAGTATTTTTATTTGGTTTGTGAATTTTTTGTGACTTTTTATGCTTTTAAATTAACTGAATTCCCCAGTTGTATAAGCTAACATTGCATTTCTGGTAGGCTAAGTTTTTGTTCAGATCTGTGATTTCATCAGTATGAGAATTTCCAGTGTGGAAACTCCTCTAAGGATTGTTTCAAAAGCTTTAATGCCATCTCAGTAGCTTAAATGACATTAAAACTTTTGACTCACCCTATATTTTATGGTCTCAGGGGCTTTCCTGGTCATTGAGAGTTGGAGTGTCTTACTATTTATCACCCAAGTCCTAAGTGTCACAGGTAGAACATAAACCTAGTGCTTCTTGATTTTTAAGGCTACTTATCCACTATCCAGTGCTTCCTTTTAAAGCTAGTAAGCCATGCCATGCCAGAAATTGTATTCTCTCATTCAGACCCTAATATGTGCTCTCTAAATGTAGCTTTTAGAGATGGAATAGATCAGTCCTTTCACCTCTTATCTGTGTTGGATAGAACTGACAGTAGAGTGAAGTGAGAATACATTAGCAGCTGAGAAAAAGGTATGGCATTTCCCATTGGCCCTTCCCTAAGGGGCACAGCCTGACTCATTATCTATGTACTTTGTGAGTGCCTACTATGTACAAGGCACTATTAGGTTCACACACATACATATATAAAAGATGCTAAATTTTATTTTTCTTTGTGAAAAGCAGAGTGTCTTTTATATAATAAATGCTCATAGAGTTGTGCATAGCTTGTGGGTCAATGGGAATGCTTCTCTTGCATGTGATGGCTCACTTGTCCTATGCTTATTGCATACAGTTGGGTGCTTATTGACCATGTGCTTCAACAGGCCAGCACAACTTTATGAAATTTATGTGAAAATAAGATTTTTCACAAGAGAAATGATTATACATGTGGAAGCCAAAGAGTTTACAGTTCATATAGAGGTTTGCATATTTATGGTAGCAGGACAAAGGAAGAAGTGGATCCCAGAATTTCCACCCAAAGAGGGAGCAAGAGAGGAGGAGAGATGCAATAAAGGTTGGAAAAGGACAAGACCCCCCCCCCCCCCCCCCCCGCCATAGGGGAGAAATTATGTGATGAAAAAAGTCACTTTCTTTTCCTTTGGGGACTGCTACACTATGAAGATAAGAGAGTCCTCTTATCTGTAAGGGATCCAGTAGGACAAGCTATTTCTCAGACTGGTACTTGTCTTGCCTTCCAAGGATACTCAGGGCATCCAGCTGGGGGTGCAAACAACAAATTATATTGAGGTTAGGGAGGACTTTGGCCCTGGCTCATTTAGGGTTTCCTGCATGCTCTGAGTTCAGTGTTTCAGGAAAATATGACAATTGAAGAAGATAGGTTGAGGGGAAAGCTTAATAGTCCCTAATACTAGTCTTTATAGTCCGTAATATACTAGTCTTTAATAGTCCAATATTAGGCCCTCCTAAAGATAACAGAAGACTTAACTATTGAGTGGTCACATGTATGATTTAAATAAATACTTTAATAAATGAGAAAATAAGCTAGGTGGCACAGCAAATAGAACACTGGATCTCAGATTAAGATGACATAAGTTCATATCCAGCCCCAGTTACTTCCTAGCTGTGTGACCCTGGGCAAGTCAATTAACTGTGTCTCTGTACCATCTTTAAATGGAGATAATAATCAAATTTATCTCTTAGGGTTATTATAAGGATCAAATGAAATAATTATTGTAAAGCACTTGGAATAGTATTTGCCCCATAGCAAGTATTAGATAGATGTTAACTATTAGTATTCTTATTATATTAACATATCACAATTTATGAAAAAGAATTGTGAATTTATCTTAATTTTTTTTATTTTAGCACTTGGAGATGGAAAGGACCTTTTAGATTAGCCTTTACATCTCTTGTCAATCTAGATGTCCCTGAAAGTAAAAATCAAATAAATTATAATATATCCCATTAAGAAATTCTGAGGTGCAAATTACTTTTGCTGACTTTGTCTTCCTGATGTATGCTACTTTGAATTTCAAGAATATGGTTCATTATTTATCCTTTTTAGTTTTTACTCAAAAGAGACTGGCATTGCAATATTCATTTCAGATATCTCCATTGTGGGAGGAAAAAATAAAATAAAGTTAACCTGAAGGCATTTTCAGTTTTTTGATGACCACTCTTATTTTTTGAAGTCATTCCTGCAAAATCATGGGAATATTTAAAAGATTCTCACAATGACTTATCAACAGTTGAGATGTGGCAATGGTGATTAAGTATGTTAAAGAAATCATGATTTTATCAATGTAGATATTCCCTTCTGTATTATAGCAGCAACATTGAGTTAAAATACACTTGTGATTGTTATCTGGGGCTACGCAGTGCAGGCACAGTGATCACCTATATATTTTCAGCTGACCAGATATGTAAGCTCAGTACTTGGTGCTTTGGAAATGAAAAACACAGGATGCTCCCTCTGTCAGGTGGGAGACTTGGTGCTGAGAAGTCTTCAAGATGCTGCTGCAAAGTTAGAGTTGTCTCCCCAAATCCAAAGCAGGAGATATTGTCAAAGCTGCTTTGGATAGCATTGGCCATAAAAGAAGGACTGATCTCTCTCTTTTTTTTTTAAATCTTTATTTATTTTAAGGCAATGGGGGTTAAGAATGACTTGCCCAAAGTCACACAGCTAGGCAATTATTAAGTGTCTGAGTCCAGATTTGAACTCAGGTTCTCCTGACTTCAGGGCTGGTGCCACCTAGCTGCCCCAGGACAGATTTCTGAAAAGGCAATGACTCCCACCCTTAGCATACTTTCCTTCCTCCTTCCAGGTGGCACCAGGTAACTCAATCTTCCAGTGAGGGGTGGAGAAAACCTGGCTCTTTTATACTCTTTTATACTCCTAATTGTCAACCAGAACAAGGGAACTCAGTAGGTGAATTTGCCACTGGGGCCTGACTGCTTTTTCCAGATTTGTGTTTCCATTCCTGAGTAGGTGACAGAACCTCAACCTGGAGATTGACTAGCCCCAGGCTTGAAGGCGCCTTGTGAGTTGGACATGTCTGGAGGTCCTGAGTCCATTGAGTGTTGCTGAGTGGAGTCCAGAGGAGTTTGTTCTTAGTAAAATTAACCCTGGGCAAAAGAATGAGCCGGGTTTGACCAGCTTTATCCCTGCTTTAAGGGGGCCAGTGCAGAACCAAGGTGAAATATGGAATGCTTAATTGGTGGTCTCATAAACTTACTTCTGATGTTTATGATATGGCCCCCCAGTTAATTGTAAGGATTTTTTTTGTTGTTACAAATTACTTAAGTTTTGTCAGTCTTTTAAGTTCTGTTTGCATGTATGTGTGTGTGTTTGTAGGTAGGAAATATATCTAATCAATACATGATTCACACTGTTCATTTTATATTTTCTTGTGCAACCTCTTAGAAGACATGAGCTATAAGTTATAAGTAATGCCAGCATGAAGGAATTATAGCAAGCCAAAGACTGTGAGAAAAAAGACTTCACTATGCCTCTGTAATGTCAACTCTCTCAGAATAGGACCTGATCTGAACCAGGTGAATGGTCCCCAGCAGATGAGCCTCTTAGTAGACAAAGGATGGGTGCAATGTCCTAGACCTATGAGCCTTGTAAGCAGATTATTTATTATAATTTGCTAATACTGATATATTTATTATTAACAATTCAAATTTTTTTTAAAAAATTTATTTAAGGCAACAGGGTTAAGTGATTTGTCCAAGGTGACACAAGCTAGGCAATTATTAAGTGACTGAAGACATATTTGTACTCGGATTCTCCTGACTCCAGGGCTGGTGCTCTATTCACTGTACCACCTAGCTGCCCCCAATTCAAAATCTTTTAAAGAACATCTGGCAGTACCTTGACATTCAATAGAGATTTTGAAGTTGGCTATTTCAGTTCTGAATAGTGGAAAATTCTATAGAATTCTTGAATAATTTCCAGAGCTTGTAGTGGATATGATGTTCCTCAGTATCAATCTAAGATGACAGTAGAGTATATTCAGACTCTTTGTAATGATAAAGCTTTATAAAATGTCATCCAATCTCATTATTGCTATTATAATTATTTCTTACTTCAAACTTTCATAAATCTCAGAGGTCTGTTAGTCAACAATCATTTATTGAGAACTTAATAGTGTGAGATACTGTGTTAAGGGCTAGGAACACAATTTTAAAAAAAATAGCATTTGCAAAGCAAACTTTGATCTTCACAACAGCACTGTGAAGCAGAGGCTTTTATTAGCCTCACTTTACAAGTGAGGAGAAAATGAGGATAAAAGAAATTAAATCACTTGAACAAAGTCTAAGCTTAGTGAGAGATATTTAACCTCAGATCTTCCTGACTTATGTTCAACACTTTATACACTAAAGCAAAATTATTCCAGGCCCTCAAGAACTTGCATTATAACAGAGGAGACAAAATGTAGATTAAAAAGTTACATACAGGGTAGATGGAAGGGTGGTGAAGGCATGGAGATACTGGGGCGGGGGTCAGGAAGGGCCTTCTGGAATAGATGGAATATGAACTGAGTCTTATTTCTGGTGAGGCAATCTCAATTTTTCCATGTCTTGATCAACATGGTTATGGGTTATTGTTTTTCATTCATCCCCTGAACAAAAAAACCCACAGAAAACATCCGCTCATTTATTTTATGTTCAACCTTCAGGCAATTAAGGTCTCTTGACTTGTAGCTCAGATTATAGTGTTTCAAAGGACCTCAGATCTGTCCTCCCAGTCTCATATTTTGGTAGGATCTTCCCCAGTCTTCTCTTATCACTAGAATTTTTGAGGTCATTTCTAGGCCATCTTGAATCATTGGAGTAGGCCCAAGTAGAGAATTGTTAACAATACCTATCATTACTATTCTCATTATAATAAGGAAAGATTAGCTAGGAATGAGTTAGGAAATCTTTATTGTGCCATGGTGTCCCAAAGAATTCAAATAAACCCTCCTAATGTTAGATCCTTGGAGAAAACTGGTCTTGAACAAAATTGTGGATTACTGTAGATGGTACCTCCTGACCTTGCCTTACAGCCTACTGGTACTTCTTTCCAGGTACCTGATGGCTTCCTCTTGTTCTACCTCTTCCTCCCTTCTTTCTGCTATTCTCTAACTACTTAATAAGGGTACTAACAGGGCATCCTCATGGTGCCACATAGTGTTTTCTCTCCTTATCCTTCTTCTAATGAAAACTTATTTCACAAGATATCATTCATGCTGGGATTTTGAATGGCTTTTCTGCCATTGCCATCTAGGGTGTTAGTGCATAATGATAATTCTTTAAGGGGTCACCCATTCCAGACCCTTTTCATTTTAACAGGAAACAACAACTCTTAACCCAGAAGACTGTCAGCAAAAGCAGAGTACCTAGGAGGCTTGAATCTGATAAATAAACACACAATTTTGTGCGCATAAGGTGGGGGGGGGGGAGGAAGGATAAAGATAGAGACAGGGGCAAAGAGAGGGGGAAGATGAGGAGAGATTTAAGGGGGATAATGAAAGGCATGAACCATTAAAGAGAAATTCCAAGCTTAATATAAATGTTCAAAACTATAAAAATGATTAACCAAGAAATTGGAACCTTCAATAATAATCTTGCAAATAGGAAATATAGAATATTTCTGAAAGTGGATAGTTATCCTAGGTTTAATTGTGATAGAAGGCCCAAAGTCACTCACACCTTCCAACTCCTATCAGAGAAAGACAAACATAGAAAAATTTAGAGAAAAAGTGTTAATAACTAATTTATTAACTAGAAGAGCAGTTTTCTATATATTCCTTTGCATAGAAAAAGTTAAGGAGCCAGAATATTCCTATTTGCTTCATCATTCAAAAGGGAAATGAAAAGAGAGACCACAGAAATAGTGACATTTCTGTCTGTTAAATAGAGAAGGAAAAGATTTAGGAAGTTGAAATGTCCAATTCAAGAGGTTTCAGCTCAACAGGAAAGAGTTGAAGGTCAAGAGCCAGGGTCCCCAGGAGTCCTATGTATTTTTCTTGGTAATGAAGTGTAGTCCCAGTGGGTTCTTGATGATAGGATGCTTATAGAATGATGAGACCCCCCCCCCCAATAATGAATAATGGTGGAAAAGTTAGAGATCTACCAAAGTAGTGAAACCATGTGAGAAATGAGAGAAATGATCAAAATATATGGTTCAGAACAGGTTTAAGGACTGAGACATGGGGTACTCTATTAAGGATCCATGTTGACACAACCCTAGTTACTACTTTTTGAGTCTGATTTTTCATTGAAAAAGTCTTTATTTGTGACCTTTTTTACTTTACCTTACTCAAAGAAAGTTTTATTTAAATCTGTGCTAATAAAAAAAATTAAAAGACTGATTCTTTTTAAGAGTTAATACTTTACTATGTGGAAAGACTCTGTGCTGTGAGTCACTTGAGGGGTTCAAATACATATTTGTTTTTAAATAACTAATGAAACAAAAAAATGAACTCTTTTTGAAACACAAACACTATTTTAGAAACTTTTGCTCATTATACTCTTGTCTTTTTAGATCTTTTTGGGTTATGACTTTCACATCTTTTGTATTAACCTATATCCATAAGATTTGTGTCAACCACTATTTGATAAACCTGCTATATCCAACTCTTTGTGACCTGTGTGGAATTTTCTTGGGAAAGATAATAAACTGGTTTGTCATTTCCTTCCCCATTGGATCAAGGCAAACAGAGTTAAGTGACTTGCCCAAGATCACACAACTAGTAAGTGTCTGAGGTTAGTTTTGAACTCAGGTCTTTTCGATTCTACACCTAGTGCTCTATTCACTGAAATACCTAGCTGCCTTTTAGAAGATGGTGTTAGGGGTGGCTAGGTGGCGCAGTAGATAGAGCACCAGCCCTGGAGTCAGGAGTACCTAAGTTCAAATCCAGCCTCAGACACTTAATAATTACCTAGCTGTGTGGCCTTGGGCAAGCCACTTAACCCCATTTGCCTTTCAAAAACCTTAAAAAAAAAAGATGGTGTTGATGTGGAGTCTTAGTGGGATACTGATGACAGGATGGTTATTTTTATCCTAATTATGGATAAAAATATCAAATAGAATCGAGCCAAGGAAGGAGCACACTTCTAGAGACCACCATCCAAGAGTAGATATCATTTCATTAATTATTTCTTTTGGGGTCTGGTTGTTCCTTGAGTAAGTTTATAAAGTTTTTAGCATAGAAATCAGGCCATTTTTACCATAGAAATCAGGTCATTTAAAAGGGGTGGCTAGGTGGCACAGTGGATAGAGCACTGGCCCTGGAGTCAGGAGTACCTGAGTTCAAAACTGGCCTCAGACACTTAATAATTACCTAGCTGTGTGGCCCTGGGCAAGCCACTTAACCCCATTGCCTTGCAAAAAACCAAGAGAAAAAAAAAAGGAAATAGAAGTAACACCTAATTTATTTTGTTCATTTATTGGAGGAAGAAGTATTTATATAACTGAATTTTCTAGATAAACTTATTAACATTTTTTAAAATCTTAATCATTTTTTTTTTGGCTAGAAAGTTCCCTAAACTATTATATACTTACCTATCTTCTTAAAAGGAGTATAGAAAATGTAATATACCTTTTTTTTGAATACTGAATGTAAATCTCTATCGTGAATAATGATTATTGGAGCCTGCTGTATGAATGAGTGTATGGGGGAGAGGGTGAGTGGTTGTTTAGGTATATAGAATTATTTGTTTTGTTTTGGGTTTTCTTGACTCCTTACTCAACATATTAAATGTTTTATGGGTTTTTTTTTGTCTTCTAGCAACCAGTCCCTTCCCTTCCACTTCAGAATTCTTATTCCATCTCAATTTTACAGATAATTCAGTTGAAAGGGTGGCTCCAGGTCAGTTCAGCAGAATAAAATGCATGATCTACCTTTCTTCAGAATTCAGAGCTATTTTCTAGATAATTCTGTTTCCAGGCCAGATAAGTGAGTTATTTTTATACTGCACATAATTAGGTTAGAGACATTCTATATTATGCTTAAAAGCAAGAAACTGAACTGCTCAAGACTTTTCTCTTTTTTTCTTTCTCTCATTCTTTTTTTTTCTCTTTTACACAGACATATTCACACACACACACACACACACACACACCTACTGGATATACATACACAATGTTTATTTGTTGGTCTCTGTTTCTCTTTCCTTCCCCATCCTCTTTTCTTTCATCCTTTCATATAAGAACTAATCACAGGAGACTACATATAATCATAGAGGTCATGTCCAAAAATGTGTCCACCATTCTACATATTTAGCCCATCACTTCTTTGTGAGGAGGTAGGTAGCATCCTTTATCATCATTGCTCTGGAATCATGGTTCATCATTTTGTTGATCCGAGTTCTTAAGTCTTTAAAAATTGTTCATTTTTCACAATGTGGTTGTTATACAGTCCACATTGTTCTCCTGACTACTCATTTCACTTTACATCATTTCATGCAAGTCTTCTCATGTTTCTCTTAAACTCTCTCTTTCATCATTCCAATATAATAGTATTCTATTTCTATACCGAGTTTATTCAGCTGTTCTCTAATTGATGAATACCTCCTTAGTTTATAGTTCTTTGCTGCTGCAAAAAGCTGCCATAAATACCTTTGTACATCTAGGACCTTTTCCACTTTATTTGTTCTCCTTGGACCAACTTTTCAGTAATGCATTATTTCTAATAAGTGAAATATATCTACAGTTTTATTAAAAAACATTAGGTTTGCAAAGAGTTATTCCATGTATTATCTCATTTGATTTTCACAAGATTTGCTCTAAACTGATGCCTAAAGTGAGGGTTGGAACTTATCTTAGAATTTCATTTATCATTGTTACCACATGAAAATAAAGAGGATGTCTTTTTTGTATAAAAACATGTAATTTCTTGATGATTATCATAAAGTTTTGTCATTATATTTTATTATGATATAAGTTTTTATAAGGTTTTGTAATGGTTTTGCAGGATCATGGTGGAATTGCAAATTCTGAGGTGATTTTTTTTTTTACTGTCCAGCATTTATGTCAAATAATGGAAAAAACATTGTCTTAAATTTTCTTATTAGGCTTTTATCTATTCAAAGAGTCAAACAGAATTGAAAAGTAATTGAACAAAAAAATTTTAATTTGTGTGTATATGAACATTACTGATTTTAATTTAATATGGCACTAATTGTTTTGTCCATGAGCAAATGAACAAAAACCTATAATCTTGAATAATGTAAAAAGCTTTGTTGAAAAATTTGTTCATTGGTTAATTGGTAAATATTTGCTATTTAAAGTGACAACTTTATGAGATTCAGGTGCTCTGATGTATTAAACAGCAAAAGGTCAAAACAAGGATTGTATTCCTGGATATTAGTTTGTTTACTGAAAGATAATATACTTGCTACAATAAAGCTGGCTACAATCAGGAAGACAAGTTCAAGTTGCCTCTGCACCAAAGGTCAACAAACCTTTATTAAACACTTACTAGGTACCAGATGTCAGACTAAACAGACATTTGTATGAAAATCTCAGAGAAAAGCAGCTTAAAGAGAATGGCATTCTGAGGATCTGAGAGAAAACAACAAAATAGAATTGATTTTTTTTTTCAAAAGAGAGCTAAGCAACTCAGAGGCAAAAATAGTCACTGATATTAGAGATGATTGTAGTCTATTGTCTCCTAGTGGCTAATTTGTATTTGGTTGTTTTCAGTACTTTGGAGTTCATTTTTGGGAAACTGAATCAAAAAATGATCTAGGCTCTAGGGGATTTATATCATATATGTTAAGAATGTGGATTTTTAGTTTCCCAGATGAAGTTAGAAATGGCTCACTACACATCAGGGGACTCACATTTGAGATACAGAAGCCAGATCAAAAGATCAGTAATCGCAGAGCAAAGAAGCCAGGTATAGAAGAGAGATCAGAGAAACCACTGAAAAAAGAAGCAGAGATATCAGAAACCAGAACACAGAAAATGAAGCCAATGGGACTGAAAAGCCCAGTGCCTGAATGGCTAATAGAAACTAAAGCCAGAAGTTGTGATATTAATGTGGGGAGCTGAACAGCTTGGAGGCAACCTCTAATGTTTGATAGAGCTGATTGGGAGAAAGCATAGGTAAAGACCTGGCTGTGGGCAAGGCTGCCTGCTCCCTAGTGCCATCTACAGTGAATATAGGCAAGCCCCTCAATGACAAACCTAGCTTGCTTCTCTGTAGAGAATACTTGAATATCTTCATATATTCCAGGATTAAAGTAAATGCTTTTCATAGAAAGACTAAAGTCAACACTAACAGGAAATAGCAAGAATGGAAAGACGTTTTGTCCAATAGTGGAGAGTAAAGATTCAAAGAAGGTTCAGGGATAATATGTTTCAGACTCTTCTTTAAAAAGAGGAGAGGTATCTAGGATTATTATGAGCTGCCTTGGAGCAAGTTTATTTATTTTATTTATTCATGTGTCATATTGCTTGATTTCTCTGAGTTTTTCATGCTCTTCCCTCTCATTATGATGATTATTTCTTTTGCTTTCTTGTTTAGAAAATGTTTGATATTTAGGAGTTAATATTATTGTATTTAATTTATTAATATTATAATTTAATTTATATAAATGGGCATACATTGGTGGGAGGGAGCTCATGTACTACAATTGTGTATATAGATGTAATTCACCTCCCACCTAAGTTATACCTGGGACTGTCAGAGTGTTTTTTCGGATAGCAAGGCTTCTTTCTTGATAGGGAAAGGCTTTCCCCTATCCCCATCTACTGTTATGATACAGGTTTGGGTGAATGAACCAGACCAGAGAGTGAGAGGTATTTGATATCCTTTGGTATTTCATATATATAATATAGATATATGTGTATATATATATATATACATGCACACAAATTATTTTTTGTTATATAATTAATTTGTGATAATTAGCATATTTAATGTTTTGTAGCTAGATTCCCTACTAACTTGTATTTTGGTGTTTTTTTTTAAAGCTGGAAATAATGAACAAGAAGGCCAAAAAGCTGTAAAACAAATAAAGGAAGAAACTATGACCTCCAAAGGTACACATATATAGTATAGTAGCTATTCTTTTTAATAGAGTGAAGTGACTATATTTTTTTCTTGCACCCTTGAAGGCAAGGGACAAGAGAAGTGAATGGATAAGGATTAACTTTGAATGTTCATGTGGGTTGAGATGTTCAATAGCAATAAAATCCTTGATCGGAATATAGAACCACCTAGAGAATCTTGGAGAGTAGAGGATGGTTGCATCAACCAGCTTTAAAATCAACTTTAAGCCCATGAAATCTACCATTAGATGCTTATGTAGTAGTTGGTGATTCAGTAGTTTGAGAAAAAAATATTTCCCCCAAAATTTATGACATGATCACTTTGTGTATAGTATTTTGTGTTTCTATTCTTTTCAAACACAGTTCACACATACACACAATGTGTATGTATGTGTGTGTGTGTATGTGTGTGTTTATACCTCCTGTACCCTTTCTTCCTCTCCTTCCCTCTATGGAATCCCAGAATCTCAAGAGTTGTAAAGGATCTTGAAAGCCCCATATTCTATTTTGAATAAGCTATATTCCACTGTAGAAATGTGCTCATCCAGGACCCTTTTTATTGTGGTTGTACTTTTTTTTTAGCAATGTCTCTCTTCCCTTTTGCCCCCACAACATCTTTAAAACTGTTGGGGGGGCGGGAATTGTCCTTTTAATTAAACCTTCTGCTTATGAACCCTCACTGAAACCTATTCTAAACCCAGTGTTGTTAAGAAAAGCATTTAGTGATATTTATTAGCAATTAATAATATGGTGTTAAAGTGTATTGTACTCTTCTATTATTTATATATGTCTACTGTCTATCTCCCCAAATGTCTTTTTTTTTTAAAAGATACACCAGTCTCATTCCTATTTAACCCCATTGATTTCTCTAAGATAGCAATAGGGGGAACAATACAAAAATCACTTATGGCAGTACTCCTCATTGTTCTGGGTCCCATTTTCTAGTTCCTTGGTCCCCCAGCCCAGCGCTTGGGTCTTGTTCTCAAAACTCTGGTTGCTTCTTTCTGCTCTTAAATCCAACTGTGATTAATCCATTCCTTATCTCTAGACATATTATTTGTTCCTCAGTCTGTGGTTACATTAGACTTGTCTATGTCCTTCCTGTTCTTCCCAGTTAGATTTCTGACAGCCTTTCAAGATGCCCATCTAATACAGTCTTCTAGGGGAAGTAGCTAATAAAAGTAACCACAAAATGTGTCTTGTTAGGTCTTCCACCTTGAACAGACATGAATAACTCTTCTATTACAAGATTCTTGATGAATAATCATCTAGCTTCTACTTGAAGATCTCTAGGGATAAAGACCCTTCATCTACTGAAACATCCTATTCTATCTGGATCAGCTCTACTTTTTGAAAAGTATTTAACTTAGAGAATTTAGCTCCGCCTCTGTATAGTTCTAGTTCAGCTCTCTGGAGCCAATCAAAACTAATCTGATTCTTTCATACAATAGCCCTTTAATTCAATGCTTCAATTCAATTCAATTAAATAAATGATATTAATTAATTAACTTGTATTTGCCAGACATTTGAAAATAGCACCCTCCAGATCTTCCTATGATTTTTTTTAAATGTTAAGCATCCTTAGCTCTTTAACTATTTCTTTGTATGGCAAATGGTTCAATACTTTAAGGGATAGCTAGATGATAGCTGATAGTGTTGGGCCAGAAGTCAGGAAAATTTAAGCTCAGATCTAGTCTCAGACACTTCTTAGCTGATAACCTTGGATAACACAGCTTAATTCTGTTTGCCTCAGTTTCCTCATCTGTAAAATGAGCCAGAAAAGAAATGGTAAGCCATTTCAGTTTCTTTGGCAAAACAATTCCCCCCAAAACAAACTCAAAAGCGGTGTTGAAGAGTTAGATATAACTGCAACTAAGGAATAACAATGATATCAAATCATCATTCTGACTGTCCAATTGTACTGATTATTTCTAAACAATACAAGATTTAACAATAACTCTTGTCTGATGAGTCCTCTGAGTCTTTCTTTTCTATGAGGTAGGAGAAGGAAAAGGATTAAGTATTTATATAACATATTACAGACATATACTAAGAGCTTTACAAATATTGTTTCTTTTGATTTTCACAATTCTATGAGATACTGTTTATTATCCCTATTTTTTCAGTTGGGGAAACTGAGACAAATAAAAATATAAATGATTTGTCACATGGTTTGTGTAATAGGACACTTTGATTTGAACTCAAGTCTTCCTGACTTCAGACCAAGTGCTCTATCTATTGCATCATCTTACTCATTGGATTGTTGTCAGTAATGGGGGATGACTAGTCAGTGGCTCTGTAGGTTACCAAGGGAAAGTGTTTTACCAAAAAGAACTCCTTTACTTGAAGATGAAAATATTCATGAAACTTGGAAACAAATTGGGGGAAATGGAACATGAGAAAGAATTAAACCAGGAAAATTTTGAGATCTGGGTTTCATGCCTGTATCAGTCTATGGGATGACATCTTGGGATTTCTGCTAGTCTTCTAAGATTCAGAAGAGAGGACTCTCATAAGACTGATGATTTGTAAATTTTATTTTTTCTCAAATATCTATTAAAAGATATAAATATGGTGAATTATAGTTATTCTTGAATATGAAATATGTAATTAAGATTCCTTTTATTGAATGATATATGACAATTAGGTCTGATAATAATGTTGAGTGTGAAATCCTAACTTAAAAAAGTTAGATACTTTATTGTAGTTTTTCGTTTTTGTTTTTTAGGGAAAGCTTTGTTCGAGTATCAGTGCATTTTTAATCTCTTTTTTTCATTTGAGAGGTGATTTGCATAGTAGATTAGAATATAAATTCTGTCATAGAAGGGATTGCTTCATTTTTTGTATTTGTAACCTCCTGGTACATAAAAATACTTATTGATTATTTGCTAGACTACCCAGGTAAACCTGGGCTCAAATCCTGTATCTGGCATATATCCTAGGTAAGTTATTTAAGCTTCCAAGCACCTCTTGCAAGACCAACAATTGTAGATCAATCAGTTGTTCAGTAAACATTTATCTAAGTCCTACTTCTGAGCCAGGCACTATGTTAAATGCTGGGGATACAAAAAAAGAGGGAAAAGACAGCACCTGCCCTCTTGGAATTTACAATCAAATACAAACTAATAAAAAGCAAGCTTTAAATAAAATAAATAGAAAATAATTAATAGAGGGAAGGCACTGGAATTAAGAGAAGTTGGGGAAGACTTCCTTTAGGAGATAGGATTTTAAAGGAATTTAAAGGAAGCCTGGAGGTCAGTAGAGGGAGAGCATTCCAGGCATGGGGGACAGTCTGAGAGACTGTCAGGGTCATAGCTAGTATATATATCAGAGGGTTTTCTCAGTGAAGAGTTGTTTACATCAATGAAATTGCAGATATGGATCAAAGCAATGAAAAAAAATATTGACAGTCTAAAATCTAGTTTACAGAAAGTAAGATGCTTACTTTAAAAATGTGACATATGAAGGCAAAGAAAGGATCATTGCAGACAACTTTTAACCTTCCAAAAGGTCAAAACTCTAATCATGTTGAAATAATTACTTAGATTTGCTACAATCTGAAACTTGTCTGAGTATCTCAGTTTTTGTGTTTGGCTCCTGAAACCCCATGTGTAAACTTCACTTCTCTGCAAAATTGAAGATTTATAGTCTATCCTGGCAGGAAACAGAGAACCAACTTCCAGGCAAAGATTCCTGTGATGTGTAAATACTTCATAATTTATAAGGATTGCTCTCACTTAAGAAAGCAGTGACATCACTATTTAATATTTGATCACATATCGGGTCCTCCAGGAGCTTTTATTTTTCATCAGATCACATCAAGCATAATCACTAAACTTGCCATTTCACAGAGTCAGCCAGCTATGGACTTAGCCAGGTGCATCCAGCTGAAGATGACACAGAGTTCAGAAAACAGCACTCTGTTCTTTGCTTTCAGCTCCACTAGTTCTCTTCCTTGGATGAATTATTTTATGGAAAGAGCAGCATTTTTTTTCATCTAGAAAAGTACCTATGAATTTTTAGCATTTCTATTTCATGTCTGTAGAAGAGGATTTGAAAGCTTTATAATGTGTTACCAGGTTTGGTGTCTGGACCATTACCCATTGAGCATTGGTATATAGACAACTAGTCTTGAAGCCAGGAAGATCTGGGTTCATGTTTCATCTCTGATACATACTAGTTATGACCCTGAACAAATTATTTAACTTCCCTTGGATTGTCAGTTGCAGAGAGGATGCCACTTATATTGGTAGAGGGAGTTCTCTTACCCAGGAGTTTCTTGTGTCAATAAAATGACCCATCAAGTTTTTATATGATGAGATTTATAAGGTACTGGGTACTGAAAATAAACTCCCCCAGCTACCATTCAGGCAGTCTCTGCAACATGCTCCTTGGGAATTAAGGCAAACATCAAGAAAGATGTGACATAATCAATTGGTTCAGACATCTATCAGATAAAAGTTCTAGATCCAGTCATTTATACTGCAGTTTTGGTCTAAAGTATTCCTTTTCAAAGGAAAATACCCTTAGGCATATAATTTATGAAATTCTTATGAGTCACTTGCTGTTAATTAATTTAACCCATCTCTTTCCCTTATGATAGCTAGCTAGGAGAATGTCCTTGAGAGAATAGGTGTTGTGATGGAGTATGGGATATGAAGGAAAGAGATCAATAAATATAATGGGGTACCTCTCAGAGGAGCTAGGATAAATGGGGAGCAGAGGCCCTGGGCTAAGGGAAGGAATGCTTTGTATATATCAGATTTTCATCTAGAATAGGAGTACTGTGTCTTAGAGTGAGAGGTAGACAAGTATTGACTTCCACACTGCAGGGAATGAATAAAGCTAGAGGCAAACTTAACTTTAGATAAATATCTGTAGACTATCAATTCAGTAAATTTTAATTTGTCTCTTTGTCTTTAATCACTTCTCTCTGCAACTCCTTCTGCAGGCTGTGGCTAGATTAATCTCCCTGAAGTACAGCTAGGATTAATGCTACCTCCTATCTACTTTGTTTCGTAGCATCCCTTTATCCACCTGACATAGGCCTTGATCCTTAGAACTAGACAATTTGAATTCAGTCTACTTTTCCAACCTGTGTTGGAAGTTCTAGTTGGTATTCTCCTTCATGAACCCTGTTTTCTGACCAAATTTCTAGCTAATGAGAAATTAGATGACATGGTCTATAAAGACCTAGATCTGGAACCAGAAATAATATCTGAGTTCAAACTCAACCTTAGAAACTTACTGTGTAACCCTTGGAAAGTTGCTTTAACCCTTGTCTGCCTCAGTTTCTCATATTTACTTCCCAGAGTGGGAATGAAATAATGTTTGTAAAATTACAGATTTTAAAATTCTGCACCAGCACCTTTGTTCATGGAGTTCTTTCTGCAAGGAATAGTCACCCCTAGTTCCCTGTTTTGTCCTATTTTTATCAAATTAAGCAATACTACCTCTCCTATTGTATTTTTATATGTCACATTTATAGTCTATTTCTATACATGTCTAATTTCTCCTACTGGCACTTGGAAGCAGGGAGCACATCCTATTCTTCTTGATATCCCCTAAAATATCAGACCAGTGCTTTGTACAAATCAGGAACTCGAATGTTTGCTAACTGAAAATGAATGCAGCAAATAGTATTTAGTCATATAATTGCAATGATAGTCATTGTTTGTGCTTATCATGTAGTATGCACATAAAGCATCATGCTTTTTATGGGACTAAGAGGTCTTTATTATAGCCACCCCTTCCCCCCCCAAAAAAAAAACCTGGCAAGAAAAACAACACATCCATTAAATATGAATGCTTCATCTCATTAGCTCTAATTGAACCACCTGAGAAAGAAATTGAACTATAAGTCCAAGTCCAAGAGGACCCAGGTCCACTTTATTTTTTTTTAGGTTTTTGTAAGGCAAATGGGGTTAAGTGGCTTGCCCAAGGCCACACAGCTAGGTAATTATTATGTGTCTGAGATTGGATTTGAACCCAGGTACTCCTGACTCCAGGGCCAGTGCTTTTTCCACTATGCCACCTAGCCGCCCCCAGGTCCACTTTTTACACTTTGAAGAACACCAGGAGAAATCAGTAATAGTATTACCTGATCCTCCTAGAAATTCTGATTACTTATTTAGAATTGGGACAGTCATTGTCCTTGTCTTTGTCTCGTCAGGGGCTGTATTTCATCCTTGGATGCTTCTAGATTGAATATAGAGAGATGTATCTTCCTTTGTTCAGATGAAAGAAGGAGCTTTGTTTTTCCAAGAAGAGTATGTGGAAACTAAGTAATACAGCAAAAGAGTTTTACTATACCTGATTTAAAGCAGAATTTTGATGACAGTTTCTTGGGTGACAGAATGGCCATATCTTTGAAGTTATTTTGCCTCCACCCTTCCTATAATATTCTAGATTAATGATCAATAGAAGTCTTAGCTAGATTAAATGTCACTGTCATGCCACCTCCTGAATAATAATATTAATTGTTGTTGGTCAGTCCTGTATGATGATTCATGATTCCATTTTGTGATGCTTTTGTCAAAGATACTGGAGTGATTTCCCACTTCCTTCTTTAGTTCATTTTACAGATGAGTAATGGAGACAAACAGGGTTGAGTGACTTGCCTAGGTGTACACAACTAGTAAATGTTTGAAACCAGATTTGGACTCAGGAATATGAGTCGTCTTTCTCCTTCTCCTTCTCCTTCTCCTTCTCCTTCTCCTTCTCCTTCTCCTTCTCCTTCTCCTTCTCCTTCTCCTTCTCCTTCTCCTCCTCCTCCTCCTCCTCCTCCTCCTCCTCCTCCTCCTCCTCCTCCTCCTCCTCCTCCTCCTCCTCCTCCTCCTCCTTCTCCTCCTTCTCCTTCTCCTCCTTATTTAATGCTTTAAGGTTTGTAAAGCACTTTACATATATTATCTCTATTGATCCTGTGAGATCAGTGCCATTATTATCTCCATCTTATTAAAAAATGATAATGGATGACCAAACTTTTTATATTTCACTCTTCATAGAAGTAGAACTGGGAGAGATCTAGAAATTATTTAGTCCAATCTCATTTAGAGAAATTCCAAATCTTTTAGCCTTTAGAGATAGTGTCTGACACTCAACTGGAGAGCACTACTTGAAAGAGGTATATCCTTCCCTAGATCTCCAAGCATAGCAGAAGCCAGCATATTCAACATCACAACCCTTCTTTTTTGGTGTACCAATTACCCAGACATTTCAGTGGCCCATTTCACCGTTCAGGGTAGCATTCTCACAATTGTGCATGAATGAATTGAGGAATGCGGAGGATACTGTTATGACACTCTGTACTAGGCAGTCTTACTAAGAATTTGAATGCAACCAAGGGAACTTTACCAGTCAGCTATGTACCTGACTAGTCATTTGACTGAGGGCAAAGCCCTTAATTCTTTGGGAAATGAAGTGGTTGAACTACTAAAGAATCCATTGCTATAATTCTGGGACCTATCAATTTTAGATCAGATACTTTATATTTTTTCCATTCTATAGTTCCTAAATTGATTAGTGATAATTGTGCATATATACTTCTTTTTTTAAACAGAAGTACATAAAACATTACTTAAGCTTCAAAATAATTTTCCTATTTTTAAGAACATCTGTACTTTTTTTCTACTTTTCTATTCCAGTCCATTTCTTTGTGATTTGTGAAATCAAAGTCAATTAAAATTGGTATATAACAAATATAATTGAGTTTTCATTATAAAAATATATAATAATTATCATCAGGAACAAGGCAGCCTGGTTTATTTTCCTTTCTCAGGTATTTTAATGTGGAAGATTTAGAAATTATTATCATTACTTACCCATTATACCAAAACTTTACTTTTACAGAATTATCTCTTATTAAATGCCCTTTATTTTAGAATATGATCTTTATATAAAAATAAAAAATAAGCAATTAATTAAAATTGGAATTGTTAAATTCCATACCTTTCATTCCATTGTCCATGCATATTCCAGAAAAAAAATGTTCAAAATAACAAGCTTTATTTTGCTAGAACACTTGTCACAGAGTCTTTAGACATAAGAGGATATCATGAGATTATTTGATTCATGTCCATGATTCTGATACCTCTCTGGTGTACATAGGAACAAACTAAAAATATTGTAATTTAAAATATTCAGAAAATATCTTCTAACTTTCTCCACTAAATTTTTTCATTGTCTCAATGTCTTTAAAATCATTGAGATCTTCTTTATGCCTGATTACTTTTCTATTGCAATTTTAGTCTCTTATACATCATTGTACTATTGGTAAAATGGAAGAGAGCTGCTCTCTTCCATTAATTTTTTCCCCCATCAGCTTGATTCATTTCAATTCATTATGCATTTAAGAAATGTTTTCTACATGTACAATATGGCCTTCATGTGTGAGTAGGAGAGAGAGAGGAGAAATCTATAGAAAGTGAGCGAACAATTGTAAGGTGACTATTGCACTAGTTAGGTCAGAATAAGTAAGAATTAAGGTGATGTCAGGGGAAACAGAAAGGAATGAAAATATTTTATTCTAAATATTTTATTGGTGCATTTTGCCTTTGCTTTACAATTATTTCTCATCTATCTCTTTCCAGATCAAATTTTGTATTGAATCAAAAAAATAATAAACTCATCAAGAAACTATGCCTGACAATCTTTATGATAGTCTGTACTAGAAATACCCTACCTTTCTGTCAGTAGAATGGAAGTATGTGGCTTTCTTCTCCAGTATCTTCATTGATTTATATGGGGATAGGTTTAAGAAGTTATAGAATTATCATTGAACAAACTTGGCTCAATGAGCTCAATCAAATATCTTAGAAAGGTATGAAAAGACTTGCCCAAAATAATGAAGAGTAAAGTGAGCAGAACCAAGAGAACATTATATATTGTAATAATAATATTGTTTTAAGAATGACTTTGAACAACTAACTAATTTTGACTATTATAAATTCACAAATTATAAATAAAGGACTTAGGAAGAAAGATACTATCTGCATCCATAGGAAAAGCTGATAATTATAAGTTTTTATAGAATATGTATACACATACACACAGTGATTTGTATCTAATAGTAACCATCTCTGTGGTGGGGGCAGAGGGAGGGAAGAAAAAAGGGGGAAAAAAGAAATTTACTTGATCACTTTTTTGTATATTTGGAGGGAATAGCAAATTGTCCATGGTAGATTTGTAGATTTATAGAAATGCTTGTTTTGTTCTATGAATTGAAAATAAAATAAATTTAATATTTTTTTAAGAAGGAAGAAAGAATTTGTCAATGAACTGCTTTATATGGAAAGGCAAAGAGGAGTCAAATATGATTTGTTAATTATGAGAATGTTGTTTCTATTGCCAGAAAGAAGAAATCAGAGACGAGCTTATTTTGAGCAAAAGATGATGTTTGATTTTGGATATGTCAAAGTACCCTGCTGGACTACTGAAAATGTGGGACGGGATTGTAAAAATAATCAATAAAAATGTAGATTACATAGCAATAACTTGTCAGAATTATAGCTGAACTAAGGATATCATGAACACAGGAAGTCATTTGTATAAAGGTAGTGAGCACACCTCATTTTATTCCCCTGAAATAGTAGCAGAGTGGAGTTTTAAGTTGTAATGGCTGCTGGTTGAGGGAGGTCAAGGAGCTATCTTTTAACACCTGTCCAATAGCAAGTCCCCAGAATTACAATGAGACTCAGAGCTAATTGAGGGAGGGCAAAGGATAGGGGACATGCATTATTAAATACATACCACATCCCACTTGTGCTAAGAGCTTTAAAAATATTATTTCATTTCATTTTATTTAATCTAGTAGAGGTCAGAATTATAGAAGATCAAGTGAGGGAAGAGATTTTTGGGTTGGAGTAAAGAGCATTGAACTTGCGAGTCAGGAAGACCTGAGTTTGAAAGCTGTCCCAGTGTGGCCATGGGTAAGTCACTTAACTTCTATCAGCCTAGATTTTATTATTTATTTGTGAAATGAGGGAAATAAGCGCATGATTAGAATGATATATTGAATGCAGGTTCTATGACACTAGTGTTGCTCTTTGGCATCATATAGATATCTAGGTATCTAATGGTCTTTATCAAGAACCTGTGTTTCTTTTTGTGTACATGTGTATTATATACTTGTTCATGTAGGAACATATATATGTATATATTTATCTGTGCAAATCACACAGAAAAACCAATTTTCATTTATCTTGACAGTAATGGAGAGAGGTGTTGAGCCAGGAATGCAGCTTAGACCTCTAGAATATGTCTATCTTCTCTAGTTCAGTAATTTGATGAAATGTTCCTAATGATATTTGGCTGCCTTAGAAGAAAAATAGCTTCTTCAAAGGTTTCTGCATAGAGTTTTTCAGGCTTAATTTTTGTGACCAATTTGGCACTAGGATACTTTATGTTTGTTATAAGAAGCTAATTTGTTGGCATTTTAGAATATAGTGTCCATGAAGTAGAACTAATGACATTCCATTAAAAATGTTAAATTCATTGGTCTTTTGGGTTGGTACATCTCAAGGAACTGTTATAGCTTTCTGCTTCTGTAAGGAAATAGTATTATAATATTTATATACATATATTATATATATATAATAAATAATTATAATATTTTTCTATCATTTGCCACTTTCTTGGTTCAGGGTCTTAGGCTAGCATCCTATTTTTTTCTTTTAAAAGAAAAAAAAATCACACAAGAGGGAGTTCCCTGCATAAAACCAATTAAATTCTGGCTTTTATCTCTTTTTTATCCTGATAAATGATCCTTCCACTAGGCCTACAGGGCAGTCAAGGCCAGAATGTGGAAAGTTAAGTTGCTATAACTTTCTCTGTCAGAAGTTTTAATGCCAGGGATTCCTCTGTGTCAGAGTTCTCAATTCCCTGTTCTCTTTATTAATTTGGTCAGCATAAAACCTTGAAGTTTCTCATATATCTTTTTGAATGCCTAAAAGTTGTTGTTGCCATCATTGTCCTTGTCTTTGTCTCGTTTTTTTTCCTCATTCTTTTCCTCCTCCTCCTCCTCCTCCTCCTCAATTAATTTAGAATATATGGTGAATCAGTAAAATATCTAAAGTGTTTACTTGCCATGGCTTTTCATTTCAAATGTAACCTTCATGACTTCAAGTTTCTCCACTGAATATGCAGTTTTGCCCTGGAAATTATCTTTTGGATAGCTTTGTTTTTCATATTTTTGTTGGTACGCTTACTCTATTCTTTGTCTTTTGTATCCTTAGTTCAGCTATAATTCTGACAAATCATTGCTATGTAATCTACATTTTTGTTGATTATTTTTACAAGAAACCAATGATACTCCCATTCTTTATGATCCAAAAAGGAAAAAGTTCATCAAAAAAGAATATTTTTCTATATAATACTTGCCTTGATAAAAATATTTTATGAAATTTAATTCATTATCTTGATCTTTGAATATCTAGAATCCAAACAAGCAAGAAGCTCAAATAGGTAGATTTCTTTTTTTTTTTTTTTCGTATTAGTATACAGTGGTAATGCATATACTAAATGATGGTCTTGAGGCAATATCATATAAATTGAAATATCAAATAAAGATGATCTTTAGTTTAGCTTTATTACTATGTTTATTTAATAATAATGAAATTCAGTACAATTTTAATGTACTTGAATTATTTGAAAATTAACAGATAAAATATTCAGAATGCCTACTTCCTGAATCATTTTGCATAAAGTGTCTTTTTCTTTTGTTTATTTTCTTTTTAGTTTTTATCTCCCTCTCCCCCCCCCCCATTAGTACATTCTGCTGGGCCTAAGGTAAAACCAGTCCAAGAATGAATGACATACAGCTTAGGATTCAACCATGACTTTTTTAAAAGAACAGAAGGGTCATCTAGAGGGAATAAGATTAAGCACAGTTGGTAAAAATGAATGAAATGTTTCTTTTATTAGCTTTGTTGACTTCCAAATACTCTGAATCCTGTGGCATTCAGTTGACTGTTAACTGGGAATTATCCCACCCAAAAAGATACATTCCTCGTAAGCTGAGAAGTCATCTTATCCCAAAAGTTGGTGAGTTATTTTGGGTCTGTGGACAAAGGAAGAAAGCAGCTAAGTAATGCTAAAACTAGACTAGAACAGTGAAATAGCTTCTCCTCTTAAGAAGTGGATACTCTCATTTCAGGAGCTCACAGGTTCTATAGGAAGGTTCATTTAATGACCCATAGGAAGACCTCCAGGTGCCTTAGGAAGCAGTGGTAGTGCCGATGGATCAGAACTGAGATGAACAGGGATCTCCAATGCCTGTGAGAAGTGATTGGAATTTGGTTGGAGAAAGGGAAGCTCTGTATGGCTGGTGGAACTTATCCTGGTGGTCAGGATCCTGCTGGGGAGACACAGTCCTGGGTATCTGGTGTCACTGATCCCTCTAGACTGACCAACTGCTTGTGAGCTCCCTCCCTGGCTGGGAATTGGCTGGGTCCTTGGCTCTTGGCTATTTTCATACCTCATATTAGCATAGTTCTTTAAAGTTTGCAAAACATTTTACATATATTATTTTATTTGATCCTTCAACAATATAATGAGGTAGATGCTTTTATTATTTATTTCCAGATGATTATTATTTTTTTACAGATAAGGAAACCAAGCACAGAGAAGTTAAATGACTTGACCAGTTTCACTCAGCTAATAAATGTTTGAGGCAAAACTCATAAACTCAGGTCTTTATGACTTCAAATTCAGCAGTCCATCCATTATGCCACTCATGTATGCTGTGGATGAATAGGAGAGTTTTTGCCTTATTCAAGTTATCAGCCATCAATTTATCAGTTTACTTTACTTCCTTAGCTCCTTTCCTCAGGATATTTATACCCCAAGTGTTCAGTGACAGACTTGATATCTTAGATTAATTCTTAGTGCTTTCTTTTTCACTTATAAAGAACTTCCATGTTACCATATTTATCTTTCCAGTCCCTACCCTTAATGTGGCTGCATAGTTTTCAGAACAAGGAATTTGCTGCTCCAATAGGATTGCCTCATATCCTTGGAGTAGGAAGTGTTAATTTATGTCCTAGTTCTTCCTCTTACTAACATATAGCCATGGGCAAGTTGTTTGACTCCTATGGGCCTCAGTTTCTTCATCTGTCAAATAGGGTTTACCTTAAAAGGTTGTAGAAATCAAATGATTTAATGTATACAATTTCTTTATCAGTTGTCCTACCACAATGTCTTATTGTGCCAAGCACCCTGGGTGCTTGAAGGTTAATCTAGTGAAGCATTTCTGATAGAAAAGGCTTTGAGTATATTTTATTCTCCAAGGACTAGCTTTGATAAGGTCGGAAAAGTTAATCATTAATAGTACAGCCTAGTTGGTGATGTGTGTCTGTCACAATAAGTCATGAGGACTGTTGTTTAGTGCCAATTCTTGTGAAATAACAAATCCTTGAGTAATATCCTTGGTTTCAAGTAATGTACTTAATAAACCTTAAAGAGGAAAATAATATAAAAAAATTCACATGTTGATATGTATTTTTGACTTCTTAAAGCACTATTTTGTTGAAGGAATAATTATTTGAGGAAGGAATTTGTATGTTATATAAAATGGTACATTATCCCCTCTTTTGTAATATTTTTCTCATCTCTCTTTTTGGAATTGTACTTTAATTTAAGATTAGAAGCCTATAACCTTCAAGTCTGACAGAGCATTTTCCCCTCTTTTGACAAAAGGTACTAATCATTTTGGTTCTGCCAACTTTCCACCAGTGACCTGGAGCAGTCACTTCATCTGAGTTTCCCCATCATAAAATAATGGCTAGACTAGATGACTATAGTGCTCCTTTTCTAGATCTAGATTTATGATCCCCTTATTCTCAAGTATCCAAAATGAATTCTGTAGAAAATGAAGACATTGGACTTTGGTGGTTTGGGAAAAGAGTAAACTGCTACTAACCTATTATCAGCACCTTATCAGGGGTCAGAGAGTTCTCTGGAAGAATTTGTTTATTGCACTACTGAATGAGAAGTAAGGGGCAGGGAGTGACTTAATGATTGTTTGTGTGTGTGTGTGTGTGTGTGTGTGTGTGTGTCTGTGTGTGTGTGTATACATATAGTGAGGCAGTATGTACTAAAATGAGCAACTCCAAATTATGTGAGACTTTAAAGTTTGCAAAGTGGACTTCTCACATCAAGCTTGCTATGTAGGTAATTTTGATATCATCATATCTGTTTTATAGCTGAGGAAACTATATGGCCTAGATGGTTAAATGACTTTCTCATGTATTGGAGATAGGGCTGGATACTCTGAAGCTGTCTCTTCTTGATACTACAATACTTCATATTGCATATTACATTTCTTAACCTTCCTCCATATGTGACCTTGAACAAGACCCTTAATATTTCTGGACCTGAATTTCCTTATCTGTAAACTGAGCGGGTTGTACTTGACAACCTCTAAGTTTTCTCCTAAATCTAAATTTGTTTTCTTATAATAGATTATAGGTGTGGAATATTTCAAAGGCAAACATTTAGAATTTGATGAATTTTTGTATCTTCTTTTTCCTAGGGGCAGCGAGGTGACATAGGAAGACTTGATAAAAATCTGACTTCAGACACTTACCAACTGTATTAACCTGGCTAAGTCTTAGTTTTCTTAGCTGTAAAATGGGAATCACAATGGCACTACCTCCAAGGGTTATTGTGAGATAATATTTTTAAATTGCTTAGTACAGTGCCTGTGCTAAGGTGTACTAAGTGCTTAATAGGCCTCTCCCTCCCTCCTTGCTTTCCTCCCTTTCTCCCTCCCTCTCTTCCTTCCTTCCTTCCTTCCTTCCTTCCTTCCTTCCTTCCTTCCTTCCTTCCTTCCTTCCTTCCTTCCTTCCTTTTATTTCTTCCTTCATCTATACAGAGGTCTAATGGTATAGATGAGAGACAACTGAATTACAAGTGGATTCATTATCCTCATATTTATTTTCCTCATTAAAGGAGGCTTTGGGGAGAAACTATATCTAATGTTGCTTTATTAGTTCAGGTTAATTAAGACTATTAATTTCAGTGTATTGATGGAAACTTTCTTATAAAGAGGACAAATTTGGTTAAGTGCAGAAAATGTTGATATTAACATGTTTCTCTTTTTTTCAGAAGGGCATCCAGTTTTTCTCTTCTTGCCTCCTTTTTTTGTCCTTCCTTCTTGGAACTAAAGTAACCTTTGGTGGATTAGACCCATTCTCAAACTTACTCTTTTTTTCCCCCATAGTCCCATATGGGAATAATAAGGAAAACATGTCTAGGTATGTATTATCTTGGTTTGGAATTGATTTTTAAATGCTCAGGTGTCACACCCTTTGGCCATTTGCCTAATAATCTACCCAGTGTGAGGTGATGTGCCAATCTGACACTTGCTCTAACAAGTCGTATGGGTGTTTATGATTGCAACCTTTAATTAATATAAATGCATTTATATTTCGACAGTGGACAGATAATAAAGATATCAGTGCAACAATTTTGGCAGGCAATAACTTTGGAGCACTCCATTTTGTAGCTTTCTTTTCAGTCTAGAACCCTGGTATATACTAGAGACAGGTTCTTCTTACTATTTTCCACATCAAGAAGAGCCTTTTTCATTTAGTAGAATTTTCAGGGGAGGAGAAATAAGAATGTGTGGAATTAAAAAGCTTTGGAAGCATTAGTTGTGAAATACATTTTCATATAGTTAACATATGTTCTTTTCCACAAAGCTCATACCAATGGAATGCTAGTGACCTGAGAAGTTTAACATTAAGAGTCTACTTACCCAACAGGTTTGACCAAACCTGCATTTGAAAATGTGACCGTGCATTTGTATTAAGGATGGATCATGCCATTTGTATAGTGAGTTTTTCAGTTTGTACACATAGGTGCTCTGTTTTTTGCAGGGTTCCTTATACTGAATGATAGAAAACAGAATGAATTTCAGGTAAAGCCTAACTTCTTACAGTTTTTCTGTGCTTCCCAAACACAGATTCTACTTGATTTCCTCATCCTGTTCTGGGTCCTAACCCTTGAATTATGAGCTCCTGTTGAAATCATAAATGTGTTCACATACATAAATTATCTATGTATACCTATGTATGAGCACATACATATGATATGTGACTGTATATGGTCATGCCTATACTATATAAGTATGTATCAATGTATATCAGTATACACATAAAGTGTAAATGTTTATAATTTTATATATAGTGTATACTTCTGATAATTTCATAGACCATAAAAGTTGGAAGAGATATTAATCCAGTCCCCTTATTTACAAATGAGGAAGGTTAAATAAAATGATTTTTATAAAGGTACATAATTAAAAAGTTTTGTGACTTGGCCCTTACCCCTCTTCATTTCCTTCAGAACCTCATTCAGATCTAATCTCTTCTCTGAATGCTCAAAGACCAATGGGACCTGACTAATATAATCAGAAACTTCCTGTTACTTCATCCATTATCACAAATTCTGAGGCCAGTAGTCCATCTCTTTTATTTTAATAGATAAAAGAAACTAATATTCAGGGAGAATAAACCTGGGTTATTAACCAGGGTTACACAGGTGTTATTTGTCCTTCATTCTTGAAGAAGACCATGACATCAGAGAGGTGATGCCATAACAAACATGTGAATTGTAGTTGAGTGAGGGTGATGCTGTGCTAAGTCATCAGCCTCACTTTCTCCTCCATAGTCATCTGTGTCTAGTGATAAAATATAAATCAAGATGGCTGGAGATGGTCCTGGATGTGAGACAATCAAGGTTAAGTGACTTGCTCAAGGTCACACAGCTGATCTGTCTCTCAGGTCAAATTTGAACTCAGGTCCTTCCAACTTGAGGACCATTGCTCTATCCAATGTGCCATTTAGCTGTCCATCAGATATTGGATTTGGATCGTCTTGTCCTGAATATTTCAGTTTTCTCTTTGATTGAAGTTATTGATAATTTTTTTTCACTTGCATTCTGGGCATTTATCTGCGTCTGTTCTTCTATTTAATTATTAGGTCTTTGAGAGAAAGGTGTCTTAATTTAGTTTGAATGAAGACTAGGGTTCCAAACTTGACACAGAGAGATGGCAGTCTCCCTTATAAACCAAGTGGGAAGAACTCCCTGCTGGATATCACTTAGGCCAGTTCACTCAAGGAATTTTTGCTTTCTTAAGCTTTTTCATTACTGCACAGTAGCCTACTGTGGTCCTTACATAGAAATGTCATTTACTTCCCTAGGAGCTTGTCCAAGACCATAAAAGATTCTTAGAAAAGGTCTCATTCAGTGGTTGCCTATAATCTACTTTTCAAATAGTTTAAAATATTTTTAAATGGTCAAATATGAAGATACTAGTTGTATTTTAATAAACCTAATTACTATAAGATTATCAAGTGGTTTTAGGGTCATGTAGTATATGCATTATTGATAAGAAATAGTGAGCTTTGCAAAAAAAAAGAAAAAAGATACATATAGCTTTGCTAGCTGAAAGACATCAATACTCAGAGTACTTTGTTGTTTATTTTCTGGGAAAGACAATTAAGGTGTGAATCCTTAGAAAGTCATAGAGTAATTCTGAATTTAATTAATTTAGTAAAAGTCATTCCCATCCCATCAAAACAGTATACAAGAAGACTCAAAATAAACATATTAAAGCTAATCAACCCCCATAGTTTTTGCTAATAGTTGCCTCATTTTTCTGATTTCCTTTTTATTTATGAATTGTCCCTACTTTTAGCTTTCAGATTTTTAATTGCAGGTCATCCTGCTAAATACTTTAAACTCAGATTAGAACTGAATATGCAAAATAAGGGAGAATGAATATGCAAAACAGAATATGCAAAATAAAAGAGGAATAGAATTCCCAAAGCAATGCCATTAAAAAAATCCCTCAAATATAATTATAATTTCACAAAAGTTACCGACTAGTTGAAAGAAAAGTCACCTGGTCTAGTGGTACAAGACACATCATTTCATGGAATACTAAGTTATTTCACCTTGTAGAATTCATCATGACTGTAACAAATGAGCCTATTATGGAATAGTTGTGACCTATAAATATGGAAAATTTGACAAGATTTTCTAAACTAAGCCAACATGTAAAATTATTTGGTGAGATAAATGAGAAGATAGCTTGGAAGATTAGGAAAATATATTGAAAAATATGATTTGAAATTCAGAAAAATGAAGCTGTCAAGTATTTTATCATAGTAAAAACAGTGATATTAGAATATTAGTACAAAGAAGGTTAAAATATAAGTACATAGAGAGGAGCCTAAGAACCAGGAAGACCTGTGTTCAAAAACTTTTTCTGGTCTCAGACACTTAATAATTACTTAGCTGTGTGGCCTTGGGCAAGCCACTTAACCCCATTGCCTTGAAAAAAACCTAAAAAAAACAAAAAAAAAACCTTTTTCTGACAAATTAGACACATGATTTTGGACCAAATCCCTTAATGTCTCAGTGATCTAGGTAAGTCATTTAGGTGGTGTAGTAGAGTGTTAGACCTGGAGTCAGGAAGAGTCATCTCCCTGAGATCAAATCTGGCCTCAGACACTTTACTAGCTATGTGACCCTGGGCCTTACTTTACTCAACTGTAAACTGACCTAGAGACCCCCAAATGGGGTCACAAAGAATTGTACATGATTGAAAATGATTGAACAAAGAGCTCTAGGTAAATCTTTAAGACAATAAATTGCAAGGAAGTTTCCATCTTGCATTACTCGAGAGAATATCTTCCATTTGATAATTTCCTGTACTACACAGATTCAGTCCCTGTCCCTTTCCTTGAATATCATGAATGTTTTAAATGTTTTCCTGATGTAGTACCCTGTCCTATTTTACCTTATTGCTAATACTTAATCATTCTGTCCTCCTTTCCCTGCCTTAGCCCAATAGAAACCTCTCTTGTAACAATGATTTCTTTAAGAAAAGAAATGGAAAGTGATTGATTTTTTGCAAGCTCTAAATAACATGAGAAAAAATGAAATTGATTCTATATCAACAAACAGGAAAGACATGGTTATCAATATGGAACTTATTCCATACCAGTTCTCTTTGTATGATCATGTCAGAGATGGTTAGGTCAAAAGTCAATATCAAGACCAATGTTGAATAAAAACTCAAGATGAGATGATTGTGTGAAATTCCAACAACTTGAACCATTTAAATAAACTATTCTTTCAGAAAATAAAAATGAAATGGATTGAAATACCTTGCTAATTAGTAGTACAACTTAGAACTCTTGTAACATTTTAAGCCAAGAGGGACTTCAAAGTGCTTCAGTAGGCAAATACTTAATTCCTCATGCCAGTCAGAGAGAACAGGTAGTCAGGGTCAACATTGATTTAGAGGACAAGGTCATTCCCAAAGTATTTTGGAGAAATAGAGGAGATTTTAAGGAATATTACAATACAGAGAGAAGCCATTGGTGGGGGGGAGGGGGGTAAATATGCAGAAAGCTTGGTGAGAAGCCCAGCAAAACCAGATAATCTCAAAAGCATTTAGGAGAAATGAGAAGGATAAGAAATGTATATGGAAGAGTTTTACCAGTATTTCTACAGAAAGCTGTTTTAATCATTAGAGGTAGTGACACTAACATGTTTGAATTTTCATGATTTAATATCTTATATGAGAAAAATAGAAATGCCATTTAAGAAAATGAAGTTAAGAAGGGAAGCTAGACTTGACCAGATACTTTCAGAAGAGTTGACATAATCCTATAGACATTTAGGGATTAATATTCAAGATACTGCAAAGAAGAGAGTCTTCCAATATGTTGGAAATCATCACAGATGTTATTATTTTCCTCCAGATTAACATTAGCAATAGGCATGTCAGATTTTAAACTATAACACTAAGAAGTATTATAAAAATTATTTGGTGCCAGTCAAGTGGTAGAAAAGTTGATCAATATAAATAGTTAGATAAATAAGACTCAGAAGTAATCAAACAGTAACATAGTATTTGATATACCAAATAGAGCAACTGCTGGGATATGTCATTTCTATTTGATTAAAAAAATGGAAAAACTGAATTACTTTGGCAGAAATTAGGTTTAGACCATCATCTTTCAGTAACTACAGTGAGCTCCAGATAAATACATGACTTAATATAAAAGGTCATATCATGAAGAAACTAGAGGAAAAGGGAAAGTGATACCTTTTAAACTACGAAATTTGTAAACAAAATAAGGAATGGAAGTCATAAGGTATACAAAATAGACATTTTTGCTTACATAAAATGATTCTGTTAGAGGTTGAATGAAAGTTGTTAACTTGAAAATTTTTGCAATAAGTATTTCTGATAAATATCTGATATCTATGATATATAAAATTGATATAAGGATATAAAAATAAGAGCTATTCCTCCATAGTTAAATGGTAAAAGGATATGGAAAGACAATTTTCAAAAGAATAAAAAAACTTCCACAATCATATAAAAATGCCTAACTCACTAATAAGAGAAGTGTACATTAAAGTAATATGGGATTTTCCCTTTCACTTATCAGATCAATAAAGATTACAAGAAGGAATTGACAATTGTTAGAAGTTATATGAAGATAGGCATACTAATGCACTTTCTGAAATTAAGTGATCCAACCTTTCTGGAAAGAAATTTGGAACTATTTCCAAATAGACATTAATTTGTGAATAAATTTTGACCCTTTGATCTAAGAATACCTAGTAAGTATATACAATAATAAGATGGAAGTGCTCCTCCCCCTGTCTCTTTCTCTCTCTTGATATATACATGGATATGAATCCTCTAAATAATTTATATAGTGTTTGTGTATATACATATCTATATATTTTCCCTCTATCAACTTTATGAATCTTTCCCATTTCTTTTTCTTTATCTCAGCATTTTTATTGCTGCAATTTTTACAGTGACCACAATAATGAAAAACACCAATTAAACACTTGAGAATTCTGATCATTGTAAAGATCATTCATGACTCTTAAGTGAGGAATTGTATTAAGTGGTAGTTCATACAGTGCCAGATCTAGAATTAGAATGACCTGAATTCAAATTCTCTCACATACACATACTGACTGTGTGACCTTGGACAAGTCATTTAACTTCTCTCAGAATAAGTTACTTCAGCTTTAAAATGGGAAGAATAATAATAGCTCCTATCCCACAGGGTTTTTTTAAGGATAAAATGAGATAATATTTTTCAAACACTGCAAACCTTATCCTACATAAAGCTATAATAATAGTAGTAGTAGTAGTAGTAGTAGTAGTAGTAGTAGTAGTAGTAGTAGTAGTAGTAGTAGTAGTTATTAGTATATGTTTCCCATCTCTTGTTAGGGAGTTAGGTATTGAACTAGAGGTACCAAATGAGATATAAATTTCCAAATGCCGGTAATGATCATGCTGTATTAGAAACTATCTACTTGGATACTACTCATTTCTATAAAATTTTCATGAATCAGATCCATCTGTGTATTGGGAGTATTCTTGATGAAAACATGAGATGAATAGATCAACTTTTACAAACACTTTTCTGTGGTGGATCACATCTTCATAAGAAGATAGGAAGGTAGGGACAAAAGAGAGTAAGAGAAGGAAGATAGGAACAAAGAGAAGATGGAAGAAAGGAAAAGAGAAAGGGAAGTGAAATAAAGGAAGAAAGAAAAGGAAATAACAATTATTTGGTAAGTACCTGTCATGAAAAAGTTCCTTTGCTAGATGGTCTACACATATTATCTGATTTGCTCCTCATAATAACCCTGGGAGGTGAGTGCTATTATTATCTCAATTTTATAATTGAGGAAACTGAGGCAGGAGGAGGTTGAGTGACTTAACTTGGGTCTCACAGCTAGTATCTGAAGTCAAAATTAAATTTATTTTGATTACAGACCTATCAATCTATCTATTGCAACTCCCTCCTGCCTCCATAGTTACATGATTATTTGATAGAAGCAAAAAGTAGTGAGTCCCCTTTGATTATTGTTAATATTATCATTATCAGAGCTTTTTTTCCTGTCTAGACATGTAATTTCATTGGTTTAATGAACTCCATATGAGGAAACCTTCCCCTAATGTAACTGTTTGGTGATTTATTGTTTAAGAGAGATACTGGTTAAATGCTAACCCAGGGTCACATAAGATAGTTCCAATTCGTCCCCCTTCTGCAAAAGCCCATCCTTTTAATATGTGTATTCTTCTTGGGAAACTACAAGGTTGTAAAACAGAATGCCAAAGAGAAAAGTTGCATAATTGCTGAAAGCAAGTTGTAGTGTGTTACCCATGATGATTTTTGCATGATAAAAAATAATGGAGACACATATCTAGAAAAGCACATGAGATAAATTGGTATCAAGATTGGCATTCCTAAAGATGCATTGATATCCACAATATGTTAAAAGAATCACTGAAAAGTATTCAGTTCATTTGGTTCATACCCTATGGAGGAGCTGTAGAAAGATATGGACGAGGATTGCACCAGATGAAAAGACATTGGGGGGATGCTAACTGAAGTAGCAGAGGGAGTACCCTATGGGGATTTCCCTTTTAGTCATTGTTGGAGAGTATCATTTGTTGAACTAAAGACAATGCTATGATTCAGTGTTGGTCTGGGTTATGTTTTGAGAACTTAACAAAAATAAAGCATTTAATAGCTTCCTATTTGTGTGTTTTTTGTGCTTATTCTTGTTTCTGGATGAAATTCTAGAAATCATGTGGACCAACCTCTTCACTTTACAAAGAAACTGTGAGACAGAATGGCTAGGTGACTTGCTTTAGGTCACCTTGCTTGTTATTAGCAGAGCCAGAGTTATAGCCCAGCACTCTTGACTTCCAGTTCTGTGCTCTTTCCCCTACACTAAGATGCCTCTTGTGTCTCAAAGGAAAAGCCCATTAATTCTCAAGATTTGATGTACCATGTGTTGTGATCATATTTAATTTGAGATAATTGTCAAAATGAGTGTAGGGAGAAATTAATCATATCCCTCTTCTTCTTAACTTGTTTGACATTAAATGCTTTTCCTATCTTTAAAATTTCCCCCTTGGGCCTAGTGATCCAACTTTTATTCTAAATGTAAATAAGTCTCTCCCTTCTTTTGAGACCAAATGAGGGAATTTATTTTTATGCCTGAAAAGTCACTGTTCTACCAACTTATACAAGTATTCACATAATATGATGTGTCCTGTTGGCATAGAGTTCATTTGTTTCAACATTTATATAGTACTTAGTTTTTTTATAATGTTATGAAGTTATAAAGTCTAGATCCCTGAGGTAGAAATCATTTCAGTTTAAAAATGGGTTGGGTTTGGGAAGGAATAGTGGCAGATTAGAATGATCAGAAACAGAAATTTTCATAGAGGAAGCATTATCTAAACTTGACTTTGAAGATTTTCAACAGACCAAAAACATCTTCCTTTCCAGTCTTATGTAAAGTGACTCCCCTTCAGTCATTTTGAGTCCTAGCTAAAGAAGACTGTGGTTGTCTGAATTCCATCTCCTGCTCTTCTGAATCCAAATAGCTCTTCCTATGCCTGTCTGACCAAGCTGACCTGGACCTATTATCTGCAAGTTAGAAAACATATCATTCTCCTGACTCCTCTGTTGGTTCCTTTGCCAGCTATTCATGGAAATTTTTCTTCATTCCACCCCTTCGCTAATGCTCACTCCTTCCTTATACAGGTTTAGATTCCACCATGTGTACTGATGTTAGTTCTGTCCAGACAATTGAATTGAAGGTAATTTCATTGAAAGCAATGGCTGCTCACTTTTATTTAGATATTCCCAGTCCTTAGAACAGTAACTTCCATAGAGTAGACAAGTAATAAATATCATGTAATTGTGAAATGAGAAAGAGGAACTTTAATTCCAGGTATCAATGAAGAAAAGCATGTATTTAAAAATTATAGGACAAGGTTAAGAAATGAAGGGAAATGTCTTTTAAAGCCCAATTCAAATGACATCTCCAAGACTGCTCTCATCCCTCCAATGAGTAATGACCTTTCCCTGTATGTGATAATGAATTGGTAATGAATTCTTCCCTTCTGAATCTGGCACCTTTGCTTTACACCTCTTCAGTGTAGTTATTCTACTCTATAGCTATCTGTGTATTGTAACCTCTTAAAAATAATAACTAATGTTTATATAGGGCCTACAATGGACTAGATGCACTGTGTAAGTGTTCTTGTTGTTCAGGCATTCAGTTATGTCTGACTCTTCCTGCCCCCATGGACCATATCATTCTAAGCCCTTCTATTCTCCACTATCTCTCAAAATGTATCGAAGTGTTTGTTACTTTAACACCAATCATCTCATTCTTTGCTCTCTCCTTTTCCTTTTGCCTTCAATCTTTCTCAATATCAGAGTCTTTTCCAATGGGTCCCATATTTTCATTATGTAACCAAAGTATTAGGCTTCAGCTTCAGTATTTGACCTTTCTATGAAGAGCCTGAATTAATTTAATTATTAACTGATTTCATCTCCCTGCTTAGAGACTCAAAAATTTTCCCCAGTACCACAATTCAAAAGTGTTGATTCAGAAGTCCTTAGTTTGCTTTATAGTCCAACTCTAACAGCTATACATTGCTACTGAAAAAAACAACAACACAGTTTTGACTATTTGGACCTTTGTCAGCAAGGCGGCTTCTCTACTTTTTAGTATGCTGTCCAGATTTGCCATAGCTTTCCTTCCAAGGAAGAAGCACCTTTTAATTTCAAGTCTTACAGATACTGTCTCATTTGATCCTCACAACAATTCTGGAAAGTGGGAACTATTATTATCTCACTTTACAGGTGCAAAAACTGAGGATAAGCCATTTATCCAGGGTGACACAACTAGTAGATGTGTCAGAGGCTGTATTTGAACTCAAGTGTTCCTGACTACAGGTCTGGTGCACCATTCACTGATAGACTTGTTCTCTTCTTCAGTGTCTAGAATTCCATTATGCCCAGAGAAAGCACTTGCTAAATGTTTTTGGAATTGGAACAAATTGAATTGCAATGTAGTTTTGTGGGAACAGAGTGTGTGGATGGGAGAAATGTAAGATGAGATTAGAAAATTGGAGGTTGATGTGGAGCAAAGTTGTAAAGGACCTTGAAGGTCAGAATAAGAAGTATGGCATTTATATATAGGTACCAGAGTGATGTGACCTAAGACCAAGAGAACAGTTAGCTATTGCAATAATTTGGGCAAGAAATAACAAGATATTGATCTAGGATTGTATTGGTAGTTGTGATGGTACATGAAAGTGGAAAAGCAGGATGAAATTTTTCTCTCATCATTTTATAGTGTTATTTTACCTCTAGATCTCTTTTGACATGTATTTGGGGTCTTACTAAAATACCTAGATAACATGAAAGCAAAGTGAAAAAAAGTGAAATGAGGAATTCTTTTAGTTTGGAGAAACATATGTATATGGGACAATTTTAGAATCTCGATGAAACTTTCCAAGCATTTTGCAGCCTTTTTAGTCTGAAAACCTGTAATTGAAGCTTGACCCTGAAATATCCCTAGGGCTGAAATGTATATATTGTAAAACTTTGTATAAAGAGATTAACATATTATATGAATAGACTATCACTTTTGTTAGTTACATAAGGATAACTGAATCATTCTGCATTCTCTTTCTTATATGTACATTTTCAGAGGTAAGAATATTCACATATAGTAAATTATCTGTTATAGATATGTAACATATACTCCACAAAAGATAATAAAATTACAATATAGTGAGACACATGTACATTGAAACACATACAGATATATTTATTTACATTTATATATGTGTGTTTGTGTGTGTGTGTGTGTGTGTGTGTGTGTGTGTGTGTGTGTACTAGACTGAAGTTTTAATTAGAATTTAAAATGTGTCCCAATGAAAGGAACCACTTTGAGGACTTTATTCATTATTTGAGATATACAAATTCCATTGATCAGAGAACCTCTTACTACTTGTGGAGAGTATTATATGAGACTAGGAACTTAGAATCCATTTGTAAAAGAAGCATAGATTGAAATTATTTTCCTTGAATTATTTGGTAGACTGTTATGTTGATAAGATGCCTTTGGCACACAGATACATAGACACATAGACATGCACAAATATACTTATGCTCAGACACATAGACACAGGAAAATAATTGAGAAAATTAGTGAAAAGAATTCTTTAACTCAAGTATCTTTGATATGCACACATACTTGTATTCCACATTTTTCTGTAACAAATAATACCTTGTGGCAATTGGAGTTGGCCTCAATATTTATTTTGAGGTATGTATTTGCCTTTTTCTGTAATATCTAGATACTATGAAAGTAAAGTAAAATGATGAATTCTTTTATTTAGGAGAATCATGATTATATCAAACAATTTTAGAATCTTGGTGAAACTCTCCAGGTATTTTGCAACCTTGATTTAGGAGGCAAGATTGGCAATGCTCATTTCTCTTAGTAGGAACTGAGGGCGACTTAGTCTCAACCAAATATGAGAGAGGTCATAGGCAGCTATCTATCTATCTATCTATCTATCTATCTATCTATCTATCTATCTATTAATCCAGGTAGAATATTTTTTCCTCCCTAAATTTGTTTTGGTTTTGGCACAGATGACTATTTTTTTTCATGAAAATTTGTTAACATATATTGCATTTTTATTATTTTATCATGAATTAATGGGCATTTTAAAATTTTAGTTTCAATTTCTAATACAATCAGTAATCAATAGATAGAATTCATGTAAACAAAAGCTCTTTGAGGTACTCAATACATTTTAAGTGTGTTAAGAGTAAGATTAAAAAAGTTTGAAACTATTAGAGTAGTGTAAAATGTATTGAATTTGGAACCGGAAGAACTGGGTTTCAGATGTTGTCTCTGTTGCCCACTACCAATGTGACTTGTGAGGGAAATGACAACTTTTGCTGTTGCATTAGTAGATACACTGTTATTTCTTATTTAATATTTTATATATATATATATATATATTATTTCTGAATCCTAACCCCCCACCTTTTTTTAAAGCTAGAAACTAGAATAATCAGAAGTTAGAGTCCTGTTAATAGAGTTAAATTCAAGACTCAGCATTAAAAAAAGAGACTGTCTGATAGCTTGTTCACATTGATATAGATATATATAGATATAACAAACATTTATTAAATACCTACTATATAGTCCCTGGAAGAAATTTAGAAAGTTTAGAAAGGGCCAATTCCTACTATGATGTGACATATTTAGAGTAATAAGGGGACAAACACAGATGACCATGATACAAAATGATTCATGTATGAGAGATACACTTTATAAAATGTTGGAGATATTCAAGAATGTTTCATGAAGGTGCCAGCATTCAATTTAATGGAGGAATTGGATTTTAGAAGTATACAGAAATCCAACAAAATATAAGAGGAGGGATTATGGGAGCGAAGAGGAGTGTGTTGCAGGTGCAGGAAAAGAGAATAAGTTTCAAAAGTAAAAAAAAATGAGGTACATGTTTGGGGAAAAGTATGGTTCAGAATGACTGGAGTATAGAGTATGTTTAAGGGAGCAGTATGATATAAAACTGGAAAGATAAAGTAATGACATTGGCAGAGGACCTTAAATATCAATGGAACTTTTCTTGGTACCCCCACAGAGATAGTTTTTTTCAGGGATGATGTAACTTGATTCATCCCTAATGAATATTAATATATCAGTCACATGAAGAATGAATTGTATGGGGAATGGGGTAGTAGTAGGAAGTCCTACCATAGGGCCATTGTATTGGGGTTTGGGAAGAATGTATGAAGTGGTAATGAGGGATCTGTACTTTGTTGGCAGCAATAGCAATCAAGAGGAAGTATTTATTGTAACCAGTGTTATAGAGATGGAATCAGTGACTTGCCTAGCTATGAGAGGTAAAGAAATGAGACAAGTTAAGGACAATGTTGAAGTTTAAACATGAGAAACTGACTGGTTCAATAATGTTGGTGCAATTGATATAATTTAGCAAAATCAGAGGAAATTAGGAAAAGTAGGAGGAAAACGTATTAAAACTGATTTTGATATGCTCTGGTGGAGATGGGCAGTATTTCTGAATTAAAAAAAAAACTAAAAACAAAAGCCCTTGAGTTTGCTTTTTTGCTGCTTTGTTGTGAGATGTATTTACAGATATTAGACATCAGTATCTGCTTTATTTCCCTTTCAGAGGTTTCCCTATGTTTTAAACCTTTATTTAACATTCCATCTCCCACTGTGCTTCCTAACTGAGATTGCTATTGATACCATGCTGCTTGAGAAGAGGGACTCTTTTGAGCCAATGTGAATTGAGGCAACAAAATGAATCAAATCATCTTTCAAATATTTAGTTTGACCTAGTTGAAGAATAATGGTGTCAGTGTTCCATCCACTAAATATGAAAATCTATGAGCTTGATAACTGCATAGCCATTGTACAGGTTCCCTGGTGATGTAGTCCTTTTATAATAGTTAAATCTTAACAGGTCTTTACATTCTGCAATAGTGAATAACAAAGAAGGAAGAAAACCTTGTTTTAATGAGTATTGACATCTCACAAATGCAAATGGTTAGATGATATTCTTGGAAACTTTTGGATTGCAATGTCCTGGTATAAAGAACATGAACTTTTTTGTATATTTGACCTAGGCTAAATATAGCATAGTATACTTTATTGATGTTAAAGATATAAAGGGTTCATTTTTTTTTGCAGCATAAATGATATATGGAATCCTTTTCTTGGTTCATGAGTGGTTCACTTTCTTAACTAGTAGAAACAAATTGGATAGATTCATTTTTATAAGTTTGTAGTTTTTAAATTCATCATCTTTTCATCTTCATTTTGAACTCAGGTAAGTTTCTTTTCATTACAGATTTTACCTGATTGCCAGAAAATTTAATAAACATTTTTAAAGTCACTTTTAATCTTGTCTGATTGTTTCTGATTGAGGTTTTCTTGGCAAAGATATTGGAGTGACTTGCCATTTTTTTCTCCAGTTCATTTTGCAAATGAGGAAACTGAGATAGCCAAGGTTAAATGACTTGTTCAGTATCATACAGCTGGTAAATGTCTCAGGCCAGATTCAATTCCCACAGACTGCAGGTCTTGCACTTTATACACTGTGCTACCTAACCACCTGGAACAAACTTCAGCAGAATAATTAATCAAGATCCTGTTTGTAGTGTTGTGAAATTTGGTTATTTGTTAAGTGAAGTTAAGTACTTTGTTATGATGATAGCCATACAGAATTAGTCTTATCTTCTAGTCTAGTTTCTGCATAAAATTAATTTAAAAAAAAAACCATTTCCATATAATATGTCATAAACATCTTGCTTTGCTTGATATTGCTTTTCCTCATCTTCTCCTCTGTATCAAACTTGGTACAAAGAAAATCTTCAAATAGAGCTTAGGCATAGCTCATGTCTTATCTCCCTTTACAATTTTTACTTCTGCATTCTGACTTCTGATCTTAATCAACTGAAGCTTCTCTCTTCCAAGTTACCAGTAATCTGTTATTTGTCAAATCTAAAATTTCATTGACCTCTGCAGCATTTGCCACTATTGATGACTCTCTCAGTATGAATGTTCTTTCTTCTAAAGTTTTCATAATATTATACTCTCCTGATCTCTTTCTACTTGTTTGATCACTCCTTCTCAGTCTCCTTTGCTGTATCTCAATCCATGTCATGTCTCCTAAATGTGGGTGTTACCCCACGGTTCTCTCCTGTCTCTTTTTTTTCTTTCTTTACTCTTGATGATCTCATCTGCTACTGTTTGTTCATTGTCATTTATATGTAAAATATTCCCAGATATATAGGAATCTATACAGGTCTAGTCTCTCTTTTACTTCCATCTTGCATTACTAGCTGCCTCATGGATAGTTCTCCCCCCCCCTTTAAAATAGTATTTTATTTTTTCCAATTATATATAATGACAATTTTAGAAATTCATTTTTAAATAAAATTTTGAATTCCATTTTTCTCCTTTTTTTTCTTCCTCTTCTTCTTACCTAAGATGGTAGCAATTTGCTATGAGTTACGTATGCATAATTCTGTAAATTATATTTCCATTAGTCATGTAAAAGGAGAAAAAATAAAAAGGGAAAACTATGAAAAAATAAAGTGAAAATCATTATGTTTTTGATATACATTCAGACTCCAGTAGTTCCTTTCCTGGAAGTGAAGTCTTTTGAAACTATTTTTGTATCATTGTATTGTTTAAAAGAGGAAAAGCAATGATAGTTGATCATCACACAACCTTGCTGTTCTGCTCACTTTATTTTGCATCAGTTCATGCTGTCTTTCCAGGTTTTTTTGAGAACTGCCTGTTTGTCATTTCTTATGACACTATAGCATTCCCAAATGATTATTTCTAACTGTATATCTCACAAATATCTCAAACTCAGCATGTTCAGAACTAAACTAAGATTAAGCTAGATTTTTTTTCTGGTTCCCCCCACTAGTCTTCTCTCCTAAGGTTATTTTCTATCTATCATATAGACATCTTACATTTTGTAATGTATTTACATTCATTTTGTCTTTCTCATTAGAATATAAGAAAAGTATGGTGTGGACTCCTCCCACTGGAGCCAATGTTGCTAGAAGTGATTGGCAAAGGGAGAACTACCATTTGCTCCCCTCCAGAATCTCAGTTAGCAAGTTAGATTTGTACAGTTTCACTTCAGTATTTATTATTATTATTATTATCATTATTATTATTATTATTATTTTAATTTTAGTTTTTGTAAGGCAAACCTGGGTTGTTTTTTTTTTTTGATTTTTTTTTCAAGGCAATGGGGTTAAGTGACTTGCCCAAGGCTAACACAGCTAGGTAATTATTAAGTGACTGAACTCAGGTACTCCTGACTCCAGGGCTGGTGCTCTATCCACTGCGCAACCTAGCTGCCCTCACTTCAGCATTATTATAAGCAGGTCATTAGGGGAGTGATGGTTAAGAACAATTTCAGTCTTTTCCCCAGAATCTCTATCCTGAATCATGTTTTAGCAATTTTGCTTTTCTTCTGGCTCATATCTCCAGCATAATGGGAGGCCATAGTCTCCAAGGCCTACCTGCCTGAGAGATAGACCATCTATCTATTTAGCAACATGACTCTCTCCTAATGTCCTCTTTTTCATGGTAGGTTGTATGTTATTTAACATGGTTTTTTTGTTGATGATTTCATCTGATCTTATACCTTAGTTTACAGTAAATAGTCTTGTCACTTTTCAGTTCCAGGTAACTTTCTCAGAGTTCTCGCATTGTGTTCTCATAGTTCTCTCATTTGTAGTTTCACGTGGAAACAAAGGGTTTATATGTCTAGACAAGTTTATAATTGTTTTAATTTAAAGAGAGCTCATTTTAAACCTTGACCTTTAAAATTTCAAATGGTAGACAAAAGCTGCATAAGCATGGTCATAATTGATTTGATATTAACTAATCCCTCCTAACTAGATATTTTAAAAATTTTTTTTATTTATTTAAGGCAATGGAGTCAAGAGTGACTTGCCCAGGGTCACAGATCTAGACAATTATTAAGTATTCGAGGTCAAATTTGGACTCAGGTCCTCCAGACTCCATTGCCACCAGTTGCCCCCCTCCTAACCAGATATTATCTGAAGTTCTATCTTTATCCATGATTTAACACTTTTGCCTGATCTTCTTTCATTGCCCTTAAAATAAGTATTGTCTCACAATTCTTACTTTTAAAGTTCAGTAAACAAGGAATTTCTTCTATTTAATTCTTAAATCTGTATTTAACACAGTTTGAGCAATCCTAAAAATGAACTGTCTTTACTTTCTGGGATGAACATACATCATTTAAAGTTAGGATATGTTTATGGACAAAGAAAATTATTGGGTATTTTATGTGATATGCTGCTTATATGTCAAATTCTGACTATTTCTAAATGGAGTGAAGGCCAAGAAAATATATTACATCATAATTGATAGAAGCAGAATAGTGCAGTGGAAAGAATACTGGCTTTGGAGTCAGAATATCTTGACCCAAATCTTGCCTCTGATATCTGCTTCCTATGTAAACTTGGACAAGATACTTGATTTTCTTGGCCCTACTTTCCCCATCTGCAGAAAAAGAAGATAGAATTACATGACCTCTGAGGTCTTCACTCCAGATCTATTATTCCTTTACATCATGAGATATTATTCCTTAAATTTTTAACATCTTTAAAACACTATGCATAAGCTGCTGATAGCATAATAGAGTGAATAGAGAGACAGGTTGGATGCCAGGAAGATTTATGTTCAAGTCCTATTTCAGTCATATGCTGGCGATGTGCCTTTGGGCAATTCACTTAATCTCTAAGTACCCCCAGGCCAAACTCTAAGACTATATGTAATAGAGTAGATGCTAATCAGTTTTGGTAGAAGGAGGTTCCTCTTGGGAATAGTGAACCTTGGTAGAAGGAGTTTCTTGATTGTCATAGTTCTCCTAAAGCAATACAATTAGTTAGGTGGCACAGCGGATAGAGTGATGGGACAGGAGACAGGAAGCCTCACCTTCACAAGTTTAAATCTGGTCTTAGGTACTAACTAGGTGTGTGGCCCTGTTTGCTTCAGTTTCCTCATTTGTAAAAAAAAGAGCTGAAAAAGGAAATGGCAAATCTCTCCACTTTCTTTGGAGAAAGTTTGGGAGAAAATAAGGTCATGAAGAATCTAATTGGGCTGAAAACAAATGACTGAAAAGCTAGTCCCTGAGAGAGAGAGAGAGAGAGAGAGAGAGAGAGAGAGAGAGAGAGAGAGAGAGAGAGATCGAAGGAAGGAAGGAAGGAAACCAAAGATTAGGGCAAGAGTAAAGATTCTTTGTGACCCCAAGCACTATTATCTATCTAGTGTATAGCTTCTATTTTTGGTGATAGATCACTAAGAATATTTTAACCCATTTTAAGAGCAATGAGTATAATATTGAACTTCCTCAAGGACTATTATTAACTTAAAATAGACCAAAGCTTTCTATATCTGACACCATTGGGAGATATTTTTGGATTAATTTACTTAAATTCCATTTCACTTCTGTCTTTTGAAAGTGTTTGGTTTCTCTATACTTTATTATTCTTTCATTATTTTTGCATATATTTGGCTTCTTGAAATGTGCAATTTACAATTTTTCTTCTATTTTGTGGTTCTATAGTCAGAGAAAATCAATTTTTAAGTGCTCTCTACATAGGAAGCATGATGCTAACTGTTAGCAATACAAAGAATAAAAATATAGGCACTATAGGGGTGGCTAGGTGGCGCAGTGGATAAAGCACTGGCCCTGGAGTCAGGAGGACCTGGGTTCAAATCCGGTCTCAGACACTTAATAATTACCTAGCTTGGGCGAGCCACTTAACCCCATTTGCCTTGCAAAAACCTAAAAAAAAATATAGTCACTATTCGCAAGATGCTCATAATATACTTAAGGAGACCACAAGCAACTATATGTACACGATATAGCTGAATAGCTAAAAATCTAGATGATAGCTAGATAAGTAGATAGATATAAATATCTATAATCTATATCTATTATGTGAAGTTCTGTCTTTATTCATAACTAAATTTTTTGCCAGACTCTACATTGACCAAAACATATATATTCAGCCTCACAATTCTTACTTTTAAAATTTAGCATAAACATAAATATATGGATGTACTTAGAAAATATATATTATTATGTATCTTGAGTATTTATATATATACATATATATAGATGTATATATATAAAACACATACATAACATATATAAAACTGGAAATAATCTCAGAGAAGGTACTAAGGGAAGGAGAGCAAGGAAAAAGTCTCTTTCAGCAGGTAGAATTTGGCCTAAATCTTGAAGCAAGGTAGGGAAGCCAAAAGGTAGAGATTAAGAATGAGATCATTCCAGGGAAGAAAGCTAGACAATGAATAAAGGGATTTGACAATACTAGTTTGGAGAGTATGTGGAAAAGGGTAAAATAAAATAAGTCTGCAAAGATAAAAAGGGGACAGGTTGTAAAGGTCTTTCAAAAATAGAAATTGTACCATGATTGCTTTTTATGGACTCTTTATATTCATGGTTACTTATTGAGCTAGAATTAGCATGTACAAGGGAAGCAGAGCTAAAGTATTCAATAAAGGCAGAGACTTTCCTGGGCTGTCCCAAACCATGCCATTAAATATTGACACTAACCAAATTCTAGAGTGACAGAATTCTCAAAAAGACTGAGTGAAAGAATTTTGCAACCCAAGACAACTTGGAAGATTGGCAGGAAGGATCTGCTGCACCAGAGTGAGAGAGGAGTGCTGACTTGTCCAAGCTGCACCAGCGTGAACTGGCCTCAGCTATTCAGGAACAGGAAGCTGGGTGATTGGGTCAGTGCCAGTGGTAATTGTTTCCAGAACTTTCAGTCCAAGAATTTCCAAGGACGGATAAGCAGGAAAATTCTGCTGGATTGGGGTGAGATTGGAGCATGGTCCAGGACAGACCTAAGCAGCATGAACCCTAACCCCAGTAGACTAGGGACAGGCCTCAGGAGCCACTGAACCAGCAGCTGTAGCTGCTTTGGAAGCTCTCGACCCATGGGCAGTAAGACGGTCAGAAGAGGATTACAGGATTTCTTTGCTATCCCTGTGGCAGTTCTGTTGCTTTGCCCATTCTCAAATCTGGGTCCTAGTCTCAGAGAGAAGCACTTCCACAACAGAACTCACTGCTGTAACTGAACATGGACTCTGTACAGTTTCAGGGCAGAAGGAAGTGCTTGTGATCACCCACAGATCAAAGCAGAGGCCAGGAAAGTAATCAGAACCTCTCATATAAAATCTCTCATAAACTTCCTCTTAGAAGAATGGAAAACTTGTAGGTACCTAGAAATATCTCTGAAAACAGCTGCAAAACCCTTCAGAACCTTTGGACAGTGTCTCTTCCATCCTGGAAGTAGAATCCCCACCTTAATAAAAATTTAAAATCAAGTCATATCTTTGAGCAACAGCAGAAGAAAACAATGAGCAAACAACAGAAGAAAAAATATTTGATTATAGACAGTTACTATGGTCATATGAAAGGTCAAAATACTCAGAAGAAGTTAATAAAATCAAAGCTTCTACATCCAAAGTCTCTAAGAAAAATATCAATTAGATTCAGGCTATGGAAGAGCTCAAAAAAGGATTTTGAAAATATGGATTGGTAAGGGAATAATAGGGAAGGTAAAGGGGAAAAAAATAGAAGAGAGATCAGAGGATATAGGAAAATAATGAAAATAGAGTTGCTAGCTTGGTGAAGGAGATACAAAAAATACTGAAGAAATTAACATCTTAAAAACCAACTTGGACCAAATGGGAAGAGAGGTCCAAAAAAGTCAGTGAAGAGAAGAATGCCTTAATGAAGCAGAATTGACCAAGTGGAAAGGAGATGCAAAAACTCACTGAAGGGGCAGCTAGGTGGCTCAGTGGATAGAGTACTGGCCCTGGAGTCAGGAGTACCTGAGTTCAAATCCAGCCTCAGACACTTAATAATTATCTAACTGTGTGACCTTTGGCAAGCCACTTAACCCCATTGCCTTGCAAAAAAAAAAAAAAAACTCCACAAAACTCACTGAAGAAAATAATTCCTGAAAATATAGAATGCAGCAAAGGAAAGTTGATGACTTTGTGAGAAATCAAGAAACAATAAAACAAAAACAAAAGAATGAAAAACTAGAAGAAAATTTTACAGAAGAAAATGTAAAATATCTCATAGGAAACAACTGACCTGGAAAACAGATCCAGTAGAGATTATCTTTATCTATCTGTCTATCATCTATCTATCTGTCTATCTATCTATCTATCTATCTATCTATCTATCTATCTAAATATCTTTCTGTTTGTTTATTTTTTTGTTTGTTTTTGCAAGGCAAAGGGGTTAAGTGACTTGCCCAAGGTCGCACAGCTAGGCAATTATTAAGTGTCTAAGACTAGATTTGAACTCAGGTCCTCCTGAGGACTGGTTTTCTATTCACTGAGCTACCTAGCTGCTGCCACATAGAGATAATTTAAATTTTTTTTGGACTATCTGAAAGCTATATCTAAAAAAAAGAGCCTAGACATCATTTTTCAAGATATTCTCCAAGAAAACTACCATGATATCCTAGAATCAGAAAGTCAAATAGAAATTGAAAAAAATCTACTGATCACTTCCTAAAAGAGATATCAAAATGAAAATTCCAGGAATATTATAACCAAATTTCAGAGGTCCAAAGTCAAAGAGAAAATATTGCAAGCAGACAGAAAGAAATAATTCAAATATCATGAAGCCACAATCAGAATAACACAAGTTTGAGCAGTTTCTTTATTACAGAATCATAGGTCCTGGAATTTGCTATTCCTAAAAGGCAAAAGTGCTTAGAATACAACCAAGAATCAGACTCTTTCAGGGGGGAAAAGCTGGACATTCAATGAAATGAGGGAGTCTCAAACTTTCCTAATGAAACAACCAGAGCTGAAGAAGCCGAACATAAAATTTGGTCTTCAAATAGAAGACTCAAGGGAAGCATGAAAAGGGAAACAGGAAATGCAAATCAGAAAAGACTTAATGATGTTGAACTGCTTATATTCCTGCATGGGAAGATGATGCTGATAACTCATATGAACTTTCTCATTTTTTAGGGCAATTGGAAGGAACTTATATAGACAAGGCACAGATGGGAGTTGAATTTGAAGGCATTATATACTAAATCTTTGATGCTAATGGGTGAGGAAGAAATATAATTGGAGAAAAGGAAAGGGAAAGTAGAATGGGTATAAATTATTTCATATAAAAGATGCAAGAAAAAGGTTTTGGAATGAAGTGGAAGGGGGAGGGTGTGATGGGGAGTTAGTGAACCTTACTCTCATTGGGATTGACTCAGGGAAAAACATAAACACTAAATTGGGTACAGAAATCTATCTTACTATAGAGGAAAGTAAGAGAAAAAAGGCATGGGAGATATGGGGAAGAGGAGGGAGATAGGTGAGAGAAGGGACAGAAAATTGTAGGAGGGGATAGTCAGATGCTTTTTTGGAGGGAGTGGGTGAAAGGAGAGAGAATAGAATGATCAGGGTAGGGAAATAGGATGGAAGGAAATATAAAACCATTATGCCTTGTTCATCAATAACAGAAAAGACTGTGTAGTAGAAAGAGGTGTGGTAAGGTAGAGAATAGTCAGTGAACATTCTCAGTTATTTTTCTGGTTGAAGAGTTACTCCCAATTTTTCCATTTTGGATAATGTATTATTGTCAGCAGACTTTGTGAAGGATTCTAGATCCTCTTAAAGGATTCTCTGCTAGAATTTAGAATAGAAGTATTTTATATGAATAATCCACTGCTAGCTTTGAGGTCAACTGTGCTTTTCAGTATGCTAAGTAAAATGTTTTGTTCATCATCCCTGCCCCCCATTTCTAGAACTTTTAGATTAGGAGAAATTATGTTAGCTATGCTAGCCTTGATTTCTTGTTATAAAATTTTACATAAAATATTTCATATATTTTCTAAGAATATTCTATGTAATTGTGCATCAAAGCTACAAAATGTTAATTGCAAGAGAAAAACAATAATCTGCAAAAGTAAATGAGTTTTATGCAATAAATATGAATAACATTTGCCAACCAGTAATCAGAATTTGGTAGAATTAATCTTTGAGGGAAACAGCCATTATTTAGGCTATTTCTTGTTCAGTAAATAAATCAACTGATTAGAAAATGTTTTATATTTATTTAAGACAATAGTTTCAATCCCTATGCACACCAAGAATATCTCTTCTTATAGTCTTCAGCAATACTACTAATCCCAGTTCCCTATCTTATGACATTATTCATGGGAGACTAAAAATAGATCTTAATATCATTAATTTAGACTAGAGCTAGAAACCACCTAAGAGGTCATAAAACCCTAAATCACCATTTTAAAGAAGTACAACAGATATGAAGTAACTTGTCCAATATCACAGAGGTAGTAAGAACTAGAATTAAACCCTTAGTCATCCTGCCCATTATATACATCTTGACCACTGGGGAAAACAATGCAATAGGGGATTAGCCTGTTGATGATATCTAAGTAACATCATTTTTGGTAATAGAGTACAACATATTTATCTGTCATTTGGTAGTGGTAGTGCATCCTCTAGGCAAGATGTTTGTTCTAGTGATTTTTAGGATTATAGATTGTTATCTAGGAGCTTAGTACCATCATTGATTTTTTTAAAGAGCATTAAAAAGACTAGAAAATCTGCTAAAAATTCAGAAGGGAAAAAACAACCTCAGAATATTATGAATTATTTACTTTAGGAGCACAGCTTCTGAAGTAGTGAAACATGATCAAATTTTATTTAGGTTAAAAACTGGCCTCTTCACAGTTTTTTGCCCCTCTACAATGTAAGGGCAACACAACAATGGAGTTATGATGATCTACTTTTGCATGAATTTATTATAATAATTATGGTTTAGTATTAGCAAAATTCCTCAAAGCATAAATTTGATCATAAATGAGTAAATGAATCTTGATATCAATATCTTTATAAATATAATTTCAATATTATGACTTTAATCTAGAAAAAAATGCCAGTTCATCAGCAGATGAATTATCACATTTCTTCCTTAGTTAAATGAGTTTGCAGTAAGGCAGATTCTCTGTGAAAAGATTCAAATAAGCTAAATGTATAAAACATAGACAACTTATGTAGGCACAGTCAGATATATCCATATTTATATATATATATATATATATATATATATGATTCATAATTACCTGTCTCCTTCTTATGGCATTTTATTTCTGTTTTTGAGGGAAATTTGATTTGGTACAGTATGCTTCACTGGTTTTGACCTTGGGAGTTCCTTGGAGGAAATGTCTACATATTTTTGTTGAAATGTTTATTGAAACTCAGATGTGCTGGGTATTGCACAATGTACATATAATTTGCTACCTACTGCACAGCAATTTATATTTTAAGGCAGTAAGACACATTCTGTGTATGCATATATAAAATGTCTAATATAATTATATGCTACTGATCATTTTTAGGAGTGTTGCAAATGAAGAAATGCTCATTGCCTTTGGGCTATGTATCTATATGCCACAGAGTATACAAAATATGGAATACTGAAGCATCTCTAGCATAATACAACATACATAGTAGCTACTAAGCTACTGTTTTTGAATATGCAATCTATTAATGAAGACATGCTCAAAAGGAACTGCCTTGTGTTATTCTTGCTTCCTTAAACTTGAAGTCCTTACCCAAGCTTCCCATCACAATGGATTCTTGCTTCCTTAAACTTGAGGTCCTTACCCAAGCTTCCCATCACAATGGAAAATAACTACTGTACTCTGGGTAAGATGTGATTTTAGGGGCTAGAGCATATGGGAGGAGAGGTTTTTAGATTGTGTCTTAGAACTTTGCAAGGCTAGGTGGTCATTGAAAGAGGTCAGTGAACTGTGTAAAACAACATAATTTTTCTCAAAATAGTATATCTCATATATATATATATATATAAATTTGTACATATATAGCTTGTTTATATTTATATTGATGCTATTGTGATTAATAAAATGCATATTCATTGAAAAAATTTAATTTATAGTTCTTTTGCTATCATGCATATTTAATTAGTGAATACTTACTGAATAACTATTATTACAGGAGGAGAGTGATTAGGGAATTTGAAATTTTTTTGGCCACTACTTGGAAAGGTTGGGAATCACTGACACAGAGAAATGACAAACAGAACTGTATGAATCTTGAGGAGGAAGGCTAAAGATTCAATGTTTATCTTGTTTTTTATTTGTGTTAATGTTATATTTGATTTAGGGGTGATGTTCTGAATCTGACCACTTTATTTCCATTTAAACTCATAAAATGTGATTTTTTCTGCCTTAATAATGTTTTCTTTTACACATGGGCTGCACTTAACGACAGTGAATATATAACTGCTGAGCTACTTAGAACCCAAAGAAGGTGTTTCTGAGTTGAAGAACATTCTTCTCTGGCATTTTACAAGGTTAATTTTTCTATTCCTCTCTGCTCATCTGTTTTATTCTCACCCCTTACACTAAATGGGGGAGCAGGGGATGTGTGCAAGTTGTTTGGCACAACTGGAAGTCACTAGTTTATTCTCCCTTTCTTGTAGAGGAAAGCCCAAGGAAGTGAAATCTGTAGAAAAAATCATAAAGAAGGTTGATTATTTCCATGTCTGAAGACAAATATTCCCAGCAGAGGATGGAGATACAAGCTGATTAATCTTTCCTTTTTCTTCCTTTTTTTTCCCCCTTAGGTTTTTTCAAGGCAAATGGGGTTAAGTGGCTTGTCCAAGGCCACATAGCTAGGTAATTATTAAGTGTCTGAAGCTGAATCTGAACTCAGGTACTCCTGACTCCAGGGTCAATGCTCTATCCACTGCATCACCTAGCCACAGTGGATCTTTCCTTTTTCTTATAAATGGTGTTTGTGTTTTTGATGGCTCAGTTGTTGAATAAAAATAAAATAACAATAATGTCTCTAATTATAATGTGACAATTAGCAATTCTGTGAGTCTTTGATATTGAATTTAGAATCATTCAAATGAAGTTTAGAGATGTCAGCGGGCATCATTAGTTAATGTTGTGTCAATGGATGCCATCTAAAAGATAATTTTGAGGCACTGTGTTTTATTGTTTGGAGGACACTGCAGAAAAACATACAGAAACTATTAAGTCAAATGAAATAGTCTGCTGCATCTGCATGGCTACTTATAGATTCTAATAGAACAAAGCCATGATATATACTGTGGTAAGTGGTATATACTTGTGGAATCTCTGGTGGTGGTCTGGGCAAATGCTGTTACCAGGAATCCTTTAACTGTGGTTACCTTGACAATTTGTTAGAGAGATTCAGTCATCTGTCTGCCTTTCTTTCTTTCTTTCTTTCTTTCTTTCTTTCTTTCTTTCTTTCTTTCTTTCATCCAAGCTCATAACTTTTTAGTATATGTCAAAGGCAAACTTTTTAAGCCTCTACCATGTTTTGTTTGAGTTAATAGTAAAATTTAACATTTGAACTCTTCAAAAGTAAGAAAGAAAGATATCTAATGGGTTTTAAAATCAGCCATGATGACTGGGGGAGAAAGATATGGTCAAGTCTTTAGATTATTTTTTTCAGTGGTTTTGCACATTTCATTTATATAGGACAGTGGCTCCCATCCTACCCTATATGTTTTATATGTGAAGATGTAGTTAGGCAATAGGCAGCATAAAATAATGAATTAAGGTCCAGCCTCAGGGTCAAGATAACTTGAGTTTAAGTTCTACTTCTATTACATACTGATTATATGAACCCTGGGGAAACCATTTGATTTCTTATTGATATTCTTATCGATATTGATATTAATATTGATATTGATATTAGTTGATATTAAATGTTATGAAAGTTTTCCAACATTCATCTACTTGTATATTTATAAGTTACATATTTTTCTACCACCTTCCCTTCCCACCCACCCCACCAAAGCAGCAAACAGTCTGGTAAAAGTTGTGCATGTACATGTATATTTAATATTTGTCCTTTTAGGTATGAAGAATTAGAACTAAGGGAAAGGAAAGAAAATCATAAGATAAGTTTTTAAAAAGTGAACATAATCTATTCAGATTCTGTGGGGTCCCCCTCCATACCTTGGAGGTGGATGACATTGTCTATAACAGGTCTTCCAGGTTTGTTCTGGATCTCTGAACTGCTGAGAGGAATTTCATCCATCATAGTTGATCAGCTCATAATGTTGTTGTTAATGTGTACCATGTTCTCTTCTGCTCCCTTCATTCAGCAACAGTTTGTATAATTCTTTCTATGCTTCTCTAGAGCTCAATCATCCATGGTTTTTTATAGAACAATAGTATTCCATAACATTCAACTGCTATAAGTTGTTCATCCATTTCCCCAATTGATGAGCATCCCATCAAGTTCTAATTCTTTACCATTAAAAAGGAACTGCTCTAAATACTTTTGAACATGTGAGATTTTCCCCATTTTTTATCATTTCTTTTGAATATAAATTTAGTAGTGGTATTGCTGAGTCAAAGGGGCAGATCAGTTTTATTGCTCTTTGAACATAGTTCCATATTGCTCTCCAGAATGGTTGGATTAATTCACAACTCCACCAATAGTGCATTAAAGTCCCAGTCTTGCCATAACCTCTCCAACATTGATCATTTTCCTTTTTGTCATCTTAGTCAATCTGATAGGTGTGAGGTAGTACTTTATAGTTGTTTTAATTTATATTCCTCTAATCAGTAATGATTTGGAGCATTTTTTTCATATGATTATATATAACTTTAATTTTTATGTTTTAAAATTGCCTGTTCATATCCTTGGACTATTTATCAATTGAGGAATTGTTGAGTCCCTTTCTAGACTCTCTCAATCTTTCCCCAGGTGAGCATTGAAGGGCGGGGAGACAAGGAAAACAAGTTTCTCCCTATACACCAAGGTCTCCCTTTATTGAACCAAATACCAATGCTTAAATATCCTTCCCACTCTCTAATCCACTCCCACTCCTGTGGCACTTAGTAAAATAAGGGTCTGGTGTTCAAGGACACCAGGTGAAGATAATTTACAGTGCTCCCACACACAACAGCCCCTAACAGGGAATGACTTATAACCTTATAAATTTGATTAAATTCTCTATGTATTTTAGATATGAGACCTTTATTAGAAAGTAGTTGTAAAAATTGTTCCCCAGCTTTCTGTTTTTCCTTCTAATCTTGGATGCATTGCAAACCAAGTAATTTTGAAGTTACCTCAGCCAACTCTCTAAGACTATAAATTGAAAAGTAGAACAATTGTAGAGGGATTCGCCTTACCAGGTATTTCTTTTTACCATCGAAATCATACATCTTGTTGTTGTTGATGATCTCTTGTTCTTGTTTTTAAAGATAGTACTTATAATGAGATATAACTTTTAGTACTATTGCCAAACTTAAAGAAACAAAAAAAGGAATTATCTATGATCCATCACTGTGCCCATGCTTGGAACCTTTCAATTTTCTAGGACTTTCCAAGTATATGTTCTTTAGCATAGCCATTGAGAATTATGCCACCATGAGTTATCAGTATTTAATATTTTGTATAGACCCAGCAATGAACTGTATGCCTGTTACCTGAACATCAGCCTATGTTTGGAATCATTGACATAGTAACCGTAGGGTGATGAATTTTTTTAATCATATCAACTCTCAAAGGCTATCTAATAAATCATAAAAGGATTTTAATCTATATAGATAGAAGAAGTGCCCTGGTATCAACAAAATAAAAGGTTGTTAAAGTATCAAATGAGTGTCCTTGGTCTTGGACATAGTAAGTCATGATATAACAGATATACTTTATAGGCCCTCTCCAATGTCCTACTGGGATAGATTATGATTTGCTCCAGATCAGCAGTCCAACTTCTGTAGTTCTACCTTACCAAGTCCTGTACTTTGTTAATGGCATTCCCTGCTATTTACAAGGCTCCCCCTCCCCAGGTGTGATGTCTAGAGTCCTACCCATCCTTTGGAGTTAAATTTAAATACCTTCACCTCCATTATCCTTCATGAATGACTTTCTGCTCAACTAGATAAGATCTCTGGCCTTTTTTCACTCGTGGTTTATATCATGAAACACATAGTGTCTTGTAATATAACTTAAATATTAGTTATAAGCTTTCTTAGAATAGAAATTCCATCTTATTCATCTTTATATCTTTCTCCTTTATATCTTCATATTCTTTATATCACATAGCATTGTGATTTGCACATAGTAGGTTCTCAATAGGTATACATTGAATGCATTAATTAAATATAATCAAATTGGTAAGCATTATTAAGCAACCATGGTAATGTGTCAGGTCCCATGCTTAGCACTGGTGATAAAAAGAAAAGCAAAAAAAAAAAAAAAGGTAGCTTCTCTCAAGGATCTCACAGTCCAAAGTGAGAGAACATACAAATAACTATTACAAACTCTCTCTCTCTCTCTCTCTCTCTCTCTCTCTCTCTCTCTCTCCATATATATATATATTAAATTGGAGATAATTTCAGAGTGAAAATACTAAGATTAAAGCGGACTTGAAAATTCTTCATGTAGAATGTAGAATTTTAGCCGATACTGGAAGAAAGTCAGGGAAACCAGGAGATAGAGGGGAGGAGGGAAGGAATTCCAGGCATGGGAAATATCCAGTGGAAAATAATTTTGAATTTTTTATTTAGAGCTATCAATATTTCTGCATTCAAAATGAATTTCTGAATTTTGACTGTTCTAGGAATGGGAATAGATTTTTTTATATTCATGTAGCATCTATCAGAGATTGAAATTAAAATAATTGCATTGAGATGAAAGTGAAATGATTCTTATATTTCTAGACCTTTCTATGTTCTTTGATACTTAATTACTCTCCTTCTTGATACTCAGTTCTCTCTAGGCTTTTTGGGACAACATTCTCTCCTGGTTCTCTTCATATCTGATTGTTATTCTGTCTTCTTTGTTAGATCTTCTTCCAACATGCCCACTAACTGTAGGTGTCCCTCAAGGTTCTGTCTTGGACACCTCTTCTCTTCTCCCTATATACTATTTTACTTGATTTCATCAGTTCCCATGGATTTAATTACCATATCTATCTTGATTTTCAAATCTGCCTTTCCTGCTCCAGTCTCTCTGCTGATGTCCAATTTCACATCTTCACTTGACTTTCAGATATCTCAGACTAGATGTCTCATAAACACAACAAGGCACTACCATCTTCTCCGTTCCTTAGTCTCTTAACTTAGAAGTCATCCTCAATATCTTACTATCTCTCATTCCCCCATATCTGTTCTCTGTCAATTCCACTTTTGTAACCTCTCAAATGTTCCTTCTTTTGTCTTCTGACAATCCAACCATTCTGTTATTGACCCCTATCAATTCAAGTCTGGGCTACTGTATTAACCTGATACCTGTCTCACATCCCCACTCTATTCCAGCTCCCATTCAGTAGCTAAAGTAGTTTTCCTGAATTTCAACATTAGTCATGTCCCCTTACCTCTCTGATCCCCCCTTTATCCCACCCTCTGCTTCCTATTATCTCCAAGATCAACTCTCTTTTCAGTATTCTTACACCTTACTTCCTGCCATCTTAGATCTTAGATCCAGTGAGCCTGACCTCCTGTCTCTTCTTGAACAAGAAATTTCATCTCTTGACTCTAGGCATTTTCTCTGGCTTATCCCCATGCCTGGAAAGCTCTCTCTTTCTCTCCCTACTCCACTTTCTGACTTCTCTGACTTCCTTTAAGTCCCAACTAAACTTTTTTTCCTGGAAGTCTTTCTCAATCCTTCTTAATTCCATGCTTTTCCTTTTTTAGTTATTTGCTATTTACTCTCTCTATATGATGATCTTTGTATATATTTGTTTGCATGTTGTCTCACCAATTAGATTGTAAGCTCTTCGATGAGAGGGATGATCTTTTGCCTCTTTTTGTATCCTCAGTGCTTAGCACAGTGACTGTCACTTAGATAATTAATAAATATTTTTTGATTCTTTAGAGGTAGAGTGATTGTGTTTTCAACTAGCTGATGGAAAGACTAAAGATAGGGATGGGAAACAGGTCAATATGGAACATTAGATTGTAGGATACAAGAATCAAAGCTCTAGCACTGGAAAAATACCAATTCATCATTTTCATGGTAGAGGTAAGACAACAATCCTAGGAAGGTTAAATGACTTACCCAAGGTAACTAAGAAGATTGGAGTCAGAAAGGGTACTCCAGAGTCAGTGCTTTTTCTAATGCACCATATTAGTGAAAGAAGTCAACTCATCATTCCCAGTATGAACCTGGGGGCTCTGATAGTAGGGAAGAAATCCTACTGCCTCTGGAGCCAGGGCTTCTCTCATAGGAGTGGTATAATGAAAAGTGATCTGGCATTAGATCATAACTATGACACTTATTAGCTGTATGACCATGGAAAATTCAAGCCTTTTAACTTGATTCAAGTCAGAATATCAATTTCCTCATTAGGAAGATTAGGATGATGGTTCCTTTCTGCCTACCTCATTTTAATTCAGTGAGCTCCTTTGAAAGGAATGGGTTCTTCATCAAATCCATCAAATCCTAGAGATAGTAGGACCTCTTTCCTACTAACAGTCATGCTTCATAAGCATTAGAAGACTAATGGCTCCAGAATTGAGGTTTGTTATTCACTCATTTTAGTTGTGTCTGACTCTTCATGACCTGATTTGGAATTATTTTGGAAAAGATACTGAAGTGGTTTGCTATTCCCTTCCCTGGCTCATTTCACACATGAGGAAACAGAGAGAAATAGGGTTTATTAGGTGACTTGTCCAGGGTGGTCAGATTTGAACTCAGTATTATGAGTCTTCCTGACTCCAGGCCCAGGGCTCTATTCACTGTGGCTCCTAGCTGCCCTGAATTTAAGAGGACTTTGTGTCAGATACTATATTATGCATTGAAGATACAAAGACATAAAAACAAAAGAAAACAAAACCAAAAATAACCCCTGCCCTCAACTTATGTTTCACTTGGGGTGTGGTGGGGATTGATATTTCCATAAAAAATTAAAGCCAAAATATCCTCCAAGTAATTTTGAGGAAGAGATCAAAAATAGATTTTCTTTGGTAGAGACACTTGAGCTGTGCTTTAAAGGTTTCTGTGGGGTAGAGGTGAAAGGAAAGTCCATTCCAAGCACAAAGAACAGCTTGTGCAAAAAATGGACACCAAATAATTAGCAGATTGATTTGGTGGGAATGCAGAGTTCATGGAAAGTAATATGGAATAAACCCACCACAGTGTGCTGGAAACAGATTTTGAAGGTCTTCAAAATCAAAGAATAGATGGTACTTTAACCTAGAGGAAAGAGGAAGCTATATTAACTTATTGAACAGAGGAATAACTTGGTCAACCTTGTGTTTAATTATTATTGCTTTATCAGTTGACTAGAGAATAGATTGAAGAGAAAAGAGTTCTAATAAAGACTAATTATGAGTCTTTTGTAATAGTGCAAGTAAGAGTACCTGAAATAGAATGTTGGCAACATGAAAGAGAAGGGGATACAGGCAGGAACATATTATGCAGGCAGAATCAAACAGAGAAGCAGAAGTACTTGAGGAGGTAACTTGAAAATACTGCTAATCATAGTACTGAAGGAGCAGTTGAAAAAGCTCCACAACCATGTTCATTTATCTAAGATAGTATAGCTCCGGACAGAGGCTTTCACAACAGTAAGAATGAGAGAAGGATTGTTCAGATAGGAGAAAACACCACTTTATTTCCCACTCCATTCCATTGGTGACTTGCAGGGGGCTGGGAGAGGTAGGATAGGAATTTTAGTGTTTATATGTCTGAAGTCCCAGGAACATTTCTTTGATTGACTAAGGAAAACACCTACTACAGAGTCACTACTAGGGGAAGAATGTTCAGCACTTGGGAAAGAGGTCCAATAGTACTTTAATAAAACATCCTTCAGGAAACCGCTAAGGTAAGGTTTTGTTACTTTGCACTGACAAATTAAAGTTATTCATTTTGGTTCAAAAAAAATAATAAAAATCTTCTGTATGCAAAACTATGTGTATAAGAGATCATTAAAGAAAATTAGAAAATGGTTTTAGAGCTGAAGAAACTTATGTTATCATTTAGTCCCAAACCTTCTTTTTCAGAGGAGGACATTGAGACATAAAAGAAATAAAATGACTTGCGTAAGGATACATGACAAATTAATACCAGGTTTTAGACCAGTCTCTTGACTCCCACAACCACTGCAAAATCCTGCTTTATACCACTAAACTGGGATCTACCTTTCCCTACCCATCTATGTTAGCTTTAAGCATCATAATAAATTGTAACTATGGAGAGTGGCAAATATGAAGAACTAAGGTCAGATATTTAGAGGACTAATATCTAGTGTAATAGAGGCAGTGGAAAGGGCACTAGGTTGGAATCGGAGGATCTGAGTTCAAATCTACTCCTATGTTTCTTTCAGTTGTACAACATAGCTCTTCTTAATTTTCTTGCTACCTTAAAATATTCTCTACTCTGTATTTCTTTCTGCCCTCCCACTTCTCTTAGAGGAAGGGGTGCCCTTTCCAAGCTTCAAACTGCTTCTTTTAAAATATATTTTATTTTTCCAATTGCATGTTATGGAAGTTTTTCCACATTCATCTATTTGCATATTTATGTTACTCATTTTTCTGCCACCCCTCCCTTCCCATGCCCCTCTCCTCAGTGAAGAGCAGTCTGATAAAAGTTGTGCATATCCCTTTATGTTTAACATGTTTTTATAGTAGTCATTTTGTGCATGAGAAATTAAGACTAAGGGAAAAGAAAGAAAACAACGAGATAGGAAGGAAAATTGTAAGAGCAGTTTTTAAAAAGTGGACAGAGTATCCATTCAGATTCTGTGGGTTTTTTGGTTGGGGATTTTCCCCCACTCTGGACGTGGATGCCTCAAACTGTTCTTTCATCTGTCCTTTCCCACCTCTTTCAATATCTTTCTTCTTGAATGAACCCTTCTTTTCTGTATTTTAAAATGTGTGTGTGTGTATATATATATATATATATATATATATATATATATACACACACACACACACACATTTTATATCACTTAGAGTTCTACCTTTATTCTTTCCATTTCACTGTCAAATAGGGGGTAGAATTTGTTATTGTATCATTTAGTGTTCTCAACTCTTTCAAAGTTATTTATCTTTGCAATTTTATTTATAAATTGACCTTTTGGTTCTGTTCATGTCATTATGCATTATACAAATCTTCCCAGGTTCTTTTTAAAACTATTCCCTTAATCATTCTCATAGAGTAATAGCATTCCATTGCATTTATATACCATAATTTGTTCAGTCATTTCTCCAGTTGATTAGTATCCCTTTAATTTCTAGTTCTTTGTCACCACAGAAAAGAGCTTCTGTAAATTTTATATACATATATGTCCCTTCCTTTTTTGACTTCTTTGAGATATAAGCCTATCTTTCTGGTCAAAGTTCTAAATTGTTTCCAGAGTGGCTTAACCAATTCATAGCCCCACCAACAGTGTTTTCATGTGCCTATTTTCCCACAATCCCTCCAATATCTGTTTTTGTGGAAGGGTTTAATATTTGCAATTTGATGGGGGGTCAACTGCAGCCTGAATTGCTTTTATTTGCATTTTCTAATTAGTGATTTCCAGTATTTTTTTCAAAATCCCAGTGGGGTTTATATATTTTTTAACTATCAATTGAGGGATGACTTATATTCTTATACATTTGAATTAGATCCTTATATACTTTGGAAATGAGATCTTTAGCAGAAAAATGTTATTTTTCTCCCCTCACCATTGTTTCCTCTTAGCTGAATCAAACTAGTTTCTACAAAATATTTTTAATCTGATGTAATAAAAATTGTGTATTTTTATCTCATGTCTTCTCTAACTCTTATTTGGTCCTGAACTCTTCACCTAATCCTAGATTTGAAATGTAATTTAATTTTCTCTTGTTTATGATGTGAATTTTTATATCCAAGTTATATTTCATTTGGAGATTATCTTGGTACATTGTGTGAAGTTCTGTTTTAAACATAATCTCTGTCATATTTTATCCAATTTTACCCAGCAATTTTTTTTGTCATAAAATGAGTCCAATAGCTAGGGTGTTGAAACATTAGGATAATTTTCTTCATTTTCTTTCATATGTTGTGTGCCTAATTATTTCCACAGAACAATTATTAAAATCAGCACCAAATCATTTTGATAATTATTGCCCTTTTTTATTTAAAAAATTTTCCTTGTGATTCTTTTGCATTTTGTTCCTTCATATAAATATTATTTTTATATCAATAAAGTAAATTCTTTGGTAGTTTGATTAAAATGACACTGAATAAGTAAATTGATTTAGGAGCCTTGTCATTTTTATTATATTGGTACAGTCTACTTATGTATAATTAATGTTTTTCTAATTATTTATATCTGTTTATTTCTATATGAAATGTGTATTCATATGATTCTTTTATATGTCTTAGCAGGTTAACCTTCCAAGTATTTTATACATTTTTGTAGTTATTTTTCCTAAAATTTCACTTTTTACTTTTTTATTTCTTTCCATTGGACTTTCTTGATAATATTCAAAAATGTTGATGTTTGTCATCTGTGCTGAAATTATTGCTTCAATTAATTTTTATTGACTCCATAGCTACTTTACATATACCATCTTTAAAAAAGTGGTTTGGTTGTTTTTTTTTGCTTATGTATATTCCTGTGATTTCTCTTTTTTGTCTTATTCCTATGGTTTGCATTTCTAGCATTATCAAAGAGTAGTAGTGACATTGGCTATAATTTTTTATATGTGATGTCATTTTAATAACTTCTAGATATTTTTATTATTTATATATTGCTAGTTCATAGTATTGTATAAGATACTTAACCTCATATTAAGTGAAGATAGATTTATTTCTATTTTCTTATTTTCTAAATTTAAGGGAAAATTGGTGTTATAATTTTTCAGTTGCTTTTTCTGTGGTTATTATACAATTTTCTGATTTTTGTTATTTTTCTTATGAATATGGCCTATTATATTGATAGTTGTCCTGATATTGAACCAAATCTACATTCCTGGTATAATTCTGATTTGGTTATAATGTATGATCTTTATGATATTTGCTATAGTCTACTTGCTAATATTTTATTTAAAATTTTTACCTTCTAATTTTATGAACATTTCATTTAATTTATCAGTTTTATTCACATAGGGTAAAATGAGTTCTAATAATTTCCTTTGTTCCTTCTTAATTTGCTGTGAATTTATCTTTTTTTCATTTTTGATACTTGTAATTTATTTTCTTGTTTTTTCTAATATATACACTGTTTATTACAGCATAGTAAAATCCCATTTCATTCATGAGCATCAATTTTTTTGGCATTTTACTATCCTTCTATATTGGCTCTTCTTTAAATATGCACAATAAAGAGAGAATGCTTGGGTGAAAGGTTCAATTCAATTAAAAACTATATCAGTTATGTATTTTGCTCATATTCTATAGTTGCTATGCTTTGAGGCAGATATAAAGAAACTTCATATATATTTATATAATTTGCAATATGTGTGGATGTATATCTCTCTATGTATAATCTAATTAATTAATTCCTTCATTTAAATGTATTGATAAATTAAATACAATATTAATGGAAGAGTACTAAGAGATTCCTTAGCATGGAGAAATCATGTATAGTTGTTAGGGAAGACATCTTTAAGGAAAATGTACCTAAGGTCATACATAGATCCATAGATTTAGAGTTGGGAGGCACTTTAGAGACTAGTTCAACAGCCGAGGAAACTAAGATCCTTAGGGATCTTGTTTAATGTGTTTTGTAGTGTCATATTCAGAGTTCAAATCTAATTCTATAAATTTTCAAATCGAGTATTCTTTTAATTTCACTACTCTATTGCCACAGGTCTATCTAAGAACATAGGACAAGTTGAAGAGATGCCTAGACTTCATCTAGTTGAAGAGATGCAGAGAAAGGGCATGAGGTTTAGGGAATGCCATTTTAGAAAATAGCAAATGCTATGAGTCAAGAAGTGGAAAGAGCATAAAGAGTTTAGAGCAATAGTAATGGAATGCATGTGTTCTAGCATAGAGGAATTTGTGAGATAAGTCTGGGAATTATATATTGAGATCAAATACGAAAGGTTTTGAATGTGAACCCAAGGAGTCGAACTTATCCTTGCAGAATTTTTAAACAATAGAAACGGTAAGACTAGGAATTGAAATGAAAAGACAGATCAAAGAGAGATTGCTGAAATAAAATTTCTTGAATCTGGCAAATAATAATATTTCAACTTGAATGTTAAAGACTGGAGAGAGGGCACCTAGGTGGCACAGTGGATAGAGCACCAACCCTGGAGTCAGGAGGACCTGAGTTCAAATTTGACCTCAGACACTTAATACTTTAACTGTGTAACTTTGGGTAAGTCACTTAGCTCCACTGCCTTGCAACCCCTGCCCCAAAAATGACTGGAGAGGAGTCAAAAACAGAGAAATATGAAGGGGGGCAAAACTGAATGGAAAGATAATCTAGAAAAATAGAAGATTTTGAATTAGATAACATTGTAAGTCACTTAGAGCTATCCCTTCAAAAAAAATGTACAAGCCTAACTATTGCCTTATTTTCCTTTTTCCTTTCCAAACTACTACCTTTGTGGATTAGCATGATCTGTACCTTCCTTTTGTTTTACTGCATAACCTCCATATTCCTTAGATCTGTGCAGTATCCAGAGAATTAGGGGCATGATTTGAATAATGGATAAGCAAAGGAGATTGAGAGAGTATGGTTAGATGTTTAGAAGAGCAATAAGAGTGTCACAAATACCCGGAAAGGAAAGCATGTGTAGGAGGAAAAAGATATTCAATAGAATCAAATTCTGCAGTGAGATTGAGATGGATGAAGATTGAAAAAATAGTACCAAATTTTATCCAATGAATTAAAAATCATTAGTAACTTTTGAGATAGTAGCTAGATTTGAGGGATGGAATAAAATGCCAGCTAGTAAAAAGTTAATAAGTATGTGAAAAGATAAGTACAAGCAAAGGATAGAAATAGTTTTTTTTTAAAGATTTTATTTATTTTGAGTTTTACAATTTTCCCCCTAATCTTACTTCATTCCCCCACTCCCCACAGAAGGCAATCTGCCAGTCTTTAAATTGTTTCCATGGTATACAGTGATCCAAAATGAATGTGATGAGAGAGAAATCATATCCTTAAAGAAGAAACATAAAGTATAAGAGACAGTAAGATCAGACAATAAGGTTTTTTTTTTTCTAAATTAAAGTTAGTAGTCCTTGGTCTTTGTTCAAACCCTACAGTCTTTCTCTAGATACAGATGGTATTCTCCATTGCAGAGAGCCCAAAATTGTCCCTGATTGTTGCACTGATGGAATGAGTGAATCCATCAAGGTTGATCATGGCCCCCATTTTTTCTGGTTCTGCTTATCTCACTCAGCATCAGTTCATTCAAATCCCTCTAGGCTTCACTGAATTCCCATCCCTCCTAGTTTCTAATAGAACAATAGTGTTTGTTAAACCTTTCCCCAATTGAAGGACATTTACTTGATTTCCAATTCTTTGCCACCACAAACAGGGCTGCTATGAATATTTTTGTGCAAGTGATGTTTTTACTCTTTTTCATCATCTCTTCAGGGTATAGACTCAGTAGTAGATTGCTGTATCAAAGGGTATGCACATTTTTGTTGCCCTTTGGGCATAGTAGAAATAGTTTTTTTCTAGGAATTTGACTTTGAAAGAGAAGAAACATAGGGAGACATTACCTGAGGGGATTGTAGGATCTAGTGAGTATTTTTTTTTAGAAGGAAGAGATGTGGACATATTTATAGGGAGTAAGGAAGAAACCAGTGGATAGGAAGAGGTTAATGATGAAAGACAAACAGAGGATGATTTAGGCAGCAAACTTCTAGAGAATCTGAAAGTGGAAGAGATCAAATGTACCTATGGATGGGATTAGCTTTGGTGAGGAAAAATACTATCTTTTTTTTTTTAAATCAAATTGGAGTTAAGTAGGAGAGAAGGAGAAATGACATCAAAGGATTTTGGCTTAAAGTGTCTAAACAGTTTAATAAATTTGGGGGAATAATTTCAGATTTTTCTCCAAAATGGTTGGATCAGTTCACAATTATGCCAGCAAGGACTTATTGTCCCAATTTTTCCCCATCCCCTCCAACTTTTCTTGCTTTCCCTTTAGACACTTTGACCAATCTGCTAGGTGTAAAATGATCCAGGTTATTTTAATGTGTTTTTTTTCTAATCACTAATGATTCAGGACACTTTTTCATATGACTATAATTATTTTGATTTCTTCATTGGGAAACTGCCTGTTCATATTTTTTGACCATTTATTAATTGAAAAATAGCTTATATTCTCATAGATATAATAGGCATAGAAAAGAAAGGTTCATGAGAAATTATGAAGGGAAATCATTCAGTGTGATGTGGTGAATGATTGATTAGATGGTCAGAGACAGGGAGAAAACAAAAGACCAAGACACACATTTTTTTTTATTAGATAAGAGGGAGCTAATGGCAAAATGTCTATTTTTTCTGTAAAAAAAAATTGTAAAATTATCAGCTGAGATTTGGTGGACTATGATAGTGGCCTTGACTTGAAGAGATAACAGTATTTATATCTCCACCCTCTGTGGAGAGTGAATTGGAAAATCAATTAGAGAAAAGTAAGAAAAAGATTGTCTTGTGTTAAGGATCCACTTTCTTGCTGTTCTTCACACTTGTTACTCCATTGCTGTGCTTGGATCTCTATCTCCTTTTCATAGAATGCATTCCCTTTTCAACTGTGCCTCTTAGAATTCCTTATTTACTTCAAACTTCTGCTACCATTTTCTACATAAAGCTTTTACTGATCACCCTAAAAGCCAATCATACTGCCCCATTAGACAAAATAACACACTAGGCTCCTGACTTCTCAATTTCTATTAATGAGATTAATGTTCCCCTGATCACAAAGACTGACAAAATCTTGGTCATCTTTTTGTTTTCCCCGTCTCTGACTGACTTCATTCATCCAGTCATTTATCATATCATACTGAATAATTTGCCTTCATAAATTTCATGAATCCTTCCTACCCTGAATTGTCTCCTCATCTTATCTTAACTTTGTCCATCTTAGATAAGATAAATCTGCATAAATAATTTATAAGTGTAGGAATTTCCTTCACCAATAAACATTCCAACTAGTCTAGAGCAGGATATACTAAGTCCCAGGGACTGCCTTGAGACACACAGAGTTTGAACAATTTATCTATGAACACACAGATGGTTGAAATTTTGAACCCAGGTCTTCCTGACTTTTAGTTCAGAATTCTCTCCACTATACTAGTCTGCATACCATGCACATGCTTGCCTAATTAACTTTCTTTTTTTTTCATGTTTTTGCAAGACAGTGGGGTTAAGTGGCTTGGCCAAGGCCACACCACTAGGTAATTATTAAGTGTCTGAGGCCGGATTTGAACTCAGGTACTCCTGACTCCAGGGCTGGTGCTCTATTCACCCTGCCACCTAGCCACCCCATAATTAACTTTCTTAAAATTGTACTTTGTACTTGTCACTCCTCTATTCAACAGCTTTCAAAGGCTTCTCATTACTTATATATGCCATAGCTTGGGACCTCAAAATGCAGGTTGCCTGTGTTTGTGTGTGTGTGTGTGTGTGTGTGTGTGTGTGTGTGTGTGTGTGTTGTAAACTACTGTAAGCTAATATTTTAACAATTTACAATAAAATATTATTGCATTTAAAAATGTTAAGCATATTCTTAGTTAGGTACAATATTTGGTCTCCAGTAGTTTGCTGACTCAAGCCAGCAGGATTGGTTCTAAAATCCAGGAAGCCTTTTGCAATGTTACTAATATACCTTTTCAGCTTTTTAATCTCAAATTTATCTACATGAAGACTTCTTTTGAAACAAATGAGTCTGTGGGCTTTCTCTCTCCTTACCTTATATTTTACTCATGCTATTCCCTTTAACTGGGATACTTTTCTTCCCACCCTTTTATATTCTCCTTCCCACAGTTATATCTAACACCTACTCAAGTTCCTGATCAAATTCTTCCTGGATGACTTTTCACAAATGATCTCTCTCTCATCTGACCTCCTTCACCAAACTTGTTTTAGTATTACTTGTAAAGCACATTCTGTTTTGTGACCTTCCTACCTTCCCTTCTTCTTTCCTCCCTTTCTTCCTTCCCTTCCCCTGTATTCCTTTTTTGACAAAATTTTTATTTCATCGGTACAAAAAGCTCCCAAATTTTCCTCTACCCATGCAGATGGTCATCTTCTCTGCTATTTTTCTTCTTAAAGAGTTGTCCAAGACATCAAGTGTCTCCTTACTCAGTCATGTGGCAAAGATGTATGAGAGGTGAAACTGGACCCCAGGTTGTCCCATTGTGCCTTTCATTCCTTTCCCATATGGTGAGCATAGAACTTTACATTAGAAAGAATTGAATTCAAATTTGGTTTTAGACACTTATTTAGACACTTACTTGACCAGGATCAAATTACTTAACCCATTTAAAGCAGGTTCCTCAGCTTGAAACATCAGCTCCAAAATAAGGATTAAAATAACATTTACTTCCCACTGTTACTGTAAGGAACAAATGAAACAATATTTGTGAAGCATTTTAGCATAGTGTCTAACACAGTAGGTGCTAAATAAATGATTATTTTCTTTTTCTGTTGTAGTTGTGTGTGTGTATACACACTGTACATATACATGTATATGTATATGTGCATATCTATATCTTTTTCTAACAAAGTCAAAGAATGAAAGTCAATTCTTAAATATGTTTGAATTCTGCTACATATTTACTTAATTAAAAGTTCATAATTAATTTTTGCATAAATACAGAGCTAAGGCAAAATGTATTGTGATCCCTTAGTCTAGTTTTCTGAAAAAGTTAATCAGTACCTAATGTATTTTGATGCAATAATTTAGTTCTTTGAGGGAGAATAGAATGCAGTAGTAATCCTTATTATATTTAGATTTTTCTGTCCTTTACCAACTACTGGCAAATTTGGCTCATCTCTTACTATGGGAACTTCTTTCTTCCTCCTAACATATTAGGAATTTGAGATGAGAAATTTCAAGGATACAAATGGTCTTGTAACCTTATAATTCTAAGAGATCTTTTCTTTACTGTCTGTTTTAAGAACAGGGACAGGCACAACAGACTCACCGCAGGAAGCATCACAAACAGTTCTTTTGTTCTGTAGTTGGAGAAATTATTGGTTTACAGATTCTCTCTGGTACAGAATTTGAGTTTATGAAGCTATGGATTACTTTTTTCTCTGACTTTAGACTTCATTTAATTCTATTTTAAAAAAGAAGAAAAAACAAATCTACCCATGATTTAAAAATTAAGAGAATAACAAAGACAAAATGAACTTCCCACATATTTGCTTGATTTATGGTGTTGTCACAGCAACCCAGAGACAAATCACAGACAAGAATCTGGATCTTTCATCTCCAAGTCCAGAATTCTTTACACACACTCTGGACCACAATAATAAAATGTTTGCCAAATATCATAATTGTACTTTCAGTGGATTATGTTGCTTTCTCATCTAGTTTCAGTTTGAAGATTATGATTATGATTATTATTATTTGAAAGACAATGGGGTTAAGTGGCTTGCCCAAGGCCACACAACAGGGTAATCATTAACAGTCTGAGGCTGAATTTGACCTCTGGTACTCCTGACACCAGGGCTGGTACTCTATCCACTGTGCCACCTGGCTGCCCCTTGATTATTATTTTTTAACTTTTTTTTGCATCATGAACTATGATGAAAATTGATAACAAGAACGTTTCTGTATACAAACAACAGAAAAATGGTTATTATACAGCAAATCTAAAATCTACATTTTAGCATATGTTAAATTTAATGGTATAGTATTAACTTTGCTCAGATTGCCTGTGGTTTTCTATTGGTTCTAGTCTATTCTCTTTTGGTCTTCTCTGTGTATTTCTTGAATATTTCACTAACACTTTTCCTTCCTTCCTTCCTTCCTTCCTTCCTTCCTTCCTTCCTTCCTTCCTTCCTTCCTTCCTTCTTCCTTTTTTTCTTTCTTTGATCTCTTGATATGTATGTCTATACCGGCATATGCATATGTATATGTGGGTATACACACCCACATATGCCATAGTTTTGTGAATTTGGGGGTATAGTTCCAAATTGCTTTCCTGAACTGTTGGACTCATTCATATCTCTACAGTAGTGTATTGATGCTCTAATCCTAACATAGGCTCTTTCCCCAACCCTCCCTCTCCCCATGTCATTTTCTTTTCTTGTCATTGTCTCTGCTGATCTAATGAATATAAGGTATTGTTTTAAACAAAGTTGTTTTAATGTTCATTTCCCTTAGCATTTGGAGCATTTTTCCTATAGTTATTGATAACTTGGATATTTCATCACTCAATGAAAATCTGTTTATACCCTTCTGCCTTATCTTTTGGGAAATGGTTCATGTTCATATCTAATGGTCTCTATTCCTTATATGTTTCACATAGAATAGACTTATCAGAGAAATTTTTTTGCAGAGATGGTTTTTGAGTGTACAATTTCTCTTTTAATTTTCATTGTAGTACTTTTGCTTAACGATATCTTTTCAATATGAAAAAAAAATTTCATTTATCTACTATGATCCTTTCTATTCCTTGTTTGCTGTGGATCTCCTCTATCCATAGTTACAGATAATTTCTTGATCCTCTAATTTGTTCATGTGTAGCGATTGGATCTTATTGTGGTATATGATGTGTTACTCATCTGTGATTTATTTGTCCCAGATTTCTTTCTTTTTTCCTAACTCTTTATTGTTGTTGTTGTTTTAATCAAATATTCTGTTTTCCAGAAGCAGGTATCTTTGTGTTTATCTAACACCATCATTCCATGTTCCATTGCATCTTTGTGTACTGAATCTCTTCCACTGAAAAACTTTAAAAAAAAACTACTACTAATTTTTTCCTGTTTTTTAACCAGTACCAAATTTGAAGATTGTTGCTTATTAAAATATAGGTTGAAGTATAAAACTAGGCCTCCTGTCCTCTCAACACCACACCTCCTTATGCAAAATCAATTAATTCTTCTCCAATTCTTTGTCTTGCTTTATTTTTATATTATGAACATTTTTTACAGTAATAACAAAATGCCATTAAGATAAGTATAGAATTATTGATGTACACCAACCAGAGAGATGAAAAAAACCCCCACCAAAGCCTTTGAATTCCAGAGGCCAAATTGAACTAATGTATAAAGACAATACTTACAAATTCCTTTGATTACTCCCTAAAAGACCTTTTGTGAATAAAGCATTCAAATAGAAAGCTGTGGTTTTGCATGTCAAAACAATTGAAGGTATCTTGAAGTCAGTCTTCAATCAGAAAAATAATAAAAAAAGGAAAGCACATCCTGTAGTAGTTAACATCTATTCAATGCCAGTTATATTTTTTGGAACCATAAAACAAAAGTGCAAATGTTTATATGACATTAGGTCTGTCACACTGAATCAGCTGTAGAATGGCTCACACTTCCAAATCAAAAAGAGGTATAGGACTAATGGATACATTCTTTTTCTTTTTTCCTTTTACGTAGTCTTGTAAAACATTTCCATAATAGTCATGTTGTGAAAGAAAATATAGCCAAAAAAACCCCAAAAGAAAAACCTAACACACAAACCATAAACCAGAAGAAAAATAAAGTATAAAACTCTGGATTCATGCACCATGATTTTTTTCTCTGAAAATTAATAGCATTTTTCATTATAAGTCCTTCAAAGCTGTCTTGGATCATTGTATTGCTGAGAATAGCTAAGTCATTCATAGTTGCTCATCTAACAATATGGTTGTTACTTTATATACAGAGCATTTCCCTTTGCATCAGTTCATGTAAGTTTTTCCAGATTTTTCTGAGAGCAGTCTTTTCATCATTTCTTCTAGCATAATAGTGTGCCATCATAATCACATACCACAGTTCAGCTATTACCCTCAATTTCAATCCCTCAATTTCTAATTCTTTGCCAACACAAAAGAGCTGATATAAATTTATATATGTTCTTTTTCTTTTAATTTTATAAATCTCTTTTGGGCTATAGATCTGGTAGGAGCATTGATAGATCAGATATGTAGGCTTTTATAGCACTCTACAGAATGTTGAATCAGTTCACAATTCATCCATTTGTCTAACATCTCCTCTATTATTTATCATTTTCTTTTGTCTTATTAGTCAGTCTAATAGATATGAGGTAGTATTTCAGAATTGCTTTAATGCAATTCTCCAATCAACAGTGAGTTAGAACATTTGTGAGATAATTTTCTCTGTTCTACCTCCCACATTTCCTTTCTCTCAGAAAATTCATACACACACACACACACACACACACACACACACACACACACACACACAGAGATACACATTCCTTCCAACTGCCCTAATAATGAGAAAATCCATAAGAAGTATTGGTTTATCTTCCCCTGGAGGAATGTGAAAAATTTATCTTCATTTTATGATTCTCTGGATTCTTGTATTTGAAAGTCAAATTTTCTGTTCAGCTCTGGCCTTTTCACCAAGAATGCTTGAAAATACTCTATGTCATCGAATATCCACTCCCCCGCCCCGATTGATTATACTTAGTTTTGCTAGGTAAGTGATTCTTAGTTGTAATCCTAAATATTTTGCCCTTCAGAATATCATATTCCTAGCCTTTCATTTTTGTTGTTGACCATTGAGTTTTCCTCCATTTTTATTATATAATCTTATCACTTACTTTTATTATCAAAATGTTAAAGTTCCTAGTTTCCTTGATCAGTTCTGAGTTTTTGTTGGAATTTCAGTTTTCATTTTTTTTTACTTTATTATGTTTTGTTTTGGTTTGGTTTTTGCAAGGCAATGAGGTTAAGTGACTTGCCCAAGGTCACACAACTGGTAAGTATCAAGTGTCTGAGATTGGATTTGAACTCAGGTCCCCCTGAATCCATGGCTGGTGTTCTTTCTACTGTACCACCTAACTCCCCTTAATTTTGTATTTTGTTGAAGAATTTTCAATTTTTTTTTCTATATTTGGTTGCAAGGCTAATTTACTGATTTTTCCTTTTGTTGAGAAAAATGTTTAATTATAAAGTTTCCTCTAAAGACTTTTTTTTGCTTTATTTCAAATGTTTGGTTATAAGAGAGGAAAGGAAGAAGGGAACAAACATTTATTAAATGCCTACTCTGTGCTAGGCTCTGTGCTAAACCCCATTTACAAATATTACTTCCTTTCATCCCCACAACAGTTTTGTGAGGTGGATGCTTTTTTGTTATTTTCATCTTTTTAATGAAGTTATTTCTATGAAATTTCAGTAATTTGTTACTTGAACTATTAACTCTTTAGGATTAAATTATTTATTCTCTAAGTTTGAATCCCCTTTCCTCAATAATCCTTAGTTATTATTTTTATTGAATTGAGGTTAGCAAGGATATGTTCAATATTTCTCCCTTTTAAATTGTTTATTATATTTTTATGTTTGTATATGTTTAGTTCTTATAGCAGCAAAGGCTCACAGCTAATCAACCACATACATATGTATAAATATTCATATAGGTATTATAATTTCATTTTTTTGTTGTTCGGTTGTTTCAGTCATGTCCAATTCTCTATGATGCCATTTGGAGTTTTCTTTGCAAGATATTGAAGTGGTTCATCATTTCCTTCTCCAGCTCATTTTATAGAAGAGGAAACTGAGGCAGACAGGTTTAAATGTCTTGCCCAGTGTCACATAAGTAGTTTTTAAGACTAAATTTTCACTCAGTTACTCCTGTCTCCAGACCCTGCATTCTATCCATTGTACCATCTAGCTCTATATGAATGTGTGTTTGTGTGTATGTGTGTGTGTGTGTTTGTGTCTGTACGCTTGTGTGCATATGCAAACTTTCATTTCTATTCATAGTCAACAACCACTAGAAATTTTATTTAACTTTTCCAAAATTCCACTGACATCCATTTCACTTTATTCGTCTGAAAAGGACTCAGTGATTCCTGAACAATTACTATTTTTATCATTTTTGCTTGGGATGTTTTGAATATTTCCATCAGCTACTTAGATGCTATTTAGTTCAGTGGCCCCCCCACAGACACAGCATTCATACAGAAGCACACATATTTACTTGTAATATTTATACATATGTACATATAAAGTTTTGCTTTGACTTTTTATTTATATTTTAGGCATAATATAATATCTTACTATTTCTTTTACCATTATCTATTTTTAATATTTGCTACCCTACATTTTAAAAATTTATCTCAGCTCCATAAATTCTTTTCTAACTTGTATTTAACTCAGTTTCTTTTTCATATGTCTGATTTTTATCAACAACGTATTCTGCTTTCTAATTAATTTTGCTACCCTCTTACATTTTTTGAGTGAGTATATCTCATTCATATTCAAGTTTATAACTGTTAATTGTGCCTTCCTCTCTATCAGATCTCCACTTTGTACCCCACCCCCAGTTTTACAGAGAAAATGTTCTGCTATGGTAATCATAATTCAGTATTCTTCAAAGTTTCATTTTGCTCTGCCTCAGATAATTGATTCTTATCTTTTCTTTCTTTCATTTTAAATCCTACTTTGTGAAATTTCCTCTACAGTTTGAAGTATGATTTACTTGTGGATTTTCTTTTATTTTTTCCTGAAACCTGGCCCTTCTACTTCTATGTGCCTGACTCTTTCCCTGTTAAGCTCAATGTATGTCTAACCCAAAACTCTTTGCTTATGTGAATGAATGTTTTTCTTTTTATTCAGCCCTCCTGTGTCTGGTGGAGAGAAGAGTTTAATATGCATCCCATCTCTTCTTTGATATTTGTGTTCTCTTCTCATGTACCTCAATTATAATAAAGAATAACTATCTTCACCTTATCATTTTTCCTCCTAGAATATTTTTTTTTCTTTTTCTTTTGCTTTTCTCTCTGATCATCAAAATAGAGCAATGCAAGGCCTGACTCTGTCTCTGTCTTAGTTAATTCCCTTGAAGCTCTGAAAACATTAATATTCTCCAGGTACATATTCCTCTTCTCTCCCTATTATTATATAAAGGCTTCATCATCATTTCCCCCCTGTATGATTACAATCAATCTTTCAAAGTACCTTGTTACTAGGTATTTTTATTTTTTTCTTTTTGAAATGTTCTCTTCTAAGTTTTTTTTTTTTTTAAATTTAGGAGCTATTGCTCTTATAGTGCAATCCTGACTGTGATCCCTTGGTACTTGAGTTCTTTCTTTCCATCTGTTAGCAGGGTTTTTGTTTTATTTTTTTGTGAACTATAATATCTGGAATTTATATATATTATTCATGGACATTTTTAATTTGGGATTTCTTTCAGAAGGTAAATTTCAGAAGTAGATTCTATTTCTTTTACCCTCTAGTTCTAACAGATTTGATCAGGGAGCAGTTTTCATTTATGCTTTCTTGAAATACACTACCTAATTTAAAAATTTTTTTTTTGTTTGCTCATGGTTTTCAGGATGTTTGATTATTTTTATATTATTTCTTCATCTTTTTTCCAGATCATTTGTGGGTTTCTTTTTTTTTTAAGAGTATATACCTTTTTATTTTATTCTTGACCTTTTTTGCATTGTGTTTAAGACCCTATGTTTACTTTTATCACTATGTTTATTTCCTGATTTGGTATTGTGCAAAAATCAGACTTCTCTCCTTCCCACATTCTTGGATGAGATGATATGGTAGGAGCCTAGCCTAACATCTTCATCTCTTATATATTAAAATAAGACATTCCCCAATAATGACTGACTCTTGATATAAAGCCAATTCCTCATCCCTCAAGTACAAAGTAGACACCTGGAGCAACTGTTGTATTTGGACAGAATTCTGACAAACTTCAGGCTTATTAACATGATCACAGTCTGAATTCCTTGGTGGCATCCCTCTTCTTATGTATGTAGGTTTGTGACTGACTGAGCAATAACAAGCTGATTGACTATATTTCCTCCTTTTTTTAATTTCTTGATCATCATCCTATTTTTAGAACTATTATAGAAAAAATGTGAGAGTTGGGCTCCTCTTTCTGTCTACTAGAAGCTTCCTGAAATAGAATTGAGACTAATACATAATTAATTGTATTAAAGATATTTCTTTCTTCATTTTATACTAGTTTACTATTTTTCATTGAATTTCTTCTTGATCATAAAATATGTTGGGTTGGTTTTTTTGTTTTTTTGTTTATTGTTATTTGGTTTTGGTTTAAAAAAATGTTTTTACATCTTAAAGAAAGTAGGTGAGAAACTGTTCCCACCAAGCATACAATCTGTCTGGAGTATCATGCACAAATCCCCAAACACATTAAAAATGACTCCAAGGATTTTAGATGCAGCTCCTAGAGTCTATTTGATCAATCATTTGCAATTCAGTTGGCATACTTGGAAATTTTTATGAACTCAGACAGCATATTCAAAGGAAACCTCTGGAGATTTATGCAGCTAAGAAACAGCCTTTGGCAGCAGAAGAGTCTGGTGCTGTCAAGGTTAAAATAACCCAGCACCCATCCCCTCACACTAAAAACTTAGTGGTCTATTCAAGTCAGAAGTACATTGGTTATTTTGAACATGAAATTGGCTTCTCTCCAGTCTTGTTCCTGGAAAATGTATAAATAAATATTAGTCTCTGCACAGATTCTTTCCCTGTTTTAGCTTCAGGGGTGCTAAAGAAGGTTATAGAGCGATTTCTGTGTCAAGAGAGTTGGAGAGGACAACTTGGAGTCTTTTGAGGTAAAAATCCTGACAAAGTTTCCTATATAGCTTGCCCAAAGCAAAAATTCTTGTGTCCAGGTAGTAGCTCATTTTTCAAAGCAAGAACCTTTTGATTAGATTATAGAATTGCTGGAGGGATTATTCTTTAATGTTTAAAAACATGATGTAGCCAAGTTCCAAAACAATTTCATAGTTAATAAATACAAAAGCATTTGGAAGATTTCACATCACGTAGTGTCTGGACAGTGAGTTTTGAGGTCAGGAAGACCTGGGTTCAAGTCTCATCTAGCACACATTACATGACCCAGGACAAATCACTTAAACCTCTTAAAGCCGCAGGCACATTTCTAAGACTTTAAGTTTCATGGAATCTGTTCATTTGTATTCTTGAGAAATGTTCTCATGAGATGTTCCTTATACTTTAAAATTATAACTTCCATCCAGAATGGTAACAAACAAACAAACAACAAAAATTAGAAGCCTTACCTTGGACTAGAAGTCCTCTGAATTCGGTTCTAATTTTTAGAGTGTAATTCTTTTATGCAAAGAATACAAGGTGATACAAAATAGGGAGCATTTCTGAGTTCAGGCAATATTATTTTTCTGTAGAAATTAGGAAAGCCATAGATTTTCATCAAAGCAAATAAAGTACTTATTACCCTGTTCAGTTCAGTGAGATTTTGTCAGCAATGATAAATCCAAAGTGTCTGTCTCAGCCTGGGAAGAATAAAACTGGAATGCAAATTCCACAGAAATCTAGAGGAAGGAAATTTCTTTCTCCTACCTTTTATCTTCTCCTTTCCCCATCAAACAACTCTAGTTTCAGAGACTGATAATAAAAATGGAAAATGTGAAGAAGTAATATTATGTAGAAGAAAGAGAATTGGAATAAAAGGGTTAGAATCTCCAGGTATAGGTAAGTTTCTTAATCATTCACAGCCTCAGTTTTCTCGTCTGGTAAATGGGGAGAATAATGTTTTTAATAAATAATTGATAAAATTGTTATGAATAAAGCACTTTAAACAAGTGAAGGGCAGTATGATTTAATGGATGTTTTTAAAGTCAATGAAATATCTATTAACTTCATCTCTAAATCACAGTAACTGATTCACTTAGTCATTTAGTCCTCAATTCTTTAGTCTATGATATAAATATCTTTAAGTTTCTGGGAAGCTGCTAAATTGCATTGATAGAGCAAGTTTCTTTACTAGTAGCTCATAACATTGATGAAATTATAAGTCTGGAAATTTTTTAGCTTTGTTTTTGTTCTTATTAGGTAATACTTTTTAAATTCTTCATTTCAGTTCATTGTATTTGATCCCATTTTGATACCACAAAAAAGTAAATCATAGTGAAAATGTGTCTGTTGAAGTTCAGGGAACAAAATACTGGAGTCGGAAGGACCTGAGTTCAAATCCAGCCTCAGACACTTAATTACCTAGTTGTGTGACCTTGGGCAAGTCACTTAACCCCATTCCCAAAGAGCTGTCCCTGATAGCAAAGAATTTTTAAAAAGAAAAGGAAAAGAGAAAGGAGAGAAAAATATCCAGCAACACCAACCAGTAAATTGAAAAAAAAAATGATGTTTTATGTAATTCTTCACATGTATTGATGCTGCTATTTGCAAAAGAAAGGAAGTGCTTCTACTATGTCTACTTTGAGGACAAACATATTCTTTATAATTTTGCCAGTCAGTTTTCATTGTTTTATGTTCATCATACTTTCTGTTTGTATTGTTGTAAGTGTTGTATGTATTGTTTTTCTTGTTTTACTCACTTTACTTCGCATCAGTTCATGTAACTCTTTCCATGCTTCTCTTTATCCATCATGCCTATCATTCCTTACAGCAAAAATAATATTCTGTGATATTCATTTCTTGCCATTTCACAATCTATAGACATTTGTTTCCAAATGTGCTGCCATAACTATTTTGGTACATATGTAACTTTCCTTTTTTGTCAGTGATTCCTTTGGGAAATATAGCTGTCAGTGGAACATAGTCATTTTATTTGAAGATGTCTATGGTGCTTTCCAGAATGATTTTACCACTCTACAACTTCACAAACAATATTAGTGTAATGCATGATTTTAGAGGGCTTTTCTTTCCACAGTGTCTTTTTTTTAGGGTTTTTTTTTTTTTTTGCAAGGAAAATGGGGTTAAGTGGCTTGCCCAAGGCCACACAGCTAGGTAATTATTAAGTATCTGAGACCGGATTTGAACCCAGGTATTTCTGACTCCAAGGCCAGTGCTTTATCCATTATGCCACTTAGCTGCCCCCACAGTGTCTTTAACTACACCTTTTCCTATCTTTTTATCTTTGCTACTTTTTGGATATGAGGTAAAGTCTCAGGATTTTTCTAATTTTATTTATTCTTTTTAATGATTGAGAACAGCAATGTCAATATCAAACAAAAAATGGAAAGCCACTAAACAATACATAAGGACACCTGCAGGTATATAAATTAACTTAGAAAACCACATAGTAACATTATCTGTTCTTATTGAATTTTTATTTATTTTAATAAATATTTCCCAATTACATTTTAACAGGTTTGGAATATACTTCCATTGGCTATGTATTTTACACCTCTGATTTAAAACATTCCTGATATGGTTATTAGTAGCTTGTGATTTTTTTGAGAACTTTTTGTTCATATTCTTTAGCCATTTATCTTTTGGAGAAAGTAGCAGTTTTAGATTTTTTTAAGTTCTACTTTTTTGAACCACACAATTTGTATCAAATTACCTGAATTAATATTCCAGTTTCATTGACATGGACATAGACCATAGAACATCAAAGAAACTTGGTGATCATCCATTTTATACCCCTAATTCTATAGGCGAAGTAATCTTATTTTGGCAGTATCAACTACCTTATTTGGAGTCCTGTCACCAACTATTTAGAGTAGTCAAAACCAAAATAATTAAAAGGACAAATGACTGAAAAACCTTAATTGTGATTTTTCTTCTGTAATACCTCAAAAGAAACCCCCTATTGTTTCATTGCTGTGGAGGCTCCCTTCACCAATGCAAATCTAAACACTGATGAACCTTGATAAAGTATATCAGGACTTTCTGTGGCCAGAAAAAAAATCATCTCTTGGTTGTCAGCCATCTGGTGATGAGCCTTTCTGAATGGCTGGCTATTGAATGACAGCCTGTTACTGGCCTATATTTAAAACCATGATATAGTACCTCTCAGTCTACCCTCTACCTACATAGCTTTCAGAAACTCAGGTTCTATGTGTGTGTATATATATATTACAATTATATATATATATATATATATATAATATGCTTTTATATTATATATATATATATATAGATATCTCACAGTATATTATCTAAGGATTACACACACACACATATATGGATATAAATTAACATCTAAGTAGTTAATGATTTTGTCCAACCTCATGCTTAGGGATTTACTGATACTGAGTTTTACCATACAAAAGCAAGAATAGCAGAATAGCTTGACATTTGATCAGCATTAAAGTGGTAAGAATCCAGGAATGAACTTCCTGCAAGTCAAAAGCCATATCTATCATCCTCTTCCTCTGTCTGTGAAGCTGAAATTTCTCCTGGGACTTTTTTCAAGGCAACTGTTGAAATACCTATTTTTCCCTATCTCCACTGATTCAGGGACCAAAAGAAAGATAGACTGATATCCTCTGGGAAACAGATTGAAAGAGTCATTGAGCAGTTATGTTTGCAAGGGGCAAAAAAGAAAAGACACCAGCAGTTGAAAGGGGTGGGATGGTGGTGATAGGAAAAAAAAACTCTAGGGAGTTTGGTGTAAGGTAAAAGAATGAGGCAGTTCTAGGAGTTAGAGAAATTGTGGAAACTTATGATAGGAACCACTAATTAGTGATTTGAGAAAATAGTGTGCCAATTGATGATCCATTTTCCACAGGTCATCAAATTGTATGTGGATCTATATTACTTAGCATCCATATTTGTAAGTAGGGAAGGAAAAGAAATAAATATATAACTCCCACTATACATTATAAATATTATTTCCTTTGATTTTTACAATAATCCTTCCAAGTAGATGCTGTTGTTATCCCCATTTTACAATTGAGTAAACTGAGGCAAATACATAAGTGACTTCCCTAGGACTACATACTAGTAAGTGAGGCTGCATTTTGTGTGGGATACAAATCCACTTAAAAAAAATATAGAGACTCCTCTGGCTTTCTGGAGAAAAGGACACTCTCCGAGTCTCACAAAGGTAATGAAGATCAAGGTAATGCCCCAAATTGATAGTCAAGAAAGATTATATGGCAATCCCCTCCTCCTCTCTATCATCTCTCTCTGTCCACTCATTGGTTAGTCTTCAGGGTTCCATTCTACTTGTGAAAATTACCCCAGCAACAAAGAAAAGCATGAAAGGTTTTCATAAAATATTACCTCATCATCCAAATGGTGAGAATAACCTTCAGGATTATTACTATTCTATTGAAGTAGTGTAACCGGTCTTGGAATGCAAGGTCTAGGAACAGTCTACTTATCATCAAACAGAAGGAGTCTTATGAGCTTCTTTGGAATGCAAGGTTTTTCTCATGGGAAAATGTCTACTATCCTCCTCAGAATCTTCAGTAAAAGTAGTCTTATTAAAAGTTAGGAGAGTGAGCCACCTGTTTAGAATACAAGGGGCTTTCTTCTAGAAATAGTTTAAGAATAATAATTTGTTCTTTCTTTAATATTTCTTAACTATGAGAGGACTTCAATAGGAATATTAACTCAAAAATGGTTTTATTGGCAATATTCCACCCAATTTGAACTCAGGTCTTCCTGACTAGATTTGGTATTGTAGCCACTGTGCCACATACCTGTTATTTAGGAGCAAATTGCTATCATGTAACTATGGGAAATCTAAGAATGAGTTACTGACCTTTCATTAGCATGAAAGTATTATCATGTTGTTTAGACTGTTTTTATACTAGGGCAGCTTAGGGGGAAAATATGTAGGGAAAGAATAAAATGACTGTTATTGAAAAGAAGGCAATGGAATTAGGATCATAGGATTATCAATGCAGATCTGGAAAGTACTTTAGAGATCATCTAATCCAACCACCTCATATTCCAAATGAGTAAACTGAGACCTAGGATTTTACGTAATTTTCTGAGGATCACACAGTGGAGATTTGAACCCAGCTCCTAGTTTTCTAGAACCAAGGTCTTCTGAATACCAATTGTGGTTTATTAATTAGTTAACATAAGACAGAGCCTTAGAATATATATATATATATATATATATATATATATATATGTATATCAGCTTCCCATTCAAAGTAAAAAAAAATGTATTTTGATAGAATTTCACATGTAGCATTGTTGGTGGATGGTCATCTGACCTTGGTTTGACTTTTCTAGAGATGCATGCTCACTACTCTGAGATAGCCCTTCTATCAGTAACTTTCACTGTTTGACAGTTGCTGCATTCTTTTTTTAGAGAATTCTCTTACTTTGAAATGGAAGTTTGATTTGGCAATTATAGGTTGATTCAAGAATCTATACTCAGTGTATTCACTGTATTCAGGAATCACTATACTCAGTGAATAGTAGAAAAAACATTGATATAAAACAGTACTACTCAACTACTCAAAACTTAGTACTCTCAAATATTACTATTGCTTTTGTGACTTTTTTCTTAGAGCTAGGCAAACTTTTTTTTTTAATTTTTAAACTAGGATTTGAGTTCATAAAGACATGCATTCTATTTAACCACAGAGCATGAAATTTTAGTAATTAACCATTATCATATATTTGTCTGATAGTTTTTATGTGAATTTGGGGAGGTTGCAATGAGATAATCTCTAAATGCATAGTCGTAAAGAAGGGAAGGAAGGTATCCAGTATTCATCTCCATGAGCTGCACATCAGAGTCTGGTTTTATTCAATGTAGAAATGTCAGGTTTTTTTTTTTTAATCTGGACAGATCATAAAATAAGAAAGTTTAAAGAATTATATGCTTTGGAACAGAGAAGGCCCCAGGGTGACTTGGTAAATATTTCAGTAAAAGTAAGGTTAGACATTTGTTTGAATAATAGATGTAATTTTGTTCTATTTCATTTTAGGAAACAAGTAAAGAAACATTTCAGTAGAGTAAAAAATATTGGAACTTATTACAAAAAGTAGTACAATAATCTCCTTTCCTTAATTGAAAAAAATTTACAGATGTCAAAATATGCAAAGTAGCTAAAATAGTATCAGTGGAGGCAGAGGGAATGTTCAGTAGTTCTATAAATGTTTAAGGAAATTTTCAGTTTGATTATTAGTAGCTTTGTTAGAAAGTTAATATGCTTTTCACTGCTTAATTCCTATTTTCCCTTTATCATTCATTATTCATTGTATTTCATGTGGTATCTGCCAACTTTCTAATTAATAAAGGTCAGTTTTGGTGTTTTTAAATCTAATCATGATCCTCCATAGTTTTGTGGGGTAAGGAGTATCCACTTGTGCCTGAAGGCCTGGATTACAAATGATAGACTTTATAAAATTACCATAGATACTATATTTTTGATCACCTTTAGGATTGACCTCTTTTCAATTAGAGTAATATGACAAACCTATATTTTAGCTATGTTTTTAAAATGAAACAATCTGAAATTATATTTATATGTATTTATGTATAATAAACATAGATAATACATTTTAAAGCTAGGACATGTTTATACATATACATATATATATATATTTATGTATGTGTATTCAATCATATGAATTATTCTATTTCTCCCTATTCTGCTTTTTTGAGGTACAAAAAACTGCCATTTTCTTAGCTTTTATCTACTAAAACTGGAGTTTTAGCTACTGAGTCCATTGTTAAATATAACAATTAACAAAATTTTATGACTTGCAAATGTTTTCATCACAGTTTTCCAGCCCTTCAACCTGCTATTCCCTGTCAGATAGATTTAATTTGCAAGCTATTTGGCTTTGCAAACTATGTTGAAAGCTAAATTGAACAGTGAGTTTAAGAGAAAGATTGTTGTCCATTCAAAAACAGCATGTACCCAAAGAAGGACTCTTTGAATATAAAGCAACTTGTTTTTTTTTAATTGTTTCATTTTTTAAAAAAAATCACTTATCTCTGGAACAATAAAATAAATCTCCGTGTAAATATGTATATTTTCATTTTTTAGGGGTTTGTGTGTGTGTGTGTGTATGTGTGAATATGTAAACAGTTCTCTGCTAAATGAAACATTGATTGCATAAAAAAATAGAAGTAGAAAGGAAGGAACTGCATTAAGGTAAAATTGATCAGAGGAAATTAAAGTATTTAACAATCTGAGCTGGTATACAAGAAATGTTTACAGATTCAGAAGGCTTCCATTGTGATCCTCTTTGAGGGGGAGTTAATGAATAAATAGTGATAAGAATTACAAAAAAAGAGAAGGTGTGTGTATGAACAAAGTCTGTACTGCTGGAGATAGCACAGAGAGTGATGCCATCATGAGTGCCATCAAAATCTAACAGGAAATATGCCTGAGAATCACATGCCTGTGAAAATCTATCCCATATACATTGCATTATGAAGGACTTGTTTATACAATTCTAGTCTCTGGTATCTAAAAGCACAGTAGGTCTAATCTATTACATTTTTCTTTAACAGTCATGTAGATCTTCACTAAATGAGGTTGGTTCTTTGAATATAATAGACATCTCAAGAAATAAATTGCAGTTTAAAGATTTTTTTCATCAATAAATTGTACCTTTCAAGTAGAGATAATGTTTGTCCTAATATAGAAGGGATTTAGAAATGATTATTGTCCTTGAGTTAAAGGCAGGTTTGATTTAATTTTGAATGGAATTATTTCCATTAACACATCAAAGACAAGTTGTTTCTTTTTTCTATGAGAAGATTGGCTTTTTTTCTCTCTGTGTTTCTTATTATTCTCCAATCTAATATATTTGTTGTTTAGCTATTTCAGTTGTATCCCACTCTTTGTGACCCTATTTGAGATTTCTTAGCAAAGATATTGAAGTGGTTTACCATTTTCTTCTCCAGATGAGAAAACTGAAGCAAATAGGGTTAAGTGACTTGCTCTGGATCATTCAATGAGCAAGTATCTGAAGCTGAATCTGACCTCAAGATTTCCTGACTCCTCTAATAATCTGTCCACTGTATCATTTTAACTGCCCTATTATGTGAACCCTAATAATTCTAAAGCATTAAGAAATGGTGTGAAATTCAAATAAAAAATAGGGATTACTAATCTGTATATAAACTTTCCCCAGACTGCATATTGCCAGTTTAAAAATGTAATGGCATAAATATTTCGTAATTTTTTTTTTATTTTGTTAAATGTTCTTCAGTTACATTTTAGTTTGATTCAGGCCACACTTGGGAGTGTTGTGGGTGAGAGTTTAACACTGACACTTCTTGTATAAAGGATCCACAGTAGTAGCAATAGTAGAATTGGAAAACTGTCCTCCAGATTTGGTGTTCCTATGGATTTGAATTCTGAAGTGGCTGGTGTAATGGAAGGAACACTAGACTTTAGTGAATAAAAGCTAGGCAGGAACTGAGGCAAGGGGATGACCCAGTTTGCCTTCACAAAAGAATCTGGGAGGGGAAGACCCTTAGAGTTTCCAGCCAGATCAGAAACAATTGCTGTTTAAGCTCATTCTGTGAAAGCCAGATTTGAGTTTAAAGGCCACTAGTAAAGTAGCTCTATTTGAATCTCAATGAACTTTATCAAAGCCTGTTTTTTCATAGCTGTATTTCAAGAAATCATAAATGAAAAACTACATAAGACAAGACTTGATTGTCTCAGTTTCTGAAAAATAAATAAGTGTGAGCGGGAACTCTAGCCCCCAAACCTCAAGATATCTTCTGAAATGTAAAAGTTTTCTCAAACAGAGACCTGGGAAGGCCACAGTCCATTACTGTTTCCAGGGCCATTGCCAGTCATCTTGACCTATGTCTTGCCACTGGACTCTGATAACCATGGAAGAGAGACTTGCACAGATCTACTTCACTTAAATCCAATTCACTTGCATATCAAAAATTCTTGATGTCATTGGTCTTCTTAAAGAATGAAGGAACAAGTACACTGAACTTAATCTCAAGAGGAATCTGAGTTCTATACCCAACTGCTTAGCTCTGAGGGGATCACTTAACCTTTCTTGGCCTTAGTTTCCTCATTTATAAAATAAGGGGATTAGACTTGATGAATTCTGAGGTCCCTTCCTGCTCAAAAATCTAGTATCCTGTACTTCATTATCTATTCTTTGAAACTGTCACTGGTATTTCAATTGCTCTGAATTTAGTTTCCTTTCAGTGATCTTTTTTTTTCAAGGCAATGAGGTTAAGTGGCTTACCCAAGGCCACAGGGCTAGGTAATCATTAAGTGTCTGAGGTCGGATTTGAACCCAGATACTCCTGACTCCTTAGGCCAGTGCTCTATCCACTGTGCCACCTAGCCGCCCCTTCAGTGATCTTTTAAATTACATTGTTGAACCACTAGCTGTAATGTTCTTTTTGTTTTGCTTATTTCTGCACTTGCTAACTCAAATCATTTCTCTAAATTTCTCATATCTACTATTTCTTACTGTACATTATAATATTCTTTTGCTTATATACTATACTTTTATTTGTTTGTGTGTCCTTAGCAGTCTTGCCCTAGGTGTTGTTTCTGGTACTTTGTTATCACAGAGAGCATGCTCTGTATATTTTGATATCTATTAGACATTTGTTCAAACTTCTTATTCTTTGCATATGTGGTTAGGAGTGGAATTTCTGGAACAAAGAATATTGAAGACAGTTTCATTAGCTTTCCTACAAAATTATAAATTGATATCCCTAATAGGTTGATCATTTAATGGGTAGACCAATGGTATATTAATGTCTGTCTTCCCATTATTTCTCCCAAATTAATTGTTCCCCCTTTTTTGTTATCTTTTCCAGTTTTTAGATTAGTAGTTGAAATCTCAAAATAACTTTTAATTTTCTTTTATCTTATTTCTAGTGATTTGAAATGTGTTCATGTGGTTATAGAAAATTATTCATATCTTTTGACTACTTTTTTTATAGGGATGCAATGTCATTTCTGTTTTATTTCAAAGACAGACTTTACATTTGAATATTTGTCTCTTATCTTTTTTAGAGGGAGTTTCTGATGTGGAAACTCTCTCTACCAGAGCATATTTGGAACAGTTTTACAATTTATAGTATTAGAGAGTTACAAGAGGCTATTGTTGTTGTGATTGTTTGTCCTTTGTGAAGAGGACCAATAAGAGGACCATCACAGGTGATATCTTGGCTCTTTCATGAATTGGATTTAAGCGAGACAGAGTTGCAAAAAGTCTTCAACCTCACTCTCACTTCCCAGGTCATTGAAGCCTAGTGCCAAGTCAAAAATGTCAGGACAGAAGTCCAGGATGTAGTCGATGTCCTTGGTATCCATGTTTGGCCAAGTTCTAAATGCACCACAATGCCTGCTTCAGCCATCTTCTTGATTCTTGAAACAAATTATTTTTACCCATCCATTCCCATTGGGGAAAGTCTTCACATACTTGGTTGGTATCCCCCAACTAACTGACCTGTTTGAAGCCTTTTGGTTACCCTCACCCTGGTTTAGTTTATCTGCCAAGATATTATTTTACTGACATTGTGACCACTGTGCATGCTACAATTTCTTGGAGCCATAGATGAGAGTAGGGGGCACAGCCCTGAAAAAGCCTTGCCACATCCTGGGAGAGTCTGAGAAGTAAGATAATAGGATCTCATAGCAATTATGCGGCTTCACTGCTCTGTCTATTATATTGTCCCACAATGGATTAGCTACCTCAGAATCCAAATCCAAAGCATCACTGAGACAGAGGGAACAATAGAAGTTATAAATTCTGATTTTCTATTAATACTATTACTATTGTTACTTATTGTGGCAATATGCAGTTCTGTTACAGGTTTAACTGAAAAACAAATGGTCAAAAGATCCAAATCCATAGCATTATTGGGTCAGAATGAACACTAGAATAGTTATCTAGTACTTGCTTCCATCTTATTTTATTAAAAGTTTTTTGATCTTGGAAAAAGTTGAGAAGTGGGGAATAGTTTCAGGAAAGATAGTGAGTTTTGTATTGGATATGTTGAATTTAAGATATTTGTATGATATAGAGTTTGAGATGTCCAAAATGCAGTTGATGAAGAGAGAGACTGAACCTAGATGTGTAGATCTCATTGTCACCCTCACTTTAATTGAACCCGTGGGCATGAATGAGATCACCAAGTGAGAAAGTAGAATAAATATTTATTGAATAACCTGTGAAATTCAATTATATGTGTGGAAAGTCAAGCATTATCATTTATTTATTCTTGGCCAATAATGCTTTAGTGAAAAAATCTTTCCTTATATCAGCCTTAAGAATACAGATCTATAGAGAGGGCAGTCTGGTCTAGTCGAAAACAGTGTAGGGTTTGATTTCAGAGGACCTCAGTTTAAATCTCACTCTTTTTTAAAAAAAAAATTTATTTAAGGTAATGGCTTAAGAGTGACTTGCCCTATTCCAAAATATTCATAAGAACTCTTTTTGTAGTGGCAAACAATTGGAAATTAAGGGGATGCCCATCAATTGGGGAATGGTAAACAAGTTATGGTACATGAATACTATGGAATACAATTGTTCTATAAGAACAGGATCTAATGCTGAACAAAGGTAGTAGAACAAAGAGAACAATGTGCACATCAATGACATTGTGAGATGAACAACCTTGATGGAAGCAGCTCCTCTCAGCAGTGGACAATGTTGTCCCCATTCAGAGGTAAAGAAATGAAACAAAACAAAACACACACACACACACACACACACACACACACACACACACACAAACAAAACAACTCTTCAGAATCTGTTGAACACTTTATAAAAATTATCTCATGTTTCTCTTTTCTTTAATCCTAATCCTTCATAACAAAAATAACTAATCTGTAAACATGTTTGTCAAAAATATGTTTGTGTAACCAACCTAGCTGTTCGCCACTGAGGGGAGCAAGGTAGGAAGGGAGGGTGAACAGAAATTTTGTAACTTAAAAATATACACATGAGGGGCAGCTAGGTGGCACAGTGGATGGAGCACCAGCCTTGGATTCAGGAGTACCTGAGTTCAAATCCTGCCTCAGACACTTAACAATTGCCTAGCTGTGTGGCCTTGGGCAAGCCACTTAATCCTATTGCCTTGCAAAAACCTAAAAAAAAAATACATGTGCATATAACTGAAAATGAATGAATAAATAAATAAATAAATAAATAAATAAATAAATAAATAAAGAACGAGAAAGGAAGGAAAGAAGGAAGAAAGGAAGGGAGGGAGGTACAGACTTGCCCAAGATCACACAGCTAGTCAATTATTAAGCCTTTGTGGCTGGATTTGAAGTCAGGTCCTCCTGACTCCAGGGCTAGTGCTCTATCTACTGAGCCACTTAGCTGCTGCCGCCCCACCCCATCCTACTCTTACTGTTTTTTATTTGTTTGTCCTTGGGTACATTGCTTCCTTTTCTGGACTTTACTTTCTTCATCTGCGAAAGGGGAGGTCTTAACTAGGTGATGTCTCTGATATCTTTCAGCTTTAGATCTATGATTCTAAGATCTAAAACTATAATAAATTGTTCTTTCTGTCTGTCAGTGTTGGCCAACACTTGATAACCATGACATATCCATACATACTTTCACATGCACTCACAAGTATAGCAGCAGTAAGGCTAATTTTCTTTATATTAAATTTATATATATATATGCACACTATTATTTATTTTGAATTAATAAATGCTTAGAATAAAATATACTTCATTATTTAACTTTTGTATTCATCATTGCTTTTGTACAATGACTGTCATGTCACTTAACCGTATCTTAAAGTATAATAATGTCCTTGAGAAGGAGCAATATGTAACTCATTCACACAAAAGAAAAAGATTAGCTAAGAAAGCACCCATTTTAAATTGATATTTTTGCCCATAAATTATGTTAACAATTGTTCATATGCACAGATGAGTACAAATCAGATGCACAGAAAAATACTCTTTTCGTTTGTTAGCCCACTAGTTGTGCTATACTAAGAGAAAGCAGTAATAGTAAACATCATTGAAACTAAGAAATACTACTATAAGAAGAAAATAGAACATTCATAGAGCTTTCTAACAAAATAAACATAACAATACCCTCCCCAAAGACAGAACTGTTCTAATGAAAGGCAGACCCTTTCTATAACAGAAATAGATTTATTTATTTCCTGAAAGCAGTTAGTAGTACACGTAGGAACAAAACAGTATTACAGAATAATAATATAGATTCAAAGAAAGACTTAAAAAAAAAAACCTGTTCTTTGGAAACTGTCATTCTACACATGTAGCATAATTACTAGCTGGAATTCTGAGAGCACATCTGAGGGCTAAGAGATTACTTTCCTGAATTACTGTGGAAACATGTTTTTTCTGGGCTGAAAGCATCCCTTTATTTATTGGGGTGTATTTTTTCCATGGACCTGCATTCAGGTAGCCTCTTTGTGAACCATATCTGCTGAAGAATCAAGCCAGGATGATGTGCTTTTAAATGTGTTAATTTATTTTTTAAAAGGAAAACCAGATGTTCCCATTTTAGTGGTAGCTGTTTAAATCAGGGATGCAAATATAAAGCTGTTACTCACAGATCCACTACCTTTCCAGTTCAAAAAATCAGAGGGCGTGGGCCCCAATTTAAGAATGAAGGACAAATCTATACTTCTTCCTTTTGTCTTTGGCAATCCTAAGGAAAATTTGCTTTTGTCAGAGCATTCCTTGCTATCTCTACACCCCTTTTACCCCCTTTCCCATTCCTAGGTCCAAAAGAAGCTGTAATTTGATCTGAAATTTCTCCTAACAAAGGTAATTGTTAACTTGACTCTGGTTGTGATGCTTCCAGCTGCAGGGGACATTTTGACAAACACCTGTTAAAAGTACAGTTGATTCATTTGCATGTATTGTCATGTTTTCAGCTAAGCTTATTTGATTTTGTGGAAACAAGATCCTTGGTAAGTTTGAATCAGGCTATATAAACTTATAATGTCTTATTTTACCATTTATAATAATGGTGCAATTAATGCATTTGCATATTTATATATTTTATATATATATGATATATATATATATTTCACTTGAACCCTAAAATAACTGTTATGTAGGAAGAGCAAGTTCTGTTATTCCTATTTTACAGATGTGAAAACTGAGGCTATTCTAATTAGTATTTACAGTAATTCAATTGTATGTTGGAGCTAAGTATAAATAATATATATATATATATATATATATATATATATATATATATATATATATATATATATAAAATTCCATCACTTCAGCCAGATTCTGTTCTTTGTGACTTTGCTTAATAATGGCGATATAAATTCAAAGAATGAAGAAATGTTCGCTCTCAACAAAGGTAGGTCCTATCAGAAGAGATGTACATATGTGCTCTACCCTACTATACTTTACTTTATCATTTTATATTATCCTACAACATACCGCACCTACACTGCACCAATCACATCACCTTAACACCAGTGGGTACTCTACCATGCCAATCTATACTATTGTTGTTAGGTTCATGTCCAACCCTTCATGAACCTTGTGAAAATTATGTATCTAAATCTTATATTTCTGATCAAAAACTGATTTTGAATGTTGTCTCTGTGTAAAATTTAACTGCATGCCTTCATTTCAAAGTCAATTTGACCTGTCAATACTATTTGGTCAGGTTTGTAATAGAACCAATAAATTCCTTTCCAAGATAAGAGACTTGTTGGATGAGGAGATTATATGTTTGTTTGCAAACAAATACTATATGTTTGTCTGTAAATATTCCCTCTCCAGCCTAAGTGGAATTCTTAACTATAGGAATTTGATGTGACTGTTATAACTTATAAGAAGATCATAATGTATAATTATGTCATCTATATAAAATCTCATTGGTTGCAAAGAGTTTTATGGTTTTTTCTTTTGTATAAATATGCCTTCAAAAAACTCTGTATCAGGGTTGACATCTTTAATGATGCCTTTCACCTATAAGTTTTTCAGTAAATCTTAGAGAATAAAACTTCATGTAGAACATAAAATTTTCTTTTACATAATTTTTAACCCAAGAACTAAGGTTCACACTTTATTTGGGATTTTCTTGGAAAAGATGCTAGAGTGGTTGACCATTTGCTTTTCCAGTTCATTATACAGATGAGATACTGAGGTAAACAAAGTTAAGTGACTTGCTAGGAAGTGTCTGAGGTCAGATTTGATCTTGGGAAGATGAGTGTTCCTGGCACTAGGCTTAAATATGCTGTGTCACCTAACTTCCCACTATACTATATTATACTGCACTATATACACTATTATACTACACTATTGCTATTCTCTACTGTATTATACTATTCTTTTTTCTCTTTTAAAAAACAATTCAACATTCATTTCAGTGAAATTTTCTCCCTTCTACTCTTTTCTCTTCCCACCATGGGATAGCAAGTAATTTGATACAGTTTTTATATGTATAGTCGTATTACATGTACTTCCATATTAGTCAAACTGTGAAAGAAGAATCAGAACAAAGAGGGAAAATCAAAGAAGAAAAATCAAAAAAACAAATTAAAAAGATGAAAATAATATGCTTTGATCTGCATTCAGATTCCATAGTTCTTTCTCTGAAGGTGGATGACATTTCCATTGTAGATTGTCTAAATTCTAGAAAATTTGATGATAAGAGCTGTCTATCATTAGTTGATTATCACACAGTGTTGCTGTTAAGGTATACAATGTTCTCTTGGTTCTATTTACTTCACTCAACATTAGTTTATGTAAGTCCAGATTTTTCTGAACTATGCCAGCTCGGCATTTCTTATAGATAAATAATATTCCATTATATTCATATATCATAGCTTGCTCAACCATTCCTCAATTGACGGGCATTCTCTCAGTTTCCAAGTCTTTCCCACCACAAAAAGATTATGAATATTCTTATACATATGTGACTTTTCTCTTTTTTGTGATCTCTTTGGCATATAGACCTAAATAGTAGTGTTGCTGGATCAAAAGATATGCAGTTTTAATCTCTTTTGGGCACTTTACTATACTATATACTTGACTATTTAATCCTATCCTATATTCTTTGCTATACTCTACTATTTTATATTTTACTACACTAGCCTAGCCTACACTCTATGTTATTCTATACTATACCATATTCTTCTGTACTATACTGTATTGTTCTATACTGTACTATTCCATTCTGAACTATACTATTGCATATCCTATCATTTAATCTATTCTATTCTATTCTATTCTATTCTATTCTATTCTATTCTATTCTATTCTATTCTATTCTATTCTATTCTATTCTATTCTATTCTATTCTATTCTATTCTATTCTATTCTTCTCTACAAGATGACTCTATTTGTTTTACAGCTAGTCCTGTTTTTTTATTAGAGTTAGTTTAGAGTTCTGCCTCTTGTTGCCACTGTTCACTGGCATCCCAGCTATGCTGTGCTCCTTGGAGTTGTGTTTAATAGTTCTGGTTTGGAGTTTCTTTTGCCTGCTCTAATTACAGTTGTCCTAGTTCTGTTAGTCCAATCTTACTATCATGTTAGCTTTTTTGCATAAATGTATTATTCTGTTGAATCATATCTTTCAGTTAATTAATCTCTAAGTGTTTTCTACATAAATTACTAATACCAATTTCCCAATCTGAATTGTATAGTTGATTTTTTTTCTTTTTAAGAAAAATCTTGTGCCAAGATACACAAGCTTGGTGTCCAGTCATGTCCAACTCTTCATGACCCCATTGGAGTTTCATGGTTAATATACATAGTGGTTTGCTATTTCCTTCTTCAGCTTATTTTGCAAATGAGGAAACTAAGGAAACTGGAGTTAAATGACTTGCCTAAGGTCAACTTTGCCTGTGTCTGGGGCCAGATTTGATCTCAATGAGTATTGTTGCCTCCAATCCTGCATTCTGTCTACTGTGCCACCTAGCTGCCCCTGTTTCCCCTGTGACAGGTGGGAATTCTTAGCACTATCCCAACATTTTTCTTATTAGATGTAATCTTGTTCTATCAGACCTATTAATCTATCTTTTCCTGGTCTTTTTATAAAGTAATCTAATGAATTTGCTCTTATTCTTAATTTCATGTCATGTGAAAATTTGATAAGCATGTGATCTTTGTGACCATGCCAATAAATGATTACTATATTGACTAGAACAAGAAGAGCTCAGTAGTGTACAATAGAGACCTATCTCAAGGTTACTGTTGATCATTTTAGGCAAAATATTGGGTAAGTCATTTACCCAATTTCAATTACTAACATTAATATTACATGATAATAGATAATTAGATAGACTATCAATATGTAGATATCAATATGTAGATAGAAGATAGACTAATTTATTAAGCACTTTGCACATGCCAGATACTGTGCTGTGCTAAACACTGAGGGGACAGAAAGAAGACGATAAAATGAGGAAGATCACATATAAAGGAGGAAGAGGCTGGGGTTCAGGTTGCTTACTAGAGTGGGAGTGAAGTAGTAGGTGTCCAGGTGGATCAGACAAGAGGTAAGTGAGTAGCATTGTGGGGACTTATTTATTTTTTTGTAAGGTAATGGGGTTAAGTGACTTGCCCAAGATCACACAGCTAAGCAAGTATTAGTGTCTGAGGTCGTACTTGAACTCAGGTCCTCCTGACTCCAATGTCAGTGCTCTATCCACTGTGCCACCTAGCCAACCTTGAGACTTTTAAAAATATGGCAATTCTAGGCAAATACTCAGCAATCAAAACTGGCCTCGGGGAGATGTTATTCTGGAGGTTGGGGAGCTGGGGTGGGTGGGGAGGGAAGCAGGAAGAGATTGCCAGTGTGGAGTAGAGTAGAGCTGAGACAGCCAGGAGAGAAATGAGCCATGTGACTGAGATTTCTGATGATAGCGGCAGTTCCAAGCAAGGACTCACATTTATTATGTCTACAGTATTCCCCTGATCTATCAGACTATTAAGCCTGTCAGCAAAGGAAATGAGGTTAGCCTCGTCTGACTTATTCTAATGATACATCCCAGTTCTCATTCCTAGCATTTATCATCTTTTTACTTTCTAAATGCTTGAAAATGATCCATTTGAGAATTTGAACACAGTGCTTGGCAAATAATGAATTTTATGGTTAATGATTGTTGATATGAGTTCTGTTACATGTCCTCATTGTTTTGAGGATAAAGTTAGATAATGCATGAAAACTTCTTTGCAACTCTGAAGTGACACTTACATTTAAATCCATTGCCACCATCTTCATTGTCATATCTGGATGATAGAGAAGCTGTCCCAACCTGCTCCTACTGTTGCTAAAATCAATTTTTGTGAGGCCAGTTAATGGAATACTATAGAGGTTTTGTTAACAGTCACTACTACCCTGTTGGGCTTATAGCTGCTGTTCCAAATTGGACCAAATAATCTATAAAGTTTCTTCTATCTGTAGCAGTCTATGATTCTAAAAATCAAAGACTATGCTTTCCTAGATGGTGATAGTGCTGATTCAAACAACAATGTTTTTTGTTTTGCTGAACTCACTAGACTCTTAATAAAATCCACAGCAACCTGTGTTTTTATGAATATAATAATTAGGTTGATGGTTAACATATCCTTGGTAGTGATAATATATCAGGTTTCATTAAATAAATGATAACTTGTTATGAACAAAAGAAGTTTATTTTTCCTTATGTGTTTTCACTCTCATAAATACATTAAAACTACTTTATAAGTGGGTGTTCAACTAGACATCTGTTTTGGTGGGAGAATTTCTGAAAACAAGTTATGAATTCTAGTAAATATCGCTCTGGGCAAAACCTTCTTGCTTTCTCCTTCCCTGGAGAAGAGAAACTGTAACTGGTATGTTTGTACAGCCACAAGTGAGCCAAGGTATCCAGGCTTGATTCTGTTTCAGGTTTGAAGTAAGCAAGTATGAGTGTGGGGTGCTGATTTGTGGCTTAAAAATCAGGAATGATCCAGGGGCCTTTGAATGGGAACTGAGATAGTGAGGGGGCTTGGGTATTCTTTCTGTCTATGTCTCTTTGACTCTCTTTTTCTGTTCCTGTCTATCTTTCTGGAATTTACAAGAGGAGGAGTGAGGCTGGATTGGATTGTAGCTGTGATTAGTAAAAAAGATGGTGAAAGTTTAATCTTTCCTCCATCACCTTCTGTCTGCAGGTAGCAGAAATTTACTTTTACATTTCTCTTTTTTCTTTAAGATCCCATTAATTTCTGATTTTGACATTAAACCAAAGCTTATCATTACTTCTCTGCAACTGCTGATAGTTTCATCCTACAGGAGTACAATGGTGAATAGTTTGTAATACACAGAATCAAACTAGGCAGAGATTTAAAGGCTGTTCTAAAATACCTGGAGTTTTTTGTTTTTTGTTTTAAAATTTTGGGTTAGAGGCTTGTACTAATTTCATGATCTTGATATTAGTAATAATTCTTGTAAGCTTTTCAATAGCAGGAGACACTAATTTCATGACTTTACAACCAGCCCTTGCTACCCTGCCCCAATTTTATTGAGTCATGAACAAAGAGACTTGTATTAACAAAAGAGGCAAGCTCCTCAAAAAGAATTCATTCCCTATTTTTTAGGCAATTTATAGTTGTCCCAGGACTTTAAATAATATGTCCAAGTAGCTAAGTAAAAAAAAAAATTAATAATAATCTGTTCTTTGTTAAATGCAAAACATTCTTTTCATGGTATTCTCACTCAGGATGTACTCTCAGCCCTCTAGTGAGATAAAGGGAATCTAGAAGTGTTGCTTATTGCATCTTTGGTTATGCTACCTACCTATAGTTCTAAGGAAGTTCATAGTTCAGGAACAATTTAGTTCAAATTCAGCTTCAGACTGTTTTGTTTTTTTATTTTTTGAACCTTTTAAAAAAGTTGCTTATTTGCATAATATCGGCAAGTTATCTCTGCCTCAGTTTACTCACTTGTAAAATGAGGATGCTAATAGTTCCCACCTCCCACTATTGTTTAATCACATGAAATAATATTTGTAAGTGCTTTGCATAATGTCTGACCCACAGTAGGTACTTCATAAATTCTTGCTCCTCTCCCTGTTTCTTAATGGAGTCTCACTTTTGTTTCCTGATGACATTCCCCTTCATTACTAAAAGAATTATTCGCTTGATATATATGAAGTTGATTGTTTTTTTTTAGTGAAGATTTGTATGACTCAGCCATATCAGACACTATGGTTTAGCCAGGAACACTGAGAGAATCTGAACACCAATTTATGGTAGATATAATCATAGAAGTAAATTTGTGTTGATTTACATCTAAAGGACACGTATGTGAATTTGAGAAGAGAAGATATTTTGATTTTATGTTGGCTTCTTTCACTGGTAAAATAAAACTGTCTGGGAAGGGACTTCATTCACTTATTTATCTTTTGCCACTTACATATCTTCCTTGATGCTACTGATCTTGATAACTATTTGAAACACTCTCTTTTGGTCCATCCTTTGACATTTAGTCTCTTCCTGTTCTCTGACAAGATGTGCTAAGGAATATCTCATCTGCCCTCTCACAGAGGATCCTGCCAAGTATTATTAGCCAGGGATTACTGAGTCATAGAGACATTTGTAGCAGAGGTATTGTTGTCAGGCCAAAAGGGCAAAAGGTAAGTTTCCTGTGTCTTGACTGTTTAATCTATTATTTTATTCCTGATGCTTTTATTACACTCTATTTTTGCTAATGTCTTCATTATTTAATGCATTTTTAAAATTCCTGATGGTTTTAAAAATTGTTATCTTATTTATCTTTTCTTTTAGTGACTCAGTTACTGTCTGTACTTTGACCTATTCACCTAAGTGGTCTCCTATATTTGCCCAGGTTTTAGTCTCTTTTTTTTAATGCTCAGAAAAATATACTTAAAGCTTAAAAGAATTATGGTAAATTGGATCATTCTACAATGTGATTGAGTTCAATAAAATAAAGAAGCAATCAAAACATTTAAAGAAACTGAGTTGTAAAAACACATTAGTAATGGCACTAGGAGAGAGGCAATAGGGAGTAGTGGATATAGGTTTTTTCCTCAGGGTCAGTAAAATCTGGGTTCAAACCCTGCTTCAAAAACACTGACTGTGTGAACCTGAGTAAATCACTTAAATCTCTCAATGTCAGATACCTTAAGAAAGTAAATTGCAGGAATGGTCAGGGGGCACAGCGGATAGAGCACTGGTCCTGGAGTCAGGAGTACCTGGGTTTAAATCCGGCCTCAGACACTTAATAATTACCTAGCTGTGTGGCCTTGGGCAAGCCACTTAACCGCACTGCCTTGCAAAAACCTAGTAAAAAAAAAAAGAAGTAAATTGCCAAGCAGCTACTGATCACAGTGATAGAGGATCTGAACTTCACTGCTGCCACAATAATAACAACAACCATAACCACCAAAGCAAATGAATTTAAAAATCAGAGTTTATAGATCAGGAGATAGAGAATTTAGATTGTGCTTGAAGGTTAACAGGTCTACTTTGTTTGCCCTCAACCAACAATCCACTATGTTTGTTGTTTCACTCTCATATTTGCAAATAATAATGTATGATTTGCCCAAGGTAAAAGAAAGAAGTGTCACTCCTAATACTCAATTAGAATAATGAAATCATTAATTTTGTACCTAAGGAGCTCTCAGAGGCCATTTAGTCCAGTGATATCAATCTCAGATGGAAACAGGGACAAATAAACCATGCATATGGTCCATGAGGTCTATATATTAACTTAGGAAACCACATATTGTCATGTGTTGGAGGGAATGAGGCAAATTTAGGACACATTCATGGTTGGTGGAACTGTGAACTGATCCAACCATTTTGAAGAGTAATGTAGAATTATATTTAAAAAGTCATAAAACTGTGTATACTCTTTGATCCAACAATACCACTATTAAGTCTGTTTCCCAAGGTAATCAGGGAAAAAGGAAAAGAACCTATATCTTCTAAAACATTTCTACTATCTCCTTTCATAGTATCAAATAACTGGAAATTGGGGAAAGATGCTGTCTTTCTCCATAGACAGAACTGATATATAGAAGTATGCATAGTGTGGTGTTATAATTCTTTGTCAAATGGTGGCCTGGTATAAGTATGAGGAGGGAGGAAGGAAGACAGTTTGAAACTTTAAATGTAACAAAAATTGATTAAATTAAAGAAAAATTATGTTCTATTGTATTTTTATCTGTTTTCTTAAATATTTCCCAGTTACATTTTAATCTAACATGGGCAGCTTCTGAGATAATTGTGTGGGCTTGAGTGTTTATTATCTTGGGTGTAAGCATAGGATTTTAGGATGACAAAGTTCTCATCTAGTTCAAAACCCTCATATTACAGATGAGCAAACTGAAGCCCACTATCCCACTGATAAGTGACAGAGTTAGAATTTGAACCTGGCTCCTATGACTAATCTAATTTCTTTTCCACAACAGTCTGCTTTGAAATCATCAATATTAGGAACACTCTCTATTCAGAATATTATTTCACTGAATTCACTGTCCATTTAGATATTCAGATGTAAAATCACATTATTTTAAAGGGCTATAAAGCAACATTATTGGGTAACCTTGAATTCTTCAGTAATTCAACTCAATTTGTAAGATGTACAATCTTAGTTATACATAAAGTTGTAATTTTGGCTTGTCATCATATGTACTTGACCACAAAGCTCCCAAAGTACTCTGTGTATATTTTAGTAAGTAACTGCTCAGGAATCTGTATAACTGAAATTAGACATGGAGTTCAAGCAACCTTTTCATAATATGTTTAGGAGAAGGTCGTTTTTATCTTATGGGCAAGAAAACACACACATAAACACATAGATACACACACACACACACACACACACACACACAGGAAAGTACATTTTATTTTATGCTGAGATGACAAGCAGGCATATTTTTAATAGAAAATTATTATTTCTCCAAGGAAGGAATGATAAACAAGGAAGTTATTCAGTCAGAATAGAAAATGTAGCTTATTCCATCAATGACTTTTTATCCTCAAATCCTGATATTTTAGGATTACAAACTACTATATTAAGTGTTCAATAATAATAGCTTTTTACTTAAATCACTAGGATTTGCTTTGCATATAGGTGTGTGACATATGCTCTAGAATAAGCAGGTTGAAAAATAGGTAAGCAACTGATATGCTTAGTAGATTGCCTAACACATTTTAGGCACTTAATAAATGTTTGTTGAATAGAATTAATTGCTCAGATTCTTATGGACCTAAAGAATCAGTAAGACAACTTTTGTGACTCAGATTCAATATATGTAATAAAAAAGGTAAGATACATGGTATGGTTAAGTAGAGGAGCTATAATGTAGTGAAAAGAATATGGATTTTATAGTTTCAATCCTGCCTCTAACATTTACTAGCTATATAACTATATGGACAATTTATCTTTTCTGTGTCTTGGTTTCTTTTTTTTTTAATTTTTATTAAAGATATTATTTGAGTTTTACAGTTTTCTCCCAATCTTGCTTCCCTCCCCCCACCCCCACCCCACAGATAGCACTCTGTCAGTCTTTACTTTGTTTCCATGTTGTACCTAGATCCAAACTGGGTGTGATGAGAGAGAAATCATATCCTTAAAGAGAACAGAATTCTCAGAGGTAACCAGATCAAACCATAAGACATCTGGGTTTTTTTCCGAATTAAAGGGAATAGTCCTTATACTTTGTTCAAACTCCACAGCTACTTATCTGGATACAGATGGTACTCTCCTTTGCAGACAGCCAAAAATTGTTCCCAATTGTTGCGCTGATGGAGTGAGCAAGTCCTTCAAGGTTGAACATTACTCCCATGTTGCTGTTAGGGTGTACAGTGTTTTTCTGGTTCTGCTCATCACACTCAGCATCAGTTCATGCAAATCCCTCCAGGTTTCCCTGAAATCCCTTCCCTCCTGATTTCTAATAGAACAATAGTATTCCATGACATACATATACCACAGTTTGCTAAAACATTCCCCAATTGAAGGACATTTACTGGATTTCCAATTCTTTGCCACCACAAACAGGGCTGCTATAAATATTTTTGTACAAGTAATGTTTTTACCCTTTTTCTTCATCTCTTCAGGGTATAGACCCAGTAGTGGTATTGCTGGGTCAAAGGGTATGCACATTTTTGTTGCCCTTTGGGCATAGTTCCAAATAGCTCTCCAGAAGGGTTGGATGAGTTCACAGCTCCACCAACAGTGTAATAATTTCCCAGATTTCCCACATCCCTTCCAACAGTGATCATTATTCTTCCTGGTCATACTGGCCAATCTGAGAGGTGTGAGGTGGTACCTCAACGAAGCTTTAATTTGCATTTCTCTAATAATTAATGATTTAGAGAATTTTTTCATATGGCTATGGATTGCTTTGATCTCCTCATCCGTAAATTGCCTTTGCATATCCTTTGACCATTTGTCAATTGGGGAATGGCTTTTTGTTTTAAAAATATGACTCAGTTCTCTGTATATTTTAGAAATGAGTCCTTTGTCAGAATCATTAGTTGTAAAGATTGTTTCCCAATTTACTACTTTTCTTTTGATTTTGATTACATTGGTTTTACCTGTGCAAAAACTTTTTAATTTAATGTAATCGAAATCATCTAATTGGTTTTTAGTGATGTTCTCCAACTCTTCCTTAGTCATAAACTGTTCCCCTTTCCATAGATCTGACAGGTAGACTAGTCCTTGATCTTCTAATTTGCTTATAGTATTGTTTTTTATGTCTATGTCCTGTAACCATTTGGATCTTATCTTGGTAAAGGGTGTGAGGTGTTGGTCTAATCTAAGTTTCTTCCATACTAACTTCCAATTATCCCAGCAGTTTTTATCAAAGACTGACTCTTTGGGTTTATCACACAGCAGTTTACAATACTCCTCTCCTGCTTTTACACCTAGTCTATTCCACTGGTCCACCACTCTATTTCTTAGCCAATACCAAACAGTTTTGATGACTGATGCTTTATAATATAATTTTAGATCTGGTAGTGCTAAGCCACCTTCGTTTCCATTTTTTTTTTCATTAAGCTCCTGGAAATTCTTGACTTTTTATTTCTCCATATGAATTTACTTACAATTTTTTCTAACTCATTAAAGTAATTTTTTGGAATATTGATTGGTAGGGCACTAAACAGATAGTTTAGTTTTGGTAGAATTGTCATTTTTATTATATTAGCTCTACCTATCCACGAGCAGTTGATATTTGCCCAGTTATTTAAATCAAATTTAATTTGTGTGAGAAGTGTTTTATAATTGTTTTCAAAAAGATTCTGAGTCTGTCCTGGCAAATAGACTCCCAAGTATTTTACACTCTCTGAGGTTACTTTGAATGTAATTTCTCTTTCTAGCTCTTCCTGCTGTTTCTTGCTAGTCATATATAGGAAAACTGAGGATTTATGGGGGTTTATCTTATAACCTGCAACTTTGCTAAAATTGCTAAATGTTTCTAGTAGTTTTTTAGATGATTTCTTGGGATTCTCTAGGTAGACCATCATGTCATCTGCGAATAGTGAGAGTTTTGTCTCTTCCTTCCCAATTCTAATTCCTTTAATTTCTTTTTCTTCTCTAATTGCTGATGCTAACATTTCTAATACAATATTGAATAGTAGTGGTGATAATGGGCACCCTTGTTTCACCCCTGATCTTATTGGGAATGCCTCTAGCCTCTCCCCATGGAGTATAATGCTTGTTGATGGTTTCAGATAGATACTGCTCATTATTTTAAGGAACAGTCCATTGATTCCTACACTCTCTAGTGTTTTTAATAGGAATGGATGCTGTATTTTGTCAAAAGCTTTTTCAGCATCTATTGATATGATCATATGGTTTCTGATAGGTTTGTTATTGATATAATTGAGTATACTAACAGTTTTCCTAGTATTGAACCAACCCTGCATTCCTGGAATAAATCCTACTTGATCATAATGTATTATCCTAGTGATGACTTGTTATAGTCGTTTTGCTAAGATTTTATTTAGGATTTTTGCATCTATATTTATGAGGGAAATAGGTCTATAATTTTCTTTCTCTGTTTTAACTCTTCCTGGTTTAGGTAGCAGTACCATATTGGTTTCATAGAAAGAGTTAGGCAGAGTTCCATTTTTCCCTATTTTTCCAAAGAGTTTATATAGGATTGGAACCAATTGTTCCTTAAATGTTTGGTAGAATTCACTTGTGAATTCATCAGGCCCTGGAGATTTTTTTTTAGGGAGTTCACCTAATGGCTTGTTGAATTTCTTTTTTCTGAGATAGGGTTGTTTAGGTATTTAATCTCTTCTTCATTTAACCTGGACAACTTATATTTTTGTAAATATTCATCCATTTCACTTAGATTATCAAATTTATTGGCATAAAGTTGGGCAAAATAATTTCGAATTATTACTTTAATTTCCTCCTCATTGGTGGTGAGTTCACCTTTTTCATTTATAATACTAGCAATTTGGTTTTCTTCTTTCTTTTTTTTAATCAAATTGACCAGAGGTTTATCAATTTTATTGTTTTTTTCATAATACCAACTTTTGGTTTTATTTATTAATTCAATAGTTTTTTTGCTTTCAATTTTATTAATTTCTCCTTTGATTTTTAAAATTTCTAATTTGGTATTTGATTGGGAATTTTTGATTTGTTCTTTCTCTATTTTTTTTAGTTGCATGTTTAGTTCATTGATTTCCTCTTTCTCCAATTTATTCATATAAGCATTTAGAGCTATAATATATCCCCTGAGAGTTGCTTTGAATGAATCCCATAGGTTTTGGTATGTTGTTTCATTATTATCATTATCTAGGATAAAATGGTTAATTCTTTCTATAATTTGTTTTTTGGTCCACTCATTTTTTAAGATGAGGTTATTCAGTTTCCAATTTGCTCTGGGTCTATATCTCCTTGGCCCAGTATTGTATATGACTTTTATTGCATTGTGATCTGAGAAAGATGTATTTACTATTTCTGCCTTTCTGCAGTTGATCATTAGGTTTTTATGTCCTAGTACATGGTCAATTTTTGTATAAGTTCCATGTACTGCAGAGAAAAATGTATATTCCTTCCTATCCCCATTCAGTTTCCTCCATAAGTCTACCATATCTAATTTTTCTAACAATCTATTTACCTCCCTATTTTCTTTCTTGTTTGTTTTATGATTTGATTTATCTAGTTCTGATAGCGGGAGGTTGAGGTCTCCTACTAGGAGAGTTTTGCTGTCTGTCTTCCTGTAATTCTTTCAGCTTCTCCTCTAAGAATTTGGGTGCTGTCCCACTGGGTGCATATATATTCAATATTGAAATGACTTTATTGTCTATGGTACCTTTTAGGAGGATAAAGTTTCCTTCCTTATCTCTTTTAACGCTATCTATTTTTGCTGCTGCTTTGTCTGAGATAAGGATTGCTACCCCTGCTTTTTTTTTACTTCAACTGAAGCAAAATATATTTTGCTCCAACCTTTTACCTTTACTCTATATGTATCTCTCTGCTTCAAATGAGTTTCTTGTAAGCAGCATATTGTAGGATTCTGATTTTTTAATCACTCTGCTATTTGCTTATGTTTTAAGGGAGAGTTCATCCCATTCACATTTAAGGTTATGATTACTAATTCTTTATTGCCCTCTGTGCTATCTTCCCTCTGTTTGTATTTTTCCCCCTTTCCCCCCTTTTATCCATATTCCCCAGTATTTTGTTTTTGAATACCACCCCCTTCATTGTGTTTGCCCTCCTATATCACACCCTCCCCTTTCTTTCCCCTTTCCCTATTCCCTTCCCTTCCTTTTTCTTATTTCCCCTTATTTCCTCTACTCCCCTTCCCTTTCTCTGTCCCCCCTCCCCTTTTCCCCTTTTACTTCTTGAAAGGTTAGATGTTTTATAAGTTAACTGAGTATGTGTAGGTTGACTTTAAGCCAAGTCTGATGAGAAGAAGATTCAGGTGTTTCTCCTCTACTCCCTTCTTCCCCTCTATTACCATAGGTTTTTTGTACCTCTTAGTGTAATGAGATTTGTCCCATTCAATCCCCTCCCTCCTCCCGTCTCTTTCCTGTCCCCCTTTTTAAGGAGGTAGTGTATTTTTTTTAGATCATTCTATCTAAGTCATAGAAAATTCTGAGTGTCTATCCCTTCTAGTTCAGTATATTCTGTTGAATAGAGTCCAAATTCCTGAGAGTTATTAGAGTCTTTCTCTCCAGTAGAGTTAAAGCCAGTTATATCCCATTATATATCAGTCTCATGGATAGGTCATGGATGTCCAGCATTTCTGGCTAGGTATATTCTCTCTGTTAGAGCTACATTTCTCAGGATTCTCAGGATTTATGAGAGTCTCTACCCCCCCCCCCCATGCTGGGATATAGCCAGTTTCAACTTGTTGGATTGCATTTTTTTCCTTTTACTGCCCCCCCCTTTTTTTTTACCTTTACATGTGTCTCTTGAACCTCCTGTTTGATATCCAAATTTTCTGTTTAGCTCTGGTCTTTTCATCAGAAATTTTTGGAATTCTTCCATTTCGTTAAATGTCCATCTTTTTCCCCTGGAAGAGAAGGCTCAGCTTTGCAGGGAAGTAGATTCTTGGCTGCATTCCAAGCTCCCGTTTTCTTCGAAATATCTCGTTCCATTGCCCTTCAATCCCTTAAAGATGATGCAGCCAGGTCCTGCGTGATCCTTACTGTGGCTCCTTGATATTTAAATTGTTTCTTTCTGGCTGTTTGCAGGATTTTCTCTTTTATCTGATAGTTCTGGAGTTTGGCCACAACATTCCTTGGTGTTTTCCTTTTAGGATATTTTTCTGGTGGGGATTGATGTACTCTTTCAATAACTACTTTGCCCTCCGATTCCATGATGTCAGGCAGTTTTCCATCACTAGATCCTGTAATATTAAGTCCAGGCTTTTTTTCTCTTCAATGTTTTCAGGAAGTCCTATAATTTTCAGGTTTCCCCTTCTCAATCTATTCTCGAGGTCAGTGGTTTTGTTGATGAGGTATTTCACATTTGCTTCTATTTTTTCTATTTTTTGATTTTGTTTAACTGACTCTTGCTGTCTCGTGGAGTCATTAGTTTCTGTTGACTCCATTATTTTTTGGGGGGAGGAGTTTTCTTCATTAACCTTTTCCAATTGGTCGATTCTACTTTTGAAAGAGCTTTCCATTTGTCCAGTTGAGGTTTTGAGAGAATTAATTTCTTTTTGCATTTGCTCATTTGAGGATCTGAGAGAATTATTCTCATTTTGCAAGGTATTAATTGTCTCCCCCAAATTTTCCAGTTGACTTTTAAACTCCTTCCTTATTTCTTCAAGGAAGTCTTTCTGTGCTGGAGACCAGATTGTATTCTCCTCAGAGGTTCCAGGTCTCTCTGGGTTGGGGTCTTTCCCTTCCAGGAATTTTTCTATGGATCCACCTTTCTGCTGACCTTTCTTCATTATGCTAAGACCTTGAGTTGGGTGGGGCTGGTTCACCTGGGCTTGGGATCTCTAAAGGCTTCACTGAGTGCAGTTTCTCTGGCTGGCCAGTAGGAGGTGCTGGTTGCCCTCTCTGGGGTGTCTGTGACCTTGGTTGAGTGGCCTTCTCCCTTTGCTTGAGGGAGGGAATTGGAGCTATTGAATTCTTTTGCCTTCAATCAGTGGTGGGCTTTACCAGGGCCTGAGGTGATTCCTCAGCTGGGCTGGTTCTTTTGCTCACACACCTGGGCCTGAGGCAGAAATAATTTGCATTTGTTTGAGAAGAGGCCTCAGTGCAGTGGAGGCATGGGCTCAGAGTTTCTCAGACCTGAGGAGCCCAGGGATGGTGTCCGCACCTGTCCTGCACCAGACCTCTCCCTGAGGCCCCTTCCCCAAGCTCCAGGGGGACAGCCCCAACACCAGCGCCTCTGCTTCCCCATGGACCCAAGCCCCCTTCGTTCAGCCCCACCGCTGATCCAGCAGGTCCAGCTCTCAGGCCCTCAGACTCCTGGTTCCGATTCAGCTGTTGGTCTGGCTGATCTTCCCTGGGAGCTCAGACTCACCTGCAGGTACTCAGCCAAGGCTGCTGCGGGAGAGGAATCCTGAGGTAGATTTTCCTCTCCTGGCTTTTTTTTCCTGGGTTTCCTGGTTCGGATTTCTTTAAAGAGGTTTGTTTCATGTGATAGATGGGGAAGAGATCAGGAGACTTTAGAACTGTGCCTGTCTTCTCTCCACCATCTTGGCCCCCAGTCTTGTCTTGGTTTCTTCATCTGTAAAATGACCATGATAATACATACATGTTGTGAGAATCAAATGTCAGATTGTGGGAAGATGATGATGTTATGGTTAAGAGCATACCAATAAAGAGGTACCACAGTAAAGTTCTAAATATGTATCACAAAGAATACTGAGCAAAGAGAAACACACCTATATATTCCTCCATCCAGGATTACAAAAGAAAACGTCCAGCAGCCAGTGGAAATTCTTAGCCGAAACAAGCCTTGGAAGGTAGAAAGAAATGCATGGACATAGAGCAATTCTAGCCTAGTTCTTAGGCTGTTAGTCATCTAGTGCCTGGGCAGACCAGCATTGAATCCCAGCAGCAAAGTGCTCTAGCCCAGTGCTCAGAAAGCTCTTCCCAAGGCAAAGCAGAAACTATAACCAGAGAAAGGACTAGGGTTAGGGTTAGCAAAATGAAAGCAACTGGAACCTTATAGGAGACCCATTAACAATACCATCACAGCAAGCATATTTATTTCTTTCCCCTTCCCCCACAAAGAGCTATTTGAGAAATTGAATACAGGTAGAGATAAAATGGAAGGAAGGAAGGGAGGGAGGAAGAAACAGAGGCAGGAAGGAAGAAATAGAAGAAAGAAAGGAAGGAAGAAAGGGGAAGATGAAGGAAGAAAGAATGGAAGGAAGGAAGAAGAAGAAAAGGAAGGAAGGAAATATATATATATATATATATATATAGCAAAGACAAAAAAGGAAAGAAAACAGAAAGAGGAAGAATGAAGAAAGAAAGAAAAGGGGAGTCATGGAAAAAAATCTCCCTTTTTTAATGAATAAACAAGAAAAATCAGAAAAATACAGAGAATAAGGACAGCTTGGAAAATTACATAATGCATTTGTTATATTTAAATGAAAAACAAGCTATTCATAATGCAGATCTGCAGTTTTATACACAATCCTCTTCTTCTCTTATACTATATTTGTTTGTGGATGTGTAAATTACAATTTTATTTGATTTTTGTTTACTTCAGGAAAAAAACTGGGTATTGGTGTCAAACCAGAAGGAAGTTATTTGGTTTGAAATGTCTTAGTTTATTACATGGAATAACAATTGAGTTATGTCAGCAAAACCTCAAAGCACATGATAAAATGAGGTTTCCTGGTACATGAATTGAGTGCTGGAAGAGACTGCAGAGGTTATCTAATCCAACAATCTCAATTTATATATCAAGAAACTAAGGAACCAGAGAAGTCATGTGATTTGCCCAAGATCACACAAATAGTAAGAGGCAGAACTGGGACTCAAATTTGGTTTTAACTCAAAATATATTGCAATTGCTGACAAATCAGGACCTGAAGTCCAATCCAGAAAATGACAAGCACTCTATGATCACTAGGCATGGAGGTCAGACTCACTGTAACATAGTTTTACAAATTTATCATGAATACTTGGATAAGCACAGTCAATGTATTAAAAACAAACAGATAAGCAAACAAACCCCAAAACCAAAAAATATAGCCTACTCCAAAATTCTTATGGTTATACAGTTAAAAAAGATACAAGGAAAATGTGTCAATTAGTCTTGCTGATCACATGGTTTTCTCACATGTTTGTTCTCTGAAATGTAAAGATGCACATGGTACTTTCTTACTCTATCTTTTCAGAATTAAATATTAAGTCTGAATTGTGTCAGTAGTTGAGATAATGCTGTTTTATATTCAAGCAACCAAAGGGAGTAGGATCTTTTCTCAAACTGAGATTGAAGGGCAAACAACATCAAATGCACTAGACTGAAGTAAGACAAGCATCTTTTGGAAACAACAGTGTTGGATAAACTAGATAAAGATGTACCCAGGCATTTCTACAAAAGCCATTTGGAATCTTGAATCAGATTCATAATTTCCTCTGTCATTCTAGCTGAATCTTTCAAGATTCTACCGTGCTTTACCATGGTGGAAGAGATTCAGTCTATCTAGATCATATCAGCATGTGAGCATTGAAAATGGATTATATTGCTTAAGATGTCATCTTAGGGAATTCAGCCAAAGACATTAGTATTCTTGCATGATTTAATACATATATATATATATATATATATATATATATATATATATATATATACTCTATGTGTAATTTTGACACTGTTCTTCCTCTTGTCTGTATTTATATAAATTGAAAAGACATCAGTAAAATAGATGTTCTCATTTATTTTTAATTATATTTTAGGAACATTAAATGGAATTTTTTAGCTTTTTCATCTTTTAGTTTCATTGTGGTAATGATGTTTTGTTGAATATCTACTTTGTTAGGATCCTTTTCTCTGACATATAATGGTAATATTCGAAAAATGTTTTAAGTAAGAGTTAATTTGAAAAGTCCTGACTTGTTGGGAAATTAAACGGTAAATGAACTTGTTGCTCTTGTTATTTAATGAATAGACCTTTAAAAATAATAAAGAATGGGGACTAAAAGAGGGGAAAAAAGGAAAGTGCTCAATCATAAGTTTCCAGGAAGTTTTTAATGTCTAGGAACAAGGGAGGAAATGTCTTGAGAAAGGTACAAATCATAGTTATTATTGCAGCTCAGTATAGGATGTAAGTTTCTATATGGAAACTATAAAATTCATGTTTCTGAATCTGAGAGTAAGATAAAACAATAAATATATGTTGTTTTTTAATGAAGATTGTGTTCCATGAATTATTACAAATATATTTTAAGTAGCCATACATCAACTTTGATGGTAAAACAATAACTATAAAAATCAAAGTACTTTGCATTTATTAAATTGATTAAAATAATATAAAATTTTTGATTTATAAATATCCATTTTAATTTTTGAAAAGAATTCATTCTTCTGGGATGCTTTTTTGAAGATCAAATCTTAATTTTTTGATATAAGACTGTGGTAGAGTATAAACATGCTGTATTTGAAGTTAGTACTTCTTCAAAAGACTTCATTTAAAGAGGAATCTTAGGTCAACCATCTCTCTTCGACTTCATTCCTTTGAATTGGACTCCATCATGACCTTGTGTAAGTTACCTTCTTATCCCCATTTTATCAGCTTCCTTTTGGGTGTTGTCTTTCCCTAGACTTTAGTCTCTTTGGGGACAAAAGCTGTCTTTCTTTTTTAAAATTTGTGTCCTCAGCAGTTGGCACAGTTCCAAGCATATAGAAAGTGCCTAATAAATTTTTATTAACTTGAGTGATTTGTATTTGGAAGATCTGGCTCTCAATCTCAGCCCTGCAAATATTTAACTGTCCTTTTCAACAAATCACTTAACATTTTTAGGCCTCAGTTTTCTCATTCTTAAAATGAAGAAGTGAGAACATATGAATTTTAACATCAATTTCAGTTTGAAATCAATCTATATTTCTACTTCATTTTAAGATTTTCAATTTTGAAGATGTCTTAAGAGTGTGTTTTTTTTAAAAATATATACTGCCTTTCTGCTTGACTGCTTTTTGAATCAACTCTTTATTATTTTAATTTCAATGTTTACAGATGTGTATGGTGAGTTAATTTTTTTGGTTGATTTTTCTTTACATCTCATGAAATCTGTCTTTTTTTCAGTCTTCTAGGAAATTTTTTTTCCCCTATGCTTTCCAATGGTCAAATTCCATTCCTTTTACTAGCCTTGGTTCTACTGTTTATTTTTCCTCCTCCTCACTGATTCTTAAATTATTCTTCCAATGTATCACCCATGTTCATCACTTTTGCCTGTTTTTTTTTCAGAAGCTATACAATTGAGTAATTTTCTGGATTTTTCCTAACTCCATTGTTCTGTCTATCATTTTTAATGTCTTTAGATGTCTTTTTGTAAAATAATTTTACTTTTCAATGATTTTCTTCTTTCATTTAATATCCATGACTATTTCTAAATTTTGTGCTTCATCAGTAACTTTGCCTTAGAACTTGTTCTTCTGTTTCATCTTTCTGACCTTTATTTAATTTTTTATTTTGTTCTGTTAAAGCCATTTCTTCTTTAATTTCTGAAGTATGTTTATTTCATATTGAGAAAATTCTACCTTTTTCCTGTTTAATATTTTTTAATACTTTCCTTCCTGTTTCTCCTTTTGGTTTTAGCATTTGGGTCTGTCATTCATAATACATTTTTTATTGTATCAGATCTCTTCTTTCAATTCCTAATTCCTTTGAATAATTTAAATTTTTTCCTTTTAAGAATTTGTTGTACTTTACATTTGGTATTTCTATTTTAGTTTTTTTCTAGGAAAATTATTTCTTTTTCTTGACTTGTCAATTCATCATTTCCCTGGAAGTCATTTTGTTTGGAAAATTTGACTTAATTGTTTCAAGTCATATACTTACGATTTTAAATTTAGAGGAAATAAAAAGTGATTGTTTGTGGACAAAGGAAAGAAATCACCTTTTTTGCCCCATGTTATTTTTAACTCCTCAGTCTTTACAGACTGCTGCTGAATGTGCTGCAGATATCCAATATGTCCAAAATTGAATTCATATATTTCTTCCCAAACCCTCTCTCTTTCCAAAATTCTGTTACTGAACAAGGGAATCACCATCCTCCTAGTCTTTCAGATTTTGAAACTAAGAGTCATCCTTAACTTCTCACTGTTTCTCATTTCCATTTGGCCAATCCATTTGAGCCCTGTTGATTTCACCTTTGCAGCATCTCTAAGTGCATCTTCTTTTCTCTGGTACTGATTCTATCTTGTTATAGATCATTGTGCCTAGGCTATTGCAATAGCCTCTTGAATGATCTCCCTGTCACAAGTTTCTTCCCCATTTTGGTCCATTCTCCCTTCATCCATCAAAGTGATTTTCTTGAAATGCAGGTCTGACCCTACTCAAAAAACTCTAGTGGCTCCCTATCACCACTTCCCTGATCAAATAAAAAAAAACCTTTGTTCAAAGTCTATCATTAGCAACCTTCGTTCCCCAGCCTTTCCAGTCTTTTTTACTGTTCCACACACCTATCTTCAGTTCAATAACATTGACCTCCTTACAAAACTCTCCATCTCTGGCTAGGTATTTTCCCTGGCTGTGTCCCAGGCTTAGGGCATCTGGGTAGCATAGTGGATAAAGTCCTGGACTTGAAGACAGGATGACTTCTCTTCCTGAATTCAGATCTGACCTCTGACACTTATTAGTTGAGTGACTTTGGATAAGTCACTTAACCCTGTTTGCATCAATTTACTCATCTATAAAATAAGCTGAGATAGCAAACCATTGCACTATCTGCAGAGAAAAATGACAAATCTGACGTTCTCCAGAATGTCTTTTCCAGTCATACTTAATTTGAGCCCCTTCCCTCTGTTTGTTATTTCCTATTTATCCTACCCATAGCTTGTTTTTACATAGCTGTTTATATGTTGTCTCTCCCATTAGTTTGTGAATTTTTTGAGAGACTGGAGTGTGTCCTTTTTTTAAAAAAAATAAATATCTTATTTGTTTTTTCCAACTACATGCAATGATAGTTTTTACCAGTCAATTTTTTTTGTAAGACTTTGAATTTTACATTTTTCTTTCTCCCTCCCTTCCCTCCGTCCCCCTGACAGAAAACAATCTAATATAGACTCTACATTTATAACCATCCTAAACATAGATTCATATTAATCTTGTTGGGAAAGAAGAATCAAATCCAAATGGAAGTAAAAAATTAGAGAGAAAAAGTGACAATAAAGAAGATAACTTTTAAAAGTTGAAGATAATAAGCTTTGGTCTTCATTTAAACTCCACAGTTCCTTCTCTGGATATGGATATATTTTCCATCACAGATTTTTAGAATTGTCTTTGATTATTGTACTGCTGAAATTATCAAGTCCATCAGAGTTGATCATTACCCCATGTTGTTATTGTTCTCCTGGTTCTACTCATCTTGCTCGGCATCAATTCATGCAGGTCTTTCTGGGCTTTTTTGGAAATCCCATCTGTCATGATTTCTTATAGAATAATGGTGTTTCATTACATACCACAATTTGTTCAGTTATTCCTCAATTAATGGGCATCATCTCAATTTCCAGTTCTTTGCCTCTACAAAAAGAGCTGTCTTAATATTTTGTACATGTGGAATTTTTCTTTTTTCATGATCTCTTCAGGACACAAATCCAGGAGTGGTATTGCTGCATCAAAGAGTATGTACAGTTTTATTCCCCTTTGGGCATAATTCCAAATTGCTCTCTAGAAAAGTTAGATCAGATCACAACTCCACCAACAATGTATTCATTGGCCTGTCCTTTTGTCTTTCTTTCTGTCCCCTGGTCTTAGCATAGTGTGCTGCATATAGTAGGTGCTTAATAAATGCTTATTGACAAACTGAATGATTACTACTGCATGAATTTATTTGGATTTCTTTGGTATAAAGTCCCACCTGAATATGAGATTGTAAGGAAAGGAATGAATCTAAGAGCTACACAATCTTGAATTCCATGGAGCACTGTTGTTAGATGCAAGCACTCAATCTTATAAGGAAAACAAGATATTTCTTATGCAGTTGAAAGGAAAACATCTATGTAAAGGGTTTAGTCTCTTATGATTGATAGAAGATCAATCTGGAATATTTTAGCTAAGTCTATCTCCCATCTCTGATTGCACAAGCAATTTGACATTTCTGTTAGTAAAGCTAGGGCAGCTAAATTAAGAATTAGGAGTTCATATTTATATTTTGAGAAACTGCCAAGGTCCTCATCATCGTTTTCTTTAAATTTTTTTATATATAATCTTGTGTGATATGGTTATGGTAGGAATTATTAAAAGAAACCTATTTTATCAAACTAAGATCTTTTTCCTAAGGGGGGAAATAACTGAGCACTAATTGTACAAATAATTAGAAAATTCCCAATTTATAGGCAGGGAGTTACACTCTGTAATTAATTTTAGAACAAAGGAAAATTTAATGCCTTACTAGCAATGAACAACCAGCATATTCTCATCAGACTGATATTTCATGTTTATTCCTGTTTTAAAAATCAGTTTAATCGGTTAAACTTCAATCAGTTTAAAAATATTTCTTGAATATCAATAGTGTTCCTTGTTTGGTGACCTAGTAGATAGAATTCAGGGTCTTGGATCAGGAAGACCTGTGTTTAAATATAGCCACAATTTTGAGGGTTCCAAACAGTCAATCTCATTCTGCTGGTCTCCATTACAGACATCAATGTATTTTTAAATTTTAACTTTAAATGATAAATATCGATTTTCTCACATCTGTTTATTGAGTGAATAAATTCTTTTTATTCATTTATTTTTGTCAACAGAGTTTAGCTTCAAAATTCATAATTAACTTTAAAGGCAGATATTTTTAATAAATGGAAAAAATCTGTTAATGTCCAGGCAGGTGAGAGATAAACTAGTAAATTTAGTTTAATTGGTCTCTAAGAGATGTGGCAGAGTGGAAAGAAGTCTGGACTTGGAGTCAGGAAGTCATCTTTAAAAATCTTATCATTGATTCATATTGATTATAGGACCCTAGATAAGTTAATCTCTCAAGTCCCAGGAAAGCATCTAATATGTATAATTATAAAAGGCTTGAAGATCTGAATTGGTGGAAGGAATTTCTACAATAGGAGATTGCCACCCCTCCTACTCTATCTAGTGTGCCAACTCCCTTCCTCTGTACCATTTTTACTGTTTCTAAAATAAGTGATACTAGCCCGGGGACCTTGGGTTCATGAGGCTCTGAAATTAGACCTTGAGTGACATGAGGTAGGTATAGGGTTGCTGAATTGTTAGAACTCTGGATCTCCAGCCTTGACCTCTTTTTTAAACTCCAGATATGAATTTCTATTTCCATCTGATTGCCCTGTAGATTACTCAAACTTCATATTTCAAAAACCAAATTCAGTATTTTAATCCTGAAACCTGCTCTTCCTTCTGTTTCTTCATTTCAATCAATGCCACTATTTGGCTAGTTTCCTATGTTTAAATTTTTAGCAACATCTTTGACCATTATTTTTTTCCTTACCTGCTGAATCTGATCAGTTGCATATGCTAAGAAAATGTTTTGCCTTGCACTATGCATGTGTTCAGCTGCTTCAGCAAAGTTTTAAGTTATAGAAGCTATAACCTAGAGAAGATGATCCCTGCTATTGATATAACAATGTTGATGTGAATCAACTCATCAGGTTGACAACTTAGTGAAGAAAATAGAATTGAATAGAATATTTTCCCCATTTGTGTAATACCAAAGAAGATGATCAGACAAATCTTTAGCAGTTATTTTTACTATAATTTGTGTTAATTATATTAAATGAAATAGTATATAATCATTTTTCATGTCTATCACTTATTTAGACTTTTTGATTAAAACTTTATTTTTACAATGGTGATCATAACATGACAGTGGAAATATTTATAGCATTAAATACTTCATAATTGATTACAATGGTCCTTAATTTTCTGAGATTTTAGATAAGTAACTTTTTTCTTTCTTGATATTAAAAAATGACCTTTTATTACAAGATAGCTTTGTTGTAATCTTCTTGCCCTGCTTTTGACCTGTAGCTTACTCTCTACCTTGGGAATCTTGTGATTCTAATTAATGAGTGTTTGCTATTTCTAGCCTGACCAGACCAATCAAGATGCATACTCCCTGTCTATCTTTATGTCATATGTGTATATCTCTTCCCCACTAACCACCCTCTCCTTCTATATGCATTTCCTTAGCTTTCTTGCAATTATAATCAAATCAATGCTACCATTCCTGAAAGGGGTATATTCACCAATTGCCCTATGATTCCACAACCCTGGGACTTCCCTTCCTTGACCACCACTGTCCTATATGTGAATCATCTCCCTTTCAAATGTAAGCTTTTAGAGGTCAGAGAATGTCAATTAATTGTCATCCTGGGAAGTTAATGATAGAATGGTGTGCTGGGATAGAATCATAGAACTGTAATGAAAGACAACAACCAATCTGATTCAGCTCTGCCTGAATATAATTCTGTAGTCAGAACATTCAGTATAAGATAAGGAGTTTCTATATTAATTCATCGCATTGAGCTCTCATTGCAAGCTCCCTCTATCAAAGCAATTGACTACCTTCTCTACAATTTGATGCCTTTGAGTACTAAATTGAATGACTTGCCTCACTCCCATAGGAGATACATGTCAGAAGTGGTACTTAAAGATAAGTTTTCTTGACTCTGAAACCAGATTTCTGTCAACTATGCTATGGTGCCTCTCATCATGATTATATGTGATTGTATTGTAGAAGACATGATGTAGAAGAATATTGGTACTAGGCAATCCCCATACTAACTTGCTTTGTCTTTAGAAGACTTTGAAAAGGGAGAACTCTTTCCACTTAGATATATTTCCTTATAACATCTGATAGTTGTTATAAGGATGTTAGTCCATATTTAAATGAATATAGTATAAGTTATTTGTTATGAATTATAGGTATGGGACTCTCAGTAGTTAGTTGAGCTGGTCTCCAGAAAGTGTACTACTAGATCTATTGTCAGGACTGCCCTGAAAGCTATTATAGAATTATAGGATCTAACAAGAATTGCATTTTGTTGGCAATGTTGTTGTTGTTATTCATTTGTTCCAATTATTCCTGGCTTTGCCAGCATAACCTAGGATAAAATCCATGCCATAACTTGCTCAATTAAAGCTCCTAAATTTTCAAGACAAATTGAAAATGATTACTGAAAAGAAATGATAGGAAGTAAGATATTCTCTCTCTCTCTCTCTCTCTCTCTCTCTCTCTCTCTTTCATCTTCTGATTGATGATCTCTAAAAATGTATTTAGTATGAAAATCTTGAATTATTTATGAGAAGTCAAAAGTACTGAATAGCCAATTATATATATATATATATATATATATATATATATATATATATATTCTATAAAAACTCATTGTTTGTAACTATGTTATGTAGTACTGACCCTGGAGTCAGGAGGACTTGAGTTCAAATGTGACCTGATACTTAATGATTACCTAGCTGTGACCTTGAATAACTTAACCTCATTGCCCAAAATCAAAAACCAAAAAAAAAAAAAAAAGAATTAAAGAAACCACATTTTTTACTCCACTGAAATACTTCTTTAAAATTTTTTTTCATTAAAACATTGTTTCCCATGACTTACATTTCCTTCCTGCCCCACCCATTAACCAAATGTTTTATGTTATTCTGCAATATATCATCCTATGTTTTTCAACCATAACCTAATGGATGACTTTTTATTTAATAAGCTATTATAGAAGGTCAAAACGCAGTCATATATTAAGGGGAAAACTTTAATCTGGAGAGTTTGATTTACAAGAGTATAATGCATCTGAAACATTATCTATTTATAATTATTTTGTAGAACAGTTTACCTATCATGATAAATTGTTCAAGTTTACTATTAAAAAGTCCTATTTTAATTGATCAGAGTTAGTTCTCCCCTGAATCATTACTTAATAGGCTTTTAAAATAAACTATACTTTAATATCTCAACAGGATTTAATATGTGTCCTAAATTATAACAATACAGATCTTAGTGTTGGAAGGGATTTCAAAGACCATCTGATAACCATTTTTTTAAAACAGAAATCCATTTAAAAACCTATTTGATAAATGACCATGCAGTCTTTGTTTGAAGACATTTAAGGAGAAAATACCCACCATTGAGGACCCCATTTTACTTTAAATAGCTGTAATTATTAAGAAGTTTTTTAATGGGAAAACAATCCTAAATTTACTCTTTGAACTTGCACCCATCCTTGAGGCCAAACAGAGCAAATCTAATCTATCTTCTACATGATAGTCTTTCAAATATTGAAAGATAATTATCATGTTCCTACTGGCATGAAATCCAGAATCTTCACTATCTTGGTTGCCATTGTCTGGATGTACTCCAGCTTCTTATTTTCAGTTGTGTCTGATCCTTCGTGACCCCATTTGGGATTTTCCTGGTGAAGATCCTGGAGTAGTTTACCATTTCCTTCTCCAACTCATTTTACAGATGGGAAAATGAAGTAAATGGGGTTGTATGATTTGTCTAGGGTCAACCAGCTAGTAAATCTCTGAGTCTGGATTTGAACTCAGGTCTTCCTAACTCCAGGCCTGACACTATCTATCATACCAAGATGGCCCAGATTTCCTCATTATCTTTCTCCAAATGTGATACCCAAGTTAGGTGGTCTGACCAGGACAGACTACAGTGGGACTTGTATCTCCTTAGTCCTGAATACTTTGTTCTCACACTTCCACTTAATTTACATACCTTAATCCTGGAAGTAAACCTCCAGTGGTGCTTATAGAACCTTTGAATTACTTTGACATTGTTTTTCCTGGTACTATTGATGTTGTTTAGACAAAAGCAAATCCAATGGAACATTCTCAGCCTTAGGATAACATACTGAGTCTACTGCTGGCCTCCTTCAAGTGATTCAGATTGAGATATATGGCAAGTTATATGGCTCTGGGAAGAAAGGGAATTTCAAGCAAGTCCAGACTAAGCTGAAGTTCCAAACTCCCAATTGCCCTCTTTGTCTTTAGGGACTGGTTGATTGGTCTTTTGAGGGCATTCTGGGCTGCTGTGTGCTAACCCTTATTTAGATTTGAATCTTCTGAAATGAAATGTGTTCTGCTAGTTTTGATTTCCCAAGAGTACCAAAGTGTCAGGTTCTTATCCTAACATCAACAATTCTAATTAATTAAAAAAGTCATTTTAAGAACTCTTCTTCTGGAAAGTTGTTGGCAAAGAGGGAGTGGTTACTCAGGGGAAATGTTATTATTATCCTGTGTCCCTATAATGCAGAAGGAAGGGGTTTCTGATATATATTGTCTTCCTAAAAATTAATTCAACTATTTTGATTAAACAATTGAAGTCAATCATTTTCTACTCTTTTAGTTGCAGTTGTAACAGACTTTGAGGTAGGTAGCTATTTTATTACCTTCAAATAGATTAACTGAGATTATTCATCTCTGATAGGATTTTGTAAGGCGTTTTATTTAAGCGGGAATGATTTCCCAAAAAAAGAAATAAAAGTAATTTTAAGTTTTTATGAACCTTATGCAGTAAGAAAAACACCTACAACAAAGTTTCATATAGTCACTTTAATCATCTTATATTTAGGAAATTTCAATTGAAAATTTTTTGATGGCGATCCTTATTATATTTTTTTTTACATTTGTGCCGCAGAATTTTCAAGACTTGGAAGCTGAGTTACCAAAATCAAGGCAAATCAAAATAAGATAAAACAAAATTAAATAAAGTAAACAAAAACTTGGGCACAACATGACACATTAACGTGAGTCCCCCTCAGGGGAACTCTGCCATCACATGCAGTTCCTCACCAGTCATCATCTCTTTGGCTCCGTGACAGTTGATGCTGCTGCTGCTGCTGCTGCTGGCCAATATTTATAAAGGGAATTATAGTTTTCAAGCACTTTACAAATATATCATTTTATCCTTCCAATGACCTCGAGAGATAGGTCCCTGTTATACACATTTTACAGATAAGAAAACAAAGTCAGACAGAGGTTAAATAATATGACTTCTCTATTTGGAAGAGTACTCAGAGAACATGTAATATAGTCTTCTCATTTTAAAGATGAAGGGGAAAAATATCACAGAGTCTATTGTCTGGTTATTTAGGTGGTTGTTATTACCACACCCAGTTTCCTTGACTCTCAAACCAGTGCTATTTCCATTTCATGCTCTTATAATTATTTTCTTATGAAGAACTCAAGGGCTCACATGCCTGATTTTTTTAAAAATAGTTTTTGGTTGTTTTCTTTAAAGAAAAAAAGCAAACCAGATCATCTGTGACTTCAATAATCTCAGAAACTCCCTGTATCCAGTCAGCCTGGCAATTACTCTGAATACTCATGTAAATTGAATTGGTGGCCCTAGGAGATTAAGTAATATGCTAGCCATATGTTAGATGTCAAGGCTAAAAAGAGTTTTATTGATATCTTTTGTTTTTATACTCCAGTTATTTCTGGATATTCTTCTCCCACTTCTCGCTTATGCTATGTTATGGAAATGTTTGTTTTATTCTATAAATTAAAAATAAAATGATTCAAAAAATAAAAAAATTAGAAACATCTCATTGACAACAATAACAGAAGGCAGCATTTTATCCTCATTTTACAGGTTTTGAAATTGAGGCAGATGAAGGTCAAGTGACTTGCATAGGAATATTTAGCTAGTATGTATCTGAAGCCAAATTGAAAATCAGATCTGATTTCAGACTCAGGGCTCAATCCACTTGCATTACCTGCTTGCCTCACTGGAAAAAAAATTAAAAAAAGCAACTGATAGCAATATCATCTGTCAGCATATGAAGCAATCTGTACTCTTATTTCCTAGGATCATAGGTTGATACAGTAATTACAGGGAGATGTATTTCATCATATATTTTCTAGAACTGAAATTGGTTATTACAATTATTTGGAGCTCATCTATGGTTTAGTGTCATTTTTATAGATTGTATACTTTAACAATACAAATTCTAATTGTTATAGAATAGGAAAAGTTTTTTCTTTTATGGAGCTCAAAAGTGAATTGCTATTAGGATGTATAAAAACACAACATCTGCAAAATTGGTACAACTTTAAAAAATTAAATATAAAAGCAATGTGATCCAAATTAAAAGAGAAAGGCCTCAAAATTTTACAGATTTTAAGATTTACTTGTTCTTGCATTAATTTATTCTGCAAATATTCATTTGAATACTTTCTTATTCAGAAGATAATCCTAGGTGACATCAAAAGAGATATTGCAGATAATGTGCTTTGTAAACTTTAAAATAGTAAATAATATGTTGCCTCATTATTTGCTATAAACAAGAAATATCAGCTACTGAGGCAACATTATATATCATATTATATTGTTATAATACATTAGGGCAACAGGACATTTCACAATAATATCATTTGACTTTGTTACAGTTGTAAAGGAATTTAGAGATCATTAGCCTACCTCTCCTTATTTTATAATTGAATATCTTGGACACAAAGAAGTTAAATGATTTGTCCATTGTCACATAGTTAGGATCATCAGAGGAAGGATTTGAATGAAGTTCCTTTGACTCTAAATCTAGTACTCTTTCCCTGTACTGCAGTTTCTTCTTTTATAGAACAGAATAAGAAGTAGATTTGGGAGAAATTTATATGGGTTAGAGTTGTTTAAGGAGACTTCATAGAGGAAGTGAATTTTAAATTGCATAGAGAAAGGTAATTTGTCACTGTATATTGGGGGCATATTAGAAATAAAATCCTGGAGTAAATTCTGGTATTTTAGACATGTAGTGATTATAACTTGTTTTAGGATGGTGATGGTGGAAATGGAGATAAAGGAATAAATAGGGGATATTTTATGAAAGAAAATTTTGAAGCTTTATTGACTGATTAGATATAAGAAGTAAAGGAGAGAGAGTCCAAATATATATATATATATATATATATAATATATATATATATATATATATATATATACAAATATACATACACATATATAAATATACATATATATTCTGAGAACTATGATATCAGAAATGAGGAGTTTAGAAAATATGGTAATTTTGTTGGGAAAAATCAGTTTGTGTTTTACATATTGACCCTAATACTATAATATTTACATTTAGTCAGTCCAATGTTATGAATTTAGTAGTAACTCAAACAATTATTAAATTTGATCATGATAGAAAACACTCTTACACAAAGAAATTATGCTGATTCTCTATCCAGTCTAGCACTAAGTACCTAGATTGCCCAAGTTGTTACCCATCATGACACCCAAATGACTCTTGAAGTCTAGAGGGGCCTAGGTGAATCCAGAGGCAACTGGAGATGAACATGATTGAGTTTCATTAGACTTCAGACCACCCTCCCACACAGTAACTAGAAGTAATATGATTTTCAGACTAGCTTTTAAGTAAAGCTTATCCAATGGGTAGCACAGGGATATATCATTAAGCAACCTATTTATAGTCTGTTTCTGTAAACTGCTGATAATATAGGAAAAAAAAGTAACAAGGAATTTTGAAATTTTTTTCTTAATATCTCTGCCCACTACTGATAATGTATTTTCCACTACTTTTCACCTTTGCCCATGCACATGAGTATTTTAGATTGCATTTTTCTGTTGAGTTATAAGCAGAGGGCAATGCTACAACCTAATTATATGGTCCCAGTCCCTGGGCATGGATTTCTTCACTTTATTACTTCACTTCTTACTTTTCATTTAACTAACACCTTTTGCCTGAAGAGCTCAAAACACTTTCCCGATATTAACTCATTAATCCTCTCAACATCCTTGGGAGGCAAATATACGTGCATTGTTGATTTCTTTGGCTATATTAAAGTGAGTGACTAAGAGCCCTGACTCAACCTGTTGACAGAGTTGAGAGGAGCACTTTATATCCTTCTCATACGAATGATAGTAATATACTTAGTGACATTTTCCTCCCACCCACGTGAAGTAACTTATGGCTTCTACATATATCTTGAACCTTTAAAAAGAGTATGCTTCAATCAATCTGAGCTTACTTGTTCTACAGGCATTTGCTTTTGTCGAATTCTGTTTTAGGTCTACTCCTCCAAGACCACCAATAAATTTCCTTTAACTAAAAATAATGTTAAAAATCAGTCTTTAATAAATTTGCATGCCCTTGCTTTATCCTCCTGTTTTCCTGCTGTTTAATTCCCATTTTAATTTACATTCCAATTCCTTCTATGACCTAAAGAACACGCACGAACTGTGAGTTGTAGAAGTTGCATTTTTCATCTCATAGCTATGGAATGTACTCTGTCTCTCTTCCCTTTATTTTAAAATAATTTATATTCATATCAATTGTACATCACCAGAATTTCTCCTCGTATTCTTTCTTTTCTATCCTTATAGAGAGCCATATCATTTAGCAAATTCTATTTTTTTCCAATTAAAAAAGGAAAAAAGGAGAGATAGGATTTAAAGAGTTTAATATATTTAGGGGGTTTTTTGCAAGGCAAATGGGGTTAAGTGGCTTGCCCAAGGCCACACAGCTAGGTAATTACTAAGTGTCTGAGACTGGATTTGAACCCAGGTACTCCTGACTCCAAGGCTGGTGCTTTATCCACTACGCCACCTAGCCGCCACAAGAGTTTAATATATTGAAAAAAGTCTGAAATTAATATATGTAACTTGTTAGACTCATGGACCTCCAATCTCTACAAGGGGGATAGACGGGGACATTTCATATATCTTCTTTGGAGTAATATTTGCATTTTTTAATTTTGCAGCATCTATTTTTGAATTTTTTGTGGCTTTTTGTTTCCATAGTTATAGTAACAATAAATTGTTTTCTTGGCTCTCCTTACTTTATTCTGTCTTAGTTCATGTAACACATCTAGGTAATTATTATATGTCTAAGGTCACATTTGAACCGCCCCATGTTTTCTATTTCTTACAACAAAGTAACATGTCATTCGTTCTCATACCTCAAATTGTTTAGCTATCCCTCAACTGATAGGCATCTATTATGTTTCCAACTTTTTGCTACCACCAAAAAATACTGATATAAATATTTTGTTGTATAGAGCCTTTTCCCTTATTATTGATCTTCATGGGGCAAAAACCTTGTTATGAAATCTCTGAATCAGAGTATAGACATTTTAGTCATTTTATTTGCATAATTCCAAATTAGTTTTCAAAATGGTTGTTGTACTGATCACAACTCCACCATCACCAGGTTGTTATTCCTGTTTTCTATTCCTTTCCAAAATTGACTATTCCCATGTATGTTCATCTTTTCCAATTTTTATGGTGTGGCATAGAACCTCAAGATTGTTTTTGCAATTATTATTATTATTATTAGTAATTAATAATTATATATATATTATATATATATATAATAATATTAGTAATTAATAATTAGATAATTATTATTATCTCTTATTATTAGTGACTTTTAATATTCTTTGATATTGTCGTTCATAGTTGGTAATCTTTTTAGAATTCTTTGATTCCTTTGGCCCTTTATCTATTAGAAAATGACTTCCTGTTTTGTGTGTGTGTGTGTGTGTATGTGTGTGTTTGTAAATCAATGATCATTTAAGTATCTATAATATTCAAGTACTAACAAGGTATAGGAGATACAAAGAAATGAAATTTTTTTAAAATAAAGGTCAGCACTCCCAAGGGAGAGCATACAAACAAGATCTATATTAACTATGAGACAATATAGGAGGGAAGGCATGAAGATTAAGGAAGAGTGTGGGAAAGGCATTTAGGAGAGAATAAGACTTTATCTGAGTTGAAGATTATCTATATATCATGGATGCCAAATACTTATGTTAAAATATTTTGAGAAAATTTTTCCTATGTGGCTGTTTTCTTATTTTAAATTCATTAATTTTAAATTATTTTTTCAAATAGTAAATCTACCTTCTTTCCTTTTTATGATCACACAAGTGTGCATTAAAGTAAAAACAAAGTCCCATTACAAACATGTAAATTATGAAAAACAAATGTCATTAATCAAGGGTAAAGAAAAAGAAAAATGTTTTTATTACATATAGTATATATATATATATATATATATATATATGTAAAAATGAATACATATGTTTGAGTGTTTATATATTCATAGGTATGTATAAATGCATATTTTTATTCTGGAGTCTGCATTTTTCAATTCTCTAACAGGAAGTACATAGCAGATTTTATCATTGCTGCTCTTGAGTTATGTTTTTTTATTATGTTGATCATAGTTACTTTATCCTTCAAAGCTGTCTATGTTTACAAGATTTTTTGTCATTGTAGAGGTTATTCTCCTAGTTCTGTACCTCATTCCACTTAAGCTCAAATAAATTCTCTATAGTACTTTGCTTTACTGTACAATAGTACTTTATTAAATTTATTTATCATAACCTCTTCAACCATTGCCCAGTTAATGGTCATTCCCTCAAATTCCCCTTTTCCACTGCAGAATGAGTCATAAATATTTAGGATATTCTTAGGTTGTTTTTTGTTGTTGTTTGTTTTTTGTTTGTTTTTGTTTTTTTTCTGTATAAGCTGTTCTTGGTTATAAGTTTTTGTCCTTTGCTATTCTAAATATTGTGTTCCAAACTCTCTGCTTCTTTGTAGCGTTGACTTCTAAATTTTGTGTGGTCCTGAATAGCTCTTCAGTACTAATTCTTTCTTTCTGATTACAGCACTCTTTTTTTTAATCTTGGAAACTGTGAATTTGGACTGTACTGTTTTTTGATATTTTTGTTTTGAGGTTCTAAATGTATTCATTTTATTTTTGTGGAACTTTTCAGTTTCATGGAATAAAATTTGTCTGCTTTAGCTTTGGCAATTGCCTCTATTCCATGTATAGTTAAGAATATACTTTCTATTTATGACTCTGAAAGATATATGATCTAATTTTAATGTATATTTTAATATTAAGATTTCATATTCATATTGTAATAAAACATAAAATATTTATCTAATCTTAATTTCTGGCAGACTACTTTCTAGTTTTCTAATAAAATTAGCTAATGGCCTAAAGATTTAAAAGCTAACATTGCTTTTTGTTATCAAATTTCTTGTTGGGTTTTTTTCTTTTCAGTTTTGTTAAACTTTCCTTTAACTGTCAGGATTTCTATTTTAGTTTTTAATTGGCAAATTTTAATCCATTCATTATTTCATTTTTTTTGCCTTACCAAATATTTCATCAATCTATTCTTTTTCTCTTTTATTGATGAAAGATTTAAGAGATATTAGTTTTCCACAAAGTGCTACCTGTTATTTCCCAAACATTTTGATATATAATTATTGTCATTATTTAATGAAATTATTGATTTTTCCTATAATATCATCTTTGATCTACCTTTTCTAAGATCTGTTTTGAATGTAATTTGTCTTCAATTATGGTGGATAAAAGATGCACTTAATATTTCTGTTTATCTGTCTTAGTTTTTGAGGTTTTTATGCCTTGATTCATTGTCAATATTTGTAAATGTGCCATGCACAGCAAAGAAATAGATATAGTCCTTTCTATCCCTATTATATATTTGCCATATCAAACTTTTCTAAAACTCTATTCAGCTTCTTAATTTCTTTCTTTTTCATTTTTTGATTTAATTTATCAAGGTCTGACCGGGGATAAATTGAAATCTTTACAATTTTACTATCTATTCTTACTGTAACTCATTTAACCCTTCCTTGAAGACTTTAGAGGCTTTGACATTAGGTTCATATAAGTTTAGTGTTGATATTAATTCACTCTGTACTTTTTTTTTAGCAAAACGTATAGTTAACCATTCCACATTGCAACTTCTCTCATCACAGTTTCAATATATTGCACTTAGGCATAAGAAATTAGAGAGGAGTTTTTTGGAAGGTTTGTGGAAGTTTTAGAAAATGGATGAAGGCCAATTAAGAACACAGAAAAAATTTAGAAATTTAAAAATGCACAGAATTTATGTATAGTATTGTAAAATATCAACCAAAATTTTACAATAAAGTACTGTAAACACCCCATAAAAGTAAAAGAAGCAAACATTCAGACTTCTTCTCTGATGCAAAGGAAGAGTCAAAACATTTTATGTGAATTTTCCACTCTATGCTCCTAACCCCCGTGATTTGGAAGGAATAACGGTAGTTTCTTTGCTTATCTCTTTTATTAAGGTCAATTTTTGGTTTTGAACCAAGAGAACAATGTATATATTAACAATAACATTATGAGATGATCAGCCCTGATATATGCAACTGCTCAGCAGTTCAAAGACCTAGGGCAACTTATGAACAATGCTATTCTCATCCAGAAGAAGAAAAACAAAACAAAACACAATCCTTCAGAATCTGATGAACACTACATTTACTTTTAAAAATATATATCTCTTATGTATTTCTTTCCCTTAATCCTAATTCTTCATACTGAAAATGACTGATCTGTAAATATGTTTCACAGAAATGTCTTTATCTTTAAATACTTCTCTTAACTCCTACATTTGTCTGTCATATTTTCTATTCAGCTCTGATCTTTTTATTAGGAGTGCTTTGAAGTTCTTTATTTTCTTAAGGTCAATCTCCTATAAACAAATGCTCAGTTTTACTAGGTAAGTTATTTTTGCTTGCATGCCTAGATCCTTTCCCTTCTGTAATATCTGTTCTAAACTCTCTGAATTTTAATAGTGGTAGTTCCTAAATTCTAATTGTGGCTCCTCAGTGTGTGAATTCTTTCTTTCTGGTTGCTGTATTTTCCTCAATCTGGGAGCTCTGGATTTTAGTTATAATAACAATTTTAATTTTGTGGCTTCTTTCAGAAGGGTATGTTCAATTTCTATCACATATTCTGGTTTTAAAATATCTGGACAGTTTTCTGATTTCTTAAAAATGATATCTAGGCTCTTTTTCATTCATGGCTTTCTCTTGGTCTAATGATTCTTAAAATACTTTAACTATGTGTTTTTCAGATCAATTTGTTTTTACTGTTACCTATCTATTTCATATTTCTTCTATTTTTCAGTCTTTTGACTTTGTTTTATTATTTCTTAATGTCTGAAATAGTGATTAATTTTTATTTGCCCACTTCTAATCTTCAAGGACTTATTTTCATTAATTGGATTTTATTTATCTTTTGCCTAACTCTTAATTCCCCAGGTCTTATATTAGCAAGTATCTGAGGTGAGATTTGAACCCAGGCCTTCTTTACTTTAGCCTCTGTGCTCTATCTACTGTACCATTTCACTGTGATAAATGCAAGAACCTCAGTTTTTAAATATTACTTAAAATTTTTAAAGGATTATTGGATTTGGAGTAGGAACAATGTGTAGAAATCATTAATCCAACCCCCTCATTTTACACATGAGTAACCTGAGGCAAGTTAAATAAATGACTTTCTCTTAAAAATAAGTCCTCTAACTCCAAATTCAGGGCTTTTTTTTCACTGAACTAATGTCACTTTGGTCTCAGGTAGATTAGAGGGGAAAATGCCAACAAATCAAACAAAATTAAGTGTATTTTATATGAAAAGCACTGTTTTGGGTTCTAGGGATCCAAAGATGAAAATGAAACATATATATATATATATATATATATATATATATATATATATATATATGTATAGTCTTAGAAAGTATATATGTTGTTCAAATAGAGCTTATCATTCCCATGACCAATATCATTGTGACTGAGAATTCCTTGGAAGAATTGCTTTGATGAATGATGATATGGTATAGAAGAAAGGTCATGATATCTGAGTTCTAGCACTAGCTCTGCTGTAAATTTACCACATGACTCTGGACATATTATTCTACCTTCCTAAGCCACATTTCCATGTGTGTAAAATAAAGATGTGGTACTGAAATAATTCTCTCCTTGCCTCACCCCTTACCTCATTCCCATTTCTATTCTATTTCTGAGTTGTAGCTTTATAGCTCTAATGTGCCAGAAAAATTAATATCAGTTATTAAAGTTAACAAATAAATACTTAAGTAAGTAAATTCTACTTTCAAATATTAATTTAACATATATCCAACAAATAAAATTGAACATTTGTCCTTTAGCTTATAAAATTTTATATTTTGATAAAAAACTATTATTTTCATATTTTAATAAGAAATGTTATTATATGAAGAAAGATGCATTAAAATTTTAACTGCTAGCATCCCATAACAAAATAGTGACAACTCCATAAACAATGGTTAATCTATTTCCTTACTGCTAACATTTAACTATAAATTATCATAGACACTTAGTTCAATATAGCATCTTAAGAAAGACTTTAAATTTGTTGCTAAGTAATTTCTTGTAATTATCTTAAATTTTAGACTCATTAATGAAATACTTGCTCTTCAGAATATGATTTTAAAAAGGCTTTAAATTGATCCACATTGCTTAGACTATTTAGTCACCTTGATAAGGTGAATCTCCCCTCACTCCTAACCACCTACTTTGATTTAAAAGCAAAGAAAAGTTTTATAACATAAATGAGTGTAGTCTGGTAAGAATAAAAAGAAGAAGATTTAAAAAAAAACTTGATGAAAAGAGAAGAGTTGAAGCAGTAAAATGACCCCTTTGCTCTGTTTGATTGAGTTGTTCGTATAGAAGGTAGAATGACACCTTTAAATTGTTTCCATTTGCTCTGCAAAAGAGAATGATATTGATACTGAAATAGGCAGAATAAAAAATAGCAAATCTGAAATTGAAACAAAAGATAAATAAGTAGGTAGTAAGTTACCAATTCTAGTTGGTGAATAACAAAAAGATCTCTCTCCCCAGTACCCTAATACAATCCTTTGTCCATAATAAGTACTTAATAAATGCTTATCTATTGATTGTTCTTAGTGTTCTAGAACATTATGCTAAACCTTCTAAAATGAAATTTAATATGGACCTATGTAAAGCCCTATACCTGAGTTAATTTTTTATATGTATAAAGTGGGAGTGGAGTGACTAAATAGTAGGTCATTTAGAAAAGACATGAGGAGTTAAGAGAACAATGTACACATCAACAACATTATGAGATGAACAGCCTTGATGGAAACAACTCCTCTCGACAGTTTAGAGAGCTAGGACACCTGTATTAGTTTGGTAATGTTCTATATTATCCCCAACCCGAGGAAGAAAAACAAAACAAAACAAAACACACAGAAAAAAACACCCCTACTGAATCTGATGAACACTTTAAAAAAATTATCTCTTATGTATCTCTTTCCCTTAATCCTAATTTCTCATGCCAAAAATTACTAATATGTTTTGCAAAACATGTATGTAAAATGCTAACCTGATTGTTCCTTACTGAGGGGAGGGGGGTGGGAAGAAAGGGTGGAAGAAAATTTTGTAACTTATGTAGGTATAAATGGATGAAAATTTCAAAAAAAGAAAAAAGAAAGACAATAGAAAAGACATGAGAGTATTAGTAGATTATAAGCCTGATATACATCAATTCTATTATATAGTAGTTTGAAAGACTAATGCAGTCTTGGATTACTTGAGAGACAGTATTAATAGGGAAGTACAAGATTACCATTAACCTCAACTCCAAATCTAGACCATATCTAGAATAACATGTGTAGCTGTGTCCTTTAAGAAGGACAATTGAAGTTGAAGGGCATCCCAAGGAAGACAATTAACATAATGAGAGGTTAGCGAAAGACATATGTGCCAGAAAATGAAGTATGTCCATATACTAAATGAGCTGGAGATGTTTTAGCATGTAGTGAAAATAAGTTAAATATTTTTGATTATTTTGATAGATCATATGTAAAAAGAATTGGACATTTTAATATATTTTCTTAGAGAATAAATCTAGGATCCATAGGCAGATTTAGGCTCTAAAGTAGTCCCTAAAGTTGAATAGATCAATGGGAGGAGCCTTTTCATCCCTAGGTAAAGTAAGGGAAAACTGAAAAGTAAGAAAATAACCTGGAAAGATATTCAAGAGAGAAATATCAGTTGTAAATAGATTGATATAGTTGGCTTCTGAGGTCCCTTAAAATTCATCTTCTCTGAGATGCTGAAAAAGTTAAGATTGGGCTCAAATTTCCTTCAATAAAGCTTAAAAATTTTTTGAGTATTTTCAAAATCTATTTTTGAGTAATCATTCAATTTATTATTGGTTTATTTTCTGGATGTATTAGTAGATATTTGCATTATTTAATTTTTCATGGAACCAGAAAATTAGAATCTCCTAAAAAAATGAGCTTTTGTTTTTACATTGCTCTGCCTCCTAGGCTAATACTATCACTAGTATTTTTAGAATGTTATTGAACTGAGTTAAGATTCAACCTCAGACACTTACCTTTTATTTAGTGGCACAATGAGTGACTGTGTGACTTAAGGTAATTCCCTTGACTCCTCTGAGATATGACTTCTTTATAATAGTAGGTACTTTGTCTTTCAGAATTGATATGAAGATTAAATTAGATTATATACATAAACATTTTAATAATCTATGTAAAGGGAAGGAAGGTATTTGACAATACCTTTCCTTCTATGACAGTTTATCTGACAGCATGTGCTACCCATATCTCTATCTATCTATCTATCTATCTATCTATCTATACAGAGAGAGAGAGTGAGAGAGCCAGAAAATGAAGAAAACTTGCACACAAGATTAAGAAACTACTTCAGAAGTTATTATTCTGTGCAATATCTATCTGTCAAATCGAGGACAAAAATATAGCTATATAGTGAGAAAAATAAGATTGGACTAATGTTTCCTTCAGTAGAACCCAGCTAGGTGTTGTTTTTCCACTTTTAATTTTTAACCTTTTTCCAACTTGGAAGATGCTCATCAACTCTTGTTACAGTTCCCCAAACATGATGACTAGATGTGTGAATAACAGTACTAATGCTGTCTGTCAGAGTACTTTGAGTTTTTATTTATTTATTATACTTGTGAAACAAAGTAAAAAAAAAAAAGCAGTTCAAAACAATCACATTCTATCTAGGATAAGCCAGCCTGAAATTAATTAAATCAGAAATTTTGGACAAACCTGAAGAACAAAAATATTTTGGAGTAAATAAATGCCTGCCCTCTTGAGCTACAAGAAGGTGAGAAATAACCACTTGTTCAAGCTTCTTCCTCCTGACTCTCCTCATTATATTTCTTAGTATTATTTTTGTTGATAACAATGAGTCAAATAATTCTTTCCAGAAAGCCGAACTTCTATTCCCAGGTATATGTGTCATTAGAAGAGAGAATAACACAGACTACTTTCTAAGTAGATATGGAATTCTTAGAACCCTTGAGTGGTTGTATTATATTTCTTTTTATCCCCTTATCATGTCAAATCAGAAAGAATTTATAAAGACCTTATTTATAAATATATAAATTTATAAAAGTTAGATTCTGTGCTAATCATTGGGATGCAAAGATAGACAGAAACAGCCCTCACCCTAAAGAAGTTGACATTTTAATGGGGAAGACAACATGCACAGAACTATATTCGAACAGCAGGATAAACTGAAGGAATTTCAAAGATAAGGCACTAGCATTATGGGACACTGGAAAAGTCTTCTTATAGTGGAAGCTAAGAAAGTCTTCTATAGCAGAGGCTAGAGAAAAGCCAGGGAAGTTAGGAGAGTGTTCTAGGTTCCATGGATTAGGTATTCATAAATACGTGGTGAATTAATACATAAATTCAGTTACTAAATGCATCGATGAGTTTCTCCCCTGACATTGTTATCAATAACTATTTCCATCTGTGAACAATTTCTGTACGGGAGGAAAACTAATGATGTGTCTTCATACTGTCCTTGAACCTGTCGTTTCTCTATTTTCAAACAGGGAAAGAATATAGCCAATCCATTTTGTCATAACTATTCTCATCATTTGAATTATAGAATGTATTATCAGAAAGAACTTAGAAACCATGTAGTCCTTGTCTTGTAGGTCAAGGCTGAGAGTGAGAGAAATAGAGTCAGAGACAGAGACTGACAGAAACAGAGACAGAGACAAATATAGAAGAACAACTTGTCTCGGTTGAAATGGATAGTAACAGAAACAGAATTGGAACCAGGGTTAGAACCCTTCAAATCCAGTGTTCTTGCTGTTCTATCAAATTGCCACTCTTTCCATTGCCATCAGCTCTAGATAAGTTTTATCTTAGAATCTCTCTGCCTGGGGATTATTGGGCCAACTTAGAAAGAAAAAACAGTTAGATTTCCTTAAAAATGAAGGCAATAATAGTTTTCTAGTGTTTTGGTTGTGATTTCTTTGCTTTATTCACCCTTGAAACAGTTGACATGCTGTTGACATTTTTAATCTACATCTTTGGTTGTCTCCTAAGTGTTTGACTGAAAGATAAATATAGAAGACAGATCCAAGATCTAAAGTCAGAAGACCTAGTTCAGTGGAAAAATTATTTGGCACAACCATCTACCTCAGTTCCTTTATTTGTTAAGGAACATGATTTCAACCTCTTTCAGAAGGCTTTGGGACAATTAATAAGATAAAGTTTGATAGACACTTTATTATTGTTTAATAACTTTTGTCAAAATTACTTAACAACTGAAAATTCTTCAATTACAGGCCTAGTAATAATTAGAAGGAAATTTAATTTGAAATTCTAGAATTTCTGGACCTTAGAGGACATCCTAAATTCATTAGCTTTTACCTTAAAACAGGAATCAGTATAAACTGTCTCTTCTAGAAAGTAATCTCTTAGTTTTAAAGATCTTTGTGGAAAGAGACTCCAGAATCTTCCTTAACAATTCATTACCACAGCTACTTAATCATCAACATTTCAGTATCACATTGTTACCATTGTAAGAATAGTGGAAAGAGAAGAGGCAATTCTGTGCCTGTATCTAAAAAAAGGGATGTATAGCAATAAGGAGAGAAGAAATAAATCACATCTCTTCTTGGCATGATGCCTAATTTTCCCAAAGATATTTCAAGGCAAGGTAAATAAACAAGAGTTTATTGTTTGTTGTGTCCCTGGATATATACTGTACCAAATTGTTATTTTGATTTTCCTTTTGTTCCAGAAAGTGTGGATTGTGTATTAAAATACTATCACTTGAGGATATTCAAAAATTTTTGATGTTAAATAAAAGGTTTCCTTGTACTCAAAAAAGTTTGGGAACTAATCTATGATATAGGACATCTTTTTATGTACCATTTTAAAAAACTAAAATGAAAATATAATCCCTACTAATCAATAAACAAAGATACTGTAGAAATGAAGGAATTAAATGGTATAGATCAATGAGCAAACTTCTTTAGTTTGGAGTATCTGAGACAAACAAAAGGCAGTAGATGGGGAGGATTTCATAATTCTATAATTGTCCTTAAAAATAACATGGCTTTATTTTTGTAGAGGCAAAGACGTGGAAATTGAGGGTATATCTATCTCTTGAAGAATGACTGAAATAATTGTGTTATATGAATATATTGGCATACTATTTGCTCTAAGAAATAATGAGTTGGCAGTTTTCAGAAAAAACCTTGAAATACTTATATGAACTGATGCTGTGTGAAGTGAGCAGAACCAGAACACTGTACAGAGTGAGTACCAGCAAAATTGAGTGATGATCCTCTAGGATGATCTATTCTCAGTAATATGGTAATCAAAGACAGTTCAAAAAGACATGATAGAAAATTCCATCCACTTTCAGAGGAAGAACTATGGAGTCTGAATGCAGATCAAAGCATACTATTTTTCACTTTTTTAAGGTTTTTTTGTTTATTTGTTTGCTTTTCCCTATTTTTTCTGATTCTACTTTCCTAACATGGTTAATATGGAATTTTGTTTTAAATGATTGTATGTAGCACCAAAGCAGATAGTTTGCTTTTTTAGGAAGGGAGGAGGGAAGGAAGAGAAGGAAAAAAATGTGGAACTCAAAATTTTACAAAAATTAATGTTAAAATTTAATTGGAAATTTAGTTGGAAATTTAATTGGGAAATTTAATAGGAAAAATACTTTTAAAAGTGGGGAGAAAATATGGCTTTCCAGCTATACCTTACCAGATTAAATCACAGAACATCTTATTTTCTATTAAACAATTACAAAAATGTTCCACAAATCAAGCTATCATAACAAAAACACAAGTTAGCATTGTTTTTTACAGTCTTTTTAAAAAATAAAATTAATGAGAAAGTTAATGTTCATTGAGAAAATGACAATATATGAGAAACACTAAGATCATGTTACTTAATTCAGGATGATCCACATGTGTCAGTCGTGAAAAATATCACAAAATGTTAAGAAAGGGTTGTTTAAAAGAACTAGCTCCTTTTTAACTTAAAAACAATAATTATAGTAACCTTTATATAGTGCTCAATGATGAATTAGATGCTTAACAAATATTCTTTATTTTGATCATTATGTAAACGAAAGATAGATACTATTTTTACCCTAATTTTTCAATTAAGGAAACCATGACAGATAGAAGTTAAGAAACTTTGCCAAGGACACAGCTATTTTAGTTCCTTAATCTGGATTTGAAATCGAGTCTTCCCAACTCTCAGGTCCAATCTACCATACTACCTAGCTGACTCACTATGTAACCTTTTTAGGATGGAGCAGGTTTTTCCAAGAACAATAATTCCTATTCAGGTCAAATTTTCTACCTTTAGAAATAAAATCTTGTTGTGTTACTTGAACAACTTTCTGGGAACATGAGAATGATTTCTTTGATTTTCACCATCGCCTATATTTACTGCCTTTGGACTTTAGCAAGAACTTTTAGTACCAAGATTACTTACTCATCCTTCAACATAGCCATTTCAGAGAGAGTAATAGAGAGTGACCATTTGACTTTTATTTATTGGGAAAGAGATCAGAAGGTCAGAAAAATTTACTTTCATATTTGTTTACAATTTGTGTTATAGATTAGACAAGACAGGGATACTCAACTTTTGCTTGCAGTTTATATTTAGGGGGAACTAGCTATACAACCATCACCACAATAAATGAGGAAGTAAGGGAAGGGTTCTATATTTGCTTTCCTATTCTTCCCACATGATTTTTTCCTTTGTTTCTAAGTCTGTTAAAATGAAAGTGCTAGAATCTATCTCAACTATCAGCAAGCTACCATTTGTGCAGGATAGAAAAAAATATAGCTTTTTAATATATTAATTTAACTTCCGTCAGTTTTTCTCATGACTAGGAAAATTCTATACAAAGTGAATTTTCACTATATAGTAATCAATGATGGTCATCCCCTATTAGAATATGTTTCTTGTGAGTTGGGATTATTTCATTCTGTATGCTTTTAAGTCAGCCCAGTGCCAGGCAACTACTAGGTACTTAACACATGATTGATTGATTTCACTGACAAATATTTATTAAACAATTACAATGTAGTCAGACACTCTGATGATGCATACATAGCAAGGGCAAAAGTTAAATAACCCTTGCCTATTAGCAAGCTTACATTCTAACAGGAGAGAGAACATGTACAAATAGAGTTATATTAAAAAAAATGAAGGTAATTTCAGCTGAAGGCAGTAAACATTTTGACAGAAGGCAGCATGGAATGGTAGGATGTATTATGCTAGCTTTGTATTTGTGTTCAAGACCTCTATTTTGAGATTTGATACTGTGTTACTATTGACAAGTCATTCCTGAGACCCAGACTCTTCATCTGAAAAATGATAAAATTAGACTCGATATCTTATAAGGTCCTTTCTAGCCTTAAATCAACAATTTTTTGAGCAAAGTATATATTACATTTCCCAAATTGAAAAAAACTGATAGAACTTTAAGGAAAAAATGTAGTTTCAGGTACACTGAATATTTGTAATTTCTTGAGGCAAACAAGCCCTTTTATCAGTGAAGAAGCTAGAAATTAAATTTCATTACAAATCTAAAGTCAGAGATTTGCTAGATGATTTTGTTGCATGAAGTTTAAAAAAGATAAAGACACTTTCTTTTTTGGGTAGACAAATAATATCATTGGATGCTTAATTCAGTTTGATTAAAGAAAAGCAAGGTGATTAAGCTTCATCCACAAATATACCATTTAACTTAACTCCTTTGGGGCTTTAACCAGTCATACTGGGTAACTGTGTTGATAAGTCATACTATTGGTTTTCATACTGGGCAACTGTGTTGATAAGTCATGCTATTGGTTTCATGTCATCAGAAAATGGTCAGGGAAAATCTAGTATGTTTTCTAGAAAGAAAAGATTAAAGCTTACTGGTATTACACACACACACACACATACACACACACACACACACACACACACACACACAAACACACATCCATGGGTCTTGCATTAAAGCTGGATGGAAACATGCCTATGTCTGTGGAACTCCTATACCAAGTGCAAAGGAGTTCACAACCTAGCCAGAAGCTTGTATATTTATGAGTTGCAGCAAGGAGGGGATGAGTGGAAGACAATCCCTTTCCAAATGGAAGTAACATGGGATGTAGGGATGGGGAAAGGATCAATTCTTTCCTCAAGGTAAAAGAAAAATAGGGGGAACATGAATAAATGGGATGGCAAAAACATCATTCTTTTCCCTTGAGAACTGCCAGACTTATGAAGATATGATGATCTGCTTCTCTAGAAAGGTCCTAGCTTTACAGTTTCTCAGTGTGATGCGGAATCATTGATGCCTTTCTTGTAGCTGGTTCAGTTTCCAAGGACACACAATGAGTTCACTTAGAGACGCAAAGAACAAATTGTGTCAGCCAAGGTTGGTATTGGGATCATCCTTGACATGACCAAGTCCTCCTGCATCCCCAGGGTCTAGGGTGTCTGGAACATATGGCAACTCAAGAAGTTGGCTTCCAGGCATCACAACCAACAGATGGGTTTTCAGTATCAGTAGTTTTCCTGTGCTAAGCTCAAAAGCCATATTGGAGATACTGTTTCAATGAAAGAAAGTTAGCAAATGAAGAAAAAATCCAGATCAAGGGCTAGAGGCAAGATTGAAAGAATGTGTTAAAAACTGAGCAGGTTGAAACAAATTGTAAAATGTTCAAATATCAGCCAGACATTTATTAAACTATTATGGTGTGTCAGAGAGTGGGATAAGAAAGGAAAAAGAGGAGGAGGAAGGGGAGTTCTCTCAATGAGCTCTCAGTCTTTTTTTGGGGGGGTGGATTATATGAAAACAGCTATGTCCAAACAAGATAAACTGAGAGGTAGCATCAGAGGGTAAAACACTAGTATTAAGGAAGATAAGGAAAGGCTTTTTGAAGAAAGTACGGTTTTATCTGGAACTTGAAGAAAGCCTTAGAAGAGAAAGGAGAGACTTCTAAGTGATGAAGGAATGGGATGAGGAACAACCCAAAGATCAGTGTTACTGAATCGCATGTGGATGACCAAAGTTCAGAAGACTGGAGGGTGGTTTGGACCTTAGGAAGGACTTTGAACACCAAATAGCAGTGTTTATAATTGATTTTATGGATGATAGCTATAGCTTATTATCTATGACACTTAGGATTTAGGATCTCTCACAGGCAAACTCCTAAAACATTTACCACCTATACTTCCTCTCTTCTCAAATGCCTCTCAATTCTTTGCCTTCTGACTTCTGATTTCATAACCTGACTGATAACTACTTCAAATATTCTGGTGATTTCTTAATTGCCTTTGTCCCTTTTTGGCTTGTGTTCTCATCTGCCACTTTTAATCATCATTTCCTACTGGATATACCTCTGTTCTCCTAGTTTTTTCTATTACCTGTGTGGAAATTTCTTCTCATTCTCCTTTGTTGGATCATCATTTATATCTTGCTCCCTAATAGTGATAGTACTCCAGTACTCTATCTTCTCTCCTTTCTCCTCTCCTCTCCTTCCCTCTCCTCTCCTTTCCTTCCTTCTCTTTGCCTCCCCTTCCCTCTTTTCTCCCCTTTCTCTATATTATATATCTCAGGGGAAGTTTCAACTCTCAAGGATTTAATCATCATTACTATAGACAGGACTCTCAGAACATATATTCACTCTGATCTTTCTCGTGAGCTTCAGGTTTATCACTTAATTGCCTTGGTGACATTTTCCATTTGATATCCCATATGCATTACAAACTTAACATGTCCAAAAGAGAAGAAATCTGCCCCATCCCAAACTATTTTCCTTCCTAACTTCCCTATTTCCTTTGAGAGTACTGTTCATTCTAGCCACTCATGTTTAGAACCTCAAAGTCATCTACTTTTTTCACTCTCCCTCACCCCACTCCTATTTCCAGTTAGTCTATAAGTCTTTTCAATTCTTATCCATAATCTCTCTTTTTTTTTAGGGTGTTTTTTTTTTCAAGGCAATGGGGTTAAGTGGCTTGCCCAAGGCCACACAGCTAGGTAATTGTTAAGTGTCTGAGACAGCATTTGAACCCAGGTACTCCTGACTCCAGGCCCGGTACTTTATCCACTGTGCCACCTAGCCACCCAATAATATCTCTTAAAATCATCTCTTGCATGAATTATTACAATGGTCTCAAATTTGTTTTCCCTGCTCAAAAATTCTGTCCTGAGTCTTCTGTGCCTGGATTACATTTGCTCTTCACCCATACCTCTTAGAATTTCTGGCTCCATCCTTCAACTCAATGGCAACCTTCCCTTTGAAGCTTTTCCTGCCTTCTTTCTAGAAACTACAGATTCCTAAAATGACTTTGCCTACATTTTGTGCTCATTGGTATATATTTTATTTTCCTTTATTAGAACGAAATTCCTTTTTCATTTTACTCTTTGTACCCGTAGGACATATCAATGTTTTACACACAATAGGTGTTTGATTCATACTTTGATTGATTAATTGATAAATAACTTTTTCTACAATATGGGAAATTTTTGACTAGTATGTCTTACTAATTTTTCAGACTTGAAATCAAAATGAACAACTGTTGAAAAAATGTGAAAGAATGCAAAGATATGGGGCAGCTAGGTGGCACAGTGGATAAAGCACTGGCCTTGTAGTCAGGGGTACCTGGGTTCAAATCCGGTCTCAGACACTTAATAATTACCTAGCTGTGTGGCCTTGGGCAAGCCACTTAACCCTGTTTGCCTTGCAAAAACCTTAAAAAAAAGAATTCAAAGATATACTGTGGAATGCTGCTATTGGTAGAGGATGAATTTATCTTCAATTTCTACCCTTTTTTAGAGTTCTTTAATTCTTTTGTTTTTGTCTTCAGTAAAGGTTAAACTAATCATTGGATGACTGTAGATAAACATTTTTATTCAAAGATAATACTCATTTTTATAAAAATGCCTGACCAGCATATAGTAAATGATTCAATATTAAAATCCATTTTCATACAGAATCTTCCTCCTAGATTCTTCTTAAAAGATCAACATTTTTTATTTCTGTCAGGGTAATACTCTTTGCTAGCGGCAAGTTCTTTCAAGTCAGGGTTTTGATACTATTTGTTTGATTTCCTCATAGAAATTCAGGATGGCTGCAGGTGGATGCATTGTGGCACAATGAAAACACAGAGAATTTGGAACCAATACCTGGATTATTGTCACTTTTTTCCCCACTGTGTGATTCTGGAAAAGTTATTTTGTCTCGCTATATCTTAGTTTCCTTATCTATAAAAAGAGGGGGGTTTAGACTGAATTATCTTTTAGATTCCTTTCAGCCCCAAAGGTTTATGAATAAATTTGTTAAGGGTTCTACAAGTCAGTGTCATCATTTTCTTCCCTTATAATTGCCTAGGCTTTCTATGACTCCCAAAAGAGTAAGAAAGCATTATATTAATATGGTTTCATGATTTATGACCTTTGACTCTCTTCCCGGTTCACTAGACATAACTACAGACATGATTCCCAGAACCCTGTATCCACCCTGGTCTTTCTTGTGATCTAGACAAAGGTCATCTTAAGAAATCTTTGTTTAAAATTTTTTGCTTGGTTGACAGTCTTTTTTTAAATAAATTTTTAGTGCTCGCTTCGGCAGCACATGTACTAAAATTGGAACGGTACAGAGAAGATTAGCATGGCCCCTGTGCGAGGATGACACGCAAATTCGTGAAGCATTCCATATTTTTTTGTTTTTGTTTTTTTAGCAATAAAGCAGCATGGGCTGAGAATGCACTGAAAAAAAAACTAAATTTTTAAAGATTTTTTTCTAATTTTATTTATTTTAAAGCAATGGCATTAAGTGACTTAGCCAAGGTCACATAGCTAGGCAATTATTGAGGGTCTGAGGCCAGATTTGAACTTAAGTACTTCTGACTCCAGGGGCTATATTCTATCCACTGCACCACCTAGCTGCCCCTTTTTTGACACTCTTAAAGAGGCAACAATATCTATCTATACACATATACATTCATATATAAATATACATTGAATGTGAATATTCATTATTTCTTACAGAATAATAATTTTAAAACTATTGCATTTATATATCTTAATTTATTCACCTGATGATAGTTATCCTTCATTCTTTGTTTTTGTTTTGTTTTTTTTTAGATTTTTGCAAGGCAAACAGGGTTAAGTGGCTTGCCCAAGGCCACACAGCTAGGTAATTATTAAGCGTCTTGAGACCGGATTTGAACCCAGGTACTCCTGACTCCAGGGCTGGTGCTTTATCCATTTTGCCACCTAGCCACCCCCTGTCCTTCATTCTTGAAGACTGTGACATCAGGAAGGTGATTTCATACCATGCATGTGAATTGGATTTGAGTGAGAAGGGTGCTATATTAAGTCACTAGCCTTATTTTCTCCTGCGGAGACATCTGGGTCCAGTGTCCAGATATGAATCAGAATGCCCAGGATGTAAGGTAATCAGACTTGCCCAAGGTCACACAGCTAGTAAGTACCTGAGGTTGCATTTGAATTCAGGTTCTCTTGACTTCAAGGTCAGTGTTCTACCCACTGCACCAATTCAGCTATTCCCCAGTTGATGGACATCCCTTCAGATCTACATTCTTTACCATCTCAAAAATAATTCTACTATTTTTGGACTTCCTTGGAGTTTGTTTTGCTTAGAATTAAGCTCTCCCTTAATCTAATGCCCCTTTTAATTACTTTCTTTCCCTTATTCCTTTACTCTCCTATTTTCCTATAATGTGAAATTTTTTTTGTATTCAGTTTGTTATTCATGGTCCTCCTTCTTTTGGTCCATTCAAATGAAGTGAAATTCAACAATCTGCTGGCCCCCGGTATTTCCTCTTTGTTGACTTCTACATGTATAGTTTATGCAACATAATTTTCTTTAACTTCCTATTCCCCTAGTGCATTTCTTTCTCTTCCCATTCTTTTAAGATTATCAAGCTATATGGAACTATTCCAGAAATTCTGTCTAATTAAGACTCTTTCTAGGATCCTCAATGATGATATAATTCAGAGGGGAGACATTTATTTTCTACCCATATTAAAATGTAAGCAATTTTATCCTTGTTTAGTCCCTAATGTTCATTTATGTTTATATTTTCTTTTTCACCTATGTTTGCACTTTTTCTTTGACCAGCTCATCATTTCATTAGAAATGCTTTGAAGTCCTTATATTATTAAAAATCCACTTTCTCCCAGTCTGAATATATTCAGTTTTCCGGGGAAGATTATTCTTGATTATAAGCCTATATATTTTACTTTCTGGAATATCATATTCCAAATTCTCTATTCCTTCATATTGGAGGATCCTAAATTATGTGTGATCCTGGTTGTAATTTCTCAATATTTGAATTCTTTTTGACTTCTTGCAGTATTTGTTTGTTTTGGTAGTAGATTTTGAGTAGAAAATTTCTGGGAATTTTTATTTTTATTTCTTTCAGGAGGTGATCAATATTTCCTTTTTATTTATACTTTTTATTTCCTAACAGATCTGAGCAATTTTCTTTTATAATTTTTTGTCCAGGTTTCTTTGCTATTCTTTTTGGTTATTTATCTAAGGATTCTCACTTTTTTCATTTTGATCTGTTATTTTTTTTCCCATGAGAAACCTTATATTTTCTTCTATTTTTTCAGTATTTGGACTTCATTTTGATAAAGCTCAATTTTTAGCATATATTTGCTCAATTCTAATTTTTAGAGAGTTTGGTGTTTGAATGAGATTTTCTAATTTCTTTGTCAAGCTGTTAATTCCTTTTTAAATTAATTTCCTCCACAGCATTATTTCATTTCTAATATTTTTCTCTAACTCACATTTTGTTTATTTAAAAGAAATCACATTTTAAAATACTTTTTAAAATTTCTGCTGCTTCTCTTCAGAGAATTCTAATTTGATTTATACCCAAGCCCTATTTTTATTTATATATTTGTTTCCAGATGTTTTAAAACCTTTTTTTCCTTCTGTATTTTAAGTGTCCCTGTTATCCTTATAAATTTTCGAGGTAGGATTATTTTTGTTTGTTTTGTCATTATTCCAGTCTTCTTTCTGACTTCAGACTTCAGACATCAGGCTTTTTGTGCTTGTCTTTCATTTTCAAAGACCAGGATATCAGGGAGGTGATGTCATGACAGGCATGTGAATTGGATTTCAGTGAGGGGGAGGCTGTGCTAAGTCACCAGCCTCACTTTCTCCTCCAGAGTCATCTAGGATCAGTGGCCAAATATAAATCAGGATAAGTGGAGATGGCCCTGGATGTGAGACAATCAGGGTTAAATGATTTGCCCAGAGTCACACAGCTGGTATGTGGTAAGTATCTGAACTTGGATTCAAACTCTTGCCCTCTTGAATCCAAGGTCAATGCTTTGTCTACTGTGGTATACTTCTGAAGGAAAGGTCTGAGCTTTTCCTGTTACTGCTTGCTGTTGGTATTCCAGCAGGACAGGGACAGCTCAAACTGGGGAACTGTGAGTTTTAAGGCTCTCCAAGTTGTCTGATCCAGAGCACATGGATTGCTGTTCACCTGGCTTGATCTGTGCAAGTACTAGACTTGAATCAACTGAGCAAGAGACCAAAAGCCTCTATAGCCCTTGCTATAGGGATTCAATTCTATAGGCCCTGTGGGCCTATAGGCATTTATATGCTTTAGGTTATAAATTATTTATTTATTTATTTTTGATTTATGGAATAAAATAAGCATTTACATTTTTAGAGAATCACATGTTTGAGTGAAATTTTCTAATTTCTGTGCCAAACTGTTAATTTCTTTTTTTAATTTATTTTTATTAAAGATATTATTTGAGTTTTACAATTTTCACCCCAATCTTGCTTCCCTCCCCCCCCCACAGAAAGCACTCTGTCAGTCTTTACTTTGTTTCCATGTTGTACCTTGATCCAAATTGGGTATGATGAAAGAGAAAATCATATCCTTAAAGAAGAAAAGAGAAGTCTAAAAGGTAATAAGATCAGACAATAAGATATCAGTTTTTTTCTAAATTAAAGGGAATAGTCTTGAACTTTGTTCAAACTCCACAGCTCCTTATCTGGATACAAATGGCACTCTCCTTTGCAGACAGCCCAAAATTGTTCCTGATTGTTGCACTGATGGAATCAGCGAATCCTTTAAGGTTGATCATCACCCCCATGTTGCTGGTAGGGTGTACAGTGTTTTTCTGGTTCTGCTCATCTCACTCAGCATCAGTTCATGCAAATCCTTCCAGGCTTCCCTGAAATCCTGTCCCTCCTGGTTTCTAATAGTACAATAGTGTTCCATAACATACATATACCACAGTTTACTAAGCCATTCCCCAATTGAAGGACATTTACTGGATTTCCAATTCTTTGCCACCACAAACAGGGCTGCTATAAATATTTTTTACAAGTAATGCTTTCACCCTTTTTCTTCATCTCTTCAGGGTATAGACCCAGTAGTGGCATTGCTAGGTCAAAGGGTATGCACATTTTTGTTGCCCTCTGGGCATAGTTCCAAATAGCTCTCCAGAAGGGTTGGATGAGTTCACAGCTCCACCAACAGTGTAATAGTGTCCCAGATTTCCCACAACCCTTCCAACAATGATCATTATCCTTCCTGGTCATATTGGCCAATCTGAGAGGTGTAAGGTGGTACCTCAGAGCGGCTTTAATTTGCATTTCTCTAATAATTAATGATTTAGATCATTTTTCATATGGCTATGGACTGCTTTGATCTCATCTGTAAATTACCTTTGCATATCCTTTAACCATTTGCCAATTGGGGAATGGCTTTTTGTTTTAAAAAATATGACTCAGTTCTCTGTATATTTTAGAAATGAGTCCTTTGTCAGAATCATTAGTTGTAAAGATTGTTTCCCAATTTACTACATTTCATTTGATCTGCTTACATCGGTTTTATCTGTGCAAAAGCTTTTTTATTTAATGTAATTGAAATAATCTAATTGGTTTTTGGTGATGTTCTCCAACTCTTTCTCAGTCATAAACTGCTCCCCTTTCCATAGATCTGACAAGTAAACTAGTCCTTGATCTTCTAATTTGCTTATAGTATTGTTTTTTATGTCTATGTCCTGTAACCATTTGGATCTTATCTTGGTAAAGGGTGTGAGGTGTTGGTCTAATCTAAGTTTCTTCCATACTAACTTCCAGTTATCCCAGCAGTTTTTATCAAAGAGGGAGTTTTTATCCCAATGGCTGGACTCTTTGGGTTTATCAAACAGCAGATTACTATAATCATCTCCTGCTTTTACATCTAGTCTATTCCACTGGTCCACCACTCTATTTCTTAGCCAATACCAAACAGTTTTGATGACTGATGCTTTATAATATAATTTTAGGGCTAAGCCACCTTCTTTTGCACTTTTTTTCATTAAGCTTCTGGCAATTCTTGACTTTTTATTTCTCCATATGAATTTACTTACAATTTTTTCTAACTCATTGAAGTAATTTTTTTGGAATTTTGATTGGTAGGGCACTAAACAGATATTTTAGTTTTGGTAGAATTGTCATATTTATTATATTAGCTCTACCTATCCATGAGCAGTTAATATTTGCCGTTATTTAAATCTGATTAAATTTGTGTGAGAAGTGTTTTATAATTGTTTTCAAGAAGTTTCTGAGTCTGTCTTGGCAAATAGACTCCCAAGTATTTTATATTGACTGAAGTTACTTTGAATGGGATTTCTCTTTCTAGCTCTTCCTGCTGTATCTTGCTAGACATATATAGAAAAGTTGAGGATTTATGAGGGTTTATTTTATAACCTGCAACTTTGCTAAAATTGCTAATTGTTTCCAGTAGTTTTTTGGATGATTTCTTGGGATTCTCTAGGTAGACCATCATGTCATCTGCAAAGAGTGAGAGTTTTGTCTTTTCCTTCCAATTTTAATTCCTTCAATTTCTTTTTCTTCTCTAATTGCTGATGCTAACATTTCTAATACAATATTGAATAGCAGTGGTGATAATGGGCACGCTTGTTTCACCTCTGATCTCTTCCCATTGAATATACTGCTTGTTGATGGTTTCAGATAGATACTGCTAATTATTTTAAGCAATAGTCCATTTATTCCTACACTCTGTTAATTTCTTTTAAAAATGATTTCTTCCTATTATGCATAGTATAATAAAAAAAATTCTGACTTTCTCCACCATCATCCCTGAATGCCTCTGCTCTTTAGGTGATAAACTTAAGGTGCCTCTATATGATAGAGATTAGGTTCAAAAATATTTCAGTAGCAGAGACAAGAGAAAAAAGGCACATGTATGACCAAATGCCAAAATAGAGAGTTGGTATTAAATTATTGCAATATATAGCTTAATAATATATTTTAAAAATGAAAAACATGTTTTTATATGAATATATATAAACATTTTAGTAAAACTTTAGATTTGTTTTTTTAAGTTTCTGAAATCTGTTGAAGACAAAATCTGATCTGAATGATTATGATATCCATTAACTTACTACCATGTATAATAAATATATGAACATTTGGTTCTTATCTCATATCATGCATGTATTTGTAGCCAGTTCATTCTTTGACCTTCTGAAGAAGAAATTCAGACCATCTGCCCTTAATGGGGAAAACATCTCATGTTGATTTTTAAGACATTTGAGATACTGGTATTTTCTTTGAACATTCTTTTCATGCTTTTATGTCTTGGTAAATATAAAAATACCATCACAATGAAAAAGTCACCTAGTTTAGTTGGATTTCCATCCATATTTATGTAGGTCATAAACAGTTTGATTTACATGTATCCTCATAAAACGGATTATCTTTTACTTCAACTAAATGAAATAAAATGAAGTTGCCTCTGGACTAGAATTTTAATTCTCTATCAAGTATTTTCAAGTTAATTATCTTCTGTGCACTGATTATCATTATTTGCAAATGCCTTGAGATGCTTAAATATGTGAACTATTATTCAAATTAATCATAATTACGCTTTCATGTTTGATATAGGAGAAATAATGCTTTAGTGGAAAGAGCTCTATACTTAGCCTGGGCTCTGGGTTCCAGTTTCAGTTTCTCTATATACTAACTCTGGTGTCATTCATAAGTCTTAATTTCCTTATTGTAAAATTGCATCAATAACACTTGCATTTGGTTACTATGAAGAATTTGCTTCCAAGATGGCGGAGAGAAGACAGACACAGTTCTAAAATCTCCTGATCTTTCCCCATATATGATATGATATGAAACAAACCTCTTAACAGAAATTCAATCAACAAAACCTAGAAAGAAAAGCCAGGAGAAAGAACAGCTACTTCAGGATTTGTCTCCAGAAATCTCTACTAGGGAGCAGAGGCATTGGTGTTGGTGCTAACCTTCTGGAGCTTGTTAACAAGACTTGAGGGGAGAGTTCCAGTGCAGGAGAGCTATGGACATCATCCCTAGGCTCCTCTGGTCAAGAAGAACTCTGAGTCTACACCTCTTCCCAGAACAAACACAATTACAGACCTTCTGCCCAAGGCACAGGTATGTGAGCAGTAGAAACCATCTCAGCTAACAATAGGGAAAGTGATGACCTCATCCCAGGGTATAGCCCACCACTAATTGAAGACAAAAGTATTTAACAGTTTCAATCACTCCCTCCAGACCAAAGGAAAAGGCCTCTATCAAGGTCACAAACACTTCAGAGAAGCAACCAGCACCTTCTACTGGATAGCTGGAGAAATTACATTCAGTGAGCAAGTGCTCTAACACCCCCTACTGGCCAGTAGGTAAAGCCTCTAGGAATCCCAACACCAGACCTCATTGAACCAGCTCCTCCCCAACTCATGGTCTTAGCAAAATGAAGAAATGTCAGTGGAAAGGTGGATCCATAGAAAAATTCTTCTAAGGAAAAGACCCTAACTCAGAGAGACCTAGAACCTCTGAGGAGAATATGATCTGGTCTACAGCACAGAAAGACTTCCTTGAAGAAATAAGAAAGGAGTTTAAAAATCAATTGGAAAATTTGGGAAAAGAAACCCAAGAGAACATTAACACCTTGCAACAAGAAAAGAAATCGTTGGAAAATACAATTGGACAAATACAAAATGAGAAGGATTCTCTCAGATTCTCAATTGGACAGATACAAAGTGAGAATAACTCTATCAGAACCTCAACTGGGCAAATGCAAAAAGAAAATAATTCTCTCAAAACCTCAAATGATCAAATGGAAAGCTGTTTCAAAAATAGAATTGAACAATTAGAAAAGGAGTTGCAAAAGGTAAATGAAGAAAACTCCTCTCTAAAAATAAGAATGGAGTTATGTGGAAACTAATGACTTCATAAGACAGCAAGAGCCTGTTAAACAAAACCAAAAAAAAGAAGAAAATAGAAGAAAATGTAAAATACCTCATCAGCAAAACCACTGACCTCGAGAATAGATTGAGGAGGGTCAACCTGAGAATTATTAGACTTCCTGAAAACATTGAAGAGAAAAAAAGTCCTGGACTTAATATTACAGGATTTAGTGATGGAAAATTAGCCTGACATCACGGAACCAGAGGGCAAAATAGTTATCGAAAGAATACATCGATCCCCTCCAGAAAGAGATCTTAAAATGAAACCACCAAGGAATGCTGTGGCCAAATTCCAAAAGTATCAGATAAAAGAGAAAATCCTACAAGCAGCCAGAAAGAAAAAATTTAAATACCAAGGAGCCACAGTAAGGATTATGCAGGACCTAGCTGCATCAACATTAAGTGATCAAAAGGCCTGGAATGAGATATTCCAAAGAGCAAGGGAGGTTGGAAATGCAGCCAAGAATCCACTATCCAGGGGTGGCTAGGTGGTGCAGTGGATAAAGCACTGGCCCTGGAGTCAGGAGTACCTGGGTTCAAATCTGGTCTCAGATACTTCATAATTACCTACTTGTGTGGCCTTGGGCAAGCCACTTAACCCCATTTGCCTTGCAAAAACCTAAAAAAGAAAAGAATCCACTATCCAGCAAAGCTGAGCCTTCTTTTTCAGGGGAAAAGATAGACATTTAATGAAATGGAAGAATTCCAAAATTTTCTGATGAAAAAAGAGAGCTAAAGAGAAAATTTGGACATCAAACAGGAGGTTCAAGAGACACATGAAAAGGTAAAAATAAAAGGGGGTTAAAAAAAACAAACTGCGATCCAATAAGATGAAACTGGCTATTTCCCAGCATGGGATAAATATTCTCATAATTCTTGAGAATTATAACTTTAACAGAGAATATACCTAGCCATAAGTGATCGACATTCATGATTTTATCCATGAGACTGCTATGCAATAAGATGAAACTTGCTATAACCCTCCCTGGGAAAAAGACTCTAATAACTCTCAAGTATTGTAACTCTTTCCGATAGAATATACTTATCTAGAATTGATGGATATTCAGAATTTTCTGTGACTGAGAATGATTTAAAAACATCTGCTCCAGCTGTGAACTCATCCAACATTTCTGGAGAGAAATTTGGATCTATGCCCAAAGGGAACAGAAGTATGCATACCCTTTGATCCCCCAATACCACTACTGGATCTATATGCTGAAGAGTTGATGAAAAGGGGTAAAAACATCACTTGTACAAAAATATTCATAGCAGCTCTGTTTGTGGTGGCAAAGAATTGGAAATCAGGTAAATGTCCTTCAGTTGGGAAATGGCTTAGCAAAATGTGGTATATGTATATCATAGAACACTATTTTTCTATTAGATACCAGGAGGAATGGGAATTCAGGTAAGCCTGGAGGGATTTGCTTGAATTGATGCTGAGTGAGGTGGGCAGAACCAGAAAAATACTGTACACTCTAACAGCAACATGGGGGTGATGATCAGGCATCATGGACTTGCTCATTCCATCGGTGCAACAATCAGGGACAATTTTGGGATGTCTGAAATGGAGAATACCTTCTGTATCCAGATAAAGAACTGTGGAGTTTGAACAAAGTTCAAGGACTGTTCCCTTTAATTTAGAAAAAAAAACTGATATCTTATTGTCTGATCTTGTTATCTCATAATTTATGTTTCTTCCGAAAGGGTATGATTAATCTCTCATTACACTCAATTTGGATCAACGTACAACATGGAAACAATGTAAAGACTGACAAATTGCTTTCTGGGGGGGGAAGTAAGATGGGGGGGAATTTTAAAACTCAAAAAAATACATTCTTTAATTAAAATCGAAAAAAAACACCTCCTCCTCAAAAAGAGGGACTGGAAGGAGATGGGAGGAGGTAGGGGATTGAATGGTGTAAATCTCATTACATTAAGATGTACAAAAGACCTATGATAATAGAGGGGAAGAAGGGAGGAGATAAGTAACACCTGAATCATCCTCTCATCAGACTTGGTTTAAAGTTTACTTACACACATGCTCAGTTAACTATAAAAAAGGGGAAACAGGGAGGGGGAGAAAAAGGGGAACTAACAGAAGGAAGGGAAGGGAAGGGAAAAAGGGAAAGGGGATAGAAAGGGGAGGGGTGGATATAGGTGGGCAAACACTGAAAGGAGTGGTATTCAAAAAAAATACTGGAGAATATGGATAAAGGGGGGGAAAGGCAGAAAAATACAGACAGAGGGAAGATGGCATGGAGGGCAATAAAGTATTAGTAATTATAACTTTGAATGTGAATAGGATGGAGTTTCCTTTAAAACATAAGCAAATAGAAGAGTGGATCAAAAAACAAGAATCCTACAATATGCTGCTTCCAAGAAACTCATTTGAAGCAAAGAAATACATATAGAGTAAAGGTAAAAGTTTGGAGCAGAATATATTTTGCTTCAGCCCAAGTAAAAAAAGCAGGGGTAGCAATCCTTATCTAAGGCAAAGCAGCTGCAAAAATAGATAGCCTTAACAGAGATAAGGAAGAAAACCATATCCTCTTAAAAGGTACCATAGACAATAAAGTGATTTTAATACTGAATATACGTGCACCCAATGGGATAGCATCTAAATTCTTAGGGAAGAAGCTGAAAGAACTACAGGAAGACATAGACAGCAAAACTCTACTAGTGGGAGACCTTAACCTAGTACTCTCAGATCTAGATAAATCTAATCATAAAATAAACAAGAAGGAAGTTAAGCAGGTAAATAGATTGTTAGAAAAAGTAGATATGATAGACTTATGAAACAAATTGAATGGGGATAGAAAGGAATATAGCCTTTTCTCTTCAGCATATGGCACTTATACACAAACTGACCATGTTCTAGGGCATAAAAATGTAATGGTCAACTGCAGAAAGGCAGAAATAGTGAACACATCTTTTGCAGACCACAATGCAATAAAAGTCATATGCAATATTGGGCAGGGAGAAATAGACCCCAAACTATTGGAAACCAAGTCATTTTAAAGAATGAGTGGATCAAACAACAAATTTTAGAAGGAATTAATTATTTTATGCTAGATAATGACAATAATGAAAAAACATACTAAAACTTATGGGATTCACTCAAGGCGGCTGTCAGGATATATTATATTTTTAAATGCTGAAATGAATAAATTAGAGAAAGAGGAAATCAATGAACTAAATATGCAACTAAAAAATTAGAGAAAAAAACAAATTAAAAATTTCCAATTAAATACCAAATTAGAAATTCTAAAAATTAAAGGAAAAATTAATAAAATTGAAAGCAAAATAACTATTGAATTATTAAAGAGTTGGTTTTATGAAAAAAATGATGAAATTAAGAAAACTCTGGTCAATTTGATTAAAAAAATAAAGAAGAAAGACAAATTGCTAGTATCATAGATGAAAAAGGTGAACTCACCAGCAATGAGGAGGAAATTAAAGTTCTACTTTGGAATTATTTTGTCCAAATCTATGCCTATAAATTTGACAATCTAAGTGAAATAGATGAATATTTACAAAAATATAAGTTGCCCCGATTAAATGAACAGGAAATTAAAAACCTAAATAACCCTATCTCTGAAAAAGAAATTCAACAAGCTATTATTGAACTCTCTAAGAAAACAGTTCCAGGGACAGAGGATTCACAAATGAATTTCATCAAACATTTAAGGAATCATTGGTTCCAATTCTATATAAAGTCTTTGGGAAAATAGGTGAAGATGGAACTCTGCTTAACTTTTTCTATGACACAAATATGGTACTGATACCTAAAACAGGCAGATTTAAAACAGAGAAAGAAAATCATAGACCTATCTCCCTTATGAATATAGGTGCAAAAATCTTAAATAAATTCTTGGCAAAATGTTTATAAGTTATCACTAGGATAATACATTTTGATGAAGTAGGATTCATCCCAGGAATGCAGGGTAGGTTAGTATAACCATTATAACAGTATAAACTGTTAAGTACCTATGAGAAGTTATATGATTATGTCAATAGATGCTGAAAAAGATTTTGACAAAAATACAGCACCCAGTCCTACTAAAAACCGTATATTACTGTCCATTTACTACTGTTTCTTTTGTGCCTATACTAATCCACTGACCCCATTACTATGTTTCTTAAGCAGTACCATGCCGTTTTTGATGACTGCTGCTTTATAGTATAGTTTTAAATCTGAAGGCAATTTTCTGAAACTAATAATTACATATAGGTTACTTATCCAAATTAAGAGAAAGTTTTTCTACCCTGGTAGTGTGATAGAGTGATGACAGCATAGGTCTAGTTCAATGCCTTCTCCCTTTCCCCAACTTCACTCTCCCAATAAATAGATTTGTGATATTAAACATTTGAATATTTTCTATAAGTACAGATTCTAATTCATCAAGGCTTTGTAATTTTATCATTCTAGTTCATTTTATCCTACAGATTCTCCCTAAGGGACCTCCCAAACCTATTGAATACTTTCCTTTAGACTACATCTTTATTCCCCCTTTAAGTAATTTGTATTTAGACATCTAAGTATTAATCCCTTCCCAGCTGTCATTACATGTCCACATCATCTTTTTTCCCAATCATACATTTCTTGAATTATATCTCTTATATCTCCTCTTTGAGAATATGCTATAATCCATTTGCACAGATATTTTTCCATACATCCCGTACACATATACTTCTATTGCCATTTTTATCTTCCAAAACTTTGCTTCTTTAAAGATGGTCATATGTCAAGATTTTGAAAAATATAGCATCATCAGAAATAAAAATGTTAGTGTTAAAAGATAGATTTTGGGGGTGGAGCCAAGATGGCGACAAGAAGGGATCTAGTCTTAGGAGCTCTCTAACAAAACTCATAAGCTAAGGACTCTAAACTTTCGAGAGACAGAACCCACAAAGGGACCCAGTGAGGCAGTTGTCCTACTCAAGGTAACCTAGAAAAGACCAGAAAGGCTCTGCTCCCTGGGTTCGGAGGGGCGGCCCGCCAGAGCCAAAGAACTTCAGCCTCCTGGAGGCAGCCCCAGGGTGCTGGGAGTCACAGCTCACAGCAGCGGGGGAGTCTCCTGAGCTGTACCCTGAGGAACACTGGGCACATAGTGGGGGAACAGCAGGGGACCTCTGCCAGAGCAAGCACATGGAGCTTAGCCCTCAGGGCACACAGCCAGTAGCTTGGTCTTTCAGCAGCCAAGATCCAGAAACAGAAGCAGGCGGAGCCCTAAGCAGAAGCCTCCAGGGCATGAACCCATTGAGCTCAGGGAGGGGAGTGAAGAAAGACTGCAGAACTCTATCCTCTGCCCCTGGAACAGGACTCTGGGACTCTGACCACATTCAGATCCTGATAGCAGTCTAGGCCCCCCCATAGAACAGCAGAGACCCCCCCCCCCCACCTCAGCACCTTGGCAGAGGGGGGCACTTACGGTCATTCACAGACCAGGAGGGAGGACAGAGCCTCACACACTGAGAACCTTGTGGGAGTGTCCCAAAAGCTCCGGAAGCACCCCCCCAAAAAAACAGGCTTAGGCTGGGAAAATGAACAAAGAAACAAGAGGAAGACCATTGAGAAATATTTTGCAAATGAGCCCAAGAAGGATCAAAATACTCAGTCTGAAGATGAGGAAGCACAAGCTCCTGCATCTAAAGACTCCAAGAAAAACAGAAATTGGGCTCAGGCTATGACAGAAGGACAGAGTTCAAATATCATGGAGCCACAGTCAGGATCACACAGGACTTAGAAGCAACTACATTGGAAGCTCATAGGGCTTGGAATATAATATACTGGAAGGCAAAAGAGCTTAGAATGCAGCCAAGAATGAACTACCCAGCAAGGCTGAATGTCCTCTTCCAGGGAAAAAGATGGACTTTCAATGAACCAGGGGAATTTCAAAGGTTCCTTTTGGAATGGCCAGAGCTGAAAAGAAGATTTGATCTTCAGATATAGGACTCACGTGAAGCATGGAGATTGGAGGAGAGGGGGGAAATATGAGTGACTTAATGAGGATGAACTGCATGTATTCCTGCATAGAAAAATGACACTGATAATACTCATATGAACCTTCTTAGTTGATAGAGCAGGTAGAGGGAGCTTTTATAGTTGAAGCACAGGAGAAAGCTGAATTCGAAGATAAAATATGGTATAAAAATGGAGTCAATGAAAAAAAAGGAAATGGAATGGGAGAAAGAAAAAGGAGAGGGGGAATAGTCAAAGATATTTCACATAATGAGATTTTTTTATTACAATGAGCTATTGCAATGATATGGAAGGGGAGAGGCAAAGGGGAATGAGGGAACCTTTGCTCTTATCAGAGATGGCTAGGAGAGGAAACAGCATATATACTCAATGGGGTATAGACATCTGGAGTAAGAAGGGGGGGAGCAGGGGGAAGGGGTGGGGATGTGAATAAAGGAGGAGAGGATGGACCATGGGGGGAGAGTGGTCAGATATAACACATTTTCTTTTTTACTTCTTGCAAGGGGCTGGGATTGGAAGGCCTGTCCAGGACCATAGGGCCAGGTGGATTCTGGGCCTAAGGGGTGGTATGGGGGCTCAGGGCTTCTTGGCCCCAGGACCAGGGATCTGTCTGCTGTGACACTCAGCGACCCTACAGCAGACTCAGAGTTAAAGGAGAGAGAAAATATAGTACATGGTAGTGGAGAAATAAGAAAGAAGGGAGTTGCGATCAGCAATGGCAACATTGGAAAAATATGGAAGTAACTTTTGTGATGGACTTATAAAGAATGTGATCCACCTGTGACAGAGTTGTTGGTGTTGGAACAAAGACTGAAGCACATTTTTGTTATTATTTGGGGGATGGTGCAGGGCAAGTGGGGTTGGGTGGCCTGCCTGGGGCCACATAGCAGGGTGATCTTTGGGTGTCTGGGGCTGGATTTGGACCCAGGTGCTCCTGGATCGAGGGCCAATGCTCTGTCTTCCACCCAGCCACCTCTACTATTATTATTATTTTATTTTATTTGGGGTCTTTTTTTTCTTCTTTTTGGTTTTTGTAGGGCAGTGGGGATCAGGTGGCTTGCATGTCACAGAGCTGGGTGATTGTTGGGTTTACAAGGCTGGATATGGGCTCGAGTGGTCGTGGCTCCAGGGCTGTTGCTTTGTCCATTGAGCCACCTGGCCATACCTACAATTATTACTATTATTTTTTTAATTTTAATTTTTTTCTCTCCCCTTTACTTTTTTCGCCCGAGCAAGTCTATCTATATTCATGGGGAGGAAGGGTATTTGTTTACTTGTAAACAAGAATATTTTATTAATGTAAAAAAAAATTTGTACAAAATGAAAATAAAAAAATAAATTAAAAAAAAAATAAAAGATAGATTTTGGGTCAAGGAACTGTTTAGGATTATTATAGGCCTTGCCAAAACATATAACCATTGGTCTTTCTCTTGCTCAATTCTGGGCTCAACTGACTGTCTGGAGTTGGGGTTGGGGTCTTATTCCAGGATAAGATTACTTAGACCTGGATTCTCTTGATGTATAGAATCAATTTAGTGCATAGCAATGCTGTCTAATGGTTAAAAGTACTTGGTGGCACAAGTTTTACAGATAGTCACTCAAGACCATGATTGGGTCTTACATTAGGAATTGGTATTTGATTATGATTCTTATGGATAATATAATGTCATTGCTAATTTGTAAATTTATTTTGCATGACTATACTTAATTGTTAAAAGTGAGGTATTTTATTTTTTTGTTTTTCTTGAGTAGAGGAAAAACAGACAAAATGATAATACTGAAAAAAGTAGGAAATGAAAAAATAGAACATGTGAATAATTTTTTAAAATATACAGAAGAAAGAAGAACAAATTGGCTCAAAAATGCAGGGACAGTTAGAGCTACTAAGTTTTATTGAAATATGTAGTGACTATATGTAGTGACACTCCCTAGTTTCTGATGCAATCCTCTTTTTCTTTTTTTATATGGAGAAATACTCTTAATATTTATCAGGCTCATAAATAATAATAAATTGGCAGATTAAAAAACAACAAATTAACTTATGGCAACAAAAGAGTTATTTCATTTACTTCAGTCAAATTTCTATTCACAATTCCAATATTCTTAAAAGGTTATTAATTCAAATTTAAAAAACACTGCTAAGAAATTTAAACCTTAATTGAGTTCACTTTTATTTTCCCCTTTTAATTATTAGTTAAAGTTTCAGAATGAAAACATAAAATTCTTGACAGTTTTATTGTCATCACACTATTTTTACTCTTGTATGAAAAAAAGATATGGCTGTGTTTTCATGAATTTTGCTTTGAGACCATATCTATTCATATTTGCTTTGTAAATATGGGAATAAATCTCATGAGACTGTAACTTTTTAGAAGAAACTTGATCCTTGAAAAAGAAAAATAAATAAAATTTTAAAAGATAGCCTTCAGAAGAATGCAGTCCACTTCAGGGCAAAAATTCATTCACCTGGAAAAAAAAAGACTAATTATGTTATCTTGATACTTTATTTTCCCATGAAAGTTTTAACAGTCTTGATTAACAGGGTCTGCCAAATCATAATGAGTTCCTTTCCACCCCCCCAAGTTAAATGATGTAGAAAAAGGATATGGCATGACATCAAAATTGTCCTAATCATTTGTGGATGCCACCAACCCAGGATTCACATCAACTGGGCCAGACTGTTTTGCCTCAGGATGAGAACAGTTATGTTTTAGTAGAGAGAAGAAAAAAGTGCTGTGTGTGCTTTACTTTGTGAAAGGTAGCTAGGTGCTTGTAATGAAAAGACAACTGGGCTTTGAGTTAGGAAGAGCTGAGTTCAAATTCAACCTCAAACAAGACCCCTGGACAAGGCCTTTAACCTCTGTCTGGCTTAGTTTCCTCAGCTGTAAAATGAGGATAAAAGCAGCACCTACCATACACGTTTGTAAGGAGGATCAAATGAGGTGATATTTATAAAGTGCTTAGTAGTACCTAGCAATCCCTAAGAACATAGTATACACTTAATAAATCTTTATTTCCTTCTTTTTCCTTTATGACTCACATAATAACTTAGCAGGAAAAGCTCTTTGGAAGCTTGAAGTCATTCCAATTTTTCTCCTTCAGAAATGCTTTTTGGAAATAGAAATCAAATCTGTATAGGATTAGAAATGAGCATTAAAATATAGCAGATAAGTTATTAAAATACAAGTCTTCCTTGGCTTCCAAGGAGCTGGGGACTAAAGCAAACTAGAATTGTCCTCTTGTCAAGAGTTTTAAATTACGTATACGCATGTGCACACACATCAGTATTTTTGGAAGCAAGACTACATCTCTAAATTAAGAATAAAGACGTGTTTTTTTTTGTTTTTGGGGGCTTTTTTTAGGTTTTTGCAAGGCAAATGGGGTTAAGTGGCTTGCCCAAGACCACACAGCTTGGTAATTATTAAGTGTCTGAGGCCAGATTTGAATTCAGGTACTCCTGACTCCAGGGCTGGTGCTCTATCCACTGTGCCACCTAGCCACCCCAAGAATAAAGACTTCTGAAAGATGGTACACAGTCAGAGAATCTTAGTGCTAGAACTCAGTGAATTACATGACAATAGAATTCTTGGGTTTAGAAGAGATATTAGACATTATCTAATTCAATCCTTCATTTTATATATAAGGAAATAGACGCATTAAAATTAAGTGACTTTCAGCAGGACTAAGATTCAGACATAGGTCCTGAAACTCCAAATTTACAAAATCCTGGGATTCCAATCCACAAATTCAATGCTTCCTAATCTACCAGGATGGAAGTCTTACTTCAAACAAGAATATTTTCCATGTAAATATAAATAATGGAAAGTAATATTACCTCTACTGCCCTATCCAGAAAACCCAAAAGGTAAAGTGGTATAATGCGAAAAATGCAAGAATTTAATTTATACTCAGCACTGCTGCTTATTACTTTTGGTAATACTTTTCCCATTACTTGGAAAAATAACTGAACATCTCCAGAATTTTGGTTTCTTTATTTGTAAAGGAAGGGTAAAGCTAGATAATCTGTAAAGTCCTTTTCAGCTCTAAGAATTTATTTCTTCTGATTCTATTTCTAAGGTACTCTAATACTTTGACAGAGAAGAAAATAAAAGCAGATTCCTAGGATCACAAATTTAGAACTTAAAGGGAACTGAGATAAACTTGTCCTCATAGACCTGAAGAACTGAAAAAACACCCTATTGTGATTGTATACTGTTTAGCTTTTTATTGTTTAATAAGACCTGTGGTTCTTTTGCATGCTTGCAATATATTCTCTACCAGTAAAAAGGCACAGGGAAAATGCATAAACATTTCCTTTCTCCTTTCTTTTTTCCTCCAGATGAAGGAGTTGGACTTGCCTGAATTTGGAAGGGTTTTAACAAATATGCCTTATCTAGCATTATTAGTGGCACCTAAGTTCACTGTCATACTCAAGGGAAGATGTCCCAACTCCTTTTTTTAAGAATTGAGAGTTTTAGGATTGTTAGGGGACTTTAAGAGTATTACATTCATTCCCTTCAATTTTAATCTTTTTTTTTTTTTGGCAAGGCAATACAGTTAAATGACTTGCCCAAGGTCACATAGCTAGGTAATTATTAAGTGTCTGAGTCTGGATTTTTTTCATTTTTTTCTCTTTTTATTTTATTTTATTTTTTTAATTCTCATTTTGTACAAATGTTTTTTTTACATTAATAAAATATTCTTGTTTAAGAGTAAACAAAATACCCCTCCCCCCATGAATATAGATTTGCTTGGGTGATAAAATAAAGGGGAGAGAGAAAAATTAAAATTAAAAAAAAATAATAGTAATAATTGTAGGTATGGCCAGGTAGTGCAATGGATGAAGCACCAGCCCTGGAGCCACAAGTACCCGAGCACACATCTAGCCCCATAGACCCAACAATCACCTGGCCGTGTGATATGCAAGCCACCCAATCCCCACTGCCCTGCAAAAACCAAAAAGAAGAAAACAAAATAAGATCCAAAATAAATAAAACAGTAATAATAGTAGGGGTGGCTGGGTGGCAGACACAGCATTGGCCCATGAGCCAGGAGCATCCGGGTCCAAATCCGGCCCCAGACACCCAAAGATCACCCTGCTACGTGGCCCCAGGCAGGCCACCCAGCCCCATTTGCCCTGCACCCTCACCCAAAAAATAATAATAAAAAATGTGCTTCAGTCTTTGTTCCAACACCAACAACTCTGTCATGGATGGATCGCATTCTTTATGGTAAGTCCATCACAAAAATTACTTCCATATTTTTCCAACGTTGCCATTGCTGATCGCAACTCCCTCCTTTCTTATTTCTCCACTACCATGTACTATATTTTCTCTCTCCTTTCACTCTGACTCTGCTGTAGGGTCGCTCAGTGTCACAGCATACAGATCCCTGGTCCTGGGGCCAAGAAGCCCCGAGCCCCCATACCACCCCTTAGGCCCAGAATCCACCTGGTCCTATGGTCCTGGACAGGCCTTCCAATCCCAGCCCCTTGCAAGAAGTAAAAAAGAAAATATGTTATATCTGACCACTCTCCCCCCATGGTCCATCCTCTCCTCCTTTATTCACATCCCCACCCCTTCCCTCTGCTCCCCCCTCCTTCTTACTCCAGATGCCTATACCCCATTGAGTATATATGCTGTTTCCTCTTCTAGCCACCTCTGATGAGAGCAAAGGTTCCCTCATTCCCCCTTGCCTCCCTCCTTCCATATCATTGCAATAGCTCATTGTAATAAAAAATCTTATTATATGAAATATCTTTGACTATTCCCCCCTCTCCTTTTTCTTTCTCCCATTCCATTTCCCTTTTTTTTCCTATTGACTCCATTTTTACACCATATTTTATCTTTGAATTCAGCTTTCTCCTGTGCTTCAACTATAAAAGCTCCCTCTACCTGCTCTATTAACTGAGAAGGTTCATATGAATATTATCAGTGTCATTTTTCTATGCAGGAATACATGCAGTTCATCATCATTAAGTCCCTCATATTTTCCCCCTCTCCTCCAATCTCCATGCTTCACCTGAGTCCTGTATCTGAAGATCAAACCTTCTGTTCAGCTCTGGCCATTCCAAAGGGAACATTTGAAATTCCCCTGGTTCATTGAAAGTCCATCTTTTTCCCTGGAAGAGGACATTCAGCCTTGCTGGGTAGTTCATTCTTGGATGCATTCTAAGCTCTTTTGCCTTCCAGTATATTATATTCCAAGCCCTATGAGCTTCCAATGTAGTTGCTGCTAAGTCCTGTGTGATCCTGACTGCAGCTCCATGATATTTGAACTGTGTCCTTCTGGCTGCTTGTAATATTTTCTCTTTGACTTGGGAGTTCTGGAACTTGGCTATAATATTCCTAGTGGTTGGTTTTTTGGGATCTCTTTCTTCGGGGGGATCGGTGGAGTCTCTCCATTTCTATTTTGCCCTCTGCTTCTAGAATATCAGGGCAATTTTCCTGTAGTAATTCTTTGAAAATGATGTCAAGGCTCTTTTCCTGATCATGACTTTCAGGTATTGCAATAATTTTTAAATTATCTTTCCTAAGTCTATTTTCCATATCAGTTGTTTTTTCAATGAGATATTTCACATTTTCTTCTAATTTTTCATTTTTTGGGTTTTGAAGTATTGATTCCTGATTTCTGGTAAATTCATCAATCTCCCTGAATTCTATTCTTTGTCTGAAGGATTTGTTCTCCTCAGAGAGTTTTCTTATCTCTTTTTCCATCTGGCCAATTTTGCTTTTTAAGGCATTGTTCTCCTCAATAACTTTTTTGAACTGTTTTATCCATTTGACCTAAGCTGGTTTTTAGCATGCTATTTTCTTCCGCATTTTTTTGGATTTCCTTGACTAAGCTGCTGACTTCATTTTCATGTTTTTCCTGCATCTCTCTTCTTTCTTTTCCCAGTTTTTCTTCCAACTCCCTCATTTGATTTTCAAAGTATTTTTTGAGCTCTGTCATAGCCTGAGCCTAATTTCTGTTTTTCTTGGAGTCTTTAGATGCAGGAGCTTGTGTTTCCTCATCTTCAGAATGAGTATTTTGATCCTTCTTGGGCTCATTTGCAAAATATTTCTCAATGGTCTTCCTCTTGTTTCTTTGTTCATTTTCCCAGCCTAAGCCTGTTTTTTTTGGGGGGGTGCTTCCGGAGCTTTTGGGACACTCCCACAAGGTTCTCAGTGTGTGAGGCTCTGTCCTCCCTCCTGGTCTGTGAATGACCGTAAGTGCCCCCCTCTGCCAAGGTGCTGAGGTGGGGGGGGGGTCTCTGCTGTTCTATGGGGGGGCCTAGACTGCTATCAGGATCTGAATGTGGTCAGAGTCCCAGAGTCCTGTTCCAGGGGCAGAGGATAGATTTCTGCAGTCTTTCTTCACTCCCCTCCCTGAGCTCAATGGGCTCATGCCCTGGAGGCTTCTGCTTAGGGCTCTGCCTGCTTCTGTTTCTGGATCTTGGCTGCTGAAAGACCAAGCTACTGGCTGTGTGCCCTGAGGGCTGGGCTCCAGGTGCTCACTCTGGCAGAGGTCCCCTGCTGTTCCCCCACTTTGTGCCCAGTGCTCCCCAGGGTGCAGCTCAGGAGACTCCCCCGCTGCTTTGAGCTGTGACTCCCAGCACCCTGGGGCTGCCTCCGGGAGGCTGAAGTTGTTTGGCTCTGGCGGGCCGCCCCTCCGAACCCAGGGAGCAGAGCCTTTCTGGTCTTTTCGTTTACCTTGAGTAGGACAGCTGCCTCACTGCATCCCTTTGTGGGTTCTGTCTCTCGAAAGTTTAGTTAGAGTCCTTAACTTATGAGTTTTATCAGAGAGCTCCTAAGACTCGATCCCTTCTTGTTGCCATCTTGGCTCAGCCAATACCCTGAGTCTGGATTTGAACTCAGGTCCTCCTGACTGCAGAGTCGTGCTCTATCCACTATGCCACCTAACTGTCCCCAATCCCTTCATTTAAAAAAATGTTTTTTCCAAAGACATGTACAGATAATCTTTTCATTTTATAGATAAGAAAACTGTGAGTTCCAGAATGTAAAAATATTTTTCTTCAGATCTACTAAAAGGTAATAGCTGCCTTAGTATTTTCAAAGTCTGCTGGTCGCTTAATAACAATTTTAAATCTGAATGTAGATATTTCAGCTCTGTATATGAAAAAGTCAACTTCCTGATAATGTCCTCACCATCCTTCTAGATGAAATCAAAGCTCTATATTCTGTGAATGGTACTTAAGTACTATTATATTTATAATTAAAAAAAAGTAATACTAAAGTGTGCATAAAACACAGATTATGGGGAGCTATTTGCATTGTAAGGTAAACCATGCTAGACTCCATAAAACTCTAATTGTATATTTTGAAGAGTAGATGGATGTAGAGTCTTGTGCTTTTTGGCCACTTTGACTTCCTGCCATCATCTCACATACCAGGAAGTAAACAATAGGGAGCAGCATAATTGTGGTAAACCATCCACTTGGTGTCCTCACCATTGCAATGTTCCCCACTAGACTCAGTAAAACCAGGAGACTTTGCTAAGGGGAAGGTTGTTAATCCACCAAACAGAATGTAAATGTTCAAAACTGTATCTTGTGATCATTAGAACCTAGGTAATCTCTTCTAGTGCCATTTTGCTTTGACTTCAAAAGGTTTTAGTTTGATTATTTTAGAAAATAGAGGTATTGTAGAAAAGAGAACCTCTGTGTACATGTGGTATTAGGCATACATACAAATACACACATATACAGGGATTCTTACTTGAAGAGCCTTCCTTACCATACACACTTTCTATCCCATCCAAAGAGGTAACTGAGCATTTTCCTTTACTACCTAAAAATTGAGAGAGCTGCTATTTGAATATCCAGATTGTTGTTTTCTTCAGTCAGTTTTTTCATTTTGTCAGAAAATGTACCTTTTTTTTTTAGGTTTTTTTTGTCAAGACAGTGGGGTTACATACCTCACCCAAAGCCACACAGCTGGGTAATTATTAAGTGTCTGAGGCCAGATTTGAACTCAGGTACTCCTGACTCTAGGGCCAGTGCTCTATCCACTGCGCCACCTAGCCACCCCAAAAATGTGTCTTTGGATTTTTTAAAAAGAACTTTCTTTTAGAACACTTCATATTTGCAAAGTATTATTTAAAAACAAAACAAAACAAAACCAAAACCACATCTGCCATGGACTTTTACAAAGATCTAAGGACAGAAATAGCCAATAAAAGATTGATGAGAAAGCAAATTAATGGGAGTGAAGGAACTTTAGGAACTAAGATATTCTTAGGGGGAAGAAAAGAGGAACTCTAAGGAATTCTTAGAGAGTTTGTGGGGTTTTTTTGGTTGGATAGTGGTGTTTTTTTTTGTTTTTTGGTTTGTTTTTTAAGGTAGAGATAACCATACCAATGTTTTTATTTGTATTCTTCCTGTGAGAAAACTCTCTTTATCAATACAGACCTGTACAACTTATTGTCTTCAAGAGTTTCCTAGAGTAATAGGCTAAGTGACTTACCCAGGATTACTTTGATGTTTTGAGGCCAACTTTCTACCTCAACAACAGTGCTGCTTCTCTGTTAGTAGAGATCAGTAGGGAAAGAGGGGAGCTAAAGAGTAGAAATAAAACAAAACAAAAAAAAAAAAAAACATTGCTATTGGGATTCATTATGTTGGAGCCCCTAGTCCATGACTTATTATCTGCATGATCTTGGGTAAGGCACTTAACCATCCTTGCTTCTATTTTTCTAATTTATAAAATATTGAACCTCCAAGGATTCTTCCAGCTCTTATGATCCAGGATTACATGTCTTTATATACTAATAATGGTCACTGGAGATTTTCTTAAGTGGACTACCCTATTGGCTATTAGGATTCCTAAAAGCTTTAGTCAGAACTATATGGCTGGTCATATGGGATTACATATGTATAATTTATAATACATATGCATATGCATATAAATATATAAATGATATAGATGTATATGAGGGGACGTCTATAGTAATTTATTATACCATATTGTATTCACCAGGGAAAACAATATATCTGCCATAACTTTTCTCGTCACCCCATCCTCTGTTCTTTGCCCCCATATCTAGTTATTTTTTTCTCTTAGTTTTCTACTTTAATTACTGGGAGACAAATATAGGTTCATCATTGACAGTCTAAGATATCACCAGGACACATATGTCCTCACTTTACAATTCTTGCCTCCCGGTTCCTTTGGGTCTAAATTGCACGTTATGTGTACTTGCATTTACTGTCAGCAGTAGTCATAATAACAGCTGCATCTGGGAATGCTTTTGACACATAACAAGTTTAGATGGTTGGTCTTACAACTTTTTTTTCATCCTGTGACATCGTTTTACTTCTCTATCAAAAGCAGAACAGAAAAGGTGGGATTATCATGTTGTTAAATGTCAGAGAGTGTTGTAAAGCCAAAATTTGAGACAAGCCTATTGGTTTTTATCAGTTTGAAGATGCTACAAATCCCTAGAGTGGTAAAATGTACAGATGATATAAAAATTGGCTAAGAGAAAACAGCCACAAAATATATAGTTTTATATTATCTGTTACCTCAGTTTTAAATGAGAAAGCACAAGGTAATAAAGTTATTATAAAAAGAGAGATTATATGGCATAGTTGGAATAGTGATGGACTAGAGCAGGAGACCTGTGCCTGACTGTGAGACCAAGAGACCTGAGTCAGAAGACTCAGGTTCATATCCTGACTCTGGCAAGTACCTCCTTTGTGACTTTGGACAATTCATTTTGTCTCTCTTGGCTTCATTTTCCTTAATTATAAATGAGGGGGTTGGACTAGATGTCTTCTGGGGTCCTTTTCACCTCTAGCTCTATGGATCCTTTGTCTAATTCAAAATCTGCCACTAAATCTACTATGTGACCTTGACAAGTTGCTCTGTATCCATTTCTTCATCTATTAAATGTTAGATTTTATTTGTTTCTTTCTACTCTGTCATTGTAATTCTCCATATATTCGGATATATGTTTGTTTGCATATGGAATATATAGGTAAATATATATATATATGTATGTGTGTATGTATATATATATGTATGTATATATACATGAATTATTCAATGAGAAATCACTGACATATGGTTGTTCCCAAAAAAGGTACAGATCAAAACTCTACTTTTCATTCTATGAAATTCTTTATCATATCCTTCCAACAATCCTCCATCCATAGAGGATACAATAGAAACCTTTGTATAGGTATTTGAACATTTTAAATGTACAAATATATTATATAGCTATTTCTGTGAAATAAAATTAGAGAGGTTAATTCATGACTGTATGGTCACATAACTATTAAGGGAGCATTTCAAAATTGGGGTTGATATCCAATCCTGTCTTGATGGTTAGGGATCTTAGGAAATCCTCTATGATCTTTATGTTTATATGCACATAGATAAATATATACATACATACATACACACATATATATATAGGTATATTGAATACATATATATATCTCCCTTTATATATATATGCATATGCATATATAGTATGTACGTGTGTGTGTATACACAAAAGTTCATTAGAGGAGTCTCTCTACATTTTATTTTACTAAATCAAATTTGTTTTATTTTATTTTGTTCTATAATTAATAAAGTTTGCCTTAATATAGGAACTGTGATTATGAGCATGATTAGAGAATGACTCAACAGGTTATTATATACATGAATATTATTGTTCAGTTAGAAATTGTGATTAAAAGTGTATATATGGGAAGCATAGGAAATCTTCTAAGGACCAATGTAAAGTGAAGCACACATTACAAAGAAATTAGATAGGTATATACATAAATGTATGTAAACATAACAAAGAATACATATATATGTACTCCATTGGCTTTCCATAGAACTGTTCTCATTCTAATCATAAAACCTAGCAGGGGTTTATTGAGGCAAGATTCTTAGAATTCTTGACCACGTTTTTTCTCAGATGAGTTTGAGGAACAAAATGTAGAGTGAAAACGAGGAGAAAAAAAGCCAATATGCATTCTGCAGTGAGTATTCTGCAGTGAGAATAAACATCCTTTTAATTTTGCAAAGCTTTCCATGGTACAGTTATGACATACTTGAGTTAAAGCATGATGATCTACTTCAGTTTAAACTGTATCCTTCCAGCAGCATGTCATTATGTTGATGCACATCACTTGACTGCACACCTGTGCATTTTATAGCTCATAGAGCAGAAGAGGGAATAATTTTAAAAAGCTATCCAAGCATGAGTTGAAGCAAAATGCCATAGAACTAGCACAGGTATATGTATACTTAAGTCAGTTTTGCAGAATTAAGCAACATCCACCATTTTGGAAAATGACTAATAAAATATCTAAATATGAAATCATCTTTGGTATCACTGGCTTTGTCATTTGTGCCACTGTGCCACCTAGCCGTCCCTGATAGTAGACACTTTAATAAATGTTTGTTTCTTTTTTACCTATATTTTATGTGCCACTGTGAAGCATTATTTCAAGCATTATGGATCTTATCTGCATTTACAACCATCCAGTTCTTCAGAGAAAGTAGAGTTTCATTAACCTTCTCTGACATAATCATTTTGTTATTACATTAGCAGTGAAAAAACTTTCTATTTCATGATTAATCCAATAGAGTTATTTTGGGTGGTAGGCGTTTTTGCAACAATATAATTTCCACCTCTTCCATCTTAAGAGATTATGTCTTTCTGATGTCTGCTTCTCAAGTCTCTGAAATAAATTTTCTGATTAATGTTGTATTGTTTTTTGTTCTTTGTATTAATTTGACTTCTTATTCCACATTAAGATTTTGACTTTTGTTTCCAATTCTGATTAAAAGAATCTCCAATTTGTCATATACTTTTATTTTCTGACTCCTAGTCTACATGCTTCATCTTGTTCTCCTTTAATTGGATAATATGATGTTCCTATCATTTTCTGATAATGATTAGATAATGATTAAATCTTCCAGTGCTGTTCCTTCTCCAGATCTTCAAAAGTTCTCTCATGTAGATCTTACCATAATGGAATTTGATACCTATGCTTAGTGTAACTACTCAATGGTGCCACCTTTACTTCTCTATATCTCACCATGGTAACCACGACTTTACACAGTTATTTGCAGGTTCAGAAACAATTAGAAATTTTTTGTTAAATATTATGGGAGAATGCATTCATTCATGATTATTATATCATTTGCCAGTTTTTTAAAATTTCTCTAATTTGGTGTGGTTGTCCGCTAGTTAGATTTGTTACATTAAAATTAAAAAGGTTAAAAAAGAAAAAAAAAAACACTTTTCAAGCTTCCAGTCTAAATTTTGTCTCTATCCTTTTATAAAATAATTTAAGACTTCATTTTTGTTCTTGTCATCCATAGTTTTTTAATTTTTTTGCAAGGCAATGGGGTTAAGCGGCTTGCCCAAGATCACACAGCTAGGTAGCTAGGTAATTATTAAGCTCTATCCACTGTGCCACCTAGCCTCCCTTCATATTTTCACTAGATATATTTCCACTGTATATATAGTCTCAGTTCAACTTCCTCATTTCACACATGAGGAAAGCAAAATGACTTCTAAGGGTCCCAGGTAAGTGTCTAATAACAAATTTGAACTTAGGTCATCCTGATTCTAAGTCCATCACTCTATCCAATTCACCACTTAATTGCTGCTACAATATCATTATCACTGTAAAATGGAAAGAATAAAGGAAATGAATCATTGCATCCCAGATCTGCCTCTTACTAACTTAGCTGTTTGGTCTTGAGCAAGGCTGGGGAACTGAGTAATACAGTAGATGGAAAGCTGGGTCTGGAGTCAGGGAATCTCATCTTCCTGAGTTCAAATATGGTCTCAGACACTTATTAACTATGTGATTGTGGGCAAGTTACTTAACCCAGTTTGCCTCAGTTATCCATCTATATGAAAAAATGAATGAATTGGAGGAGGAAATGGCAAACTATTCCAGTATCTTTGCCAAGAAAACCTCAAATAGATCTAAAAAAAGAAACTGAACAAATACAATTTAAGCAAGGCACACCACCTCTATGGATTTCATTTTCCTCACCTATAAAATAAAGGGGCACTAGATTATTCTTTTTTCCCCAATAGCTTCTGTGCTTCTTGGAAAGTACTATATTCCAAATTCCATTTCTGTTCTATGAATTCTGTATAAAATCTGGAATTTATTATACTTGCATATAAAGTCATTTCCCAAAATTGATCACAAAAATTCTATATTCATCATTCATAAACTAAAGATATGCTACAGAAATATTTATTAAACAATAAAGAATTTATACTTTATACCAAGGACATTTTTTGAAGAAAGATAGAAGTTTAAAAAATTGGATCTGTCTATTTTCCTCTTTACTTTCTTTTTCGCTTGTTCTTAATAATATGATTTCTATTTTAAATAAATGGTACTGAAACCATACAATTACATCAGGTAAAATGATACAATTGTTAATTCAAATACCCAGATATAACAGGTCATAAAAAGAATGTAATAAAATCAAAACAAAACTCAAAAATCCCCTTCAGAATCTGATAAACACTTTATAAAAATTATCTCTTATGTATCTCTTTCCCTTAATCCTAATTCCTTATTCCAAAAATAGGTAATCTGTAAACATGTTTATCAAAATATGTATGTACAATGCTAATCTGACTATTCACAGCTGAAGGGAGGGGGGTGTGAAGGGAGAGTGGAAGGAAATTTTGTAACTTAAAAATATGCATGTGCATATGGTTGTAAACAAACAAATAAATAAATAAATCTAAAAGAATATAATGAACATTTAAAACACTTTTGTAATAGTTGTCACCTTTCTGAATGCTCATAATCTCCAAGCTACATGAAATGAAAAGCTTTCAAAAAATAGAGACTAAAAAAATATCCATGGGATCCTGTAATTTTTTAGAGGTGCTTTCAGTGAGCCTACAAAAAATGAGTTTGCAACTTATGTTAATTTTTCATTTATTAACTTATCCCCTTATGAACTACTCTTTTAAATATAAAAGAATAATAATAACACTATAGAGGGAATATTTTTTATCTGAACTAAAATATAAGAAGACCCCTTATATATAATAACTCCTATGTAGGGCATTTTAAAGTTTTTTTCATTGCTTTCTTCATTACTTTCCTGTGAAGTAGGTTGAGGAATTTGAGTAATTACTATTATTACTATTCTTATAACTTAGGGAAATGAGGCAATTGAGCTTGGTTTAGAGTATAAGGTTCATGAAAAAGAATAATATGGAAATGTGCTGGGAAGGTAAGTTGGAACCAGCCTGTAACTGAACTTCACTGTCAGGGTTGAGGAGTTTATGTTTTCAACTGGAAGCAATAGTCTTTGAAGGTTTTTGAGCAGGGGAGAGATAAAATTAAATTCTGCCTATTTATTTACTATGGACAACCAAAATTTGAATACATGCTGACAGCCAAAGATTTGGATGCTTAAGTATTTACTGTACTTTTTAATGGTCTTTAGAGGGGTGAAAGGCCCTTTGTATCCCTTTACTTAATATAGAGAACAAGAAAAAGAGAAGGGGGAGGCGAGAAGGGATGGTATATACACATCTACAAAAGCTGAACTCCCCAATCTGACCTTTGTGCCTTTAAAAAATGTTCATTGTAGAGAGAGAAAATAGCAAAATGAGATCACAAAATAAGAAAATAGTGCTAAATAAAAGTGCTTAAAATTAATTTCTGTACTTTTGTCAATGTTATTTTCAGCAAAGTGATTTATTTCCCTTTCAGGAAAAATGACAGTCATTTTTGAGATTTGTAAAACAACACTAATAAAAAAAACCCCATCTGGTTCAGTATTTAGGATGTTTGATATTTCACAGGGAAACAATCAGCACAAACTTGATTATATACATTTTTTCCCCTTTTCCTGTGTGACAGATGTTATTTTCACATGGATAGAATGTGTTAAGAGCATCTACTTAGGGTACATAGGAACCAGGTTTAAAGGGAACCCAATTAATAGCACTCAGGATAAGTGCCACATTTGCTAACTTTGCTTTGATAACAGCAGACAGGTGGGTAAAGACTCTAAAATGCTTTTTCCAGGATCTGAGAGTTCCAAGCTCAGAATTATTAAGTTCCCACGATGTATTAGAGTACTGTATGGGAAGAGGGTTGTGTCACTATGTTCTATTTGATATGAATGTCCTGGTAACAAAATATTACTCTGAAAAGCATCAGTATGCCTTCCAGCTCAACATTTTGGAAACTTAAAAGAAAAAAAACAACTTTGTTGTTTTTAAACTGAATATCAACAGCAACAAGAATGACAAACTAGAATTTATGTAGGGGATATTATTATGTGTCAGAAACTATGCTAAGCAACTCACAAATATTATCTGTGATCCTTACAGCAACACTGGGAGGTAGGGACAATTATTATTCTCATTTTACAGGTTGGGAAACTGAGGCAAGGAGTGGTGAAATAACTTGCCCAGGCTCACATAGCTAGTTAAGCTCTGAGCTAAGATTAGGGCTCAGATCTTCCTAACTGTTCTTTCCTCTGCCAATTACTATTCACTTTGTTTTTGGAAATGTATGTATGTGTAACTACATAGGAATGTTTATACTAACATATAAGAATATATATGTATACACATGCATTTTGTATATATATATGTATGTGTGTATGTATGTATATATGTATCTATCTATCTATCAATACACTTTCATGCTTTCATATAGTTTTAGAGTAGGGGAAGGGAATGTCCAGCCGCTGGTAATATAAGATCCTCAAAATCATTTGGCCCAATGCTGCCAGAACAGCCATAGGCACGACTGGAAATTCCACAAAGCCAGGAACTTTTTAGGGATATATTAATTAAATGTTTGATCAAATATAACTGGCTAATTTTTAAGTTGATAGCTTTGTATGACCTGTGAATGATTACCCTTGGCAGAAAAAAAGGTTTCCCCTTCCTTGTTTTAGGGATAGAGGGAAGCCAAAGACACCATCTAATTCTCTTTTCCCATATTTTTTCCCCTAATGGGAATAAAGTACTATAAAATAAATTCTAGAAGACACAGATTACTCCATTTAGGAGAATTGGAATTTGGCTAGGAAGACCTAGATTGACATGCTCAGCTCTCTATGACCATATGCAAGTCACTTAAGTTTCCTGGTCTCACTTTCCTCCCATGCATCACTAACAAGGTTGAAACAAAGGATCTTTTGACAAGATCCTATGTTTGGGACTTTCCAGTGTTAGAAGAAAAGAGACATTTTACATTATCACTATATAACTTGGGATTGCAGTTTCATGCATCCTTCTAAGTGAAAGTAAAGCAAATGATTTAAAAGGAACTGATGCATAGTAACTTCTTAATAAATATTTGTTGATAAACTTGCCATTTTGGGGAATCTAGGTCACCACTTCACTGATATTTGGGATGTCACTTTGTTGGCATTTAATATTGGATTGAGAGTGGGTTTATTGATTGATTGAGAATTGGGTAAGGGAAAAGAATAAATATGTATTGAGTCTTTATGTGTCAAGAACTATGATATAAACTTTTCAAATATCTCATTTGATTTAAATGAAATGAAATTTGCTAAATTTGGGGTATATTTAAATATTCTCTTTATAGTCAATAATTTTGCATCTTTGTATTTCATGATTATATTTTGAATCATTATCTCAGCTTGACAAATCTTTCTTTTCATTGATAGTTTATCTATTAATTTAATTTTTTCCCATTGAATTTCAGATGAAAATAAAGTTACTTTTTATCTTGAAATCATTGCCTGTAACAATTTAGAATTTTCTAATGGGAAATTTATAATGATTTATAAAACAAAAAAAGAGAAGACCATCAGGTTCATTGTGGTACCAAAGAGATTTGGGTTTTGGCCCTATTACTAATATAGCCTATCCTTGGACATCTTTGGTACAGGACTGGCAATTGATTGTGAGAAAGTATATTTAAATTTGTCACAGCTACCAGTAGTCATAATAATTAGGTACCTCAAATTGTTGCTTTTTTCCTCCCCCCATATTTTGTTTATTTTTTCTTTTGTGGTTTATTTATTTTATATTACTATAAGTAAACATGAAACATCCCTCCTCCCAAGAAAGATAGAGAAACCTCAAGAATAGAGAGAAAGAAAAAAAGTGTACTTAAGTCTGTGTCAGATTCCAATGGCTCTGTCTCTGGGATGAGTTGTCTTCTTTACCATAAGTCCACCAGAGAAGTTGCTTTGGTTTCTTTTTCCACAGTTGCTATTACTCTCTATGTTGCCCTCTATTCTATTCCTCTTCACTTTCATTTATTCTATTCTCTCTCTCTCTCTCTCTCTCTCTCTCTCTCTCTCTCTCTCTCTCTCTCTCCTTTCACAATCTTCCATCTTTTCTGTCACTTACTCCCCCAACCCTCTCCCATCCCCCTTAATCCCATCCCTTTCCTCCCATTTTTCTGTAGGGTAAGAGAGATTTCTATAACCTGTTAAGTGTGTATGTTATTTCCTCTCAGAGCCATTGCTGAAGAGAATGAAGTCTCACTCATCCCCCTCCCCTTGCCTTCCCCTGTTCTATTCCATTGCAAAGGTTTTCTCTTCACTCTTTTATATAAGAAATTTTAGCCCATTCTTCTTCTCCTTTACCTTCCTCCTATACTTTCCTTTATTGCTCATTGACTCCATTTTTATACTGTATTATATCATTATATTCAATTCTCTCCTGTCCTTATTCATGCTCCTTCTAACTACTGTTAAAAATGAGAAGGTTCACATGCGTTGTCAGTATCTTCTTCCCATGCAGGAATACACTCAGTTCAGCATCATTAAGTTCCTTATGATTAGTCCTTCTCATTCACCTCCTCTATGGTTCACCTGAGTCCTATACTTAGAGATAAAACTTTCTGTTCACCTCTGGTCATTTCAATAGGTAAATTTGAAAGTCCCTTGATTCATTGAAAGTCCATATTTTCCTCTGAAAGAAGATGTTCAGTTTTCCTGGGTATTTGATTGTTGGTTGTAATCCAAGTTCTTTTGCCTTCCAGAATATCATATTCCAAGTCCTACGAGCCCTTAATGTATATGCTGCCAAATCCTGTGTAATCCTGACTATAGAGCCACAGTAGTTGAATTGTTTGTTTTTGGCAACTTGTAGTATTGTCTCTTTGACTTGGGAGTTTTGGAATTTGGCTATAATATTCCTGGGTATTTTTCTTTTGGGATCTCAGGAGGTGATCAGGGAATTCCCTAAATTTCTATTTAACCCTCTGCTTCTAGGATCTCAAGGCAATTTTGCTGTATTATTTCTTGAAAATGAACTCTAGGCTGTTTTCCTGGTTATAACTTTCAGATATCCCAATAATTTTTAAATTATCTCCCTTGGATCTGTTTTCAAGGTCAGTTAGTCTCATGAGATATTTCACATTTTCTTTGAATTTAGGTTTTTTTGGGAATAGTTTTATTTCTTCCTGATTTCTTGCAAAGTCATCAGCTTCCTTTAGTTCCATTCTGTATTTGAAGGAGTTATTTTCTTCAGAGAGCTTTTTTATCTCCTTTTCCAGCTGGCCAATTCTACTTTTTAAGGCATTCTTCTCTTCATTTGCCTTATGGGTTGTTTTTTCCATTTGACCTAAACTGGTTTTTAACATGTTATTTTCTTTAGGTTTTTTTTTTTTGCATCTTTTTTCACCAATCTACTGACTTGGTTTTCATGATTTATCTGCATTGCCTTCATTTCTTTTCCCAATTTTTCCTCTACCTTCCTTGTTTTTCAAAGTCTTTTTTGAGCCCTTCTGTTGCTTGAGCCCATTTCCTTTTTTCTTGGAGGCTTTGGACACAAAAACTTTGACTTTGTCATCTTCTGTGTGTATGGGACCAAAGTAATTTTCTATGGTTATATTCTTCTCTTTTCTGTTGTTTGCTCATTTCATCAGCCTATGACTAATTTACTACAATTCCAAGACTTTGGGGGATTTGAGGACACCAAAATTCCTCCAAGGTCTTATGAGAAGCTCTGGCTGCTCTCTTGCCTGTGTTCTGGTATTTGGATGACCAAAGACACTGCCCTCTGTCCTGGATCTGTGAGGAGGGTCTTGCTCCTCTATGTTTTAAAATGGGAACCCAGACTGTGACCTGGATCTGAGGGTGGGCAAACAGCAGAATCCTGCCCCAGGGAAATCAGAGAGACCTCTGCAGTCTCCTCCAACCTCCTTACTGTCTGTAGGCTGCATGCCCTGCAAGTGCTGGGTGGTTCAGCTGGTTCCCGCTCACTGTAGGGCTACACTGAGACCAGCATTCTGCACTCGCTCTGGTGCTGCTGAGTTCTCTCACTGCCCATTCAAGCTGTCCCTGGTGATCCATGGGTCAAGAGTTCTGGAAATCACCATTTCTGCCATGGATCCAGGCACCCCTGATACCCAGGTGTCCCATGAGCTATTCTTGGAAGGCTGGAGCTAGTTTTCTTTGGCCTGGCTGCACTTTGGTGTGGATGCTCTGTGGCTCTTTCCATTCCTCTCTCCCCTCCCCCTGCCCAGTGAAACAGAACTTTCCTGTCTATCTTCTAAGTTGGCTTGGACTGGGAAATTGTATAACTCAATCATTCTGTGGATTGTACCCCTTTAAATTTTGGCTGGAGTCATAATTTGACAGCTTTTGGACCTTTATTTGTGAACAAGTTTCTGGGAATTCCTGTCTTCATGCTACCATATTGGTTCCACCCCGCAGATAAGATTTTCCTCCCTCATATTTTCTGACAAACATTCATTTCCCTTTGATGACTAAAACACTATTTCAATCTTAATGACCGCCAGTACTAATTGAAAAGAAGAGTGCACATATAGCACAAAGGAATGGAAAAGAAAAAGAATTTTAAAATATAAATCTTTATAAGTATTCACATGAATAATCAAACTTTAACAAAGTATTGATTTCAGTGAAAGCATTATTTTTGTTTCAAAAATATAATACCTTTTTAGATTTAATAAATTATGGTTGTACCTTACATTTAAACTTTTTTTTAAACTTTTTTTGCGTTACCATTGTGTGCCAGGATTTTTTAAAAAGGAAATTTGTAAGAACTGGAACTTTTTTACTTATGAAATTGTCTTAATTAGATTCCATATATTGTATTGAATATAAACTATGCTGAAATGATTAGCTATATTAGAATAATCTATATTGTTTCATACTTTTAAAAAAGATAAATGATTATATAACTATAGCATAATAAAATATGTAATGGTAACATGTGTATGTAAAATATGGGGGAATGGTCATATGTAAACATGCCAGAAAAACTCTGCCAGTTTTTCAGTGTTCTGAGCATTAATACCATAGATCTCAAAACTAAACCTCTTTCTTTACAACCCAGAGGATATATTAATCCAGAACAAAAGACATTAAAACAATATGACATATAAAGAAATAAAAGGGATCAGCTAGGTGACACGGTGGATAGAGCATCGACCCTGGAGTCAGGAGGACCTGAGTTCAAATCTAGCCTCAGACACTTAATAACTGCCTAGCTGTGTGACCTTGGGCAAGTCACTCAAACCCTATTACCTTGAATAAATAAAAATTTTAAAATAAGAAATAAGAAGAGATCTTTCCATGCCTGTATACAGGATATTCTTCAGCAAGTTCACACATTATCATTGGGGAAGGGTAGACATTCAGAGAACATCTGTGATAGGGAAATCTACATGAGATTTATACTTATAACTATACATAGAATTTGTGTTTGAATGTGCATTCATTTGACCAAAATATGTTACAGTTCTGTTTCTACTGATAGCCTTTATTGATGATATTCATAGTACTCTTTCTAGGTGATATGTTTCTGTTCTCCTTTGGGACCCTTTAATCTGGAAATTCTACTGCTCCCATGAGCTTGTACATTCATAAAACTAGAGTTCCCATCTGCTAAGATTCAATAACTAGAAAGCTTTTTCCCCTGACAAGCGTGGATTTATGGCTCTTTAGTTCATAGTTGAAGGGCACTCAAAAGGAGCAAAACTATTTTTTGCTCAACCCTAATTCTCCTGTAACTGGGAATGATTCAAGGTTCATGGTCCCAGACCACTTTCTAGAGTTAGAAATTACTTGTAACTCCCATTTAACCCCTTTAATGTCCTCCTTCTAAATAAATAAATAACATTTTTGGAGTTTGGCCAAAATAACCCTTGACCTGTGAAGTCCATTTTACTTTCTTAATCCTCTTTGAATGGGCCATGCAAATAAAGTTAAGCCAGAACAAAAACTAAGTAAGAAAGATAAGTCTTCCCACCTCTAGGCCATGAGTAACAAAACCAAACAGAAAATAACCCTAGATATCACTGGTATTCAGGTCAGCATAAAACTTGCCATCTCCTTACTCTTATATAAAACAGATTGTATTAATTCAATGTGAATTTAATCCTTGTTTATGGCCCACAGTATCTTTGGAAGGTAACGAACTGCTTTATGTTTCTATCCAGTGGAATTTTTATTCTGTGACCTGGCTTCCATGAAGTCCATTCGACAGTTTGTTAAGGAATTCAAGAAAAAGAATTATCCTCTTCATGTACTAATCAACAATGGTGAGTTTTGCTCAAATCTTTAGCCTATAGATATTACTGTAGTCATTGAGTAAATATTTCTGTGAAAACAAAAGAATGGATGAATCCTTCATGAAAAAATAACTTATTACTTAAAACTAAGGGTTTTAATTTTATTTCAAAATTAAACTAACTTATTTATTTTGAAACTAAATGTTTTCTTTGAAATTACCTAATTAATTTATTTTTAATATTTTACATTGAAAAAGTGGCAGATGTTTTATTCTTTATTTTTTTACAAAAATGTTGTCCACTGTTAGTGAGCAAATTTACTCAAACTATTACTATTTCAATGGTATTCAGAACAGAAAAATATCTCATTCTGTACGCTGAGTTAGTCATTTAGAAATAGGTAGAGGCGGCTAGGTGGCACAGTGGATAGAACACTGGCCCTGGAGTCAGGAGTACCTGAGTTCAAATAATTACCTAGCTGTGTGGCCTTGGGGCAATCCACTTAACACCATTGCCTTGCAAAAAAACTAAAAAAAAAATAGGTAGTATCCATCATTGACTCTCTGCAATTATAGTTGGTCATGGTTCTTAAGTTTTTTTGAAAATTTTTTTCTTTAGAATGTTGTTATATAAATTGCTTACTGGTTCTCTACATTTAACTATTAATTTCTACAAGTATTCCCAGATTTGCCTGAGACTATCTTTTCTTTGTCATTTATCTTGGTCATTTATCTTTTCTTATGATGTAATACTATTATATTATCATGAGATTTGATAATTTGTTTAGCCATTACCCAATTTCTGGACAAACTCTAAGTTCCAGGTACTTTGCTCTAACAAAAAGAACAGACACCTATATCTGTATACCCATAACATCCAAATCATCCATATTTATATTTTTTGCTATTTATATTTATTTTTTGTGACTTTTTCCTTTGATCTCTTACTATAGGTTTGAAGGGATATTTTTAGGTCCAAAGGTATGCAGAGTTTAGTGATTTTTTGGTATTAACTTAAACTGCTTTCTGGAAAGTCTGATGCAATTAAAAGTCCTACTAACAGTACATAAGTAAGTCTGTTTTCCCAAAACTGTTAATATATATATTTTTTGGTCATCTTTGTCAATCACTTGGATATAGGACTGTAATCTCAGAATTACTTTAATTTCAATTTCTCTAATGGAATTTTGGAGCATTTTTTCATATAGTTGGTGATTAGATTTCTACCCTTGGATAATATATACATATATATATGTGTATACATATATATATGTATATATATATATATACACATATATATACATATATATATACATATATATATATTCCCCTTTTAATTATAGATCTTTTAAATGTTTATGAAATATTCATTTACAAGGAATTTGTGCATAGTAGATGATTAATAAATGTGTGTTGAATAATACATTTAAAGTATATAATGAGCAATTCTGATGATGTCACTTTCCAACTGAAAACCTTCATCTTTTTGCTCCAGGGTTCCCACTCCTTGTTAAGAGCAGCTATCAAATGAGTGGGTTGTTTATATGGACTGTGAAGTCCCTTCTTGCTCCAGATCAGATGTTCCTAATCTTTTTTGTTTGATATTTTCCTTTGTCAATCATGGTAAAGCCACATGGACTCCTCAGAATCATATTTTTTAAATGAATAAAATAAAATCTATAGGATTGCAAAAGAAATTATATTAAATGTTATAAAAATATTTTAAAACAGCTTAAGAATGCTTGCTCTAAATTTATAATCCAAAGGCCTAATATTCAGCCCTAGTCCACCTCTATTGTCTTATCTGTGTCTACTCTAACTCATAAATCTCTGTGTTCCCATTCAACTAGACTACTTCTTATTTTCTTGTGTATCTATAATTTTATCTTCTCTAATAGTAAATTTCTGGGCTAAGGACCAGGATCTCATATCCCATTCATGTGCACAGCATGATGCCTTTCACTGAGTGGGTATTCAATGAACATTTGTTCAAGGAAAATGAATTAAAAGCTTTTCAAAAGCTTCAATTAAATAAATGGTCTCTGTACTCTGGGAAGAGTTCTCAGAAGTGCATGAATAATCACATAGAGAACTCTAAACAGTCCTCCTGAATAATCAACCAAACTCCTGATAATCACATGTTACATCAAAAGACTGGTGCATTCTGACCTGCTTGGCCTCAACTCAGTATCTGTTACTGTTATGATAATATGCATATCATAGAAAGTTTGAACTCTTTTAAAGTAGGGAATGAGAAAATGGTAATGATTCCTCTAGTATGACTGAAAAAAATAAAAGATTAATAGCTTCATTTTGATAGTAGAATGCTTTAAAACTCCTTTGAATAAATTAATAATACTCATGTAATAAAAACCTTTCATTTTAAAATCTATCAAATAATTTGTTGCACATTTTAAAATTTTTTTTCTCTCTTTCTTCTGTCTTTTTTTGACACTATTTAAGTGATTTGCATTATATGGTGAACCGTTGTTCAAAGTAGCTGGTTTAAAATCCATTCTACAATTTGAGCGCTGCAGTATTCCCAAGTCTTTACAATCCAGATATAATGTAATTATCCCTAAAATCTTGAAAATGGAGTTTCGTCATCTTGATGTTATATACTCTTGGGAAAGCCAGAGATATTAGGACATATAACACACACACACACACACACACACACACACACACACAAACACATATATTTGCTCTATTGCCTATATTACTTTTAAATTTGGATATTTTCAACTTTCTGCGTCTTAAATTCACTTAAATTCACTTTTGTCATCCACCTGTTCCTGATGACTTTGATGGTCTTTGAGGGTTAGATTTATTTTTCATAATTTACTTGAATTATTACTGTATGATTATATGATAGTTCAAATAAATAGATACACATGTAAATATAGCTCTTACTTTAATAGCATAATGAATGAGTAGTTAATCTTTGTAAGATTTTATAACAAGACATTATTAGTTTTTTGACAAATTTTATTTAGTTTATTGGGTTTTTGACAAGACTTATCTTAGTACCATATTTCCCCATGTATAAGACACTCACACATAAGACACACCTTAATTTTGGCACCTGAAATTTGAAAAAAATATTACATAAAGTTATTGAACTCATTTTATTCATTATAAAATTCACACAACTCCTTATCATTATCAAAACTCCCATTCATTAGCTCATCCTCATCTGAGTTTGATGACAAATCATTGTCGTAGAAGAGGCTCTGACTGTTCTCCTGTCTGTGCTCTGGTCTGGGGTTGACCACAAGCACTCCCTGGGCAAGCCTGGTGCATGGACCGCATGCTTAGTCCATTCCGTTTCATGACTCTGAACCACCAGTTGTCTCCTTTGAAATTACTCACTTCTTTTTTCCACCAGCAATTCTTCTTGCCTCATGCTGAACCATCTTTGTGGACACAGGAATTCCAATGGCTTTGCTCTTCAATCCATCTCTTCAGCTCTCTCTAAATCAGGCCATTTGGCTGACTTGGCTCTCATGGCCTTCTGCCATGCCATTTTCAGGAGGGTTTCTTCTTCCTGTAGACAGTCTTAGATTGTTTTCTCATTTTGAGGAGGACTAAACTGATATTCAGCAAAATGATTTTCATTCACTTTTGCAAACTGGATCACTGAACTTGAATTCAGCATTGTATGAAAATCTTTTCTGAGCCATTTATAGGCAGAATGTGGCAAAACTTAAGATATCAGTAACAAATGTGAAGCAATGAGCACAAAGACAAGTGTGAAAAAGCAGGAAATGAAAGTAGAAAAACTACAATCACTGTATAAGATGCTTCCAATATTTAGACCCCAAATGTTTTTGAAAAGGGCATGTTTATAATGGGGAAATTGAGTATATGGAGATTCCTGGTAGTTATCCTCTGATTATATACTTTCATTTCAGGGATTAAATATTTTAGTCATTACATTAACTTCTGGTTTACTAGTCCCACCCCTTCCAAAAAAATGACATATTTTTCATCCTCTGGTAAACAGTGAAATTTTTTTTTGTTTTTTAAATAAAATTGATAATTCCTTCTCTACTTTCCTAAGCTATTTTTTGATCATCATTATATCCAAACATGGTTTATAATCATAGACTTTAATTTTTTAAGAAAAGTATTCATTGAGTTTAGACTAATCATTTCCATCTTTCTTCTGAATGAATTAATAATAGAAGAAAACATCTTTCTTTTCTTGATAAGCTATTAACTCTCTGCATCATTCTGAAACTTTTTTATAGTAATCAACTAAGCCTTTGATTAATTCTTCCTTCCAATTTCTCACAAAATTTCTATTGACAATGAAGAATGCTAAGTCCTGCTTCTTAGGCCTGTCTCAGGAATCTTTTAAATTTTATGATGCAAGAACAATGTGATACCAAAATACCTGAATCTAGGTTTCCTAAGTCTGTGATGCTATTTGATAGTATTAAAAAAAGGAGAAAGTAAAGGACTAGACATGTGATTTCATTGACATAGAGAACTCATGCATGAGGAAACTCCCTTTACTAATGCATGTTATTTTTAAAGTAAATTATAGAATGAGAGAGCTGTTTAGAATACTAAGAGTTAAATGATTTGTCCAGTGTCATAGCCAGTATGAGTTAGAGCAGCACAGTTTCAACTTGGGTGCTCTTAGCGTCAAGGCTAGCTCACTATCCTCTATGCCTCATTAAAGGCTGTGATGTGCTTAAGAGAAGGGACTCTAATTTGCCTTATTCTCTATCCCCAGTGTCTGACACATAATAGATGCTTTAAAAATGGTAATATATTGATGCTGCCTCTCCCTTATTAGATGTGTATTAGAATAAGAGGCTAATGTCCTAATGACCTCTTGCAGATGTCACTTAGATAATATAGCAGACATGTATAATGATGTGCATATGTACATGAAAGTGTTGCTCTATCATTCTGTTAGCTAATCTGTTGATTTTGCTGGGCAAAATTATTTACCCAGTAAATTTACAGATAAGTCATTGCTTTGTCTACTGGCATTTTAATCTTAGCTAGTGTGTCTGTTCTGACCTTTTCTGACTGAAATATTGATAGCAGGCAGGGCCAGAATAGCAAGTAACTTGAGGCAATATATTAGCCCAAATGAACTGATTTTTTTTTAATGCAACTAGTGATATATACTACATCTGTGTGTGAAGGGATTGAGGGCTAGAGGCAGTAGAGAAAAGGAAAGGGGAAAAGGACAAGAGAAGGAGGAGGTATTGATTTGAAGATTATCATGAATTTGGAATTTGGTTTTTAGTTGCTATAGAATTTAACTACATGTATTACTTTCACTTGGTTTTGGCTTTGAATTTGAGTTTTATAAAGTACTATTGCTTGTATAAAAGAATCTTCTTTAGGATTCCTTTCTAACACTTAAAAAAAGATTTCCTTAGTAGGCAATTTTTAAGTTAAAATGACATTTTTTAAAGAAAATTGCTCTCCAGCAGTGACATTGAATGGATCAGACCCTTTTATCATTCTCAATGAGATGAGGAAAAAATATAGAAGAAAAACAAAATATAGAAGAAAAGCAATGAAATAAAGAAAACATATAGAAGAAAAGCAATAAACAAAGAAACATTTATTTGACAAATTCTTTTATAGAAGAATTCTACCTATATGTCTATTATTTGAGTCTGATACCCTGAAGCTTTAGAAGACTATTGGTTTTGCATTTGGAATTGGAAAATGTATGGTTATTATATTATGAGAGCACTATTTTGATTCTATCACATATATATATATATATGTATATATATATATATATATATATCTATTATCCTGACATGTGGAAATATTAATTTGCCATGTGTTCTCTTAGAAAAATTTAGCCTTTCCTTTGGAGACCTTGTAAAAGCAAGTTTTTTTATTCTTGGTGCTTTTTTATAAATCAACACTGATTCATTATCATTTGACTTTGGTTAATGATTAATAACACTGGTGACTAAGTTTTCATGCTACTGAAAATCAAAGTGGTCACTAACATTCTATAAGAAGGTGTATTGCTCTGCATAATTTGATGGTTCTCTGATATACTTGTTATTTGGGGGAGAGGATAAGGGCTCTAAGATAGCTTTTAGATACTTTTGATCTGATTTGTCTCTCAACTTGAGTTTTGAGTAGTCTATGAAAGTAGGGAGTCAGATTATAAGAAAAGAAATGTAGAGTAGGAGAAAAAAATCAGGATTAAGTCCCTATGGCCAGTGCCATAGAGTCAGCATCTCATCACAATGATAAACCTATTAAATCAACATAGCCTAGGTCTAACTAAAAACTAATCTAAATGCTTTTGAATAGCTCTTCTCCATTCATATTGTTATTTTTCTCAGAACAAGTTAAACATATCCCACTGTCTTTTCTGTGTCCCAGCCATTTATATGTATTATATCTCATAGGCACTTTCCATATATCTTGTTTTATCCAGTCCAGTAATCTTAGATACCCTGTATATAAAACGTTATAGTTTTTTTTTTTACTTTTTTTAGGGGGAACTTAAGGTTTTCATTAGACAAGACACAATCATTTGCAAACAAAACAAACGTGGATTTTACCATGGACCATAATTCTGTTTTTCTTCCTGTTCATATAAGAGCTATGCTTTATAAAGACAGAGAAGCTTTCTGACTTAACAGTGATGACGAATCAGTGCACAGACTGATGAAAATGTGAAACTTTGAGCTCCTGAAGCAATTAAGTAATTGAGGCTGTTTCATATGAAAATCCATTGTAAAGGTCACATGGCAAGAATGATTGTCAATGGGAATATTACCGAACCAAGAGGATTAATCTCAGGGCACTGCAAATTGGTGGAAAATTTAATGAAAATGAACATTGTTCAGCTATTTGGATAAAAATTAAAAGCATGAAAATTTGGAAACTTTAATTTTGTTGTTCAGTCCATCTGTACCTTCATTATAACAAGGAAATTGGAATATGAATTAGTTTGTCACAAATATTTTTAAATTATTCTTAACCTATACAAATACACATAAATCATTTATTGAAAATATTCTGTAATATTCTGTAATTTCCAATTTCCCTTTCCAGTCCTTGTGTTCTTAACCATTTAGTTTTTCGAAAATGATTAGTAACATTTTGGCTGTGAGATTTCATGGCCCTATTATAAGGTGGTATCATGCCTAGTAGGTTGACCCTCTGGGAACTTTGGTATTTTTAGGGAAAAGTGATCTAATGCAGCTTTTAGATTTGTCTTAACTGAGTTCCCTAGCAATTTAAAGTTTAAATAATCTGGGCATGGATTAAAGTAGGGAGTGAGATAGGAGAAAAGTAGGAAATAGAAAAAAACAATGCTCTCTGGCCAGATGATTCCTCCCTCTTTAAAAAATGTACTTTTTGTGCTTAGCCACCTGAAAATGGTTTTTTTGGAAATTTTGGTTCTGAGCTACCTTTAATTATCATTCAACTGTATTTATTATTCATCACTTACACAGGTGGGTTGAAATGACATAGTGATTTCTTTTCCATCTTTATAATATCAGAAATTAAAAATTATAATGAAGTCTTTGTAAGGACTCAAAATATTCTATAATTATAGTCATAATTTTTAGGAGCATTTCCTTATTTATAAAAAATAAAATGTATTTATTCAGATTAGTATGACAATTTATAATCCTATTCAAAGAATAAGGCAGGGAAGGGGATATGATACTATGGAGTCCTGAAGACCTAATTTCAAAACTGGCGTCAACTATTTGTGTAATCCTGACCCTGAACACCCAGGATTGTTATGAAGAACAAATGAGATACAATTTGTAAAGTGCTTAACACAGTGCCTGATACATGATAAATGCTTAATAAAATGTGTATTCCAACCATCCAAAAGATAATTTTTGTTTTAAAGTATTTGAGTTCTATTCATTCAGCAAACATTTATTTAGCTCCTACTGCAAAAATATACTGTTAGGTATTGGGGGATGCAAAGATACAAAAAGACATTATCCTTACCTTCAAGAAACTTCCAATCCAATTGAGTCTATTAATACGCAGTCAATAAAATGTATTAAGCATCTGCTAAACAGGTAACTGCTAAGCATTAAGGATGCAAAAAAAAAGGCAAAGGCACAATCCTCCTTCTCAAGGATCTCATTGTCTGATGGGAAAGACAACATGCAAAGAATTATTTATAAATTAAGGATTAATTGGGATTAAAGAAAGAATTTAAGTGGTTTTTTTACCCTTCTAGATCTTTCTACAGTTCTTCTAATAAGGAATTTCTCCCTGTATGATTTGATGTACACCTGCAAAAGTTTATGATGCATGATATTGTGCAGTACAAAGTTCTAATCTTACCTTGGCCACATTTTCTGCACCATCCTATGAAGTTAATTTAACCAGTCTGAGACTCAATTTCATTATCTATAAAATGAAAATAATAATAGAGGCATCTATCTCAAAGTGACAGGGCAAGAAGAAAATGAGAATCGAATTTATGGAAAACAAATGTTTGCATACCTACAAGTTCTATAAGATTATTAGTTTCTAGGATTTTAATTTTACTATGATACTCTTCTTGCTCAGTAACTATTTAAATAAAATTATGGTAATTGATAAAGATTCAGAAAAAACTGCTTTCAAAGCAACATTATCAAGATACAGATAATGGGCATGAATATGAGGACACTATTTAATGTTGCATCTCTGATCATTGACTTCTGATTCACTGCCTGAGACATTTTAAAGATTTTTACTTCTCACCAAGCATTCTAAAGTAACTGTGCTTGAATAGTATTATGTTTCTCAATATCCCTTGACCATCAAAAGAATAAGAGTTATATTGAAATGACCCAGTTCAGCATGGGATTTGGCACAACCTGGGGCCTTTCTGAACTACAGTCAAGGTAGCTGAATTAGGTAAAATGCAATCCAGACCTCATTTATAAATCCCTCAGCATGGATTCACTAGGACTATGAGACTCTACTTATCTACCTCAGATAATAGACACTGGAGATAGATATTTACAACATGAAATATTTTAGCATTTACTAGATTGATGCTGAGGAAATGTTCAGTGCCCCAACATGAGAATTCTCCACAGCATAGAAAGGAGAAGTGTCAAAAACATCTCTCAGATCGACACTGTCTAGCATACTCTGGAGTGTGGTTTGATTACTGTTTCTTGCCTCTAGTAATTTGTCTGATATTCTCCAATTCCTGATTTTCCCCTTCCTTTCTCCCTTTTTTTTACAGGCCTCTTGTCATTTGCAGGTCTCTAATAGAGGAATCATCCTTTGGTACACACACACACACACACACACACACACACACACACACACACACGCACACATATGCACATGCACACACAGAAAAAAAGATAGTTATCATGGAAAAAGGAATAAAGGCGACCTATGGTTTCCTTTGTCTGGGATATTTCTGAATGAGGAACTAACTACTAGAGCACATTCTACCTTCTCTGAAACTTTTATTATAGAGTTAGTTTACTCGAACAATGAATAATCAATAACTTACCTAGGGTCCTACAACTAGTATAGGTCAGAGGAAGGACTTAAACCCAACTCTTCCTTTATTCATGTTATAATTCTTTCTCTCTGTCTCTCACACACATGCATAAACATACGTGTAGCAAAAAGAGTCCCAGCTAAGAGACCATAAATAACATCTTCTTCAACCCTGTCAGGTTATGAATGAGTATACTAAGGCTTGAAGGGGTAAGGGGTTTTTCCTAAGCAAAAGCCAGGCAGTAGGGAAATAATAGATCCAGAATTTGAACCCATGTCATTTAACTTCAACTATATGAGTATTTCTGCTGTATTTTATTAAATTTACTGAGAAGTCAGAAAGGGAAGTCAATTACTTTTAATCTGAAAAACATTTATTAAGCATTTTTTAGGTTAAAATAGACTATAATTGACACTGAGGAAACAATGAAAATTACATAATACATTATTCTTGCCACTAAGCTGTTGGTCTAATTGAGTGTTTCTGGCCACATAAATAAATAGCCAGAATAGTTATGTGAGCATAATATATGGGGGTCTAAGGTTATTATTAATAGCAATAATCAAGAATGGCTTCTATAAAGGGATGGAAATTGAATCAGGCTTTAAACTATCTACAATCCTATGAATGTGCCCATTTCTCTTGTAGGGTTGCCTTCTTCAACTTTCAGTCTGCAATGGGATTCCTCATGGAAAAGAAGATCACTATACAATGAACCAAAAAAACTTGAGAATCACTAGTCTAGTTCAACACCCTTTCCTTTCTGATAAGAAATCTGTGATCACAAGAAATTGCAATTTTAATTTAGATCCTTTAACTCTCAATTCATTGTTCTCTCTGCTATAACATTTCTTTTCTGTTCCAATCAAAATATGCAAGCGGCCTGGGACTCTTAAGTTAGCTCACTCTAACCTCATATTCATATAAAGCCCCTATATGAATTGGGTTCAGATCTGCCTTAGATACTAATTTATGTGCAAAAACCTCTTAGAACTTCAATTTATTTATATGGAAAATAAAGATAACTTATTAGGTTATCAAGAACAAAGCATTTTTAAAACCCTAAAATATTACATAAGTGTGGACTGTCATCTTCTACATTCACTATTTGTTCTTCATTAAAAAAGTTTTAAGAATATTCATTAAATTCATTTTTATTATCCTTACTTCCTAGCTTTATTTCTGTCCTACTCCAAACCCCCCATATTGCATTATGTTGAATGATTGGTGACATCTCCAGTGTTTCATTTTTATGAAAAATTTTATCTCTGTTTGAGTTTTGTTTGTTTATTTGGGGTTTTTCATCAGTCTTTTCCCAAGTTCCCTAGATTACTTCTTTCCTAGTTTCTTTTAGAGGAAGGATTTAGGGATCCTTCTTACTTTTCTGATATATATTCTAATCTTCTTTTAGGACCATAGTATTTAAATTTATATTCTACATCACTTATTGCCTTCCCAAAGTCCAGTGCTCTAATGTTTATTAACTTGTGAAAGTCATAGCTGGTGGAGCAAGTGTGAATGGTATAGTTGTTTGAACAATCAGTTGCTCTAATGGGAAATGATGATGCATGCTTCATTCTATAATGCTATACTTAATTCTATTACCAAAAAGTTTGAATTTCACAATGATCCTGTCTTTAGTACATCATTTTCTTATTGAATTTCTACTTAATAAGTGACCTAAAAATGTAGACTGATTTGGAAGGAAACCAGTTTGAATTAGTAAAACCTATAAATTTTGTACTCTTTGTAGAGAAATTAACTTTTAGTATTTTCAAGTAGAAAAATTTAGTGAAGGAGAAAAAGCATAAAACATTGTTCAGGATTTCTTATGGCTTTCATATTAGCTACAAAGATGAGACAGATACATACAAAGATATAGCATAATGCAAGATATAAAGAAGTTGATCTGCTTTGTGTGCTTTTTTTCCTGTGCTCTCCTTAGTCCTTCACCCCCCAAAAGGAACTTTTTTCCATTTTAGCGCCTTAATATGTAATGACCCCTAGATCACGAATTCTTAACTACATTTCTGGCTCTAGGGAGTCTGTGAATTTGTCTGGGAAAACTGACATCTAGTTAAAGCAGAATATTATTCTGTAATCTTTACCAGATTCTCTCTCTCTCTCTCTCTCTCTCTCTCTCTCTCTCTCTCTCTCACACACACACACACACAAACACACACACACACACACACACACACACACACACACACACACACACATTCATATTCTCCCTAGAACTTCATTGTACTTTTTTGAATTAAGGATTAGATTAGCAAAGAATTTTATTCCTACCTAGACCTGGGGAAATTAATAAATTCAAAGCATAATAAATCTCAATAATGATAAGAATAAGAATATCAAGGATATGAAGGTTTGTAAAATAATATATATATATATATTTCATTTGATGGATAGCGTTAAGTTATATATTATAAGGATTAAGAATATATGGTTATTGCTAGGATATTAGATTATAGAGGCATATTTCATGGTATAGTAGCAATTTCAGTAAATTAGGATTGAACTCTGACAGAGGAGAAAGCAGTGTAATTTTGACAAGACGGCAGCATGAATAAATGTATAGAATCAGGTACTCATGCATTTTTGCGTTGTTCATTTGTTTTGGTGTTGCTCTTTTCTTGGCAAAGATACTGAAGTGGTTTGCCATTTCCTTCTTCAGCTTATTTAAAAAATGAAGAAACTGAGGCAAATAGGATTAAATTACTTGCTCAGGATTACAGTGCTAGTAAATGTCTGAGGTCAGATTTGAACTCAGGAAGAGTCTTCTTGACTCCAAGTCTATTCTGGGAAATCATTTAACCAAAGCTGAAGAAGCTTAGTCTAACTCAAGATCATTTTGTGATCCATTCAGACTAATTGTTTTTATTGTTGTTGTTTGTAATTTGAAAGAATTAGAGAGTCATAATTTTTTAACCAGAAGGTACCTTAAGATTTCCTAGTTCAGCACTTTTTTTTTGATAAAGAAACTGAGGACCATAGAGATGAGATGCTTTATCAAATGCCACTCAACTAGATACTGAATTGGGCTAGAATTCAGTTCTCTCGAGCACCATCTCTATCCTCTGTTAGGCAATACATCTAAGGTTTGTTTCTTCATTTTTGTTGGAATAACATATTCCTCTATGTGTTTTGCTTCCCAGCTGGAGTGATGATGATTCCTCAAAGAATGACAGCAGATGGATTTGAAGAACAATTTGGTGTGAACTACTTAGGGCACTTCTTGTTGACAAATCTCCTCTTGGATATACTCAAGCAGACGGGATCTCCAAACCACAATGCAAGAGTCCTTACAGTGTCATCAGCCACCCATTATGTAGGAGAATTGAACATGGATGATTTACAAAGCAGGTATTATTTACTCTTCTGATTTAATAGTAGGAGTGAACATAAGTAGTTGACTGTTGAGAATGATCAATATTTATTGAACATTTTAGGAATAATGAGAATTTTGAAGAAAGTCATAGATATGTATATTTTAGGCAACCTGCATTTTATTGGCAGGTAAAGGAAAGGCATGATATTCAATTAAGGTAATTTATTTATTTATTTATAATAATTCAATTTTATTATTTATTCATTATTATTTATAATAATTTAATTAAGATAATCAGAAACATATATGTATACTTCACTTTGATACATATTTTTTTTTGCAAGGCAAACAGGGTTAAATGGCTTGCCCAAGGCCACACAGCTAGGTAATTATTAAGTGTCTGAGACCGGATTTGAACCCAGGTACTCCTGACTCCAAGGCTGGTGCTTTATCTACTACACCACCTAGCCGCCCCTCACTTTGATACATATTAATACTGTTTAACTTCAGTCTTTCAGTAATCATTTTCTTACTTTTGGAATTGAAATCCTGTTGGAGTTCATCAGTGATCTAACTGATAAGTCCAATAGCATTTTCTCAGTTCTTGTATCACTTAACGCTTAAATTTAAGTTTCCTGAAACCAGGAACTTTTCTTTTGTCCCCTTTCTTATATTTAGAGCATAGCATGGTATGAAGGGACAGAGACAAACAAAGTTGCACAAACAAAGCATGTGTGTATATTTTTGTAAGTATGTGTTTATATATGGGTGTATGTACATGTATATATATATATATATATATATATATATATATGTATATGAATTAAGATAGACACATATAGAAAATAACATTGCTATAAATAAGTATTCCAAGTATACGAACAATTAGCCGAAGAGTGTTCCAATTCACTAATAATTTGAGAAATGCAAATCAAATCAACCTATGATATTATCTTATGACTGGAAAACTTTCAGAACTTAAAAAAAAGATTCAATTTAAAGTAAAGAGTATCGCGACAATACTAGTATATTATCGGCATAGGTATAAATCAATACAAATATTTGAGGAATAAATTTTTGGATTATGCAAATAATTATTAAAATGCTCATATCTTTGGGTCAAAGATTACACTACATATACACACACACACACTCACACACACACACACACACACACACACACACACACACACACACATATATACATACATACCAAAGAAATCACTATATACATCAAAATAGCACTTTTGTGGTAGTGAATAACTGGGGAAAAAGTTATATTTTCATTAACAAATTCCATAAGTAGAAACCCACTTTTGAAGCTGAGAAAGAGGGATACCCTAGGGGAAGAAGGGAAGGGAACAATGGGGAAAATTATCTCAGATAAAAGAATGTTATTTATAAGAATCACACCTAAAACAGAAAGACACACATAGTTACAATAAGGGGCTAGACGTAGTATTTATTATGCTTCAGCTGATGTAAAAAAAGAGAGAAATAGTAATCATGATCTCAGACAAAGCAAGAGCAAAAATATACCTAATTAAAAGAGACAATCATAGAAATTACATTTTGCTTAAAAAGTACCATAGATAATGATATAATATTAAATATTTTACAGGTTTCTCTCATTATTGACTCCTTTCTCAAATATATGGGGAACTGAGTCAAATTTATAAAAAAATAAGAATCATTCCTAAATTTGTAAATAGTCAAAGGATATAAACCGGCAGTTTTAAGAAGGAAAAAATCAAATCTATCTATAGTCATATAAAAAATGGTTAAATCACTATTGATGAGAGAAATACAAATTAAAATACCTCTGAGGTACCACTTCACACCCATCAGAAATGACAAATGTTGGAGGACATGAATAAAAGTAGTTATACAAGTTAAATCTCAAAAACTGGTATAACCATTTTGGAGAACAATTTAAAACCATGTCCAAAGGTTATAAACCTTTACGTACCCTTTGTCCCAGTAATACCACTAGATCCCCTCCCCCAAAAGATCAGAGTAATACTTAAAGCAAATGTTTTTGAGGTGATGCAAAGGAGAGAACTGGTGAATTCTGAGTACCAATTGAAATATAATTTTCTCACTTTCTATTTTTCTTGCTTTTTTGTGACATGGCTAATATAGAACTATGTTGTGCATTATTTCAAGCTGAATTTCTGATATCATGATGCTTATAATTTAAGTATGTGGTGGGTTGACAGGAGGGAGGAGAAAATTTAGAACTCAAAACTGTTTTAAATGTTAAAAATAAATATTGCATTTAAAAATAAGCAACAAGAAACCCCTTTGCAGTGTTTTCTCCTTGCTAAAAGAGGTTGAGTAGTTTTGCACTGTACTTGACTCTGAGATTACACATGAAATGAAAAAGACAGTTCCTGCTCTCACTAGAAAAAGACAACATATAAAGGGATATGGGGGGGGAATAAAGAATTCTTATTTCAGGGCATGATAGAAAATCCTTAGAGCCAGAATCAAAGCCAGGAGAGGAATGAAGCATGACCTCTTTGGTCCCATTCCCCAAATGGAGGCCCTGAAATGAACTCATTCATGGGAGCTGGCATGTTAGAAGTATATTACAGAGGGAAAAGTCCCCAGATCATAAAGAAAGATCCAGGATCTTTTCAGTTATTTCAAGAACGAATGATTCTTTGTGACCCCTTTTGGGGTTTTCTTGGCAAAGATTCTGGAGAATGTTGCTATTTCCTTCTCTAGAAGATGAAGAAACAGACACATAAGATGAAGTAACTTGCCCAGGATCACAGAGCTAGTAAATATCTTAGGCAGGTAGGAAGATGAGTTTTCCTGACTCCAGACCCAGCACTACCACTGCAGCAAATGAATTGCCCATTTGTCATGGTGTCACTGTAGAGTCAGAAGCATAGCCTGGAAGGTAATGAAACCCCTGGCTTTGAATTCCACTTTTTGACTCCCTGTCTTGGTAAATGATTAGGTGCATAATAAATTTTTAAAATTTCCTTCTTGAAAATTTTAATTATTGGTTTTATTAGTTCTGCATTGACATGGTTCTTCTCCTATGTCTCTCATCACTTTTTCTTTTTTTTTTCTCTTGGACTTGCTTCTTCTTCATTCACCTGAGACTAATATCCTTTATTCTGACTATTATTTTTCTATTAATGATTTTATCTCTTCCTATAACCTTAATTATACAAGGGCCCTAAAATTATTGCTCTAACTCCTTCACTTCTCTATTCATTTCTAGATTCTTATCTCTATCTTCATGTCTTTCTGGAAAATCAAAAATGATCACTATCCTCAAACTGTTTTAGTCCAACCAATCATCTAAATTCAAAACCACAGCAGCAGAGGTTTCCTGGGAGATTTCCCAAAGTCTCTAGGAAGAGGAACATTATAGAAATCCTGGCTTTTCTAAAAATTACTTGCTTTTCTAGACCTTTTTCCTCCCTTCAGGGCCTTGCATAGAGTTCAGAACCATTTGTTTTCACCTTTAAAAATAGAGACCAGAGGACCAGGGTTTCTCCTCTCTCCCAAACTCTTCCTTTCACTGAAGCATAGAGTATTACATGATCATTCTCTACCATATGTAATCTTCCACAACCTCAGGTCACCCAGATCTCTAAAATCTTAACTTTTATGATTCCCTTCCAAAATCAAGGATGTTTTGTGCCTTTATTTTTACCTCTAAATCATTGTGTAATAAATGTTGGTTGATTGATTTCTCAAAACAAAAGCAAACAAAATAACAATAAAAAAACTTACAGTGTCATTTCCCAATCTCCCTTCTTCCTCCCCAAATCCAGTCAGTATTTAAGTGCTATCACTTCTATCATCACAGTTCTATTGAATGCATCATGTCATTTCTAATCTATTGGCATCATTCTAGCTTTAGCCCACATTAACTAGAATATTGCATTTACTCTATAATTCACACTGATTGAAGTCAGTTTTTCCTCCATTTCCATCTTCTCATTCAATTCTGGGGGGGGGGGAATCCAATTTAATATATACATATATATATATATATATATATATATATATATATAATTTAATAGACATAGAACACAGCAACATGTCAGAATAATTTTCAAAAGCCAAGCTCCCGTTATTTCATTCTAACCCTCATAAGGGTAATTCCCTAATGACTTTGAATAAATCTAAACTCCTTATCCTAACTTTCTGGGCCATTTATGCCTTGTCTTTGGCTTTCCATTATAAGATAATCTTCCATGACTCCTTCCTCTAACTTTATTCAACTTATACTTCAGATACAGTTGACTAGTTGCTGTTCTCTAATGTGTAGGATAAAAATCCACTTTAAAAATATAGAGACTCCTCTGAACAAAAAAGAAGGTTTATTTTGTTTTTTCTTGAGAAAAGGGCACACTCCAAATCTCACAAAGGTAATGAAGATCAAGGAACTGCACTGAATTGACAGTCAAGCAAGATGATATGGCCTAACACAATCCCCTCCTCCTTCCTATCATCCCTCTCAGTTGACTCATTGGTTAGTCTTCAGAGTTACATTCTACTTGTGATAATCTACCCAGGCAACAGAGAAAAGAATGAAAAGTTTTCATAAAATATTACCTCACCATCCAGATGGTGAGAATAAAATTCAGGATTATAACTCTCTTACTGAAGTAAGTCTACTTATTATCAAACAAGAGGAGTCTTATGAGCTTTGTTGGAATGCAAGGTTTATCTCATGGGAACAGTCTACTGTTCTCCCAGTTAAGATAGTTTTGTCATCAAATAGGTGACTAACAATGCAGGGTCTCTCTGGAAATACTCCACTATCCCCCCCCCCAACAGAATTGGGAAGGTGCCTGACTTAGAATGCAAGGTGTCTAGGCTAAGAGTAATAGTCTGTCTTTGTTTTAATGATTTTTTTAACCCTGAGAGGACTTCAATAGGAATATTAACTCTTAAGAGGGAATATCCCACTCACTAATATACCTTATGTCTTCCTGTAGCTCCCTGGAGGGAAGTAATCTTTCTCCTTTATACTCTCATAAAACTTTATTCTTAATAAATTCTGCATTATCATATTTTTAATTATTTCTTATTCATAATATGCTGAAGACACTTTGAGGAATTGGACCTAAACTACCTACATTTTTGGACATTCAATTAAAAAAACAACAATAAAAAAATTAAAGTATCTAATATAAACCAGGCACTTTTCTAGGTACTGTCTATACTGACAAAAATTAGTCAATAAATACTTACTATGTGTGTGTATCCAGCTCTTGGTTTTGTGCTGCTGATACAAAAAGAGGCAAAAGATTCTGTCTACCCTCAAGGAGCTTACATTCTAGTAGAGAATATAAAGCAAATAAGTTGAAAGATATGAAAAGTAATAAAAATTATTTGAAAATAAAGGAGATGGCAACAGGAGAGGATCATCTCTTAGATGCTCTTTCTCTCTGATATTTCCAAACTTATAAGACTCTAACTAAATTTTTGAGAGACAGAATCCACAGAGGGATCCAGTGAGGCAATTCTCCAGCCCAAGGTAACCTGGAAAAGAGCCTAAAGGCTTGGCTACATGGGGTTGGAGGGGTGGCCGCCAGAGTGAAGGAACTTCAGCCTCCCGGAGGCAGCCCCAGGGAGCTAGGAGCCACAGAGCTGTGGGGACAGTTTCCTGACCTACACCCTGGGGAGTACTGAGCACAATTTGGGAAATCAGTGTGTGGGGGAGGATCTCTTCCAGAGCCAGTACCTTAAGCCCAGCCCTCAGGGCACTCAGCGAGCAGCATGGCCTGGCAGCCCAGATCCAGGAACTGCAAACAGGCAGAGCTGGTAAGCAGGAGCCTGCAGGTGTGAATGTTGAGCCTAGGGAGGGGAGTAGAGAGAGACTACTGAAGTCTGTCCTCTGTCCCTGGAATAGGACTCTGGGGCTCTGACCACATTCAGATCCTGATTGCAGTCTAGGCCCCCATAGAACAGCGCCCCCCCCACCTCAGCCCCATGGCAGAGGGGGTGCGCTTGTTGTTGTTCACAGACCAGGAGGGAAGACAGAGCCTCACACACTGAAATCCTTGTTGGGGAGGGGTGTCCCAATAATACTCAAAAGCTCAGGAAGCACCCCAAAACCAGGCACAGGCTGGGGAAATGAGTAAGCAGAGAAAAAGAACACCATTGAGAAGTACTTTGCCTATGATCCCAAGAAGGATCAAAATACTCAATCTGAAGATGAGGAAGTATGAGCTCCTACATCTAAAGACTCCAAGAAAAAAAACAGAAATTGGGCTCAGGCTATGACAGAGCTCAAAAAAGACTTTGAAAATCAAGTGAGGAAAAAAGAAAAAAAGAAAACCAAGTGAGGGAGATAGGGAGATAGAAGAAAAATTGGGAAAAGAAATGAGAGAGATGCAGGAAAAACATGAAAAAGAATTCAGCAGCTTAGGCAAGGAGATCCAAAAAAATGCTGAAGAAAATAACATGTTAAAAACCAGCATAGGTCAAATGGATAAAACAGTTTAAAAAAGTTATTGAAGAGAAAAATGCTTTAAAAAGCAGAATTGGCCAGATGGAAAAAGAGATAAGAAAATTTTCTGAGGAAAACAAATCCTTCAGACAAAGAAGGGAACTGAGGGAAGTTGCTGATTTTATGAGAAATCAAGACATAATACTTCAAAACCAAAAGAATGAAAAAATTAGAAGAAAAATGTGAAAGATCTCATTGAAAAAACAACTAATATGGAAAACAGATTCAGGAAAGATCATTTAAAAATTATTGGAATACCTGAAAGTCATGATCAGGAAAAGAGCCTTGACATCATTTTCAAAGAATTACTACAGGAAAATTGCCCTGATATCCTAGAAGCAGAGGGCAAAATCAAAATTGAGAGAATCCATCAATCTCCCTGAGAAAGAGATCAAAAAAAAAAAAAAACCAACCCCCAGGAATATTATAGCCAAGTTCCAGAACTCCCAAGTCAAAGAAAAAGTATTTCAAGCAGCCCAAAGGACACAATTTAAAAAATATCATGGAGCTGCAGTCATGATCACACAGGACTTAGCAGCAACTATATTAAAAGCTCGGAGGGCTTGGAATATAATATTCCAGAAGGCAGAAGAGCTTGGAATGCAACTGAGAATTAACTACTCAGCAAAGCTAAATGTCCTCTTCCAGAGAAAAAGATGGACTTTCAATGAACCAGGGGAATTTCAAATGTTCCTTTTGGAATGGCCAGAGCTGAACAGAAGGTTTGATCTTCAAATATAGGACTCAGTTGAAGCATAGAGAGTGGAGGAGAAGGGTAAAATATGAGGGACTTATTGATGATGAACTACATGTATTCCTGTATAGAAAAATGATACTTATAATACTCATATGAACCTTCTCATTTAATAGAGAAGGTAGAAGGAGCTTTTATAGATGAAGCACAGGAGAGAGCTGAATTTGAAGATAGAGTGTGGTGTAAAAATGGAGTCCAGGGCTAAAAGGGAAATGTAATGGGAAAAAAGAAAAAGGAGAGGTCGAATAGGCTAAGATATTTCATATAATAAGATTTTTTTTATTACAATGAGCTATTGCAATGACATGGAAGGGGGGAGGCAAGGGGGAATGAGGGAATCTTCCCTCTCATTGGAGGTGGCTAGGAGAGGAAACTATATATATATATATATATATATATATATATATATATATATATATTCAATTGAGTATAGACTTCTAGAGTAAGAAGGAGAGAAGGAGGACAGGGGGAAGGGGGGATGTGAATGATGGAGGAGAGGATGGATTGTGTGGGGAGAGTGGTCAGATATAACACATTTTTTTTACTTCTTGCAAGGGGCTGGGATTGGATGGCCTGTCTGGAACCATAGGGCCTAGTGGATGCTGGACCTTCAGGGATGGTATGTGGGCTCAGGGCCTCTTGGCCCCAGGGCCAGGGATCTGTCTGCTGTGTGACTCAGCTACCCTACAACACATTTAAGAAGAGGGACAGAGTAAAAGGAGAGAGAAAATATAGTATATGGTAGTGGGGGAAGTACGAATGCAGGGAGTTGCCATCAGCAATGGCAATGGTGGAAAATTATGGAAGTAGCTTTTGTGATGGAGTTATCATAAAGAATATGACCCTCCTGTGACAGAGCTGGAGGTGTTGGAACACAGACTGTAGCACATTTATTATTATTATTATCATCATCATCATCATCATTATTGTTGTTGTTATTATTGTTATTATTTTGGTGGAGGGGTTGCAGGGCAAATGGGGCTGGGTGGCTTGCCTGGGGCCACACAGCTGGGTGATTGTTGGCTGTCTGAGGTCAGATTTGGATCTGGGTGCTCCTGGCTCCAGGGTCCGTGCTCTGTCCACTGCACCACCTGGCCACCCCTACTGTAATTATTGTTATTATTGTTGTTGTTGTTGTTGTTGTTATTATTGTTTTATTTTATTTGGGGGTCTTTTTTTGGTTTTTGCAGGGCAATGGGGGTTGGGATGGCTTGCCTAGGGTAACACAGCTGGGTGATTGTTGGGTGTCTGGGGCCGGATTTGGGCTCGGGTTCTCCTGGCTCCAGGGCCAGTGCTCCGTCCACCGTGCCACCTGGCTGCACTTATCATTATCATTATTATTATTATTATTAATTATTATTATTTTAATTTTTTCTCCTTCCTTTATCACTCATGTGGGTCTATATTTTTGGGGGGAGGGGGTATTGTGTTTACTCTTAAGAATATTTTAGTAATGTATAAGGAAACATTTGTACAAAAATAAGTATAAATCAATTAATTAATTAAAAGAAAGAAAAAAAGATAAGGGAGAAAGTGCTAATAGTAACTGTTGAGTTAAACTGAACAAATCATTGATTATATTGGAAGATAAACTCATTCCCCTAAAGATTCAGATTGTTTTATATTTTTGAATATAATTTTTGTAATTATTTTGACTTCTTGAATTGTCTTAGCATGTTTAACATAAAATAAAAATTTATCTGTGTTAAAACCTTTAGAATATTTGAGTGATAATCAGATTTTACATTACATTTATAAAGTTGTCTTTTTTTCCTCATAGCCTCACAATAAAGTAGCTTACAAAATAGTTTTGAGAGAAAGGAAATATGCTATAATGGAAAGTGTTCTTTAGCTTTGGAGTCAGAGGATGACTGGGCTTCAGATCCCAACTCTGTCATTACTATCTGTCTGACTTTGGGCAAGACACAGGTCCTCAGACTCTTCATGTATGAAAAAAGAGGGGGTGGACACACTTATCTTCCATTTTTTCCATCCTATTATGGTCTCCTTCAAGAAAAATAAAGAGAATGGGGAAGCTAGGTGATGCAGTGGATGGAGAATTAACCCTAGGTTCAAATGTGATTTCAGACACTTAATCCTTAACTGTGTGACCTTGGGCAAGTCACTTAATCATTGCCTTGCCAAAGACCCAACTAAAATAGGGAATAAAGGGAATAAACCTTGGATCTACAGATCACTCTTATTCCCAACAACTTAAGGCACCCTTGAGCTTTATCATGGAAGAAGCTCACTTCTGCTAGGGAAGTCTATGGCAGAACTTGAAGCCATTGTCAAGAATTACTTGATGTCAACCATGCAGAGAGGATGTCCAGTGTATTCTGATAAAGGGCCTCAGCTGGGTCTTGATTGCTTAGAGAAAGATTCAGAATAGAAATGATTGCTCAGGTAGGCAAATCCCAGACCAGGCCCAGTTTAATCACCATTGATTTGAGCTGCTCCCAACAGCAAATCAGAAGCCAATGCACAGGGAATCTCAGTGACAGATGTCTCACATAGTGTGTACAGTTTAGCAAATGGGAAGTTATACTTTGTATCTCTTTAAGCTCCCTAGTATTTTCAAGGACACAATGAGCAGAAAAACCTAGAGCTATAAAAGCTTTAGTCTCCTCTCTTAAGGACTAGTCAAACTACTTAGACTATCTCTAGCTAACATTATATATAATCCCTTTTTTAAGATGAGAAAACTGAGCAACCTGATAATGAGTTCAATTCAGCATATATTAAGAAAACTACTAAGTGCAAAGCTTTCAGTCTAATTATTTCATATATGCATATGTGTGTGTGTGCACGCACTTGTTTTCTCTACTTTGCACAATGTCTTCCTCATTGAACTGTGAGCTCCTCAAGGGCTTTTACCTTTTGATGTATCTACAGTGCTTAACATAAAATCTGAAATATAGTAAGTGCTTAATAAATGATGAGATGGAAAAATTGGATGAGACATATTCCTTGCCCTACCTTATAGTCTAGTAGGAAAAGAAAACCCAAGCCCAAATAATTTGTAAATGTTAAGAGGAAAAACCCAAAGCTAAACTGTCATCTCACCCTTATGTCTGCTTTTCCCTTTGTCTCTTATACTAGATATGTCCTATTTAAGGCTGAGATTCAATCAACTTATTTTTGACATGATTCCTGAAAAGTCATTTTTAAATAACCAAGATAACTTTATTTTGCTAAATAATATCTGGAAGAAGTTGGCTAGCTAATTTATAGTTGATTCCAGAGTACCTGTTAAATTTCTTATATGTGGGGTAATACACAGCATAGATGAACTCTTAGCACACATTCTTGTGGGGTGTGTACACCTATTCTTCAGCCTATCCCCTGAGTTTCCATATATGTTGCCTTATCGTCATCTTCACCTTGTCCCTCTAGGTCAACCATTCCCAAACCTTTTGTTCTCAGACTCCTTTACACTCTTAAAAATTATTGAGGGTCCTCATCCCCAAAGAGTTTTTATTTTTATAAGTTATATCCTCTATTTTGCTAGTACATGTTTAACAGTTAATTCCACTATTCAAAAATATGCTTATGATATACTTTTCAGTTTAATTCATATTTTTCTATCACTGTCTTACATCTAAACAGTCAACAAAAAACAGTAAGACAATCCCTGATATGTAGCATTTGGAGACCTAATTTGAGCCGACTCCTGTACATTCATTTATAGATCAGTATTTACCATGTTGGAAATTAAAATGTCTTAATATCATTATGAAAATAATGAGTAAGACAAAAGACAAAAGTAAAAACAATAAAAAAGAAAATAGTTCTGACCACACACACACACACACACACACACACACACACACACACACACACATCCCTAAAGGCAAGGAGTCGGAAGACTAGACTATAGGAGCTATTATTCTTGACAAAGTGATCCTGATGGGGGTTACTTGATGACTGTGCTTGACTGCTGGAAGAATATGATATTGACTATCACTGTGGAAAAGTACACTGACCAAATATTTCTTAATATCTACCTCTCTATTTATGTACCCCTGCTTCTTTCAATAAACTCTTAGTCATCTCTCTTCCTCATCTAGGATAACATTGACCAATTATTTTCTTGTCTTCTCACTTTAGCCACTACTTAGGTCTACCTTGCCCTTTTCTAAAGGGTTTCAAAATTAATTTTCAGTTCTTCTCCCTAATCTAGCATCCCCCGTCTTCAGTGAACTTACCTAAAAACCTTTCTGATTTAGCTGCTGATCTATTCTAAAGTATTATTTTTGATAGGTCCATCAAATACCTAACAGCATTTATTGGTTAACTCATAAAAATTAGTTTCTAATCTCTGGAATTACAGGAAATAACAAAGGCTCCCTCTTGTTATGAAGAGCCTGAATTCAATCTGAGACTTCTACCAGGCTCAGAATATTTCAACCATAAAAACAGTTTTATTTTTGTTGTTCTTGCTTATCAGTCCTTGAAGGGGAGAAATGATATCAGGAGGGTGATATCTTGACTTGCTAGTAAATGGAATTTAAGTGAGGTATGCAAAGTCATCATCAGCCTTCTACTCTCTCTCTTCTCTACAGTTCACTATCAGTAGAGGTTAAGAAGACTAACAGTGGTCTCAGATGCAGTTGGAAACCAAACCATAAAATATCCCATCTTAGTACCCACAGAGTCAAAAACTGTGATCCCCTTTTCAGGTGATTCTTTTCTTACACTTTTCCTTTCAAGTGATTCCTTAGAGGCAGCTAGGTGGTACAGTGGATAGAGCACTTGTCTTGGAGTCAAGAGGATTGGAGATTGAATCCGGCCTCAGACATTTGGCACATAGTAGTTGTGTGAACTTGGGCAAGTTACCTAACCCTGATTGCCCTGCATCCAGGGTCATCTCTAGTCATCCTGATCCATATCAGGATCCATATGAGCCCAGATGACTCTGAAGGAGAAAGTGAGACTGGTGACTTAGCAAAGCAACCCCCTCACTCAAATCTAATTCATGTCCTTGTCATGGCATCATCTCTGATGTCATGGTCTTCAAGAATGAAGGAAAAAAAATCATGATCCTTGAACATTCTTACTTTGGACCTTGTGTAATCCCTGTCATTCAGTCAGTCAATCAGTAAACATTCATTAAGTGTCTTCTGTGGACCATTCGGTGGCATTCACAATACTAGCCTACTCCAAGGGACTCTGACTCCTAGAGGAGAGTAGATAGAAATCATAAGGATTTAGTTCTTCCTATTGATTCTCCCATGTTGGATGTCTACTTCTTTGTTCATTTCTTTTAGTAACTTTCTGTCATCCTTTTAATCTGCCTAATTTTTTTTTGCTCCTTTTATACCTCAAGCTTCCTCTTTCTTCATTCATGTGCACATGAATAGAAAGGATTATTGCATATCTTCTTTCTGAAGACAGTTCACAATGCAAGATTAAATGTCATGTACTCTATCACTAGACAAGAGTAATGTTCTTTAGTCCACAAAAATGATCCATGCACCCTTTATTTTACTATTAATCATTTTGATTGACCACATTTTTTCAGGATTTAGTCATTTAACACTCTTCATCCCAGTGTCATTTGTTTCATTCACATTTCACATGCAATAATTTTATAAAATCTAGATTTTTGAAATCACAAAAGCATAAAATCAGAAGTCATCAAGCTCTTAAATGTTGTGAATATGCCATTCATTTAGAAATGAATTTGTCCTTAATGATGAAATATTGTAAGACATTAGTTTAAATTGTATGAAAATGGCTTTTTTAAGGAACAACCTACTGTATTCAAAATAGCTTAGTAATTAAGGAATTGTAAAGTTTATCATGGCAGAAGAGATTACGTAAGGAGATGGAGGAAACCAGGAATGAACTGATGTTTGAAATATAAATGAATAATTTATATTGGAGTGAGAGTGTATGTGTGAGAGTGTGTGTGTGTATGTTTGAGAGAGAGGGGGAGAGAGACGGAGACAGACAGAGAGAGAGAGAGAGAGAGAGAGAGAGAGAGAGAGAGAGAGAGAGAGAGAGAGAGAGAAAGGCAGAGAGAAAGTTATATATAGAGAGAGAGACCGACATAGGGAGAGATAGGAATTAGGAAGGAAAAATGTGTAAGCTATAAACACTAGGCATTTTATGCCATCTATACTATAGCAACACATAGCAAAGATATATGTCTGAAGAAACTAAATACCATAGAGAAGCCAAACTTCATTGATATAACACATTGTCTTCAAAATGGAGAAGAGCAGCAAAGTATTTTGTGATCTCTATACAACTGTGTTGGATCTGATATTTGTAACTGAAATTTGTGGTTTAATGGTGAATCTAGGATCAGGAAGATCATAACTTGAATTTTGGCTCAAATATTAGCTTACCAAATTATTTGAAGCTTCAGTTTCTTCATCTATAAATTGAGAGGTTTAGACTAAATGGCCTTATATTGTCTCTTCCAGCTCTAAGTTTATTATTTCAGTAGATTAGTGATAGAGCAGGATAAACCAGACAATGTTTTGAATAGTTTTATTTGAAACTAAATGTTGGGGCGGCTAGGTGGCGCAGTGGATAGAGCACCTGCCCTGGAGTCATGAGTACCTGAGTTCAAATCTGGCCTCAGACACTTAATAATTACCTAGCTATGTGGCCTTGGCCAAGCCACTTAGCCCTACTGCCTTGCAAAAAACCTTAAAAAACAAAAGAAACTAAATGTTGTTAATCCAAAGCCTTCTTGAAAAAGTATTAGCAAATAAAGGTTATTTGAGGGGGCAGCTAGGTGGCACAATGGATAGAGCACTGGCCCTGAAGTCAGGAGGCCCTGAGTTCAAATGCAACCTCAGACATTTAATGATTGTTTAACTGTGTGACCTTGGGCAAGTCACTTAACCCCACTGCCTTAAATAAAGAAAATCAATTAATTAAATTAAATAAAGATTATTTGAGACCTATAAAATTCAGTAGTCACAATGTCCCAGGAATGAAAATGTATGAAGTTTGTTTTATATATTATCAACATACTATTGATATGAGGGTTTATCTTTCAAAGCCTGACTAGTTTGTCTTTTAACTGTAACTGACTAAAGATGATTAAATGAAATTGTAAGCTTTAGTTCCCTTCTTGATGACTTTTCAGTTATCACAACTAAATTTCAGATATCATGTATTATTATTAATTAATGCTAATATTATTTAATATTGACCATAAAAGACCTGCCTAAAGTGAACTCTTTGAAATAGATTTAAAGCAAGAAAAGACCTAAGAAATCATCTACTTCCCAACCCCTTCATTTTCCAAATAAGAACTGAAGCCCAGAGAAGTTAAGTTGCTTTTTAAAAGTGCCAAATAGGTGATGTGTTTCAATTTTGTTTATTTTTCTAACATGTAATATTAGCCAGAACAATATTGGTATTGACCAGAATTTGAACTTTAGTTGTAAAATAAACACATCTAAACTATACACATCTGATTCCTGTCACATCATCCCTAATTATAGTCAATTCTTTAGGCTCTGTTTTTTGTATAGATGAGGTAAACTATGACAATAATAATATACTGAGTCCATATATTACACTTACATTATTACACCTATATTAACAAGTGTTTCATTTCCCTTGCTCCAGATATTTTCAACCAAAGAATTCCTCATTATTCTACTCAGCAAATATTTACTTCATATGTGTAAACTCATTTCAATTATTGCTTTAAGTAAAAACTCATAAATGTAGTATGTTAATGATTTATCAGTATACCAATGTGTGATGCTAATCTTCCAAAAGACCGATTTTAGTATGTTAAAATTACTCTTCATACTTTTTAAATTCATTTTTCTAGATAATTATTTTAATTAATTCTTCTATTGATTAGATAGCTTTTGAGTTCTTTGTGCTGATCATTATTCTGTATTTTGCAACGAATAAAGAAAAGAATAACACATACTCCCCTTTTTCTAGAGCTTATCTAGAAAGGGTTGATAAGATAGGTATACATTATTTAAAAATGTAATATTTTAATGATATTCTTAAAATACAAATAATAAAAGTAAGGTTTCCAAATCGGTGATATGGTGTTTAGCTCTGAACACCAAAATTTAGGAAGGATTTTGAAAAGTTAGGAAACATACAAAGGAGGTTAAACCTATATAGTAAAAGTTCTCAAGTTCATGCCATACGAGGATCTTGGAAGGAAGGAGGAATGTTTAACCCAGAGAAAAGACAGAGAGCATGTATTTGAAAGGTTGTCCATAGAAAGTAATTTGAGTTCTGCTAAGCCTCAGAAAACAGAATTGGGAGAAATTAGTAAAAGTTGTAACAAGGCATGCTGACATAGAGAAAGATTGAAAGATTTACAAAGCAATTTGAGATATCCAAAAGAGGAAGTGACTATAGGAAGTTTTCCCCTCATCTGAAGAGGCCTTCCAACAAAGGCCATATGGCCATTTGTTGAGTATGGTAGAGGAAGGACTCCTTTTAATTAACAATCACAAAGCATTAATGGATAACTTACTCTATGCATTGTAGTAGGCACAGGACATACAAATGCAAAATTGAAAGTCCTTCTCAAGCAAACATAATCTTCTAGGGTCATTAGCAAATATATACAGATTAAATACACTATGATTGGTAGAGGATCTGAGAGGTCATTCCAAGTAAGGGCATCTGCAAAGGTCTCTTGAAGGAGGTCGTACTTTAGATTATTCTTAAAGGGAGCTAGACTTCCAAAAGGTGGAGGTGAAAAGTGAGAACATTCTGGGCATCAGAGTAGAGTCTGGGCAAAACCATAGAGATAGGAGATGGAATGATTAATATGAATACCAGGAAGTGGGTTAATTTGACTTTTGGGGTAGCAGTTGGATATATAATAGCCTCTGAGTCATCTTCCAAATCTGAATGCTTGTGATTTCAGAAGATTAAAAAGAAAAAAAAGCCACATACTTTCTGTACAATGTCACTTTAGTTCATCTAATGACTTTCAGAGACTTTTTTGCACTTAATCTAAAAGCCTTTGATTGATTGGCTGAGACATGTTCTCTCTACTGATTGAGGTGTTAAACTATTTTTATCCCTTATTTTACAATGACCGTTATCCATACACTGAACTAAATAATATCCTAGTGACTAAAGAGTTAGGATTGCAAGTCTAAATGAAAATCATGCAGTAGTTTACTTCCCACCAAATATTACAATAATTTTATTATTTGTAAACAATATTAATACAAACATAACAACTTTAAAAATTAAAAAAGAAAAGCCTTGATGACAAGTTTAGGACTCTTTCTCTTTTACCATGCCACACTGCCTTTCCCATAAAGCAGTCACTTGCAAAATATCAAACAAAAAGAGAATGAGACTGAGACCATAAAGCGACAAGTAAATACATCATTAAGGAGTAGGTGGAATAGTTTAATGTTCTTGTTTAATATTTTGTTTATTTTTTCCTTTGAGAGAAAGAGAATAAGTACATAAATAATTTCATAATTTTGAAACTTTGTACATTTTTGTATCTATTAAACATATACCTTAATGGTTTGTTCTAAAACAATTTTATTTAAGCAGCAAAAAGGTCTGTCTTTTTAAGTGATAATAGCTATGCTTTTTTGTGTTAATATTTGTTTAAGCCATTCTCTATAGAAGTCATTCAGTAAATGTTTTCAATTCATTTTTAAAATACACAGTCAAATGATGACAAGTCTTAGGACATCTTAGACATGAACATGCTGCTTTGTTAGTGTAAAGGAGTTTGTTTCTGGCTTTCACCTGGTGTAAACATTAAAAACAATTAACTTTAATTGCAGAGATTGACTTACTGGCTTGGAAAATTAGAGTTCTTATAAAGACATAAATCACAATATTGTAAATTGTCCCAAAATACAAGTGGGTTGTTACACATGAGGAGACTTGTTTACTCAAACTTAAACATGACCTTGATAAAAATAAATCCAGCATGATGGAAGAAGTGCCTGGCAACATAAATAGTGGCTGTAATGCTGGATTTGGAGTCAGGAAAGACTTGGTTCAAATAGTACCTCAGATACGTACTGGCAAATGAAATGAGCAAGTCATTTACTGTCACTCAGTTTCCTTGTCTGTAAAATTGGTAGTAGGAAGTTGGGAGGTATTGAGTTCTATAAGCTATAAATTTTATCATCTGGTTATAAATATTATAAATTGTAATCTGACAACTCTAAATCTATGATACTATGACTATTATCTGAAAACCTATATTTTGCTGGTGCAACCACCCAATTGAAAAAAATTAACAGATTAATTAAGAAACATCCAAATGAACCTGTGACATCACAGATATTTTCTCTAAAGATGCATCCTTGCTTCCCCAGTCTTTATGACTCTTGTCCACCAATCCACCACAGGTATCTATGCAAAGTCCTTTAATCTCTCTCAAATCACCAGGGAGCACTTGGCTCTCCTTCACCTCTTGCCACACGATAAACCTGTCTTCTTTTTTTAAAAAAAAATCTAATTCTTTGATGATACCCTTTATATCTCTTTTTCACAATTCTTTATTTTTAATATAATATAGCCAGAAGATAATCATAATTTCTTTAAGTGATTCTCAATCTCACTTCTTTAAAAAAGATGATAGCTGGGGCAGCTAGGTGGCGTAGTGGATAAAGCACCAGCCCTGGAGTCAGGAGTACCTGGGTTCAAATCCGATCTCAAACACTTAATAATTACCTAGCTGTGTGGACTTGGGCAAGCCACTTAACCCCATTTGCCTTGCAAAAACCTAAAAAAAAAAAAAGATGATAGCTTTCTGAGATTCATGGCCATGACACAACACCTAAAAATAGTATTTTTCTTTGTTTCAGGTTGAAGTTTGAGGTATTTAAATGGGCTTTATTCATTTGCAGAGGCTATCATAGATACACACACAGAGTGATGGACCAGCAGTAGAGATTATCTATTCAGTGTCATGATATTCTGGATTATAGACATTCTTGATCAACTTTTAACTCTATAGAGACTAAAAACCAAAATTATTTGAGATATTGTAGATTTCTTTTTTTAATTTTAGAGAGATTTTTTTATTTTCAGTTTTACAATTTTTGCCCCAATATTGCTTCCCTACCCCCACTCTCCACAGAAGGCAGTTTGCATAGTATGCATTGCTCTAAGTTGAATGTGATAAGAGAGAAATCATATCCTTAAAGAAGAAACACATAGTATTATATATATATATATATATATATATATATATATATATACACATATATAGCATAATTACATAATAAGACAATTTTAAAAAATTAAATTAAAGATACATAGAAATTCTGGTCTTTGTTCAAACACCACAGTTCTTTCTCAGGATACAGATAGCATTCTCCATCGCAGATATCCCAAAATTGTGTCTGATTAATGCCCTGTTGGTATGAGCAAGTCCATTAAGGTTGATCATTACTCCCATGTGGCTATTAGGTTGTACAATGTTCTTCTGTTTCTGCTCATCTCCCTCAGCATTAGTTTATGCAAATCCTTCCAGGCTTCCCTGAATTCCCATCCCTCCTGGTTTCTAATAGAACAATAGTGTTCCATCACAAACATATACCACAGTTTGTTAAGTCATTTCCCAATTGATGGGCATTCCCTCAGTTTCCATTTCTTTGCCACCACAAAGAGAGCTTCTGTGAACATTTTTGTACAGGTGATGTTTTTACCCTTTGCCCTAATCTCTTCAGGGTATAGACCCAGTAGTGATATTGCTGGATCAAAGGATATGCACATTTTTGTTGACTTTAGGGCATAATTCCAAGTTGCTCTCCAGAAAGGTTACATGAGTTCACCAATAATGTATGGGTGTACCAGATTTCCCACATCCCTTTCTACATTGATCATTGTCCTTTCTGATCATATTGGTCAATCTGAGAGGTGTGAAGTGGTACCTTGGAAATGTTTTAATTTGCATTTCTCTAATAATTAGTGATTTAGAGCTATTTTTCATATGACTATGAATTGCTTTGATTTCCTCATCTGTAAATTGACTTTGCATATCCTTTGACCATTTGTCAATTGGGGAATGGCTTGTCTTTTTTTAAAAAAAATTTGACTCAATTCTCTGTATATTTTAGAGATGAGTTCTTTGTCAGAAATGCTAGTCGTAAAAATTGTTTCCCAATTTACTACATTTCTTTTGATCTTGGTTACAATGGTTTTGTCTGTGCAAAAGCTTTTTAATTTAATGTAATCAAAATTATCTAGTTTGTTTTTAATGATGTCCTCCATCTCTTCCTTGGTCATAAATTGCTTCCCTTTCCATAGATCTTACAGGTAAACTATTCCTTCATCTCCTAGTTTGCTTATAATATTGTTTTTTATATCTAGATCCTGTATCCATTTTGATCTTATCTTGGTATAGTGTGTGTGAGGATATGGATTTTCTTTATTAGACTCATAATGTTCTTGAGATTTATGTAATCAACACAATGACATCCACAAACACAAGCTTTTGGCAGAACTCACTGCATTCTCCTCAAATTAGATTTTGTATAGCAGTGTGGTTAACACATTTGGTGAAAATAAATTTCCTTGTTTTATGCTTCAGTTCAAATTAGTCATCAAAGGAGTGTTTGATAAGGTTATCTCTTTTGTTATGTCTTTCATGAAATCTTATGATATTTTTATGTGATCAGGAGATAGCTGTCTTGTTAAAGCAGAACCTCTAAGGTACTGATGTGTTCTAACTGAATAAAAGTTTTATAGTGTATTGTTAGTAGTTGGCATAGTTGAATCTTGTAATCTTTACAAATTTCAGTCATCTATGTTATGTCAAAAATACAGACTGATATAGAAGGTAATGTTCAGCAATCTGCCTTATTCCTTTCTAAACTCACATCAGCAGTATCCTTAATGCAGCAATCATGTAAAAATTATTCTAATAAAACATTTTTATGTATGGGAAAAACAGTCATGTGATTTAGTAGTGATTTTCGTACTTATACTTTTTATGATAAATAATGTATGAGTTTTTTTGCCAAATTTTTACACTTACTTTTTGTTGATATCTTCAAAAATTGCTTCCAACATAGAATTTTTCTTTGTCTTCTAAAGCTAGTTCAAATGTTTTTCCTACTTTTCTTTTCTATGGGGCTATTTTTTTTCCCTCAAGAAACACATCGTGAATTTTATCCTACTCTAAATATGGTAGCTGCATTGTCCCTAACAGTGAAAATAATTGGTTATAAAAACCTTTACAAATGTTTTCCATTTTTTGTTTGACATTCTTTCAGTTTTATCTTTAAACATCTTCAAAATAAACACCTTCAAAATCTTGCTATCAAGCTTTTTTTTTTCAAATTAGATTTTTCCCTCCACTTTTTATCATTGCTTTGTTAGGTAATATAGCTCAAAATATCATCATGCTTCATAAAGATTTTACAATCAGATCTATTTTCTAAACTGTAATTAACCTTGGCTACTATATCTTTCTATGTGACAAATAGCTTGAGAGCTTACTAATTATAGTTGTTTTAGCCATGTTGGTTTCCTCATTATAGAAAACAGATTCATATCAGCTAAAATGTTATATGAAATAATTATAATCATTTTCAATGTCTTCCTCCATTCAATTCCTAGCTTTTTTTTTTGCATCAGCAGCTTATTAAGTAGGTCAGGTTAGAGTTGTACTAATTGCATATGACATTTTTTCATTTTTATTCTTTAAACATTGTATTAATATTGCCCTTTTCTAACAACTTAATGATCTGACTGTACAAAGGCCACTGATTTAGGACTTAGGGATACAAAGAAAGTCAGAAATGTGGGCGCCACTATTAACTAGCTTCTAATTGGGGAAACAATATATAGTTCTAATCAAGGAATCCATATCTGTATATCTATATTTATATGTGTATATACATACATACATTTATCATACCCATGTATGTACATATGTAAATGCATTTATGATAATTTATCTAATTATATACAGATAATCTAAATAGGTGATAATCCCTCAGAGAACATATTAGCAGTGAAAAAATAGCAAGCAAATCATTAGGACTGAATTGAAGATGGTGTAGACAGGAAATGTGTAAGAAGACTATAAAAATAGTAACAGTACATAATTATAAATCATTTTAAATATCAGAGTAATTTATATTTGATCCTACAAGTAAAAGGAGCCATTGGGTTTTATTGAGTAGTGGTAACATGGTCAAAACCTACACTTAAGGAAAATCACCTTGATTACTATGAAATGGAGAACCTCCAAAAAAGTTCTATTCATGTGTCTCATTATATATAGCATAAAGGTTACTTTGAATTTTCAAAGTCTTTGCCAATGAAGAATAAACTTTGGCAAATTTTCCCATGATGATTTTTTGGCCAAAGCAACAGATGAAACAAAGAAAAATACAAATTAGCCTTCTAGCCTCTGTAGCCCTCTTCTGATTTCACAATGGTATTGGTAGTGGCAGGAAAGGCAACAGAAGGTAAAAAGAGTCACATTGTTTTTGGTATATCAGTGCACTTAATTTTGACTATCACTCCTTTAGATGTGAGATCCTTGTCCCATGATCAATGAGTGGACAAGTAATTTCAGGACGCAAACCCTAACAATCATGGCATCCCTGTTATATAAGAAGGAAGGAGTTGCAAATAAATAGGTGGATAATTCATGAATCCTTCCTGGGCAGCTAGCTGGCACAATGTATAGATGCTAAGCCTGCAAGACTCATCTCTGTGAGTTCAAATCAGAAACTTATTAGCTATATGATTCTAGACAAGTCATTGAATTCTGTTTGCCTCAGTTTCCTCATCTATCAAATGAGCTGAAGAAGTGACTGGCAAACCACTCCAGTGTCCATGTCATACAGACATGACATCAGACCCAACCTATCTGGGAACCTTATCTGGAATTTTAAAAATATCTATAAATTAATTAATCAGCAAGAATAAAAGAGAGCCCAGAAAGCATCTTAAACAGTAAACATCTGATTTATTTGCCAAATAAAGAAAGCTAGCTGGCAAAGGCAACACTGGAACAGAGTATAGCCTAATATGTTAAACTTTTGGAAGAAGAATGATGGATGATTATGACTATAACTCATAAAACATAGAGAAGCAATGGATGGCAAAATAAATTTAAAGAAAACTCAGCAAAGTCATCCCAAGGACATTCAAGAATAAACATGGACTACAAATAGAAGAAAATAGAAAAGAGTTGCAAAAATCATTTTAATTAACTTTTCTTCATCAGGGTTTAAAACAACCACACTTGGACCCTAATCACAATGTGTTCACAGTGGGGGAAACGGTATTAAAAGAACAAAGACAGGAAAGGCAACAAGATCAGAGATATATGCTAAAGATGATACAATGGTGAGGGCATTTAGAGAGTACTATTAAATGTATCTGAAGAAGGGGAAGATTCCAAATATCCGCTTGAAAAAATTTTGAACTTTACTAACACTGCTTGAAAAAGGAATTCCCTTTGTAAAGTCCTCTGTAAACATTATTAACCACCCATTATGTGCTTAGTACTCAGGGTGCAAATAAGGGGAAAATGATCATCTCTGCCATCAAGGAGCTTACAATCTAATTAGAGAAGATAATACACAAAAGGAAATGAAATGTGATGGGGGAATAATGGGGGAGAATACAGTATCAGGAGGAGCTGGTGAAAAATGAAGTTAACTGGAAAGTTCTGAAACTTCTATAAAGGAAAATTTTTGGCGGTGTTTATTACTTTACCATACAATTAGAGGGGAGAGGAAACTGAGAAAGCTAAGAAGATCTTGAGTATCAAAACCTGTATGTAAGCAAAAAAAAAAAACCAGGAACATCAATAAAATCTTTTTGGATGCCTCAATGTGAAATGCAAATGATGCTGTTTACAGACTATACCTGCAGATCACAAGATCTCAGATTGGAAAGGTATTTAATAATGACCCCCAAAATGATCCTAACTATGTTCAGGAAGGCTTAAAAGCAAACATTATCCAATAGGTCATATATATTTGGGACTATAACTATTCACAATAGTCAGTGTGTAGAGAGGTTGTAATCCTCTCAGCCATACTCAGATCTATTCTGGTGAAATTAATCTAATGAAGTCAAAGCAATCCAGTTTAATTCAATGAGAATTTATTAATGACTATTTTGTGCAAGGTGCTATATTGGTTCTGGAGATATAAAAACAAAAACCCAGGGGCAGCTAGGTGGTGCAGTGGATAAAGCATCGTCCCTGGAGTCAGGAGTACCTGGGTTCAAATCCGGTCTCAGACACTTAATAATTACCTAGCTGTGTGGCCTTGGTCAAGCCGCTTAACCCCATTGCCTAGCAAAAACCTAAAAATAAACCCAAATAATCTATGTCCTTGAGGAGCTCATATCCTGTTGTACCAATAAACGAATAGCTATTCTATTCACATATAATAATCCATTTTATCTAACATAAATTGAATTTCTATTTGGTTTATCATCATATAATGATGCATGAATATTTTAAAATAGATAGCTTGGGGACAGTAATGTGACTAATTAAATATGTCCTTGGATGGTTGAATCCCAGTGTTGTCTAGCTATTTACTGAAGTAAATATATAAGCAATGATATCACCCATTCATCAATTATAAAATTAAAATCATCCATTTAGATGATGACATCATCTTTGCTATATAAGCAAAATGAAATTTTCTTTAAAGATAAAGTTTAGCATTCACTCTGAGCACAGTAATGAAAAATCCATCTTAAAAAACTTGATTGTAGTTTGTGTTGTGTACCCAGTTACTACGTGTTTGTTTTAGGAAATTTTATATGCATATATTCAATGTATTTTGGAGAGGAAAAAATTTTCCAAAAGATAAGTGTGATAACACAGATATATACATAATATTGAAGTCTTTTTCCAGTCTTGGAAAGGATCCAAGTTCATGTCTTCTTTTTTTCTCTTTGCTTTCTGAATTGGGAAACTAAATTTTAATTACTTGCCAAACAATATCTTCTAACTATTCAAAAAACTGTTAAACCAAATCAATAGATATTAATGGTTATATGGATGCAATTTAAGTCAATTTACCAAATATTTATTAAGTAGGAAAATATAGATACCACAACAAGCTGTTATTATTAAGTACTTAATGTAAACATAATTAGACTAGAACTTTGGGAGATGCAACTTTTAGAAAAGTCATAACCTGATTTATGGATTCTATACTCTAGAAGAGAACTAACACACACACACACACACACACACACACACACACACACACACACAAACACGCACACTGAATTCTATGTAGTAAGCTATGTTACATAATAAATGCATTTGGTAGGTATCCAACAATTCTATGTGATATTGAAGGAGTTAGGTGATTACTGAAAAGGAAATCTAAAAAGTCTTCCTTCAAGAAAGAGTTGGATTATAAAGGGTTGTAGGAATTCAACAAGTAAAGAAAGGGTAGACCTAAAATAAGGCATTATAGTGGAGGGTCAATAGGGCATGTTCTTGAGCAAAGATATAGAGATAAAGCACAAAATATGTTTAGGAGATATGGCCATTTAGGTCGCTTAGAATAAAAGTGTTCAGAGAGAAAAGCAATATGAAGGGTATGGTAGTGTCAAAAGTGAGACTTTTAATGAAAAGCAGAGAAGCTTAAACTTAGCTATATAGGAAGCAGGAAGTTAGTGAAAGTTTTTAAAAACAGTGTCATGAGCAAGCATATCAATGCATGTGAAAGATTTTTCTTCTGTTATGAAATATGGATTATAGCTACTCTGGAGATTAAAGGTAGGGCACATTTTAGGAGACTTATGTATTCTAAATTGAATAATCTCAGAAATGAGGGGGGAACCAGTTGGGACAGAGATTACTGAGGTAATATCTATATTAATTGATAATTGATTAGAAATGAGAGTCAGAAAAAAAACAAATATTGTTTTATGCCAATAAAAATGAACTGAGGGGCAGCTAGGTGATGCAGTGGATAGAGCACCGGCCCTGGAGTCAGGAGTACCTGAGTTCAAATCTGGCCTCAGACACTTAATAATTACCTAGCTGTGTGGCCTTGGGCAAGCCACTTAACTCCATTTGTCTTGCAAAATCCTAAAAAAAAAATGAACTGTGATTGTGAGTAACACTGCAAACTTTTGAATTCAGGAAGATGAATAGTTTTAGATAAGAAGATGATGTTGGTTTTTAAACTTATTGAGTCTGAGGTTCTGGTTGAATAGCTCATTGAAGTTGAGTTGTTAAGAATTATGGATGTAGTCCTCCAATTCATAAGAGAGGTCAGGACTAATGCTATAAATTTGGGATTCATTTACATTAGAACTGGTATTTGAAGCTGTAGAATGATCATGTTTGCAAAGGGACATAATATGAGGAGAGGGAAATGAAGAGAGCCAAAGTTCCCTCTGGGAGCTTCCATGTTCAGGGGATGGGAAGGAGATAAGTGAAAAGATATTTTTTTTTCCCTCATGAATCTTAAATTCTCTTTTTGTTTTGTTTTGGTTTTTGTTTTGGTATTTTTGCAAGGCAAAGGGGTTGAGTGACTTGCCCAAGGCCACACAGCTAGGTAATTATTAAGTCTCTGAGGCCGGATTTGAACTCAGGTACTCCTGACCCCAGGGCTGGTGCTTTATCCACTGTGCCACCTAGCTGCCCCTAATCTTAAATTCTTGCAAAGGGATGTGACACATAACTCTATGACAAAACAATTCTTAAGGGAATATGGCAAATTAGTCACATAGAAGTCTACCACTTTGATATTTTCATCAGAATTCTGAACAGAAACAAACTGCCAGAAATCCTGAAAAGAAAAATAGTGAGATCACTAAAAAAAATTAACAAAAGGCTAGTTCTAACCTAATATATGAATGGAAGAAAAAAAGCATTCATTGTCTGTTATGTACCAGTCACATATTAGCAATAGTATCTCATTTGATAATATGTATATGTACATGTATACATGTATGTATGTCTCTGTCTACAGTTTTGCCTACATTGAATATAGGGAGCAGAGGCAAACACCAACACCAACAGAAATTACATATTTGTATATATACATATATATATATATATATATACACACACACACATACACACACACATATACATTTGAAATAGCAGGAAGAAACACCTGAAATAAAATCAAAATTTCCTCAAGATGAAATAAAAATGAATAATAAAGACAATGAAGAAATTAATGACAGAAGTATAATAATAAAAACTATTAAAAGAAAAATAAAGAAGAGATTCAGTGCACTTAAGGGATGAAACTCAGCAAATTAGAATTTTTTGTGGAGCATGGCATTGTTGCTTTAGATCAGTAAGGCACCTTAAATTATTTCTAGCGAAAATATCCTCATTTTACAGATGATAAGTAAAATGCCTGAAAAGTAAAATGCCTTTTTCAAGTTCACATGGGTTAGAACTCAGGTTCACAGAATCCAAACAGCACTATTTTGATTGCACCACACATACATCAAACAGAAGTTGAGTTATTTTTCTGTTATAAAATAGTAGAGGAGACTATGAAAGAAGAAAATTAACCTAGGAACTCAACTAAAATAATGTGGTGAAATAAATGGTGACAAAATGGAGACTGTGAAGGGCAGATAAAGAAGATGAATTCTAATGCTTCCATAAACAATGAAGAAAAGAATCTGACTACTACTTTTAAAAAACTGTTCAAGAAAATTTCCAGAAATTTTGAAAATGAGGAACATAGTACAAATAAATAGAAATCAATATTTAAAATTCAACTTATCAGGATGCAAATTATCATATTTAAATTTTGCTATGACAAAGAAATAATTCTTTAAGCAATCATATGAGAGCTATCACATATTTTTTTAAAAGTTTCAAATTTAAATTTCACATTATTTTTTACAAAGATGAGAAAAAAACAGAAGATGGCATAAATGTTAGGAAACATAGGACTGAATTTTCAAATCAGTTTCCTGGAAAACTGACAAATTGTACTTTAAAATAAAATGGACATTTAAGAAAACAAAGCACTGAGGGGTGGAGCCAAGATGGCAACAAGAAGGTATGGAGTCTTAGGAGCTCTTTGATAAAACTCATAAGGTAAGGACTCTAACTAAACGTTCAAGAGACAGAACCCACAAAAGGACCCAGTGAGGCAGTTCTCCTACTCAAGATAACCTGGAAAAGAGCAGAAAGGCTCTGCTCCCAGGGGTTGGAGCGGCCACCAGAGGGGTGGCCCGCCAGACCGAAAGAACTTCAGCCTCCCAGAGGCAGCCCCAGGGCGCTGGGAGCCTCAGCTCACAGCAGCAGGGGAGTCACCTGAGCTGCACCCCAGGGAGCACCGGGCACAAAGTAGAGGAACAGCAGGGGACCTCTGCCAGAGCGAGCACCTGGAGCCCAGCCCTCAGGACACACAGCCAGCAGCTTGGTCTTTCTGCAGCCCAGACCCTGAAACAGAAGCAGGTGGAGCTGGTAAGCAGGAGACCCCAGGGCATGAGCCCATTGAGCTGAGGGAGGGGAGTGAAGAGAGAGAGACTGCTGAGCTCTGCCTCTGGAACAGGACTCTGGGGCTCTGACCACATTCAGATCCTGATCACATAGAACAACAGGCCCCCCCCACCTCGGCCCATGGCAGAGGGGGGCGCTTATGGTCATTCACAGACCAGGAGGGAGGACAGAGCCTCACACACTGAGACCCTTGTGGGAGTGTCCCAAAAGCTCAGGAAGCACCCCCAAACCAGGACCAGGCTGGGAAAATGAGCAAGCAGGGAAATAAGAGGAAGACTTGAGAAATATTTTGCAAATGAGCCCAAGAAGGATCAAAATACTCAGTCTGAAGATGAGGAAGCACAAGCTCCTGCATCTAAAGACTCCAAGAAAAACAGAAATTGGGCTCAGGCTATGACAGAGCTCAAAAAAGACTTCGAAAATCAAATGAGGGAGTTAGAAGAAAAACTGGGAAAAGGAAGGGGAGAGATGCAGGAAAAAAACATGAAAATGAAGTCAGCAGCTTAGTCAAGGAAATCCAAAAAAATGCTGAAGAAAATAGCATGCTAAAAACCAGCTTAGGTCAAATGGATAAAACAGTTCAAAAAGTTATTGAGGAGAAGAATGCCTTAAAAAGCAAAATTGGCCAGATGGAAAAAGAGATAAAAAAACTCTCTGAGGAGAACAAATCCTTCAGACAAAGAATAGAATTCAGGGAGATTGATGAATTTACCAGAAATCAGGAATCAATACTTCAAAACCAAAAAAATGAAAAATTAGAAGAAAATGTGAAATATCTCATTGAAAAAACAACTGATATGGAAAACAGACTTAGGAAAGATAATTTAAAAATTATTGGAATACCTGAAAGTCATGATCAGGAAAAGAGCCTTGACACCATTTTCAAAGAATGACTACAGGAAAATTGCCCTGATATTCTAGAAGCAGAGGGCAAAATAGAAATGGAGAGAATCCACCGATCCCCCGGAAGAAAGAGATCCCAAAAAACCAACCCCTGGGAATATTATAGCCAAGTTCCAGAACTCCCAAGTCAAAGAGAAAATATTACAAGCAGCCAGAAGGACACAGTTGAAATATCATGCAGCTGCAGTCAGGATCACACAGGACTTAGCAGCAACTACATTGGAAGCTCATAGGGCTTGGAATACAATATACCTTAAGGCAAAAGAGCTTAGAATGCAGCCAAGAATGAACTACCCAGCAAGGCTGAATGTTTTCTTCCAGGGAAAAAGATGGACTTTCAGTGAACCAAGGGAATTTCAAATGTTCCTTTTGGAATGGCCAGAGCTGAACAGAAGGTTTGATCTTCAGATACAGGATTCAGGTGAAGCATGGAGATTGGAGGAGAGGGGGGAAATATGAGGGACTTAATGATGATGAACTGCATGTATTCCTGCATAGAAAAATGACACTGATAATACTCATATGAACCTTCTCAGTTAATAGAGCAGGTAGAAGGAGCTTTTATAGTTGAAGCACAGGAGAAAGCTGAATTCGAAGATAAAATATGGTGTAAAAATGGAGTCAATAGAAAAAAAGGGAAATGGAATTGGAGAAAGAAAAAGAAGAGGGGGAATAGTCCAAGATATTTCACATAAGATTTTTTTTACTACAATGAGCTATTGCAATGATATGGAAGGGGGGAGGCAAAGAGGCAAAGGGGAATGAGGGAACCTTTGCTCTTATCAGAGATGGCTAGGAGAGGAAATAGCAAATATACTCAATGGGGTATAGACATCTGGAGTAAGAAGGAGGGGGGAGCAGGGGGAAGGGGTGGAGATGTGAATAAAGGAGGAGAGGTTGGACCATTTTGGGAGAGTGGTCAAATATAACACATTTTCTTTTTTACTTCTTGCAAGGGGCTGGGATTAGAAGGCCTGCCCAGGACCATATGGCCAGGTGGATTCTGGGCCTAAGGGGTGGTATGGGGGCTCAGGGCTTCTTGGCCCCAGGACCAGGGATCTGTCTGCTGTGCCATTCAGCGACCCTACAGCAGAGTCAGAATGAAAGGAGAGAGAAAATATAGTACATGGTAGTGGAGAAATAAGAAAGGAGGGAGTTGCGATCAGCAATGGCAACTTTGGAAAAATATGGAAGTAACTTTTGTGATGGACTTATCATAAAGAATGTGATCCACCCGTGACAGAGTTGTTGGTGTTGGAACAAAGACTGAAGTACATTTTTTTGTTATTATTATTTGGGGGGAGGGTGCAGGGTAAGTGGGGCTTGGTGGCTTGCCTGGGGCCACATAGCAGGGAGATCTTTGAGTGTCTGGGGCCGGATTTGGACCCAGGTGCTCCTGGCTCAAGGGCCAAAGCTCTGTCTGCCACCCAGCCACCCCTACTATTATTACTATTTTTTTTTTATTTTGGGTCTTTTTTTTTCCTTCTTTTGTGTTTTTGCAGGGCAGTGGGGATCGGGTGGCTTGCATGTCACATGGCTGGGTGATTGTTGCGTTTACGAGGCTGGATGTGGGCTCGGGTGCTCGTGGCTCCAGGGCTGGTGCTTCGTCCATTGTGCCACCTGGCCATACCTACAATTATTACTAGTATTTTTTTTTATTTTAATTTTTTTCTTTCCCCTTTCCTTTTTTGCCCAAGCAAGTCTATTTATATTCATGGGGAGGTGGGGTATTTTGTTTACTTGTAAACAAGAATATTTTATTAATGTAAAAAAAATTTTACAAAATGAGAATAAAATAATAAATTTTAAAAAAAAGAAAAAAGTACCTTTGAGCAATTCATAAAATACTAATTAAATCTCAGTGGAATTTTCAGCATGGACCCGTAAATAAACACATCTAAGCTCTTTGAATGATGTTCAGGTTGGAAGGAGCACCAGTAGTAATTTGCATTTTCAAGTACCTAATTTAAGAGATAATTTACAGTGGGGGATCAACTTGTTCAGTTTGTGACCCCTTCTAGGGTTTTCTTGGCAAAGGTAATTGGAGCTGTTTTGCCATTTCATTCTCCAGATCATTTTACAGATGAAGAACTTGAGGTCAGCACAATTATGTGACTTGCCCAGGATCATGTAGCTAAAAGGTGTCTAATACCACATTTGAACTCTGGTCTTCTTCTCTCTAGGCCTGGTCCTCTATCTATTGTATCACTCCACTGCCCCTGGGGGTAACTAGTTTTAAATTTAATAGTTACTATATTTGAAACTACCAGTACTTTCATTGTTATAAGGAAATTACTAGAAAGATAGATTCTCTAGGGGCAGCTAGGTGGTGTAGTGGATAAAGCGCAGGCCCTGGAGTCAGGAGTACCTGGGTTCAAATCCGGTCTCAGAAATAGATTCTCTGCTAGTGCAGATAGGTACCTACTCTGCTACCAATAATCTTAGAGAATTTTTTTTTAGGTTTTTGCAAGGCAAATGGAGTTAAGTGGCTTGCCCAAGGCCACACAGCTAGGTAATTATTAATTGTCTGAGACCGGATTTGAACCCAGGTACTCCTGACTCCAGGGCCGGTGCTTTATCCACTACACCACCTAGCAGCCCCTAGTCTTAGAGAAATGACTTGCCCAAGGCCAAGAAGTTACTACTTATCAGTTAGAGGACCCAAACCCCTGTCTTCCTGATTCCAACCAACAATGCTATCTTCAATTCAGTAAGGAGGAATTAAAAAATAATATTATTTTATTTTGCTACTGGGTGATACACTTAGAGAAGGTAAAATGAAAGTCTAAGAAAAATGAATAGATAAATAATCGTATGCGTTTCTTAGAAGTAAAGAAAAAGAAAATGAGTAAAACAGAGCTTAGGGTACAGAGAAAAGAGATAATCCTAAAGAGAAACTACTGTCTGAATTAAGTACTGTGGTGTGTCAAGAAGACAAGGCATGTTTTGTAAGCTTATATTTAGGAAAAAAACTAACATCAGTTTCCAAAGGAAAAAATAAATAGGTTATTAAGAAATTGCTGTATAATCTCTGGACACCTAACTGTTCACAAGAGAATTCTGTCAAATATTTACATAGAGAAAGCTTTTATACTATTTTTCCTTCATAGGATATCCTTAAATCTAGCAAATACAGAGCAGAAAAATGGAAAAAGACAGCTTATCCACCCAAATCCACAATCAGGTGAGACACAAATATCAGCAGAAAGGACAACCCTTACCCTTCAAAGAACTTGCATTTTGATGGGAGTGTATATGAAATGTTGAGGGAGGACATAGTAAAAAAAAAAAAAAATCCTGTGGCAAAAAAGTCAGCACTGAGCCTGGAGAGGAATGAAGACATGGTTGGCCTGGACCTCCTTTTTCATAATAGGAAGAACCAGCCAAACAGAAAGAGAGTGGCCTCTAGGAATGACTGAGTACTTCCCATGTAAAAAGTAATCCAGGATTGGAATGAGCTTCCAGAGTGAAGAGATAGCTGTGGCATGGTTGAAGATGAGGGGGTTTTGTTTATTTTTTTTAGGCTTTATGGCTTTAGTGCAAACTGTTTTGACTGGGTATGCCCTGGAAATTAGTTGTTCCAAATGCTGCTATATTTAATTAATGCAAAAATCCAAAGGGTCAAGAACTGAAGTATCTTCAAATTTGTAATGTGTCTATTCTTTAGTTGGTTATCAAAAGTGATTTCTTTAATGCATGAAAATAGAGCTATATAATTTTCCTTTTCTATTTACCTTTTAAATCTAATTTTGAATGTTGATTAAAATTAACTTTAATTTTTATCTACAAGTTTATTTGAGATTATTCCTGTGGCAAGTCATATAAAAACATTGGAACTTCAATGTAAATGGTTATTTATTTTCATGGGTTTTGTCTTGCCTTTTGCCATTAATTAGAAAATCAATGAATTAAAAATGTAATTATAAGAGCCTGTGGTCATTTGGATAAGGCAATAATTTCATTCAACTCCTCATTAATTAGGAGACTGCAATTTCTTGCCATCTCCACACCCCCACTACTTATGAGTTTGGGATGGCTCATTTGTTGTTACATACTTTTAAAAAAACTCACTTTAAAACATCCCTTTGTCAGTTCTTATATTTCCTTTGTAAAACTTAATAGAGATGACAAAATCATCTTTGGTCCCATCCTTTCTCCTCTAATTTCAATATAATTTTTTGTTCACATAAATCTCTGAGTAATCCCCTCTGTATTCTAGTCCTCTCTTGCTGCCAATGGGAAAGGTGAATTTTTATTGGTGTTGTTTTACTTGTAGTGCTTTTGAGACTCTTAGCACTTTTTTCTACACATTGTACCTGTATTTATATTCATAGAATAAGTAATTTCTTCATTGAAAAACAAGTTCATATGTATACTTATATATAACACACATATACATATATACGATATAAGTATAGCTAGAGCTAATATAGAGATAGGCAGATATAGCTATAGATAGTATAGAGACCGAGATATATAAAGTTCAGGTCTATGATTTCAATGTTATGGAATGCTTGTTAGGGGAAACTTCCTCTCACAATGTAAATAGGCAATTGATCTGGAACTTCAAGTCCTAAAGAATTTCCTGAAACACTGAGATGTTTAGTACTGTATCTAGGATCACATCCCAATATATCTGGTATATGAGACAGAGCATAAGCACAGATTGTCCTAAATCTGGGTTAGCTTGATCTACTATGTCACAGTGCTTCTTTATCTAACATATTCCCAGAGAATGATCATGATTTCTCCCTTATAATAATTACCTATTTACAACAAGTTCTTATTGTCCTTTAGGGGATGGAAGATAGGAAGAGTTGACCTAACTATATTCTTTGATAAAGAAAACAAAATCATCCCTTCAACAGATTGAAGGAATTTATATGCTACAAAAATATTTCTATTAATCTCCTCAATCTATGTACATGCAGAGCTCCCTAAAATAACTCCTATACTATCTTCCTGCCAAAAACTCTGAGGGGATCCCTTCCCTTGTTCTCAGATTACATGGTGGGTAACAAATAAACCTGGAGGAAAATGCTACACTATACCAGGAAATAAATAAAACTACAAGACCTTTCTTTCACCTTTAATGGAACATACCTTATTTAGTCTAATGTTGGCTCCTTACGTATGGTATTTCATTAAAAACCACAGCATGTTAGCATTACCATATGACAGTTTTAATAAAGAAGACAGAAGCTGACCAAAAAAATGGCCTTATGTTTTACTCCACCTCCTCCTCCCCCAAGTTAAGGACAGATCTAGGGAATCAGAATTTCAATATATAAAATATGAAAACATTATTGTGTAAAATCTACACTACAAACCCTAGGTTAGCTCAGTTCTTTCTGTGATATCTTAGAGTCATAACTCTTATGTGTTTGCAGGTAATGGGGCAAATGGGCAGATTCTTCAGATCCTAGTTATCAGTTCCTAATTGATCAATATAGAAGAATATAAAAAATAAGTAGTAGGGGAATATTTTATATACAAAGAAAAATTTATAAATAGTTTTTCAGTAAATCATCAATTCTAGGTTATTTGTAATCGTCTAGGGAATAGGAAATAAAATGAATCCATTTTTAATATTTTTCCTTCAAATTTCAGTTTAACCATTTGGATTCTCATGGATTCTTATTCTTTATATCATAGATTCTTTTAGAAATCTCTTGAAATCTATGTTATCACTTAAGAGTCTGGGATTATGTTCAATCTAGCAGTAAATCTAATAATAATAGCAGCAACTGTGATATGTTATTAAACTATTCATGATTTTTATGGGTGACTACCCATATTACCTAAATTCAAAATGAAAGGAAATGCTTATTTTCTTTAAGGGACTATTGAAAATTAAGATATATTCTTTTCTCATTCAAGTTCATGAACCTCTGAAAATCTACTCATAGATCTCTAAGTAATACATAGACTCCAGTTAAAGAACCCTAATCAAAAGACCATTAAACTGAGGAACAAATAGTCAAGAAATGCTCATAATGAACTGATGAACCAATGTTTATTGAGCACAGAAGAAATAAGATAATTAGTGCCTAATAAACAAGAATCAATTAAATCAGGGAACTTTTGTCTTTCCTATTTTGTAATATAGGAACAGGGAAGAACATAGGATGATGGAAGAGACTTTGGAATAAAGAAAACCTAAGTTTAAGTTTGAGACATCCTAATTTTATGGCCATGCTCAAGTTGCTTGATCTTTCAATGTCTCAGGCATCTCTCAAAGACTGTTTATAAAGTCAAATTTCTCCTTCTGAATCTGGAATACCATATACTGGCTAATTATAGGTCTGAACTTTTAAAAAAATAGCCAAGTTAATGCAAAGTGAAAAAAAGAACAAGGAAAAGAATATGCACAGTGATCACAACAAAGAAAATGGATGCATCAACAAAATTATTGAATTTTGCAAAATTATGAATGGTTTTAAAGATGACATAGGAAAAATATTTCATTCCACTTCTTTGCAGATATAGTAGACCAAAGGTATAGGACATTGCATATAATGCCAAACTTTTTTGAAATGATGAATGGCTTAGTAAACATTTCTTCACTAAACATTTCTTTCTTCTTTAAACAGTTTTTTTTTTCCTTTTTTAAATTTTATTTACTTGAGGCAATGGGATTAAGTGGTTTGCTCAAGGTCACACAGCTAAGCAATTATTAAGTGTTTAAGGTCAAATTTGAACTCAAGTCTTCCTGACTCTAGGGCCAGTAGTCTATCCACTGTACCACCCAGCTGCCCCTAAACAATTTTTTCTTATAAAATATGTATCTCAGTAAGAGATATAAGAGATATGAGATATGATGTGTATGAGTAAGCTGAAGCCAACTTGTAATTGACTCCTGAAGATAATTGTTAAATTTTCCATGTGAGCATTTCCAACTTGGTAGTCAGCAAAAGCTGTATTTTAGCACTTGGTTTTTATTTCATTGATTGTATGTTCTTAAGATGGGAAAAATGTTAATAATGCAGATGGAAGTTGAACCGATCGTGAAACATTGCTGGTTATGTTAAAATAAATATATCAATAAAATCTATCAAAATAGTAATGATATTTGTACTCTATAACTCAGGGTTTTGAGAATCTGTCATGTTTTAACCCTTAAAATGTTTGATAAATGTCAATTATTATTATTTCTATTATTGTTATTATAGAGCAGATGAATGGATTTGTTGTTAATACTGTAGTTATGAAACATGTAGTTTTTGTTTTCTTGTCAGATTTTTCATCTTATTTTTATTAACTTCTATAAACTGTAACTATTACTCATTTTGCTCACCAAAGTTACTGCTGAAGGGTATAATCATAGTTCTCATTAATACTGAGTGTGTCTTCACTCAGTGTCTTAGGGCTGTCTTCTATTTAATATTGCTCAACAACTTTATCATAGAAAAAAATTAAAAGATCAACTGGCAGAAATCTTAATCTCCATTTTTTCATATATATTAAATTAGGATCAGTATCTTTTAGATAAATAGTATCTTTTTTTTTTTTTTTAGATTTTCTAAGGCAATGGGGTTAGTAGCTTGCCTAAGGCCACGCGGCTAGGTAATTATTAAGTGTCTGAGGCCAGATTTGAACTCAGGTACTCCTGACTCCAGGGCCAGTGCTCTATCCACTGCGCCAACTAGCCACCCCAAAATAGTATCTTTTCAAAGTGGACTCTTTAGTATATTTATGTTTTTAGTGTCATATTTTGGCATGAATACTTTTACTGCTACAAATGACATAGGATCATGGATGACTTAGAATAAGTAGATTGTAGCTTGCCTTTTCTTGCCATTTTTTAAGTTTCTACGAGCCCTAGTCATTACTCATGCCCAATAAATATATCTCTCCATTATGAATTTGGAAAAAATGTTTTCGTTTGTCTGAATCTCTTAAATCCATTGTTTAAAGTTGTTCTTTTACTATGACTGCAAAAATAACTTAATCTTGTGAGATAGTAGATTATTGTCCAGAATTGAAGTTTCCTTACATTGCTTGAATGTAATGGTGTTTTAAATATTAAGTGGTGCAAGATTGTGACTGTAATTTCCTTATAGTGATATCTACATCTAATCACATCCTTAAGCAGATATTAATTTGTTCAAATAAAAAGCTATTTTTTTCCCTGAAAGGAATGAGTATAGGAATGAAAGAAACAATCCTTCATTTTGCACCACTGGTTGTCACCCACTATGCTAAGCACTCTACTATATATTTTTTTATTTGAGCACATAATGACCCTGGGATAGGTGCCATAATTATCCTTATTTTACACTTTAGGAAACTGACATATAAATATATATATCAGGTAACTTGCTTGCTTATGATTTCACAGCTAAGAAGTGTCTGAGATTGAATCTGAACTCAAGCCTTCCTTTATTCCAGGCCCAGTTCTCTGTCTGTTGAACTACTTCCTGTCACATTAAAGTGAATGCTTCATTAAAAAGTAATTATGGGGGTGGCTAGTTGGCGCAGTGGATAGAGCACTGGCCCTGGAGTCAGGAGTACCTGAGTTCAAATCCGGCCTCAGACACCTAATAATTACCTAGCAGTGTGGCCTTGGGCAAGCCACTTAACCCCATTACCTTGCAAAGAAAAAAAAAAGTAATTATGAAAAAATGGCCAGCACAACTACATGCTTTAATGGATTTCACTTCCATTGAACCTTTTCGAGGTGAATAAATCTGATCACCACTGTTTATAAATACCTGTGATATAATAATTCATGCCAACTTTTGTACATCTTCCCTAACTTTCTGTTAATATTTTTGTATGGGCTTCAACTTTTTCCCCCAATGTAAAGTGATAAAAAAATGAAGCAACTATGAAAGCTAGAAAAATGACATCAGTTGTGAAGAGTATCAAGTTATATTTTCTATAAACACAAAATAATGTAAGGTATAGTAGATCTGCCACATCTGCCAGAGTTGAAAAGAGATATATTTGTGTTTGTACATATTCATTGTAATTCAACTTGTTTAAGTAACTAATAAAACTCTAACCTTAACTTCATTTAAACTAAAAAAGAAATCCAAGACACTTCTTAAAGAAAACATGAAATCAAGAGATGATCAGTATTTTATCATAGTTACCTTCTGATAGTTGTCCATTGGTATATGTCAATAGGAAAAAAGGAATGAGTTAGATATCTGATGTGTCTATTCAGCTAAGTTTCCTTAAATTTAAGTGCCTTATTAAACTGCCCTTGAGGATCAGGACTAGTTTTTCTTCTTCTTTTTTCCTTTTTGGTAAGGCAATGGGGTTGAGTGACTTGCCAAAGGTCATACAGCTAGGCAATTAGAAAGTGTCTGAATATGGATTTGAATTCAGGTGCTCCTGACTCCCAAGCTGCTGCTCGATCCACTGCACCAGACCAGGACTGTTTTGCCATTTTTTGAATCCTCAATGATTAGAACAGTACTTGTCCTATAGTAGTTCCTTAACAAATACTTATTAACCTGACATTGCCAATTTAAAAAAAAATAACCTGCTAATTGAACTACTGATGACTTTGAGCAATAGCATCTAAAGTCATTTTTTTCAGGAAACATATATAAATATGATGTTTATGCATCTATGCACATAATTGTGTATTATATATGGTATTAATTTTAATACAATAAATATTATATATAAAACCCTATACTTAAAAGCATAACTGAGAATAAACCAGCTAACATTGTAATGTGATGTTATGATAGTTTTTTGCTTATTTTGTATACAATAAATAATTTTCTTACATCTTGAGTAACAGATCTTTTCTACACTCTATATCTAATATATTATAAAATAAGGCATTATATTAACAAAGAGGTCATTGGACTAAGAGTCAGAAGCCCAGCTTTATTTGTTGGTTATGTAACTGTGAGAAGTCAGTTAATTTCTTTGAGCCTCAGTTTCTTTGCTTAAAAAAATAGGAGTAATACAGATTTATCTTCCTGTCTTACAGGTTATTGTGAGGATTAAATAAGATAAGTATTAAGAGGAGAAGAATCACCAAAATGAGTTGACAATATCAAAATAAAATTCTAAATTAGAAAGAATCAGAGAACTTTTGCCTTATTAATACATTATAGGGAGGTTAGTACATCAACTTGTTTCATCCTTTTATCCTACAGAGTGGTAATTTTATTTCTAGGCTATATTTGATACAAAAATGTCATTGCAGCAAAATATTTTATGCCCTATGGAGTTTCTTACACTGGGATTATGAGTATCTATATTCTTATAACATAATGTTCAAACTGCTGATGGTTTTTTTTCTCTTTTAATTTAGTATTATTCTGATCTGCCCATTCTTACAGCCATGCCTCACTTAAATCCATTTCACAAAAGAAGTAGACATTGCCTCCATGATATCATTGATCCGCTTCAAAAATAGAGTGAATAATATAAAATATAATTTCATTTTTTATAGAAATTAAATTAGAAGTCAGAAAGAGATTATTGTTGAGTTTTCATATATAAATATTTCTTACTGATTAAGACCAAATATAGACCAAAAGGGAAATAAGGAAGAAAAATAATATATTCAAGTGTTAGGATACTCACTACACTACTGTCATTAAAACCAGTAGTTACTATGGGCAAAGAACATTATTTGAATTTCTGAAGTTTTATTCAAAATTTGCTCCCATAGACTCCTGTCATTAAATATAGAATTTGGCTTAAATTATTATCCTTTGTACCATAATTAAAAATAGAATTGAATTCTAATTTATGAACTTTCTGATGTTCTCTACAAAAAAACAAAAATATTTAGCTACTTATATGCACACAAACAATAAAGTTTGTATCCAGGAACCACTCTCAAAGTATGAGATACATTGGCTCCAGTTAGGTGAAATGTAGATTATAATGTCAGAATATGGAAAAAGTGGATATGGGTGCCTTCGAGTTACATGGAGATAGAGGACTGTGTATTTATTGTGACCTAATATTCTCTCAAACCCTTCCAAAATAGAAGTTATGTATAAAAGAGAAAGCAATCTCAATTGCCTCCAAGGTCTAAAATAGGATGAGCTAACAGTAGAGGAGGCTCATCCCTAATCTGTGATGTGTTCATTTAGCTGCCCCTTCCCCTATCCCCTACCACTACTGCCCAGGGCTGCAGATGCCAACTCTTGAGTTTGCAGTAGAACTCAACTTTCACCCTTCATTGCCACAGGAAAACCAAAAGGCAGAAGCTTATCATGGCTGGAATATCAGCTGTGCTTTGTAATCTAACAGAGCTCAGCCAGGGAACTGAGACCAGACAGAAGCACTGTGGCTGTGAGACCCTCACCAGAAAAGAGACAAATATCTAGAATTGGATCACTTCTGTCTTCCTCAGAAGTTACCTGGGGCAGAGACAAGCTGGTGAAGTGCATTTCCTTTAGTGGTTGAGAGGTTTTGAGAACTTTCCAACTGCTCCAGTTCAGAAGGTCGATAAATCATTAATCTGAGCTTCAGTTTCTCAATTTGTAAAATGAGCAAAATAATATCTACTTTGTCTCAGAGATGCCGTAAAGCATAAAATGAAATTATGAAAGTAATCACTTTGTAAAGCAGTGTACAAAGGTCAGCTACTATTATGTTGGTGATAATATCAATCAATAAATGTTTATTACACATCTGTGTATGCTAAACACTATGCTAAGTGCTGGGAATATATTTAAGATTTGAAAACTTCTATCTGCCTCTGTTTTATATAGTGTTACAATTTTGTAAATAATTTGTAGATAGTTACAAATTATTACAAGTTATCTCATTATATCATCTGAGCATTAAATGACAGGTGCTATTATTATCTCCATTTTACAGAAGAGGAAACTGAGGCAGAGAGGTAAATTATTTACAAAAGAATTGCAGAGCTAGTAAATATCTGATGTAAAATTTAAATTCAGTTCTTTCTATTCCATATTCCATATTCTTTATGTTAACTACATTACCACCTTCCTTGACTGAGGAATTCTTATGCTAAAGACCAGAGAATGCTCTTACTAAATAGCAAGGCACATACATGTGAGCCAGTTTGAGACAAATGTTGAGGTGTTGAGGGGATCTCCCATTTACATCTCTATTTTTTGTTGTTGTTTTTTTGCAAAGCAAACGGGGTTAAATGGCTTGCCCAAGGCCACAGAGCTAGGTAATTATTAAGTGTCTGAGACCGAATGTGAACCCAGGTACTCCTGACTCCAGGGCCAGTGCTTTATCCACTGTGCCACCTAGCCACCCCTCCATTTACATCTTTATAAAAATCTTAACTAGAGAATAAAAAGGCAGTGACTGATTTGAGGCTCAAACAGAGAAAATGAATTAGGAAAATTCTAAATGTTTAAATGTTTTCCTTCCTTGTGACATCTGATAGAAAAAGAAGACTTTTCTTATTTTCAGTGGTTGTCAAAATATGCAGTAGGAATTCCTAAAAGTTAAATTTCTAAAAGGGGGATACATGTTTTCATGATGAGAACATTTGCCACAGATCTTGTATTCCTTTACAAGGCTGATTTAGTCTATCAACTAAAATATTCCAAACCAGATATTAAAATAAAAATTAGAGGTGTAATAAATCTGATAAAGTTTTTTTGACACTAGATTGTTTTCCAGAAAACCAGAAGTAATTGCAGAAATAGTATTTGTCATGAGTAGTTTTTTGGAGAAGGTGGTGTCACCCCATCAGGAAATAATGGGAAACATTTGGGGGAGTCTGTTATTAAGTAACAGGGGAACATATCTTACCCAAAGACTCCTTAATTCAACAGAGGTTGCAGACATTCTCTAAAACCTGGTTCTTAAGAGACAATCTACAAATGAACAGATACTGAAGAAAATTGACTTCTACTTACCTTTCATCTTCTCACTCATGTATGGATAAATGAGACATCTTCCTCTCAAGTAGATAGTGTGGATCTCTCTAATGATTCACTCTATGTATTGATGCTAGCCAGTCAGACATCTTGGTAAAATTCTTGAATAATTTATTTAGGTTTCATAGTAACCAATTCTTTTATTCCTGGAAATTTTGTGTTTATGAAATGATTGACTTTAGTTTTATAAACAAGTATTCTTTTTCTCCTTCCCATGACTCTTCCTCTCCCCATCCATCTGCCTTACTCATATGAGAAGCTATATAGAATGACTAACATCCTATACCTGAGTATTGGTCAAAGAAATTGGGATTGTTTTGCCCAGACACAGAAAAAGTGTGTGGGGAGGGTAGGGGGTGGTGTTTGGGGGAATGGGGAAATCTCACTTGTTTTTAGGTATTTGAAAAACTGCCCTCCAAAAGAGGGATTAGATATAGTCTACTTGTCCCAATGAGGCTTAATTATCTAGGCACAGTAAGTAGAAGTTGCAAAGAGGTAAATTTAGTCTATCTAAGGAAAATCTTAATAATTAGAGATATCCATAGAAAAAATGGTTTGCCTTTGAGGGATGAGTTTTCCCATCAATGGAGTCTTTCAGTAATGGCTTTGATGTTATAAGGGTATTCTTTCTTTATGTATGAATTGGACCAGACAGTTTTTTGAATTTAGTGGCAATAGCATTGGACTGGAGTTAAGAACTGAGTTCAAATCTTGCCTCAAACACTTATAAGCTGTGTGGCCCCAGTCAAGTTATTTATCCTTTGCTTACCTCAATTTTCTTAACTTCAAAAAGCCTACCTCCCAAGGTTGTTGAGAAGATAAAATGAGTTACTATTTGTAAAGGACTTTGTAAACCTTGGCATCAGACAAGTAGTTAAGAAGTCCTGAATATGAATCCAGCCTCATACACTTACTTGCTTTGTGACCCAGGACAAATCACTTGACCCTGTTTGCCTCAGTTTCCTCATCTGTAGAATGAAATGGAGAAGGAAATTCCAAACTTTGATGAGGTAATGAAGAGTCAGACAAGACTGAAACAATTGAACAACAACAACAACAATATGTATTCATACAACTATACATTACAACAAATTCACTTTCAATTTAATCAGTAAGCAAAGTTTCTGTCATACAACAATTACCTTATGAAATAAATATCTCATTAACTGAATCATGAAGCATCATTCTTGTGTGTGGTTTATTTTCTGTGTATTTTTGGTGAAGTAATCAGGTGATGGATGTTTGAATGTTCCTCATAGCAGCCTCTGTCTTTCATTTGCAGGCATTGTTACTCACCTTGTGGAGCCTATGCCCAAAGCAAACTTGCCTTGGTACTTTTTTCCTATCAACTACAACAGTTCTTGGCAGCTGAAGGGAGCCACGTGACTGCTAACGTAGTAGACCCTGGAGTGGTGAACACTAACCTCTACAAGCATGTGTTTTGGCTTACAAAACTGGTCAAGAATCTTACTTACTGGTTGTTGTTCAAGGTAGGTAGTCATTCAGTTGAAAGGGGTGCATGTTTGCATGTGTGTCTATATACTATATATGGTTAGACTTTGTGTGATCTGTCTTTCTGTTAATCTGGGAACTTCTCAATTTAGCCTGGGTGAATCATACATATTTTGATATAAACAACTTTGCTTTTTAGTCTTGTATCAATAAATCAATCAATCAGTGAATCAGTCAAAAACCATTTATAAAGAATTTACTGCAATATACCAGGCCCTAGAGGATACAAATAGAAAAATCCTCTGGCACTCTGAATGAAGTTCAGCAGTTTCAGTATTAGCTACCCATAGAACTGATTTGAGAAAAAGAACTTGCACTGTTTTTGCTTGCCAAACTAGGATCCAGTGGAAAGATTACATCATGTGGCATCAGAGAACCCAAGTTCAAATCCTCTCTTTGCTACTTACTACCAGTGTTTAGACAAGTCACTTCTCTTGACTTCTTTTATTTCATCTGTAAAATAAAGGTCCTGAACTAGATCATTCCTTTGGGTCTCATCATGTCAAAATATATGACCTTCTTCATGATCCTGGGGGTTTCATGAGTACAGGAGGTCTTTTTTTCTTGAAAGTTATTTAGATGTTACAATGACCATTTAAAACTGAACTTTAAAAAGTCACTTGGATGATATAAAGGATGAGTCAGATGCTTAGTCACTTTAGCTGTTGGATATCCTCTAGTTTCTCATATCTGACAGAAGACGCTAAGGTAGAGAACATTGCCACAGCTGTAATCATAAAGCAATGCCTCTATTCTTTTGTGGACAATAAAATAAATTTAGCATAACCAGTCAATGACAGCATTATTTTGAGGACTATTGAAATGTTTCAGAAAACCAAAATCACTTAGATGACAGAACGAAGCAACTGCTTAAGAAATATAAGGCAATAATATTCCCTGACAAATTATATCTTACTACTATTGCCAGCTAGTTGGTAGCAATATTCTGTAATACCAATAAAGACAATCTTTAAATATTTCTCAGTGATGCTATCTATATTGGACTATGAGTCAAGTAAACTAAAAAAAATAAACCACTTGATCATTATATTATGATATGATAGATCTTCCTCCCTTATTTCTCAATAACTTTATAACTTATAGCTCTTAAATTTGAACTGTCCTTCAAATAGTATTTGTCATCTCCTTTGAAGAGAACTCTTTCTTTTACATGTTGAAATGGTTTAGTGGATTGGGAAGTGAGTTAGAAAATTCTGGATTCAAGTCCTGCCTCTAACAGATACTGAATGCGATACCCTGGGTAAGTCAGTTCACCTCTTGATTCTCAAGCAGGTTTGTAACTGTAGGATGAGGATTATTTGCTGAACTGCAGTTTCCTTTTATGCTCACCAGTTCAAATCTGAATGAATGAATGAATGAATAAAATTCCCTAGGCAATGAGTGATAGAGTCAAACTGATCAGAAGTTGAAATATTTTGTGAAACACTGGCCACATTTATCTAAGTTGAATAGGTGTGGCAAGGAAATGTATGTAGGAAACAAATAAAATAATGTTTATTAGAGTGTCCTATAAATTCTAAACCTGTATATAGATGTAAATTATAAGAATGGCTTGAAAAATGGATCAGTCAAGAGCATATGACCAATAGAGGAAGCCTAAGACACTACCCATATGTGTCCCATATGGCTATAGTTTTTCCCCCTCCATTCTTCTGGCTTTGTACATGGAAAAATGGGTAAAAAAGACAAGAATGAAAAAGGACATATGCCATGCTATAAAAATCATAGGATTTAGAGTGGGAAAGAATCTTAGAAATCATCTAGTCTTACCCCCCCCCATCCTCTCATGTCCTTAGCACAGTGGCTTAATAAATGTTTATTGATTGAACATATTATAGATGAGGAAATGGAATCAGAAAGGTCTAATGAGTTGCCCAAGGTCATATGGTAGAAATTAGAAGAACCTGAAAAAAAATAAAGTGCTAAAACCTAAGTGTTCCACTCCCAGCTCAATTCTTTCCTTACAATAGCAATCAAACAATAGTTATACATATATCTTTCCCTCCTTCACTCTCACTTTCCAGTGCTATCTCTGGTTATCAGCATTAAGAACAACTCTGAAAGTTTGATAAGAGAAATTGGAATATTACATAAACATGCTTCATATTTAACTGCTAGTCAAAGCTTTTCAGCTCCCTTCAGAATGACCATTGGCATTCTAGCTGCTACCAGTGACAGTGGTCCTGCCTTTCCCCAGCATCCTATTGGCTATAGCATATGGGAACAATTTATTAGCATAAATCAATCCCTCTCTCAAATTGGATAATAAATCAGCTCCTAAAAATTGAGGATAAACTAAGCATTTTTTCCAGAAAATCCAGAGCTAAAGTTACCAAAGCTGCTAAGCTTAAATCATGAGGCATCTGCTTCTTCTGGGCGGGGGCAGGGAAAGTGAATTGTTATCTAAGAAGAGAATCTGACTCATGATCAAAAGTTGATATTTTCTCTGTGATTCTCTGTAAAGTCATCCAGATAGGGAAATGTTTAGCTTCCCTTTAAGGTCAGAATCTTTCAGTTGGCTGGCAGGTGGCAAAGCCTCATGCTTAAAATATTGCTTCATTCATCCCTCAGGGTTTCTTAGATGCTCATAGGTCCATGATCTCATCATTGTGTGTGTTTCTACAAGTACAGATCACGACTCATCCACACCTTCTCATATTATATGATTTCTGTGCACTTTTTGTTTGTTTTTACTTCAGTTCTATATAGAAGACTGCATCAGTGTACTGGAGGACTTCCTCTTGGTTGTTTTAATATCTGGAGAGTACAAATGAAACTGGGGATGACCACCATTATGATGTACAATTGATCCATCTTTTTTATTATAGTTTTCTCAAACTGTCATATCACTAATATCACTATGGGAGGGAATTTGTCAGGATACTCCTGCTAATTCAGACCAACTTATGTTCTACGGCTAACAGTTTTAGAAATGTCTCAATAAGATATTGTGACTTCACCAGTCATATGGTATGTATGTGTGTGTGTATATATATGTGTGTGTGTGTGTGTGTGTGTGTGTATCAATGACTGCACTTAAACCTAGCTCTTCCTAGCTCTAAGATGCAATGCCATTTATCTCAGCTTACTTTCTCATCTTGTCATAGATTACTGTAATGATGATTCTTCTGATGCAAGTTGTCATTGTCAGTCTACCGAGGCCTATTGATGTCAGCTATGCATCTTTCCATGATCTTTTGGGTCACTTACTATTGAGATTCTTCTAAGAACATGATGTTCAATTAGCCCCAAATGATGTTTAAAAAAGAACTAGTTGGGGTTAATAGAAAGTGCTTCATGGTAACATAGTGAATTTATCATTTATCATAAAAAAGTGAACAGGATATAATAGAGATTTGAAGGTTTATATACACATATTTATATATATATATATATATATATATATATATATACATATATATATATATATATATGAAAAAGCTAATTAGTTTTTCTTTTGGTGTATGAGAAGAATAAAGAAACAAATGGTTTTACAAAAAGTAACTGCTACAGTTTCAACATAGGAATTTCCAAGTCCTTCCTCTCCTATTTAACCATGGGCCAACTGACTATCTATATGGGGCACCTGCCAAAGATATAAACTAGTTTATTGAATCACCTGTCTCTCCCTGTCCTAAGCTGAACAAGATGTGTTTTCCATAGTGTCGTAGGATTTAGAACAAGAAGAAACCTTAGAGATCAGAAAGTGAGGCCTAGAGATGTCAAGTGATTTTGGTTCAGTTAGATAGCTATAAATTCATTTTTTCATTCTTTGTTTTTTGAATGTGTTGTTAGATTACTTCTTTCAAGGGTCAATAGAAGACTTTGGAGTTTTCCAGGGCTTCAATAAATTAGTACAATTGGACCTGTAAATGGGGACATTTTGGGGAATAAAAAAATCTTTTATTTGAACTCTGTTCAAGACATCCTTCATGACAGTGATAGGTATCCTATAATAATGTTTGTCCTTCATTTTCAAAGAAAACTATGACAATAGCCATGCCAAGCTCATGAATTGGATTTGAGGGAGGGGGTGCTGTGCTAACTCATCAGCTTCACTTTCTCCTCTAGAGCCACCTGAGTACAGTGGTCAGATATTAATCAAAACGACTGGAGATGGCCCTGGATATGTAGTAATCAGGTTTAAATGACTTGCCCAAGGTCACACAGCTAGTAGGAGTCAAGTGTCTGACTCCTACTGACTCCAAGGCTAGTGCTAGTGCTCTATACACTGCGTCATCTCGCTGCCCTTGAGTAGCCTACAGCCTTGCCTTGAATACCTTATAATCTGTTAGCTGACTCAAAGAGTCATCACTAGGTACATCAATCATACATTCTTGTTTTAGTTTAACAGATTTTAGCTCCACCTTTCTAGGTAGCAGTTTCCTTATCTATAAAATGAGGGAATTTGACTACAAGATCCCTGCCTGCTCTAGATTCATGATTCTATTTTAATATGCGTGAATAACCCATGGTTTTAAAAGGCTATTTCAGTACTATATAAACTGTGATAGGATCTGGTTAGCTGAAGAAAAAAATCCCTTGATTTGAATCTTGGCTCTATGATATATTCATCAGTTCATCCATAGATCTTTTATCCAAAGACTAACCACACTGAATTCAAAGAACCTCATCAGCAAGTATTTACAGTAGTTCTTTTTTTGAGCCATAATAGCTTATGAAAATCATTTATAACTGAAGGTTTGTTTTCTATTTTGGTGTCATAAGAATCCTCACCAGTGAAATAGCAGATTGCTGAAGTATTACAACATGTGTGGGAGACAGTTTCTTTGAAGAGAAATTCTTCAAGACTTATAAGGTCATAGATGCAGAGCAGGAAGTGACATTAGAAGTCATATATTCCAACTTCTTCCTTTTTACAGATGAATACATTGAAAATAGAGGCTGTGACTAACCCTAGGTGGTGATAAGTGGCAGAATTTGAATTTGAATTCAGTTCCTATAACTCTTTTCCAATATAATAGCTGTCTACCTCCCTCTAAGGTAAATTTTTCTCTAAGGTAAAATTTTCTTCTAGCTTTATTCATGTATGCATTTACTCATGCATGCATTAATTTATTGATGGATTGATTTGTTAATTGAAATTAATAAATATTTCATGCAATAAGTATAAATCCAGTTTTAAATTTTATTTTATGTATTTTTTAATTTTTGGACAAAACACTTCCTTAACATAGTGCAGTTTAAAAGGTGAAACTATAAATCTGTCATGTACAGCTTGCTATTTCTTTCAAATATATATTTCTTTTTTTCCCTTTTTTTCTTCCCTTACCCAATACCCCCATCCTAGAGATGGCTATGATTAGACATAAATATATTGGCATATATATAATATACTTAAAATTATTCTCTATGTATATTTCTTTTTTATGCAATTTTGTTTATTTCTATGTATATTTCTGTCATTTCTTTCTCCAAATGCAGATAGTATCTTTCTTCAAATGTCCTTTACAGTTAATTTGGGTATTTATAATAAAAAAAAGTAACATACTCTCAAAGTTTTTTTTCTTAAAAATAATTTCTGCTCTTTTATACAAAGTTTTCTTGGTTCTGCTCATTTTATGCTAAATTACTTAATGAAAGTCTTTTCATATTTTTCTAAAAATCATTGAGCTCATCATAGCTGGCTGTAAATATTATTCCTTCAATTTTCTTCTTTCCTTTTGACCTTGGCTATATTTGTGGATATTCATAAATTGTTCTCCTATTTATAAGTATGATAAGTATTACGTTCTCTGTTTTATTTTTCTTGCAAAATCTCTCATTATCTCTTATGTGATGTCTAAGACCTTATTTTGGTAGATGGTGTAAAATATTACTCCATGTTCAGTTTCTGCCATACTGATTTCCAGTTTTCCCAACAATTTATACCAAATAATAAATTCTTATCCCAAAATCTTGTCAAATTTGTCAAATATGGATTACTTGTCAGATATAATATTGTTTTTGTTGTTGCTGTAAGTTATTTGCCTACTCTGTTCCATTGATCTGCCTTTCTATTTCTTATAATTACAGATAGTTTTGATAACTGCCTTCTAATACAGTTTAAGATCTAGTAATGCTAAACCTCCTGTCTTTATTCTTTTTTCACTATTTTCTTTCATGATCTTGACTTTCTGTTTTTTCCAAATGGATTTTGTTATTATTTTTCTAATTCAATAAAAAAAATTGGTAACAATTTGGATGGTAATGAATTTATAAATTGGTTTGGGTAAAATTGTCACTTTTATTCTATTGGTCCAGCTTATTCATGGACAATTAATATCTCTTAAACATTTAAATTTGATCTTATTTATATAAAAGGTTTTTTAAAATTTTATTTATATATTACTTGGATTTTTTTAGCAGGTTCCCCCCAAGTATTTTATTCTGTCTAGAGCTATTTTAAATTGGTATATTTTTGCCATCTTTTCTTGCAATTTTTCTTTGTAATATATAATGATTCTAATGATTTATGTGGATTTACTTTATATCTTGTACTTTGCTAAAATTATTGTTTCAATTATTTTTTAGTTGTCTTTCAGATTTTCCAAGAATATCATCGTGCTATCTGCAAAAAGAGATCTTGTTTCCTATTCCAATTCCCTCACTTTCTTTTTCATCTCTTTTATTGCTATTTCTAGGATTTCTAATATAATATTGAAGGATACTGGGCATCCTTTTTTCACACCTGATCTTCCTGAGATGACTTCTAGTATATCTCCATTATAAATAATGTTTGCTGATAGCTTTAGATATGTACTAGGAAAAATTCATTTATACCAATTCTTTCAAGTAGTTTTTAATAGATTTGAGTGTTGAACTTTATCACAGTTTTTTTTTCTTCATCTATAGATATAATCATATGGAATTTTTTACTTTTATTGATGCAATCAATTATGTTAATAGTTTTCCTCATGTTATCCTATCACTGCATTCCTTATATAATTCCATTTGATCACAATGTATAATATCTGTAAGATATTACTGTAATATTTTAGCTAGTATTTTATTTAGAATGTTTGCATCCATATCTTTTAATGAAATTGGTCAATGATTTTCTTTTTCTAAGTTTACTCCTCCTGGTTTAGATATCATTATCTTATCTATTTCATAAAAAGAGCTTGGTAGGGGCAGCTAGGTAGTGCAGTGGATAGAGCACTGGAGTTAGGAGGATCTGAGTTCAAATCTAGTCTCAGATACTTAATAATTACCTAGCTGTGTGACCTTGGGCAAGTCACCTAACCCAATTGCCTTGAAAAAAAAAAACAAAAAGAAAAGAACAAAATAGAAAAAAAAAGGAGCTTGGTAGGATCACTTCTTCCTGTATTATTCCAAATAATTTATTTAATATTAGAATTAGTTGATCTTTAAATGTTTGAATTTACTTGTAAATCCATATGGTCCTGGTGTTTTTCTCTTAGGAAACTCTGAAAACTTACTCAATTTTTCTCCTAAATTTGTCTATTTAGATATTCTATTTCCTCTTCTAGATTAAGATGATTTATATTTTTTTAATCTTCAGTTTATACCTCTCAGCTGAAACTGCGGTCTGCTATAGAAAATCCCCTAAGCTTTCACATAACAGACCCACAGAGATAAGAAAACAGGGATATCAGTTAATTGTCACTGATGTCTTTTTAAATTTTCTTTAGAACAGGAATAATCTTTCCTATGTTTTTTTTTTAATTGCCTCTTAGCTGGCTTACAATGCATTGACTCAAAAACAGTTGTCTTATATGTGTACTGAGTTGGGTCTTCTGTTAGTCTGTAAGCTTCTTAAAGGCAAGGACTGTTGGAGTTTTCCCCCTTTATCTCTAACAATCTGTGTGGCATAAAATAGGTGTTTAATTAAACCTAATCAAATGATTTTTTTTCCTCAAGCCCATTGAGACTTCCTCACACAGAAATACCAGGTATTAGAAGTTGTGGTATGTGGTATAATGGGTACAATCCTCTTCCTGAGTTTAAAATCTGGCCTATTTTTAAAATCTGGCATAGCTGTGTGACCCTGGGTATGTTATTTACCTCTGTTTGCCTCAGTTTCCTTGTCTTTAAAATGAGTTGGATAAGGAAATGGCTAACTATTCCAGTATCTTTGCCAAGAAAATCCCAAAAGGGGTTGCAAAGAATCAGACACAATTTAAAATAACCAAGCAAACAGCAACAGAGAATAAATGTAATAGTGCCAATCTTCAGAATATATTATAAGAATCTATTCTTCATTGATTTGTTCTTTTTCATGTTTTAGCTCTTGCTTGCAAATCTTGTAGCCTTAGGGCATTCCCTTGTTTTTTCCCCCCCAAACTGTTTTTTCCAATGTAGTTTCTCATTATTAGCTGATATTACCTTCATATTGTGTTGAAACATGGTATTGACTTAGTTTGGAGAATTTTGTCAAAATTTTTATAGACTTTGTGCAATATCCCTTCATTCTATTTAAGAGATAAAACTTTCTAAACTTTATGTTTCTCCTCATCATGAGTCCTGTTGCGAGGCATATCCAAATATACAATGAAATAAAGTTTCTTCTTCTTGCCTTTGGGCACAGGATGGAACTAATTCCACCATTATCTTTATCTGTCTTTTTTTAAAAAAATATTTTGAATTTTACAATTTTCCCCCTAATTTCGCTTCCCTTCCCCCACCCACCTCCACAGAAGGCAGTCTGTTAGTCTTTACATTGTTTCCATGGTATACATTAATGTAAGTTGAATGTGATGAGAAATCATATCCTTAATGGAAAAAAATAAAGTAAGGGGCAGCTAGGTGGCGTAGTAGATAAAGCACCAGCCCTGGAGTCAAGAGTACTTGGGTTCAAATCTGGTCTCAGACACTTAATAATTACCTAGCTGTGTGGCCTTGGGCAAGCCACTTAACCCCATTTTCCTTGCAAAAACCTAAAAAAAGAAAAAGAAAAAATAAAGTATAAGAGATAGCAAAATTTATAATAATATAACATTTTGTTTTGTTTTTAAATTAAAGGCAATTGTCTTTGGTCTTTGTTCAAACTCTGCAATTCTTTCTCTGGATACAGATGGTTTTATCTGTCTTTTTGAGGAGAATTTAGGAGCTGTCATCCAGTTAGGTATAGTATGTTTACATACTTTACTTTCATTCAAAACAATAATAGCATTGTGGCTTTAGCTCAGTTTTTTTTCAATAAGATATGAACTTTTTTCAATTCATAATTCAATTACATGGAGTCAGGAGAACCTGAGTTCAAATGCAGTCACAAACACTAGGCAAATCTATAAAAATGAAAATATAAAATAACCCATACCTCCAAAAGTTATAGTGAGGATCAAATGAGGCAGAGTCCTTTGCTTTAAAGAGTTCTCCTCTAATTAGTGGTTATTGTGAAATCTCTGATTAATTGACTTAGATTATGAATTAATCAAGACATATGGATTCAAGAACTCTGATTCTTAGCATCCTTTACTCGCTTTTCTGCCACTGACAACTCAACTCTCCATTTAGCTGTTAAGGGGTGATTCTGCGCAAGGAGCTCCATTGCCTCCCTATGATCTCCAGTATATAAAGTCATTCTTTTGGCATTTAGTGTTCTTCATCATTTGGCCTCTTCCTACACTTCCAGGGTTCTCCTACTTTACTCCCTTCTTTCTGATCTGTGACCCAGTTATGCTGGAAATACCTTAGAGCATGACACTTTTATCTCTTATCTCTGCCTTTATCTTGGTCATTTCCCTCATCTCCAGTTCTTTATTTCCTTGACCTCTTTAAGACTCACATCAAATCTCACTTTCCTCAAGAATCCTTTCCTGACCCCCCCCCCCAGTTTTGCTAAGGCTTCCCCCGCTCAGATAACCTTCTATCCAGTCTGTATATATGTTTTATGTATCTAATTATTTATATGTTGTCTTCTTCCACTGAAGTAAATTACTTCAAAGTAGATACTATTTTTTGGTTTGGGGAGGTTTTTTGAGGGGAGAAGGATGAGAGGTTGATTTGTTGATTTCCCTTCCTTTTATTGTTTGCCTGGCATTGATACATACATTGATAATAATAGTCAATTTCACATCATTTCAGAAGTATAAGGTTATAGCTCTAAAGATCTTTTGGTGTTTTTATCTGTTTGATGAGCAATAAAAATCCCTCATATGGTGGTTAACATTTCCTTAGTTAGATAAACTGTTTCTTGTAAGGCAGAAACATATCCTTTCACCAGGTTAGAGCATTTCCTACACCAATATAAAAAGTAGTAAAAAGTCATAAAAATGGGGGGAAAGTAATAAAAGGAACCCCTACCTTTCCTTAAAATAGTATTTCATAGACCTGTCCCCGCTCACCTAAGGAAACAGAACCTTCTATCACATGTATCACAACCTTGTCTCTAATCAAGGTTGGCCTGTTGTAGAAAGGAAGGAAGAGAGGAAACTATTTAGACAGCTAGGTCAAAGTAAAGTCTGGTAAGACTTTTGTCTCCTTTTGTTTTTCATGTGCATGGGTATGTAAAATTTATTTGATTCTGCACAAAAGTTTAGGACATATGTATCAAATGAAGTTCAGATATGTCTAGTTCTCCATTATATATGGGTTTTTTTTGGCTAAACAAGCAAAATTGGATTCTGTAATTAAGCTTTTTAAGGGTCTGAGTAGCCTGTTATGGGCCTCTCTGGTTTGTTTGTTTGTTTATTTTTTGGTTAGTTTGCTTGTTTTACTTAAGGACTTTAAAAGGAAATCAAAAAGAACATTAGTAAAAATGTTAAAGTAGATGAAGTCTTCTACTGCCCTCCTCTCTTTTCCCTTTCCATTTCCCCCTCTAGGCTGCAAGTGCTTTTGTAAAGAACCTCACCCCTGATCCCTGAAGCTCCCCTTCCTAGACCTATCTTCCTTCAGTAAAAACCTCCATTTTCAGACTTTCTGATCCCTTTTACCCTATCAAAATGTCTTTCTTTTATACTTTCTTTTCTCAGGATTGCTTTATCTTCTTTTTGAGATATCAACTAGTTAAAAAAGAAATTAATCATTGTTCAAGTATTAATGCTAAGGTAATAATGAGATAAGTCATTCCTCCCAGAAGTATCTAAAATTTCATGTATGTTCTTTAGGTGACAGGCAGTCCCATTATTTGAAGAAATCCAGAATTAATGGTAGGAACTTCAAATGTTATGTCAAGCTAGTAGGAGAGCTATTTTGGGGCAGACTAGCCTTTCATTGCCCCTCAAATGACACCATGTAATCATCTATTCAAGGGGCTAACCTTGACAAGTTTTGCTATTTTCTGAAATTCAGAACTTTGAAGGGATTTAGTGAACAACTTGAAACTGGGTCCCACAGTCGAGGGCCAAGAGGATAGACTCTCATAACAGCTGGCACATTGTTTATTGCTTTTTTCCCTTGCCTCTCAACATGGAGAACAAAAAAGGAGGGGTCATGGATATTTTCTATTTGTTCCCCACTTTTAAAATAACACATAGATTTAGGAAAAGTGAAGATTCAAGATTCCTCTTTGGGCAGCAAAACAATCTGCATTGTCTATTAGGGGATTGAAGTCAATCCATTTATATACTATTATGTAAGACTGTAAAAAAATTAAAATAAAACCATTAAATATGATTTCTGTCTCATCACATTCAACTTAGGTCAGTGTATACCATGGAAACAATGTAAAGACTAACAGACTGCCTTCTTTGCGGGGTGGGCAGAGAGAAGCAAGAATAGGGGAAAAATTGCAAAGCCCAAAATAAATAAAATCTTTCTTTAAAAAATAAAACCATTAAAATATATACATTTTGGGGTGGCTAGGTGGCACAGTGGATAGAGCACTGGCCCTGGAGTCAGGAGTACCTGAATTCAAATCTGGCCTCAGACACTTAATAATTACCTAGCTGTGTGGCCTTGGGCAAACCACTTAACCCCATTGCCTTGCAAAAACTAAATATATACATATATATATATATATATATATATATATATATATATATATATATATATATATATATACACACACACACACACATACATTTTAACATCCACATGACTGATTAAACTTACATACACATATTCACACACACACACACACACACACACCTCTTTGATACATGGTTGATATTGCTGAAGAAGAACTTTATCACCATGATGACAGATTTCACAGGAAATACAGCTGCTAGGGATGTTGGAGATCTATTAATTTGATCTTCAGATCTGATAGGTGAGGAAGTTGAGGCCTAGAGAAGTGAAATGATTTTTCAGAGGTCCTTTAAGTAGTAGCAGAGCTTGGATTGGAAGCTAGCCTCTCTTTCTTTAAATTCAGCATTTTTTCCACAATAGTATGCTGTCTCTTCAAAATCATAATAGAAGTAGAAACCGACCTCCAATTAGTTTTTGTGACCCCTCTTTATTGGGAATGTCCTGTTTAAAGTGTTTATTTTAGACTTTGTTGCAATCAACACACTATCATCTACAAATGGGAACATCTGGAGGACTTTTTAACATGGAATCCTTCCTTGACTTGGATTCTGTGCTGAATCTCTTCCAAGATAAAGACAAACACTTGTGATAAACATATGTCTCCCTGTTTTATATCTTACTTTGAGGCTGTTAATCATCATGATGTCAAAAAAAGGATATCTCTGTTGGAACTTTCAAGGAATTTTATATAATTTTGACATTGATATAGAAGAGGAAGAGATTTTCATGACTGAATAATTTTTTAAAATAGTCAGCAAATAGTAAACTCAATGGTGTCTTATAATTCTGCACATTCACTCAAATATATAATAGTAAATATGTAGTCTATTATTAAATACTGCTCATGAGAGTCTGCTGGCTGCCTAATTAAAAATAGTCTTAATATACATGCAGATTACTTTTGTAAAAAAATTTATATACATAGGTAAAAAATCATATTGATTTAGTAGTTTTGGACATAGATCAAGTCTGAAAGAGATCTTAAAGGCTAAGGTCCAACCCTCTCATTTTATAGATCAAGAAAATGAGACCTAGACAAGTTAAGTGACTTACCCAAGATCACACAGTTGATAAGTGACCAAGACAGGGTTAGAATAATTAGAATGATGTTCTCAGAATAACCTCTTTTGGGAAGGTGGGATAATATGTTTTGAGACTATTTTTTCTACATCTTTGATATCTTTTCCCACTTCACCTTGAAAATGTTTGCCTCAAAGCCCTTAATATTAAATATCCTCAGCATGAACCTCTTTTTTACTTATTGATCTAATCCAGCTGGATGATATAACCAAGATGTATAAGACTATGTTGATTCAGTTCAACAAAAGTTTATTAACTATTATATGACAATCATTAAATATAAATGTTTTAAGAAATTATGAATAATATTATAAAAATATTGCCTATACTTTGGTAATTTAACTATTTCATACTTTGAAGTTCCATTTCTATAAACAATATCAGAATATGTAAAAAATATATTATTTTGCTAATAGATTTCTTAGTTTGTTTCAGAAGTGATTTCTTCTATAGTTTTTACGATTATATTCTTTCAACTTATAAAGTTTCATTTCTACATAAATTTTTTTAAGTGCAACTCAGTAATAAACTTTTGTAGGAACTTTTATGAGAAAGGAAATTGAAAATGTTGGTTATCCTATTACATTTACTGCCATTATGTTTCATTTCTGTGTAAAGGGAGTAATTTGATATCACACTGACCATTTAGAAACTAAGTAGGATGTATCTGAACACATATAAAATGCTTTTCAAATTGCCACAGGACAGAGTTGAGTATCTCCACAGCAATTGCATTGGGAATTGTCTTATGGTCCCAAATCCTTTGGAATTTCTTCTTGCAGAGTACCAGACCAGAAAATATTGTCTTCAGTTAAGCAGAAAAGGAAAACAGTGCTTTGATTTAGGTACTATTTTTTTTTCATGTGAAAGGAGATTCAGAGGCCTTAAAGAATTTAGTGGATTCTCCCAATTTATACCTTCAAGGTTTTCATCTTTGAGGACTGTTTATATTCTTGTCTTATGGAGATATATCCAACAATGATATGAATTTGTTCTATTATAACCTTTTCCAAGCTCTCCTTTTCTCTCTTCCATTTTAAACAAGAAAGGTGTTGAGGATTTTCTTTATACCTTTCTCCTAGACAGCTAAAGTTACTTGTTTGGAAATAATCTTCTCCCTAACCATTCATAACTAGAATTTATAAATCTCTAAAGAAAGTCATATATAGGAAGTGGGATTTCCTGTGCCAAGATGGTAGAGGAAGAAACCCTCTTAAGACCTCCCAAATGACCCTGAGAACAATAAGAAAAGCATCTCAGATTTGATCAAAGAGCAAGAAAGGACCTCACTAGTCTGGCAGGAAAACTCGATTTCACTGTGGTGGGAGGGGAAATAAGGTCCAAGAAGATGATGATGTTTGTCCTTCATTCCTGAAGAATACCACAACATCATGGAGGTGTTGCCATGACGAGCACATGAATTATATTTTAGTGAGGGGTTGTTGTGCTAAGTCACCAGCTTCACTTTCTCCTCCAGAGCCATCTGGGTCCAGTGGCCAGATATGAATCAGGATGATTGGAGAAGGCCCTGGATGCAAGGCAATCAGGGTTAAATGAGTTGCCCAAGGTCACACAGCTAGTAAGTTGCAAGTATCTAAGGCTGGATTCGAACTCCCCCCCCACACTCCAAGGCCAGTGCTCCATCCACTGTACTACCTGGCTGCCCAGGCTGTGCAAGAACAGCAGCAGCACCAGCTTCCACCGGCCTCACAGCAGGGAGCCTGCAGTTAGGCTGCAAGCCTGAGGCAATCTACCAGTAGGACCTCACCCTTATGTATCCCAGTAGTCCTTGAGACAAGTGAAGGGTTTGTATTGCATAGAAAGGCCCCATCCCAGCAACCCCTCCCCCCAGCACAAGCCACCAGTGAGGCCTTGACACCATTTATGACCAATAGTAAAGCCCTCCAAGGCTGGTCAGTTGGCATGAACCTGCCCCTGGAGTCTACCTACAGAGAGACCCTGTTTCCATAAGAACTCAGCAGCAGGTTCCCACCCCTAGAAGATCAGCAATAAAATTATTCTTCCAGGGTCTAGTAGCAGAGCTGATCCTGTTTCCATAGCAATCCAGGATCACAACCCCATCCCAGGAACTGACCAGCAACAAGATCCCTCTTCCAAGGCCAGCCACCTTAAAGATTGTTACCATAGCAACGTAAAAGCAAAGCCCCACCCCAGGAGCAAGCCAGCAGCTAAACCCCACACCCAGCGAGGCAAATAAGAAGGCCTCCCCCCTCAATTTTGGCCAGAAGAGAAACCTACCCTAGAGAAAACATACAGCTAAATCTGAAGCCCAGTGAAAGACTGCAGTAAGAGCCACAGTGCAAAAAAACACAAGCAAACAAAACTTGGGAAAATGCAGGACCAGAGCCCAACTGTAATAACAACAACAACAAAACCCCAATCTACAGAAAAAAAGCAGAAAAAATGAACAACAAAAAAAAGCCCGGGAGAGCTAGGTGGTGCAGTGGATAGAGCACCAGCCCTAGAGTCAGAAGGTCCTGAGTTCTAAAGTGGCCTCAGACACTTAATAATTAGCTGTGTGACCTTGGGCAATTCACTTAACCCCATTGCCTTGCAAAAAGAAAAAAAAGAGCCTGACCATAGAAAGTTAACTGTGGTAAGAGGGAAAATCAAGGCATAAACTTCAAAAATGGCTGCATATGAAGTATCAAAGAAAAAATATCATTTGGTCTCAGGGAAAAAAATCCTGGAAAACTTTTAAAAGATTTTCAAATTAGTAAAAAGTAGAAGAAAATGGGAAAAGAAATGAGAGTAATGCAAAAGAATCATAAAAAAAGATTCATTATCATAGGAAAAATAAACAAAAATTTACTGAGGAAAAAAAACTCCCTAAAAAATAGAATTGGCCAAATGAAAAAGGAAGTACACAAGCTCACTTGAGAAAATAATTATGTAAAAATTAGAATTGAGCAAGAAAAACCATTGACTTTATGAGACATCAAGATATGATAAAATCCTAAAAAAGCAAAAAAAAGAAGAAAACGTTAAATTTTCCATTGCAAAAACAGCTGACGAAGAAAACAAATCCAGGAGAGTGAATTTTTTAAATTATTGAACTCCCTAAAGTCCATGATTAAAAAAAACAGACAAACAAACCTGGATAATATCTTTAAAGAAATTACCTGGGGCGGAGCCAAGATGGAGACAAGAAGGGATCAAGTCTTAGGAGCTCTCTGATAAAACTCATCAGCTAAGGACTCTAACTAAACTTTCGAGAGAAAGAACCCACAAAGGGACCCAGTGAGGCAGTTCTCCTACTCAAGGTAACCTGGAAAAGAACAGAAAGGCTCTGCTCCCAGGGGTTGGAGAGGCAGCCTGCCAGAGGGGTGGCCCGCCAGAGCCAAAGAACTTCAGCCTCCTGGAGCAGCCCCAGGGCACTGGGAGTCTCAGCTCACAGCAGCGGGGGAGTCTCCTGAGTTGCACCCCGAGGAGCACCGGGCACAAAGTGGGGAAACAGTGGGGGACCTCTGGCAGAGCGAGCACATGGAGCCCAGCCCTCAGGGCACACAGGGAGCAGCTTGGTCTTTCTGCAGCCCAGACCCTGAAACAGAAGCAGGTGGAGTTGGTAAGCAGGAGCCCCCAGGGCATGAGCCCATTGAGCTGAGGGAGGGGAGTGAAGAGAAACTGGGAGCTCGGTCCTCTGCCCCTGGAACAGGACTCTGGGGCTCTGACCACATTCAGATCCTGATTGAAGTCTAGGCCCCCCCATAGAACAGCAGCCCCCCTCACCTCAGCCTTGTGGCAGAGGGGGGCACTTATGGTCATTCACAGAACAGGAGGGAGGACAGAGCCTCACATACTGAGACCCTTGTGGGAGTGTCCCAAAAGCTCAGGAAGCACCCCCAAACCAGGACCAGGCTGGGAAAATGAGCAAGCAGAGAAACAAAAAGAAGACTATTGAGAAATATTTTGCAAATGAGCCCAAGAAGGATCAAAATACTCAGCCTGAAGATGAGGAAGCACAAGCTCCTGCATATAAAAACTCCAAGAAAATCAGAAATTGGGCTCAGGCTATGACAGAGCGCAAAAAAGACTTTGAAAATCAAATGAGGGAGTTGGGAAAAGAAAGGAGAGAGATGCAGGAAAAACATGAAAATGAAGTCAGCAGCTTAGTCAAGGAAATCCAAAAAAAATGCTGAAGAAAATAGCATGCTAAAAACCAGCTTAGGTCAAATGGATAAAACAGTTCAAAAGTTATTGAGGAGAAGAATGCTTTAAAAAGCAAAACTGGCCAGATGGAAAAAGAGATAAGAAAACTCTCTGAGGAGAACAAATCCTTCAGACAAAGAATAGAATTCAGGGAGATTGATGAATTTACCAGAAATCAGGAATCAATAATTCAAAACAAAAAAAAATTAAAAATTAGAAGAAAATGTGAAATATATCATTATAAAAACAACTGATATGGAAAACAGACTTAGGAAAGATAATTTAAAAATTATTGGAATACCTGAAAGACATGATCAGGAAAAGAGCCTTGACATCATTTTCAAAGAATTACTACAGGAAAATTGCCCTGATATTCTAGAAGCAGAGGGCAAAATAGAAATGGAGATAATCCACCGATCCCCCGGAAGAAAGAGATCCCAAAAAACCAACCCCTAGGAATATTATAGCCAAGTTCCAGAACTCCCAAGTCAAAGAGAAAATATTACAAGCAGCCAGAAGAACACAGTTCAAATATCATGGAGCTTCAGTCAGGATCACACAGGACTTAGCAGCAACTACATTGGAAGCTCATAGGGCTTGGAATACAATATACCTGAAGGCAAAAGAGCTTAGAATGCAGCCAAGAATGAACTACCCAGCAAGGCTGAATGTCCTCTTCCAGGAAAAAAGATGGACTTTCAATGAACCAGGGGAATTTCAAATGTTCCTTTTGGAATGGCCAGAGCTGAACAGAAGGTTTGATCTTCAGATACAGGACTCAAGTGAAGCACGGAGATTGGAGGAAAGGGGGGAAATATGAGGGACTTAATGAGGATGAACTGCATGTAATCCTGCATAGAAAAATGACACTGATAATACTCATATGAACCTTCTCAGTTAATAGAGCAGGTAGAGAGAGCTTTTATAGCTGAAGCACAGGAGAAAGCTGAATTCGAAGATAAAATACGGTGTAAAAATGGAGTCAATAGAAAAAAAGGGAAATGGAATGGGAGAAAGAAAAAGGAGAGGGGGAATAGTCCAAGAGATTTCACATAAGATTTTTTTTTATTACAATGAGCTATTGCAATGATATGGAAGGGGGGAGGCAAGGGGGAATGAGGGAACCTTTGCTCTCATCAGAGATGACTAGGAGAGGAACAGCATATATACTCAATGGGGTATAGACATCTGGAGTAAGAAGGAGAGGAGGGGACGGGGGGAGGGGTGGGGATGTGAATAAAGGAGGAGAGGATGGACCATGGGGGGAGAGTGGTCCGATATAACACATTTTCTTTCTTAGTTCTTGCAAGGGGCTGGGATTGGAAGGCCTGCCCAGGTGGGGCCAGGTGGATTCTGGGCCTAAGGGGTGGTATTGGGGCTCAGGGCTTCTTGGCCCCAGGACCAGGGATCTGTCTGTTGCACCACTCAGCTACCCTACAGCAGAGTCAGAGTGAAAGGAAAGAGAAAATAGAGTACATGGTAGTGGAGAAATAAGAAAGGAGGGAGTTACTATCAGCAATGGCAACATTGGAAAAATATGGAAGTAAAGTTACTTAAAGTTTTTGATGGATTTATCATAAAGAATGTGATCCACCTGTGACAGAGTTGTTGATGTTGGAACAAAGACTGAAGCACATTTTTGTTATTATTATTTGGGGGAGGGTGCAGGGCAAGTGGGGTTGGGTGGCCTGCCTGGGGCCACATAGCAGGGTGATCTTTGGGTGTCTGGGGCTGGATTTGGACCCAGGTGCTCCTGGCTCAAGGGCCAATGCTCTGTCAGCCACCCAGCCACCTCTACTATTATAACTATTTTATTTTATTTTGGGTCTTTTTTTTCTTCTTTTTGGTTTTTGCAGGGCAGTGGGAATCAGGTGGCTTGCATGTCACAGGGCTGGGTGATTGTTGGGTTTACAAGGCTGGATATGGGCTCGGGTGCTCGTGGCTCCAGGGCTGGTGCTTCATCCATTGAGCAACCTGGCCATACCTACAATTATTACTATTATTCTTTTTAATTTTAATTTTTTCCTCTCCCCTTTACTTTTTTCGCCCAAACAAGTCTATCTATATTATGGGGGGAGGGGTATTTTGTTTACTTGTAAACAAGAATATTTTATTAATGTAAAAAACATTTGTACAAAATGAAAATAAAAAATAAATTTAAAAAGAAAAAAAAAGAAATTACCAAAGAAAACTGCCCTAATATAGTAGCATCAGAGGACAAAATACAAATTGAAAGAATCAACCACTTATCACCTAAAAGAGGCCCCAAAATGAAAACTCTGGAGATCATCAAAGCTATACACAAAGCTCACAAACAAGGAATCAAAAGAAGAAACAATTCAAAGAATTACACAAAAAATTGGTAGTTTCAGATTAAAGAGTTAGAGGACTTGTAATTATGGTAAATTAGAAGGCAAAGGAGTTCAGATTCCAACCAAATACTTAGCTAAATTGAATATAAACTGGGGGCGGGGGATATTTAACAAAACAGAGAACTTGAAAGCATTTCTAATTGAAAGACCAGAGATGAATAAAAAAAATTGACCTCTAAATATGAGACTCAAGGGGGGAAAAAAGGTAAAAAAAAAACAAGAAAGAGTAAACAAGAAATTCAATAAAGGTAAATTGTATTCTATATGACAAGATAATATTTTTAACTCTTAGCTTTATTACTATAAGGGTAATTAGAAAAAGTTTATATGGACAGAGGGTAGATAGATAGATTTTTGATGGGATGATACTTCAAAAAACAAACTGAAGGGGTGAGGAAGAATATTGTATTGTAAGATTAATTGATAGAAATCATCTCTCGTAAAAGATGTGATAAAGCTATTGTAATGAAGGGGAAGATGGCAAAGAGAGGGGTGACTGGCAAAATTTAACTGATATTCTCATCAAAATTGACTCAAAGAGGGAATAAAATACACACTGAGTTATATATCCCACATCTATCTTACCCTGTAAGAAACAAAAAGGGACAGGAATAAAAAAAAGGGTGAGGGAAACTGATGAAGGGAATATGGAAGAAGGTGATGATTGGAAATAAAACATTAATGAGGAGGGAAATGGTAGTTTTAAGAGGGGGGGAATGAGTGAGTTGAAAAACAGCATAGAGGGAAATACACAGTTATAACTATAAATGTGAATAGATGAACTTATTCATAAAACAGATGCAGATAGCAGAATGGATTAAAAACAATCCTACAATATGCTGTTTACAAGAAACATTTGAAGCAGAGAGATACATACATGGTTTGTAAAGGTAAAGTAAGGAGTTGAAGCAGAATTTAGTATGCCTTAAATGAAGCAAACAGGGGTAACAATCATGATTTTAGATAAAATAAAAGCAAAAAAGTAGATCTAATTAAAAGAGAGAAAGAAACTATCTTGCTGAAAGGTACTATAGACAATTTGATAATATTAGCTACACATATGCACCAAATGGTATAACATCTAAATTTGTGAAGAAGTTGAATGAGTTATAGGAGGAAATAGCTAATAAAACTTTTCTGTTGTGGGAATCACAACTTTCCCTTCTCAGAACTGGATAAATAAAATAAATAAAAATAAATAATAAATGAAGTGTAATAAATAAATAAAGATAAAACAAATTAAAAATCAAATAAGAAAGAAGTTGAAGGAGTTGACTAAAATTCCGGAAAAATTAGATATGCTAGAGCTCTGGGGGAAAAAATGGAAAGAAATAATTTTTCTCAATAGTACATGGCATCTACACAAAAACTTGACCATATATTAGAACATAAAAAGAAAATATAAAGAAAAAGAGAAAATCATCAAAAGTAATCACTCTTAACTTTTTAGTAGTTTATAAACAGTTTTTTAGATCTATAGTCTTCCTAAAGAACCATAGGTCCTTTAGACCGATAATCTTCAATAGGAAAAATGTATATTATTTTATCTGGTCTCCAAGCCAAACTTTTTCATTACCATTACACAATGTTCAATTTTGTTGCTCTCCTTTCCATTTATTCTATTGTAGTTAGTGTGTAAATTGTTTTCCTGGTTCTTCTTATTTCACTTTGCTTCAGTTCATTTAAATCTTATGCTTCTCTACATGCTTCATCATTTTTCCATGTAATTATTAATAAGGTAATATTAATTCAGTCATTTATCAATCCATAGGCATCTTTTTTATATCTTGTTCCCTTCTGACACAAACAATCTAATTGTATTTTGATGAATATTGGACTTATCTTTGACCTCAAGTAGTGGGATCTCTGGGTCAAATAGAATAAACATTTTAGTCACTTTTGTGGTAAAATTTTAATTTCTTTTTAAATTGCATATAGAAAAAATTTCAGAACACATTATAATTTTCTTCAGGGTACAGGAAATGTTTTCCATTGTGGAATCCAAAAGTTCTATCAAAGTATCTGGTGCAGAGAATCGCCTAATAAATGTCTTTTGAATTAAGTGGGATTATATTGAATTAAGATGAATTAAATTTCTAGAGTTGAGCAATTCATCTTTTGAGATTAATTGCAAAGCAGCTGTGAAATAGGTATTTATAGTCATCAACCCTTGTTTTTCTCAGTTGGAAACTAGACTTCAAAAATTGCAGAATGTCCAAGTTAAACAACTATAAAAGGGTAACTCATGACATCTGAGGTTTCCTAATCATGACTGGATATAATTTCCAAGATCTTTAGGAGATAAATATATGAGTATATATTTATATATATAAATATATGATATATATATAAATATATGATAAATATTTATGGTACAAAATATCAAGGTATCATGAGGTATTGTATCTATTCTAAATAGACATAAACTGGTAAAAAATTATATTTAGTTATAATTTCATTCTTAATGAAGAAGCTTCCTCTGCCTGTTCAGATTAGCATCTACTTTGTAAATTATAGTTCCAGAAAATTTCAGGACAATAAGAGATTAAATGACTTGCCCAGGGACACAGAGCCAACATATAAAGGCAGAATATGAACCGAAATCTTCCTAACTTCTAGGCAAGTTCTTTGTTATATCACATTACCTCTCGTATTTAGGGGAGTATGTTTGTCTAGTGACTTATATTACCATTTTATTATGTTTAATACAAAGATTTCCATACTTGGTATATCCTTGTAGTTACTTTGACCACCTCAATCTCTTTCACTAAACTTCACTCTGAAACAGATAAGAATGAAAAATTAATCACCCTAAGAACAACCTTGTGAACTTTCATCTGGTTCTTAGATGAGAGAAGTACTATATAGTATATCAGAGGGTAAGCCCTCTTTTAGTTCCAGGACTTTCTAGAGAATTTCTATTAGACTTATGACTAAAAAAGAAGAGAGAGAGACACGTTAATGTAGTGGGTATAAAGCTGACCTCAAAACCTGGAAGACCTAGGCTCTTCAAATACTGCCACAGATTGGATATTTGATATTGGGAAAGTTATTTACCCTCTGAGTATCTAGGCTAGAGCATGGCATTTGGAAAAAATAATATTATACTAGAAAACAGATAAGATTAATATGAAAATAGTTTTCTAAGTCATACCCACACACCTCTCCTTGCTCTGCTGTGTTTTCTCACTCAGCCTTCCATTTACTTAAGACAGATCCTTTGAATACTACACAAGCCTTTAGACACTGGCATCTTGTTATTCAAACAAATTCAGGTCATTTAGAATGATCCTATTTGTAGGTTTATACTATACCTTCTGTCTATCAGTCACTTTCTCTTAAGTTGAGCCTTGGTATTCAAATTCAATCTCACTTGATTAGTAACCATATATGCCAATGTTTTTGTTTTTGTTTGTACCCAAAGATACAGAAACTATTGAGGAAAATACATCTGATATACTAAAATTGCTAAACACAATTTTCTGCTTCTGGTTCCAAAATCAAGTTTCAAATTTCTTCTTATTTTGAACCATTAGCAAAAAGTATAATATTGTTCTATACTTTTTTCATTTAGGATAATGGATCATTTCTCAATATAATAATTTTTATCATTTAAAACTATAGATTTTTTTAACTTATCAAAGGGAAATAGATCACATCCACACATTTGTATTCCATAACACAATCTGTAGGGTGCATGATAGCATCCATTCACTATTGGGAAATTGGGCTATGATAAAGGAGACAGTTTCTAGCCACCAAGCAAACCAAACCTTAAAATTCCTCTTTCATTCTTAGATCACAAGAACTGGCAGTACTTTCAAGATCATCTATTCCAACCCCTCATTTTACAAATGAGGAAGCCAAGAGCAAGAGAAGTTAAATAATTTACTGAAGGTTACAATGTTGCTCAACTCCTTATATTCCAAATCCAATATTCTTTCTACCTTTACTACTCTATTTCCTGAGGCTGCCTGGGAGAAGAGGATGCAGTCTAAAATTTTAAAAGAACACCAGTTTCTTTCCTATTTTATGGGTCCATTTGGGCATCTAACCTATAACTAACCTTGCGTTAACCAGTAATGTGCTCTGATGCACAGATTTCCCTTAGACAGCTTCATAAAAATTATAAACATTTTGTTATGAAATGAAAATGAAGCTTTTCATCTCCATGGGGCTGAATGAACATCAACTTATGTCAAGATTCTGAAAACAGTAAAATGCCATCTACCCAGTCAGAATATTTTCTACCCAGTTTATAATCATATGTTCATTTGTATTTCTTTTGATTAGAAACTAAATGAGAAGTGACCTTTAATTCTGTGACATCTTTTTCTTATTCTTTTTCTGTAAAAGTCACTTACCAATTAAAAGTATTTAAATTTGTAGTCAGTGTGATAGACAAAGCCCCAAGTGGCAGCAAGTCAAAGAATACTTTAATTCCTGCCTGTTTATCAGTGTCACTAAAAATTATAGAGAAGAAACATTGTAATTATCCCTCAGTTAATATACTTTTGAAACAGGAAAAAAGGACAAAATTGTGGTGCAACCAAGAAGTCATCAGTTCACTTTTATTTCGAGTAAATGATGCCCTTCATCCAGGCTCCCTAATGGCATGAGGGTAGCCAACTAACAACACCTTAAGTATGATGACACTCTAGTCTTTTTTCTTAAGTGAGACCAATTCCTAAAAGATAGAAGGGTAAGACTCCAAATGCAGGGTAAACATCCAGAACTGTTTCCCATAACTTTACATTCATATTGCCATATTTAGTTGGATACTTTTGAAAGGCTCAGGATTAAGAACTAACACAATTGATTCACATTTATTACTAAAATAATGAAAGAATGAATGTATAGATGCATTCATGCAGTACTTACTCTAGTGTAGCTAGGAAATTATTATGGGATGGTTTATATTAGATCATCTTCAAGTCTATGTAATTACCTACATTTGACAGCAAAGATGTTATTTTCCCCAAGTATCATTTCTTCATTATTTGTACATATGTGTAAATATATATGATGTGTATTTATGTATATGATACATGTGTGTATGTGTGTTTTCCGTTAGACCTAGTAAGCCAAGAGTCTAAGCAAATGAAGTTATAAAATGGGAAAAGGAACATACAGGATTATATAGGAATTGTTTATCATCATCTTAGAAGTATTAAATAAGCTATTAAAAGGTTAATTCTGCAAGAATAGATCATATACATATCAACTCCCTTTAAATATTGAATTTCCTTATATCCATAATAAAATCCTTTGATTACTCTAAAGAACTTTAATATTTACTTAAGTTAAATAGGTGTAATGATAGGCATACCTATATCATGATTAATTCCTTTTAGGTAGAACAATTAAGAAATTAATTAATAGTAAATTCAAGCACATGACCTCAGTATAGGTCACCTTGAATGATGGATTAGTAATATCATGTTCAATGCTATTGGATAAAACATTTTCATTCTCTCCAATTTTTTTTCTTTCTGGCCTTTGTTTAACCAAGCTTGAAATGCTTTTTCTTGGGTCAGCTAGGTAGCGTGGTGCATAGAGCACCAGCCCTGGAGTTGGGAGGACCTGAGTTCAAATCCGGTATTAGAAACTTAATAATTTCCTGGCTGTGTGACCTTGGGCAAGTCACTTAACCCCACTGCCTTGCAAAAAAGAAAAAAGAAAAAATGAAATTCATTCTCTTTTCCTCTAAAATGATTTGGCTCCCTATTTCTGTTTGATTAAAACTATTTTCTTCTACCACTCTTATCTTCAACTTACTCATCCAATTTAGGAATCCAAACATTTTTCCATGTACTTTAATTTTTTTTAATTTAAGGCAGTGGGGTTAAGTGACTTGCCCAAGGCCACACAGCTGGGTAATTATTAAGTATCTGAGGCCAGATTTGAACTCAGGTACTGACTCCAGGTCTGGTGCTCTGTCCACTGCACCACCTGGCTGCCCCTTTCCATGTGCTTCCAAGGCAACTTTTCTCTGCTCTGACCCCTACTACTTTATGTGTGTGTGTGTGTGTGTGTGTGTATGTGTGTGTACACACACATATGTGTATATATATATATATACATCTGTATGTATATAAATCTATATATACATCTGTATGTATATATAAATGAATGTGTGAACAATATATATATATATATACATCTGAGAATTTACACACTGTGTATGCTTTGAAATTTTTTCTATTTTATAAAAAACAATTTTTGCAAATATTTTTTTAATTTTGAGCTACCATATTTTTCCATCCTTTCCTACACTCAACACTCATTGATAAGAGGCAATTTGATATATGTTATATATGTTCAATCATGCAAAACATATTTTAATATTAGTTATTTTGTGAAAGAAAATGCAGACCAAAACAACAACAAAAAAGAAAGTTTAAAAGTATACTTCAATCTGTATTCAGTTCTTTCTCTGAAGGTGGATATAATTTTTCATCATACATCCTTTGTAATTTTCTTAGATCATTGTATTGCTGAGAATAGCTGTGTCATTTACAGTTGATCATCACACTTGCTGTTCCTGTATACAATATATACAGTTCCTGATTCTACTCACTTAGCTTTGCATCAGTTCATATAAGTCTTTTTTTTGGTTTTCTGAAAGCATTATGCTCATCATTTCTCAGTGGACTTTCTCACACTATTCAGTTCTTTGCCTCCATAAAAAGAGCAAAAAGAGCTGCTTTTATACATTAACTGTCCTTTTCTCTTTTAATTGACATCTTCAAAATACAGAACAAGTAGAGGTATTGCTGAGTTAAAGAGTACACATGGTTTTATAAGCATTTGGACATTGTTCCAAATTGCTCTCCAAAATGGTTTGAACAGTTAATCAACAGTGCATTAATGACCTGATTTTCCACATCCCCTCCAACATTTATCATTTTTCTTTTCTGTCATATTAGTCAATTTGATAGGTGTTTTAGCTCAATAGCTGTTTTAATTTGTATTTCTCTTATCAATAGTGATTCAGAATGTTTTTCACATGACTATAGATAGTTTCAATTTCATCTGAAAACTGCCTGTTCATATTCTCTGACCAGTACATTTTATCAGTTGGAAAATGATTTATATTCAGTTCTCTGTATAATTGAGAAATGAGTCCTTTATCAGAGAAAATTGCTATACAAAACTTTTCTCCAGTTTTCTGCTTTTCTTTTGATCTTGACTATATTAGTTTTGTTATAATTTGGATTCTATGCCATTTTGTGCATATTTAATGTTGATATTGTTTCATTGATTATGGTACCTTTCAGCAAGATAGTATCCATGCTTATCATTTTTAGTTGGACATATTTTTGCCTTCATTTTGTCTGAGATCATCATTACTTCCCCTCTTTTTTTTAAGTTCTGCTGAAGTATTCACTGAATTCTACTCCAGCCCTTTATCTTTATTCTGTGTGTGTCTATCTGCTAGAAGGGTGTTTCTTATAAACCACATATTGTAGGATTATGGCTTCTAATCCACTCTGTTTTTCACTTCCTTGTGGGTGAGTTAATCCCATCCAAATTCACACTTGTAGTTAATTAACTCTACAATTAACTAACTGCCTCCTCCAATATGCCCTTACTTTTATTGGCCTTCCACTTATATCCTCAACATTTCTTCTATTTTTCTATAGGGTACATAAAGAAATACATCCTACATTCCCCCCCATCTCTCTCTCTCTCTCTCTCTCTCTCTGTCTCTCTGTCTCATTCAATGTCTCTCTCTGTCTCTCTCTCTCTCTATCTATCTATCTTTCTGTCTCTGTCTCTCTTTCCTTTCATACTTTTCCTCTCAGAAGTATTTTTTCTGATCTCTGTCTCCTCCAATATGCCCTTTCTTTTATTGGCCCTCCACTCCTTATATACTCAACATTTCTCCTACTTTCCTATAGGGTAAGATAGATTTCTATACTCAAACAAGTATGCATATAATTACTCTTTCAGACAAGTTCAGTAAGAGTGAAGGTCAAGCATTGCCTGCTACCATCACCTATCTTCTCCTCCATGGTAAAAGCTCATTTGTTCCTCTTTAATGTGATATAATTTACCATATTCTACATTTACCTTCACCCTTCTCCCAGTGCATTTTTTTCTCTTATATTAATTTTAATATCATCTTATCATATTCAGTTTCTTCCCATATCTTCTGTCAAGGTATACCCCATCTAACTACCCTAATAATGATAAAGCTTTTAGGAGTTACTAGTATCATCTTCCCATGTAGGAATATTTAAAAGTTTAACCTTAGTGGATCTTTGTTTTCTCTTTCCTTTCTATATTTTTCATACTTTTCTTCAGACTTGTATATGAAGGTCAAATTTTCTATCCTGTTCTATTCTTTACATCAGGAATGCTAGAAATTCTTCCATTTCATTAAATATTTATTTTCCCCATTGAAAAATTGTATTTATGGGCGGCTAGGTGGCGTAGTGGATAAAGCATCGGCCTTGGAGTCAGGAGTACCTGGGTTCAAATCTTGTCTCAGACGCTTACCTAACTGTGTGGCCTTGGGCAAGCTATTTAACCCCGTTTGCCTTGCAAAAAAAAAAAAAAAAAAAAGAAAGAAAAAGAAAAGCAATCATATGAAAAAAGGGATTTGAAAAATTATATTTAATTTTGCTGGGTAAATGATACTTTATTGTAATCCAGCTCCTTTGTCCCCTGAAATATCATAAATTCAAGCTTTAATGTGGACATTGCTAGATCTTGTGTTGTCCTGAATGTGACTCCATGGTATTTGAATTATTTCTTTCTGGCTGCTTGCAATATTTTTTCCTTCATCTGGGAGCTCTGGAATTTGGCTTTAATACTCCCCCCCCGAGTTTTCATTTGAAGATCTCTTTCAGGAAGTGATTGGTAGATTATTTCAGGTTCTTGTTTACCTTTTAGTAATAGAATATCAGGGAAGTTTTCCTTGACCATTTTTTGAAATAATATATCTGGTCTCTTTGATCATGTCTTTCAGGTAGTTCAGTAATTCTTATATTTCATCCTCTTTTTTACTTCTTTTTTTAGTTTATTTATTTTATATTATTATTACAGTAATTATTATTATTATTACAGTAATTTATATTATTATTATTACAGTAATATTACCTTCTTCCCCCAAGAAGATGAGAAACCTCAAGAATAGTGAGAGAGGGAAAAAAATGAACTTCAGTCTGTGTTCAGATTCCAATGGCTCTGTCTCTGGGATGAGTTTATCATAAGTTCACTAAAGAAGTTACTTCAATATTTTTCCCATAGTTGCTATTACTAGCTGTATTTCTCTCCACTCTGTTCTTTCCCACTCTTTTATTTTGTTCTCTCTCTCCTTTCACCCTGTCCCTGTTCAAAAGTATGTTGTATCTGAGTACCCTCTCCCATGATCTTCCTTCTCTTCTCTCACCTACTCCCCCCTTCTCTCCCTCCATTCCTTCTTATCCCGTCCATTTATACTTATTTTTCTTTAGGGTAAGATAAATTTATATACCCTATTAAGTGTGTATTTTATTCCTCTCTGAGCCATTTCTTATGAGAATGAAGGCTTATTCATTCCCCCTTGCTTCTCCTGTTCCACTCCATTGAAAAAGTTTTTTTCTTGACTCTTATGTGAAACATCTTAGCCCCTTCTTCCTCTCCTTTCCCTTCCTCCCAGTACTTTCCTTTATCACCCATTGACTCCATCTTTTAACTAAATTACACCATTATATTTAGCTCCTTCCTTTGCCTTGTCTATATATGTTCTTTCTAACTGCTCTTATAAATAAGAAAGTTCATTTGAGTTATCAGTATATTCTTCCCATGTAGGAATACATACAGTTCAACATTATCATAGTCCTCATAATTAACCTTTCTCATTCACCCCCTCTATGCTTCACCTGAGTCCTGTACTTGGAGATCAAACTTTCTGTTCAGCTCTAGTTGTTTCAGTAGGAAAGTGTGAAAGTCCCCTGTTTCATTGAAAGTCCATCTTTTCCCCTGAAAGAGGATATTCAGTTTTCCTGGGTAGTTGATTCTTGGTTGTAAACTAAGATCTTTTGCCTTCTGGAATGTCACATGCAAAACCCTACAAGCCCTTCATGTAGATGCTGCCAGATCCTGTGTAATTTTGACTATGGAGCCATGATAGTTGAATTGTTTGTTTCTGGCAGCTTTTAGTATTTTCTCTTTGACTTGAGAGTTTTGGAATTTGGCTATAATATTCCTGGAAGTTTTTCTTTTGGGATCTCTTTCAGGAGGTGATGGGGGAATTACCTCAATTTCTATTTTACCCTCTGCTTCTAGGATCTCGGGGTGATTTTGCTGTATTATTTCTTTGAAAAATGAAGTCTAGGCCCTTTTCCTGGTCATGACTTTCAGGTAGCCCAATAATTTTTAAATTATTTCCTCTGGATCTGTTTTGGAGGTCAGTTGTTTTTTCAATAAGATATTTCAAATTTTCTTCTAATTTTTTATTTTTTTGGAATAGTTTTACTTCTTCCTGATTTCCTACAATATCATTCCTTTACTTCCATTCTGCATTTGAAGGAGTTATCTTCTTTAGAGATTTGTTTTATTTCCTTTTTCCAACTGGCCACTTCTGCTTTTTAAGACATTCTTCGACTTCTGGCCAAGCTGACGTAGAGAAGACAGGCACAGTTCTAAAGTCTCCTGATCTGTTCCCCATCTATCACATGAAACAAACTTCTTAAAAGAAATCCGACCCACAAAACCCAGAAAGAAAAGCCAGGAGAAAGAACATCTACCTCAGGATTTGTCTCCCGCAGTAGCTTTGGCCAAATTCGGGCAGGTGAGTCTGGGCTCAGAGGGAGGATCAGCCCTGGATCAGCCAGATTAACAGCTGAAATGGAGCCGGGAGTCTGAGGGTCAGAGAGCTGGACCTGCTGGATCAGCGGTGGGGCTAGACGAAATGGGCTTGGGTCCGCAGGGAAGCAGAGGCACTGGTGTTGGTGCTGTCCCCCTGGAGCTTGGGGAGCAGGCTGTGGGGAGAGTCCTGGTGCAAGAGAGCTGTGGACACCATCCCTAGGCTCCTCAGGTCTGAGAAACTCTGAGTGCATGCCTCCACTACACAGAGGCCTCTTCCCAAACAAACAAATGCAAACTACTTCTGCCTCAGGCCCAGGTGTGTGAGCAGAAGAACCAGCCCAGCTAAAGAATGACCTCAGGCCAGGGTAAAGCCCACCATTGCTTGAAGGCAAAAGAATTCAATAGCTCCAACACCTGCCTTTGGGCAAAGGGAGAAGGCCTCTCAACCAAGGTCACAGACATTCCAGAGAGGGCAAACAGCACCTCCTACTGGCCAGCCAGAGAAACTGCACTCAGTAAAGCCTTTAGCGATCCCAAGCCGAGGTGACCAGCCCCCGACAACTCAAGGTCTTAGCATAATGAAGAAGGGTCAGCAAAAAAGTGGATCCATAGAAAAATTTCTGTAAGGGAAAGACCCCAACTCAGAGAGACATGGAACCTCTGAGGAGAATACAATCTGGTCTCCAGCACACAAAGACTTCCTTGAAGAAATAAGGAAGGAGCTTAAAAATTTGGGAGAGACAATTAATACCTTGCAACAAGAAAACCAAACCTTAGAAAGTATAATTGGACAAACACAAAAGGAGAATAAATCTCTCAGATCATCAATTGGACAATTACAAAATGAGAATAATTCTCTCAGATCCTCAAATGAGCAAATGCAAAAAGAAATTAATTCTCTCAAAACCTCAATTGGTCAAATGGAAAGCTCTTTCAAAAGTACAATTGACCAATTGGAAAAGGAGTTGCAAAAGGTTAATGAAGAAAACTCCTCCCCCCCAAAAAAAAGAATGGAGTCTACAGAAACTAATGACTCCATGAGAAAGCAAGAGTCAGTTAAACAAAATCAAAAAGGAGAAAAAAATAGAAGCAAATGTAAAATACCTAATTAACAAAACCACTGACCTCGAGAACAGATCGAGGAGGGGCAACCTGAAAATTATAGGACTTCCTGAAAACATTGAAGAGAAAAAAAGCCTGGACTTAATATTACAGGATCCAGTGATGGAAAACTGCCCTGATATCATGGAATCAGAGGGCAAAGTAGTTATTGAAAGAGTACATCGATCCCTACCAAAAAAAGATCCTAAAATGAAAACACCAAGGAATGTTGTGGCCAAACTGCAGAACTATCAGATAAAAGAGAAAATCCTGCAAGCAGCCAGAAAGAAACAATTTAAATATCAAGGAGCCACAGTAAGGATCACGCAGGACCTGGCTGCATCAACTTTAAGGGATCGAAGGGCCTGGAATGAGATATTTTGAAGAGCACGGGAGCTTGGAATGCAGCCAAGAATCTACTTTCCTGCAAACTTGAGCCTTCTCTTCCAGGGAAAAAGATGGACATTTAATGAAATGGAAGAATTCCAAAAATTTCTGATGAAAAGGCCAGAGCTAAACAGAAAAATTGGACATCAAACAGGAGGTTCAAGGGACACATGAAAAGGTACAAAAGGGGGGCAGTAAAAGAAAAAAATTCAATCCAGTAACTTGAAACTGGCTATATCCCAGCATGGGGGGGGGGGGGAGATTCTCATAAACCTTGAGAAATGTAACTCTAACAGAGAGAATACACCTAACCAGAAATGATGGACATTCATGACCTATCCATGAGACTACTATCTAATGGGATGTAACTGGCTTTAACCCCATTTGGGAGACAGACTCTAATAACTCTCAGGAATTTTGACTCTATTTGATAGAACATACAGAACTAGAAGGGAAAGACACTCAGAAATTTCTGACTTAGATAGAATAATCGAAAAAAAACACTACGTCCCTAAAAAGGGGGACAGGAAAGAGATGGGAGGAGGGAGGGGATTGAATGGGGTAAATCTCATTACACTAAGAGGTACAAAAAACCGATGGTGATAGTGGGGAAGAAGGGAGAAGAGGAGAAACATCTGAATCTTCTCATCAGACTTGGCTTAAAGTCAACCTACACGTACTCAGTTAACTTAGAAAATATCTAACCTTTCAAGTATTAAAAGGGGGGAAAGGGAAGGGGGTAGACAGAGAAAGGAAAGGGGAGTGGGGGAAATAAGGGGAAATAACAAAAGGAAGGGAAGAGAAAAGGGAAAAAGGGAAAGGGGAAAGAAAGGGGAGGGTGTGGGCAAACACACTGAAGGGGGTGGTTTTCAGAAAAAAAAAGACTGGGGAATATGAATAAAAGGGGGGAAGGGGGGAAATACAAACAGAGGGAAGATAGCACTGAGGGCAATAAAGAATTAGTAATCATAACCTTGAATATGAATGAGATGAACTCTCCCTTAAAACGTAAGCAAATAGCAGAGTGGATTAAAAACCAGAATCCTACAATATGCTGCTTACAAGAAACTCATTTGAAGCAGAGAGATACATTATAGAGTAAAGGTAAAAGGTTGGAGCAAAATATATTTTGCTTCAGCTGAAGTAAAAATAGCAGGGTTAGCAATCCTTATCTCAGACAAAGCAGCAGCAAAAATAGATAGGATTAAAAGAGATAAGGAAGGAAACTTTATCCTCCTAAAAGGTACCATAGACAATAAAGTCATTTCAATATTGAATATATATGCACCCAGTGGGATAGCACCCAAATTCTTAGAGGAGAAGCTGAAAGAACTACAGGAAGACATAGACAGCAAAACTCTACTAGTGGGAGACCTCAACCTCCCTCTAACAGATCTAGATAAATCGAATCATAAAACAAATAAGAAAGAAATTAAGGAGGTAAATAGATTGTTAGAAAAATTAGATATGGTAGACTTATGGAGGAAACTGAATGGGGATAGGAAGGAATATACATTTTTCTCTGCAGTACATGGAACTTATACAAATTGACCATGGGCTAGGACATAAAAACCTAATGATCAACTGCAGAAAGGCAGAAATACTGAATACATCTTTCTCAGATCACAATGCAATAAAAGTTATATGCAATACTGGGCCAAGGAGATATAGACCCAGAACAAATTGGAAACTGAATAACCTCATTTTAAAAAATGAGTGGACCAAAAAACAAATTATAGAAAGAATTAACCATTTTATCCTAGATAATGATAATAATGAAACAACATACCAAAACCTATGGGATTCATTCAAAGCAACTCTCAGGGGATATATTATAGCTCTAAATGCTTATATGAATAAATTGGAAAAAGAGGAAATCAATGAACTAAACATGCAACTAAAAAAATTAGAGAAAGAACAAATCAAAAATCCCCAATTAAATACCAAATTAGGGATTTTTGATTAAAGGACAAATTAATAAAATTAATAAAATTGATTAATAAAATTGAATAAATTAATAAATTAATAAATTTGAAAGCAAAAAAACTATTGAATTAATAAATAAAACCAAAAGTTGGTATTATGAAAAAACCAATAAAATTGATAAACCTCTGATCAATTTGATTAAAAAAAGAAGAAAACCAAATTGCTAGTATCATAAATGAAAAAGGTGAACTCACCACCAATGAGGACAAAATTAATGTAATAATTTGAAATTATTTTGCCCAACTCTATGTCAATAAATTTGATAATCTAAGTGAAATGGATGAATATTTACAAAAATATAAGTTGCCCAGGTTAAATGAAGAAGAGATTAAATACCTAAACAACCCTATCTCAGAAAAAGAAATTCAACAAGCCATTACTGAACTCCCTAAAAAAAAAAATCTCCAGGGCCTGATGGATTCACAAGTGAATTCTACCAAACATTTAAGGAACAATTGGCTCCAATCCTATATAAACTCTTTGGAAAAATAGGGAAAGATGGAACTCTGCCTAACTCTTTCTATGAAACCAAAGTGATACTGTTACCTAAACCAGGAAGAGTTAAAACAGAGAAAGAAAATTATAGACCTATTTCCCTGATGAATATAGATGCAAAAATCCTAAATAAGATCTTAGCAAAATGATTACAAGTCATCACTAGAATAATACATTATGATCAAGTAGGATTTATTCCAGGAATGTAGGGTTGGTTCAATATTAGGAAAACTGTTAGTATACTCAATTATATCAACAACAAAACCTATCAGAAATCATATGATCATATCAATAGATGCTGAAAAAGCTTTTGACAAAATACAGCATCCATTCCAATTAAAAGCACTAGAGAGTGTAGGAATAAATGGACTGTTCCTTAGAATAATTAGCAGTATCTATCTGAAACCATCAACAAGCATTATATTCAATGGGGAGAGGCTAGAGGCATTCCCAATAAGATGAGGGAATGAAACAAGGGTACCCATTATCACCACTACTATTCAATATTATATTAGAAATGTTAGCATCAGCAATTAGAGAAGAAAAAGAAATTAAAAGAATTAGAATTGGGAAGGAAGAGACAAAACTCTCACTCTGTGCAGATGACATGATGGTCTGCCTAGAGAATCCCAAGAAATCATCTACAAAACTACTGGAAGCAATTAGCAATTTTAGCAAAGGTGCAGGTTATAAAATAAACCCTCATAAATCCTCAAATTTTCTATATATTTCTAGCAAGATACAGCAGGAAGAGCTAGAAAGAGAAATCGCATTCAACGTAACCTCAGACAATATAAAATATTTGGGAGTCTATTTGCCAAGACAGACTCGGAATCTTTTTGAAAACAATTATAAAACACTTCTCACACAAATTAAATTAGATTTAAGTAACTGGGCAAATATCAACTGCTCATGGATAGGTAGAGCTAATATAATAAAAATGACAATTCTACCAAAACTAAACTATCTGTTTAGTGCCCTACCAATCAAAATTCCAAAAAATTACTTTAACAAGTTAGAAAAAATTGTAAGTAAATTCATATGGAGAAATAAAAAGTCAAGAATTGCCAGGAGCTTAATGAAAAACAGTGCAAAAGGAGGTGGCTTAGCCCTACCTGATCTAAAATTTTATTATAAAGCATCAGTCATTGAAACTGTTTGGTATTGGCTAAGAAATAAAGTGGTGGACCAGTGGAATAGACTAAGTGTAAAAGCAGGAGATGATTATAGTAATCTGCTGTTTGATATACCCAAAGAGTCTGGCCATTGGGATAAAAACTCCCTCTTTGATAAAATTTGCTGGGATAATTGTAAGTTAGTATGGAAGAAACTTAGACTAGACCAACACCTCACACCCTTTACCAAGATAAGATCCAAATGGTTACAGGACATAGACAAAAAAAAAATACTATAAGTAAATGAGAAGATCAAGGACTAGTCTACCTGTCAGATCAATGGAAAGGGGAACAGTGTATGACTAAGGAAGAGTTGGAGAACTTCACCAAAAACCAATTAGATGATTTCGATTACATTAAATTAAAAAGCTTTTGAACAGATAAAACCAATATAACCAAGATCAAAAGAAATGTAATAAATTGGGAAACAATCTTTACAATTAATCATTCTGACAAAGGACTCATTTCTAAAATATACAGAGAACTGCATCATATTTTTAAACAAAAAGCCATTCCCCAATTGGCAAATGGTCAAAGGATATGCAAAGGAAATTTACAGATGAGGAGATCAAAGTAATCCATAGCCATATGAGAAAATGCTCTAAATCATTAATTATTAGAAAAATGCAAATTAAAGCTTCTCTGAGATACCACCTCACACCTCTCAGAATGGCCAGTATGACCAGGAAGGATAATGATCATTGTTGGAAGGGATGTGGGAAATCTGGGACACTATTACACTGTTGGTGGAGCTGTGAACTCATCCAACCCTTCTGGAGAGCTATTTGGAACTATGCCCAAAGGGCAACAAAAATGTGCTTACCCTTTGACCCAGCAATACCACTACTGGGTCTATACCCTGAAGAGATGAGGAAAAAAGGGTAAAAACATTACTTGTACAAAAATATTTATAGCAGCCCTGTTTGTGGTGGCAAAGAATTGGAAATCCAGTAAATGTCCTTCAGTTGGGGAATGGCTTAGCAAACTGTGGTATATCTGTGTCATGGAACACTATTGTTCTATTAGAAACCAGGAGGGATGGGATTTCAGGGAAGCCAGGAGGCATTTGCATGAACTGATGCTGAGTGAGTTGAGCAGAACCAGAAAAACACTGTACACCCTAACAGCAACATGGGAGTGATGTTCAACCTTGATTGACTTGCTCATTCCATCAGTGCAACAATCAGAAACAATTTTGGGCTGTCTGCAAAGGAGAGTACCATCTGTATCCAGATAAGGTGCTGTGGAGTTTGAACAAAGTGCAAGGACTATTCCCTTTAATTTAGAAAAAAAACAGATAGCTTATTTTCTGATCTTGTTACCTCTTAGACTTCTCTTTAAGGATATGATTTCTCTCTCATCACACCCAATTTGGATCAAGGTACAACATGGAAACAAAGTAAGGACTGAGAGAGTGCTTTCTGTGGGGGGGGGGGCGGGGAACAAGATTGGGGGGAAATTGTAAAACTCAAATAATATCTTTAATAAAAATAAATTATAAAAAAAAGACATTCTTCTCCTCATTTGCCTTTTGTGTTGCTTTTTCCATTTGACCTAAACTGGTTTGTAACATATTTTCTTCAGTATTTTTTGTATTTCTTTCACCAGACTGTTGATTTGATTTTCATGATTTATCTGCATTGCTCTCATTTCTCCTCCCAATTTTTCCCTCTGTCTCCCTTGCTTTTTAAAGTCTATTTTTTTTGAGCTCATCCATAGCCTGAGCCCATTTTCTGTTTCTCTAGGAGGTTTTGGATATAGAAGCTTTGATTTTGTCATCTTCTGAATCTTCCATGGGACCGAAGTTATTTTTCTATGGTCAAATTCTTCTTTTTCTTTTGTTTGCTCATTTCCTCAGCCTATGACTGATTTACTACACTTCCAAGGCTTTTGCAGGGTTTAGGAGACACCCTACTAGGACTTTTATTCATCCAAGGTCTTATGAGAGTATTTGACTGCTTCCTTGTTTTGATATGTAGATGACCATAGATGCTTCCCTCTGTCCCGGCGTTGTGAGGAGAGTCCCTGTTTGGCTCTGGAAGCCAAGTCTTGCTCCAGGGAGAGCAGAGAGACCTCTGCAATATCCCCAGATCCTCTTACTGTCTATTGGCTGTGCTCTGGAGGTGCAGGCTAGCTTCCCTGATTTGGGCTGCAGTTCTCACTGTAGGGCTACTCTGAGGCTGGTGCTTGCTCCATGCTCATTCTGGTAAGTTAGAGTTCTCTCCTTCAAGCTGTTCCAGGTGATTCATGGGTCAGGAGATCTGGAAACCACCCCCCCGCCATGAACAGAGGCTTCCCCAGGTATCTAGGTACTTGGCATGGTCACAGCCACAACTCTTGCAGTGACTTTATCAAACCTGGTTCCCCAGTGGAACTTCTAAGTTGTCTTCGGACTGGGAAATTGTATCACTCAGTCTTTCTTTGCCCCTCTAAATTCTGACTACAGTCATAATTTTACAGCTTTTGGAGTTTTGCGGGGCATAAGTTTCTGGGAATTCCTGTGGAATTCCTGCCTTCATGCCCCATCTTGGCTCCACCCTTCCATTTCATCCTCTTGATCTATTTTCTAGTTCAGTTGTTTTTTCCAGTGAAATATTTCATAATTTTTTTTTATTTTTTCATTCCTTTTGTTTTTCTTTTATTGTTTCTTGACATTTCATGGAATTATTAGCTTCCACCTATCCAATTCTAGTGTTTTTTTAGGAGTTAATTTCTTTAGTGAGTTTTTGTACCTCCTTTTCCATTTAGTCAGTTCTACTTTTTAAGGAGTCATTTTCTTCAGTTAATACTTGTACATCTTTTTTTTCCTATTTGGTTGAGTTTGCTTTTTAAAGAGTTCTTTTCAGTAGACTTATGTGCCTTCTTTGCCATTTGGCTTATTCTTTTAAGATATTTTCTTCTTGTTTGTGGATATCTGTATGTGCCTCCTTTATCAAGCAGTTGCCTCTTTTTTCATGATGTTCTTCATTTCTTTTTTTCCAGTTTTCTTCTTATCTCTTATTTTATTTTTAAAATCCTTTTTGAGCTTTTCAAGTAGTTGTTTTCATCCTAAGATCAATTCACATTTTATTTTGAGACTTTGCATGTAACTTTTTAAAAAACAATGTTGTCTTCTTCTGGGTATATGTTTTGATCTTCCTTATTACCACAGAAACTTGCTGTCATCAGTTTCTTTGTTGTTTGCTCATTTTTTCCAGTCTATTTCTTGACTTTTAACTTTACATTAAAATTGGGTTCTGTTCCTAATGTGGAGAGGACATTGTCTTAAGTTTCAGGTCTTGCATTTTGCTAATTCAGAGCTAGTTTGAGGAGGAGTTGAGGGGTTTTGTATCTTTTCATTTCTCTGAGGGTGGTATACTTTAAGGAGAAATGTTGTTATTGCTTTTGTGACCATAGTCTACAAGTGGCCATAAGCATTTTTCCACCCTGATGCTGTGACCAGGGTCCCTGTTTCTGCTTGTGCTTCTTCTCACACTGAGACTGTGAACTGGAACTGCATATGGGCAATTCAATAGAGATCTGCTTCTAATGCCAACAAAAGTCTATATTCTTCTGAACACTTGTCTGCCCTCCTTACTATCTATGGGTTGACAGCTCCAGAAGTCAATGCCACTGATTCACTGTGCTTCACTCTCACTGCAATGAGACAAACTCTTCGTGCTGATTTTCTAAATTGTCTTTACCTGGAAAAATTGTTTTACCCCATTCTTTTGTTGGTTCTGCTGCTTCATAATCATTTTGAGAGTTTATCTTTAGGTTGTTTGGAGGTTAATTTAGGAGAGCTCAATAGAGTCCTTATGTTTTCCCAGTCAACTTGGCTTCTTCCCCTACTTAATTTTTCTTATAAAATGCCCTCTCTCTTCTTCTTTGCTTATTCTAATTCTATCAGTGCATCAAATGCTAGCTCAAAACCTATCTCCTCTGAGAGACTGTTTCAACCTCTGAAATCTCATGCATTTTATTCCATTTAATTTTAAGTTTTATTTTTTCCTTATATTATTCCCTTTTGCTTCCTATAAACCTGGATCCCATTAGTACAAATAATTGATCCTATAAAGTATTCTTATTGTTTAAATTTACAAAGATTTCTGTTGGACTGAAACAAATCACTATAATTTAAATAATTATAGCTTCAAATAATACTGTATGAATGCATACAATACTTAACAGGATTCATTATTTACATTACTTGGGATATGGTTATAGCCTTCTCTCCACAATTAAATTATTCTTTTTGAGGACAGAAATCATGTCTTATGTTTCTTTTGCATTCCTCACCGCCACTGAATATCTATTATAATGCCACTTGCAGAGTAGATAAGCACTTACTAGAAAAAGTAACACATTTATATCACATTTAAAGGTTTACAAACTGCTTTCCTAACCAAAATACTAGTGTTTGAATTCCTGGTTTTAAGTAAAGAAATGAAGGTTCAATGATTTGTGAGATCTTGTGCAAATCTCTAAATTTGTACAAGATCACATATTTACTGATTTGGAGATTATGTCAAAATCCAATTCCCTGATTGATCAATTAATCAACAAGTAGCTATCATCTTCCAGGCACCATTATCCTAAGATCAATGATCTTTCAAAATCATATTGAAATCTCTTGAGTTCAAAATATGATTCCAAGGCAAGTGGACCCTTACTTCCTTGTCCAAGTTGTCTGCTGTTAGAGGTGATTAGAGAGATTTATGAATAGAGTATCTGCCTTTCTGAATCCTTGATAATTTCAAGTTAGCCCAGTTTTATTGTAATTTTAATTCCTAAAATGCTATGGCATCTTATTCTATTCTTCTCTACTTTACCTTAGAGACCATGAAACTCATTGGTAGAAGAACTAATTTCTATGCATATGTAAAACATTCAAAGATCCCTTGGGATAGAGGATGTAATATAAATGTAAGATATAATTAATTGTTATAATTATTGTTTTTGAGAGTCTAATTTTTCCCTTGAGGATCATACTTTTATTTTATCATCTATACATAGCTGACTGAATAATAATAATAATGTCTGCCATGGTAAAATTTAGACTGAGAAATCCTTATTCATTATAGTTGTAAAGAAGGTATTAGAATAATATAGTATCCCCTCTATGACTTACTTAAAGTCAAAATAAAAACAAAAGGACAAAACTTAGGATTTATAAGATAGTTACTCCACTTTATTGTAAAATTTTGTATCATTGTCATTTTTTCTCTTCCTAAAATTGTATTTCTTATCTATACCTATCTTGTTTTCTTTTCAGTAGAATGTAAACTCTTTGAAAGCAGACTGTTTCATTTATTTGTGTCCAACATATAACACATTATCTGGCACAAGTATGTACTTAATAACTTTTTGTTTAAGTGAATGAAGAGAGCCCCAAAGCACATTGTAGCCATTTTTTAATATTTTTATTTCCTCTAAGAGTAAATTTGATTTTATGGAAATATAACATATAGCAAGTGTGACAAATCTTGGATTAAGTCCTAAATCTCATGATTTATTTGTGTGTGTGTGTGTGTGTGTGTGTGTGTGTGTGTGTGTAGCCTTCTCTCTTGCTATATGTTAGGACTTATGTATTAGGACTTATGTAAGATCCATTTTTCCCTTTGTCCTTGCTATGACTCTCCATAATTTAATAGCCCAAGCTAACACCTCACCAGTGATTTCAAAGAGCGCCTGTTTTCCTTCCCAAAATATGTCATAATGTTCTTCCTGGGGAAAATTGCAGCTAGTTGTGGAAGAGCTATTAAACAAGTTATCCTTCATCTTATTTTCAACACTGTAAAAAAATAGTGATATCTCTCCTATCATCCAATACCTTGACAAATAAAGGTCTTACTAAAATTATCTGTTGGAAGTGGATGTTATACCAAATCTGACTTCCTTTCCTAAACTTCAGTTAATCCTCAAATAAAAATAAATAAAAATTAGCAAAAAATAATTAGTAATAGAAATAAGTAAAAATGAATAATTTCTTAAGTTACTTCACAGAACTGTTGGCAAATTTTTCCATATCTAGATAGAACTGACTGTTTAAGGAACAATTAAAGAGAAATACTCTGCCTTCCAAGAATAGAAATAATATGGCCTTTTTTTGTCTATGGAACATAGTAATAGACTTCTGATTTGCTGCATTTGGATTGTTCTGCAGTCCACCAGAAACATACTGGGGATCTTGCAGATTTTACTTTGAAGAGATCATCATGGTACACTTTCTATTCCCTGCTAGTTGTAAGCAGCAATAGCCACAAACATTGAAAAATTGTCTTGCTAGCACAGCATTGGGCTTATTTTAAATGTGAACGGGTGAATAATGTAGTTCTTTTCTTTGAAATCTAGAAAGACCTATCCTCCCAAAAATGTAAAGCTTGTAGGTCAGTTTGAGTGGCTTTTTTTCTCAGTATAGAGAAACACAGATTGAAGGTCAATGGCAGCAGGGGCTTTCTTAAGGGAACAAAGTTTCTAACAGAAGAATAAAGAGTAGTTGTAATCATGCTGAATGGAAGTTTTCTTTGTTCAAAATCACAATTTCTCCCTGCAGATGATCTCAAAGGTCAGAACTCTAAAAGATTCACACTCTGTCCTCACATAAAGGGGCAGTTCCCAAATACAAGTTAGCAAAATATAGTGGTTTCTAAAAGAGCCTCCCCGACTCCCAAGGTGCTGTCTTTGAAAATTACAACACTGACTTTTTGTTGACCCACAGTCAGAACATATACAAAAGCTACTTTTCTAGGAGTCATGATGGGTTTATGTTGATCAACCAGTCTTCATTAAGTGTGACAAATGGCAGACATTTAGTCTGCTATGGTCAGAGAAGCAATACAGGGCCATAGAAAAGAACTCTTCCTATGTGATCACCTATTTTGTTTAGAGATTGAAAGTCCAAGATCATCAATACTGTCCTCAAAGACTGAACCAACAGTCTTCAAGGATCAATATTTTTTTCAAAGTCTAAACAACTGGTAGATCAGATAAGGATGAATTCAGTTGTCTCATTTTCTTCTTTCAGTCAACCAATAATTATTTATTTAATGACGATTTTATGTTCAATACTATGTTGGGCTCTGTGGAAGGATAAAAGAGGAAGTATAGGATATGATCCTATCCTTAAGGAACTTGAGACCCTTTATTACTCAGAGGAAGAGTTGATCATGAAACATTAATGAACAGTGAAAGATATGATTAATTACTAATTATATGGAATAGATTGTGGTAAAAAATTCAGAGGAGATAACTAGAACTGCCAGGGACTAGGGCTAAACCTTGAAAGATGGATAGAATTTGGATAGAAAGTAAAGTCGCTTTTTAAAATTTGTTTTATGATTTTTTTCCTCTCATGGTTTGTTTTTCTCTATTTTTCTCATTCTTTCAAAACATGAATAATATGCAAATATGCTTAACATAGTTGTACATGTATAACCTATATCAGATTACTCACTGTCAAGGGGAGAGGGGAGAGAAGGGAGGGAGGGAGGGAGAAAAATGAGGAACTCAACATCTTACAGAAAATGAATATTGAAAATTATCTTATGTAATTGGAAAAAATAAAAACAAAAAAAGAAATAGGGAGAATTTGCATAGAGAGAGAGAGAGAAAGGAAGTATTGTGAGGTAAGATAGGAAGAAGCTTGGCATTTTCAAGGCAATCTAGATGAACCTAATTAAATGAGATTAGTGAGAAATAAATTTACATAGGGAGTGTGACCAGTTTTTTTTATTTGTTTGTTTTGTTTTATTTTTAAAAGCCAGGCAAGGATTTAGGCTTTATGCAATAGGGAACAAAAAGCTCTTAAAGTTTTTGGAAACAGGAGGGAATTAGGAAGACAGTGACATTGTAAAAAGAAAAAAAATATTTATGAAAATATAACCAGACACACACAGAATTGATGGCTGACACTGGAATCAGTGATGCAGTTGTTCTGGTTATGAGTAAATAAAGGCCAGGATCAAGATAGTATCCATAGGAATGGAAATAAAGGGAAGAATTTTGAAGGAAAAATTGACAAGTTTTAATGATTAAGGCCCTCATGCTATGGTTATTTATCTCTATCATTATAGCCAGTGCTTAATAACTGCTCAATAATCCATTTCATACAAATCTCCCATTTTCTTTGTATTTTTTATAGTTATTAGTCTTCTTCCTGTGATAATATAACATTACATCTATGTGCCACAAAATACAATATGTAATAGTTAAAGCCTCAGTGATCATCCAACTCATACATGTAAGCAATGTTCAGTATAACCAACATGAGAAAAATGGTCAAACACTTCACTGCTTAAAAACCTTCTGAGGTGGGACAACCTATTACCTGTTGAGTCAGCCTGTCTCAGTTTTGAACTCATTTTTAGGAAAATTCTCTTGACATAAAGCCTAAATTTGCTTCTATCAAATTTCTACCTGTTTGTCTTAGTTTGTCTATCTTCTTAGGTCAAAAAAGAAGTCTAATCATGTCTTTTCTACATGAAAGCTCTTAAAATACTCAAAACAACTATTGTCTCCTCTTCTCCAGCCTAAACATCCCCAGTTTTTTTCAACAAATCTTCTTACACCATGAACTTAAGGCCCTTCACTAAGCTAGTTACCATCCTCCCAATACTCTCCAGTTTATCATTTATCAAGATGTCTTTCCTTCATAAGATGGATCATCAGACAAATATAGGGAGGCTAGAAAATGTTTTCATTTTATCTACTATAATCCTCCTCATATCTCTATTAACTTAAAATATATCTATTGCATCTATTCTTAAGATACAAATACTTTCCAACATAATATCCATCCTCCTTCTTTAAAATCATCTGCTTCCTTTTGATTACCTTCTCTGTGATTTGGTCATTAATTTCTGGACTTTTTTTCTCTCCATGGCACCTCAAAAAGATAGCACCTTTTTTGCTTCCTATCAATTGTAAATTATCTAATTTAACAATTATTCTTTCATATTTAAAGTTTTGGTTCATTTCAATTTACTCTCCTAAGAACATAGCATGCTCCAGATAACTTTCTAGATTAAAATACTTCTCCCTGACCATAACTTCTTTATGTGGATATTATCCCTCATGCTACAATATCTTTAACTGCCTTAGATTTTGTATTTTTTTATTCCCAGTGCTTAATACAGAGTAATCACCTAATAAATGCTACTTCTTCATTTATTCAAATGCATTGTTTCTTGTTAAGGATCTTATTGGGAACATTTTGCATGTAGAAAGTCTAAATGAGATTTTCTCTACTCTTCAGAAATCTGTCAAAGATCTCATAGAAATTTTAAAAACATACTTTCTTGTGAAAAGATGTATTCAGTTTTGTTCAATAGTTAAGCAAAGTTTGTTGTGCATCTATAGTTCATCTTCTTTAATTTCTTCTTATAGTTGAGAATTTCTCTATGATTTAAATTTGTTGCTTTTCACTTGCAACTTGCTTCTTCCTAAGCTCTCCCAATGTCTTCCCTTTATCATTGAAACTCTGGAGGCTGGTTGGTACATTTCTTAGAAAGCTGAATTAAAGATTAGTTTCTGCTAGTGTCCTTTGTTCTATGTCAATTTTACTATTTTCTGCAATATCTTTGAGACATTTTCTTATATTATTTCCCAGAATATGTCATTCAGACTCTGTTTCTTTGTTTTTTTTTTCTTGAGGAACATTAATTCTCAAACTTTCTGAACTCTTTTCTCAGATCCCTTTTCTTTCATATAGGATACTCAAATACTCAATTGTATTGTTCTTTGATTTTCTATAATAGTTCATTGTTCTGCCAACTCTTGTCACTTTTCCTCCATCATAACTTTTCTACTGTTCATAGTTTTGACAGTTTTATTAAGAATCTACATATAATTTCCCAAACTGCTAAACTTCTTATTAATGTCTTCATTTTTACATCAATTATTTTAATTCTGTTTCAAAAGAAGTCAAATCTTCCTTAATTTTTTCTCATGGTCCATATACATTCTGAACTATCATACAGTTTTCATTCTCAGTTTGGAGAATTGCTTGCTTTCTGATATGTATTCTTCAAATTGTTTTACTTTATGATATCTAATCACTGGTACAATGAACAGAGTGCTGACCCTAGGGTGAGGTAAGTTCAGATCCAACCTCAGATACTTACAATCTATGTAACCCTGGGCAAGTCATTAATCCTATCACCCCACCCCACCCCAATCTATAAAATGAGCTAGAGAAAGAAATGGCAAACCACTCCAGTATCTTTGCCAAGAAAACCCCAGATGGGATCATGGAGGGTCAGATATGAAGATATGACTGAAACAACTCAGCAACTAAAACAAACAACATACAGACCTGACTGCCTCTATTATAATTACCTAATAAACTAGTTGTGAGACACAACATGATATAGTGAATAGAGTGCTAGACTTGAAGTCAAGATGACTTGAATTTGAATCACATCTTAAATACTTACTGGCTTTGTCACTGGACAAGTTGCTTCGCCTCAGTGGACATGAGTTTCATTAGCTATAAAAATGAGAGGAATGAGTTAATTGACATTCAAGATCCCTTCCACTTCTATATCTACAATCTTATGATCTTAGTTAAGGCAAAGGTCAAAACTAGTGTCAAAGTACATGAAAATATAAAGACCTAAAAACATTTTATAATTTTAACAGCTACCATTTTGGGTACTTAAATAAGCTCAATTTTGCCACCCTCCATGGTAAATAAAGAAAAAGACATTAACCTTGATAATCTCCATTTAATAGAGAAGTTTAGTTGTATAAATTAATTCCACAAAGGAGGCCAAAAGATCCCAGGCAGCAAAGCTTAAGTATAGAATAGCGAATTTTTTTTTTTTAGGTTTTTGCAAGGCATTGGGATTAAGTGGCTTGCCCAAAGCTACACAGCTAGGTAATTATTAAGTGTCTGAGGCCTGATTTGAACTCAGGTACTCCTGACTCCAGGGCCAGTGTTCTATCCACTGCGCCACCTAGCCGCCCCCAATAGAGAATTTTTTGAAGATAATTTTTACTATATCAGAATACATCTTCTAAGTCACACAATTAACTCAGAAGTTTACAGAGTACCAAATCTCCCGTGTTTATAGCTGTTGAAGTTGTTGAGATTGTTGATTATTGATGTTAATGTATTTGGCTCAACATATTAAAAAAAAACCTTAAAACAACTGTACCAACAGTGTATTTCCCATGTACATATTAAAATCACACATAATATTTGATAGATTTAACACCGATCTAACTTTTTTCCATTAATTATCCAAACAGTTGATTATAAATGGCATTTTACTGAGCACACATCTAGCTACAGAAGATTATAGGAAGTGCTTATTGAAGTCCAAGATCACCTGAAAGAAATTGGTATGGTAAACCCTACTAGGAAAAAATAAAGTGGATGAAGAATGTCTGTTAGCCAGAATAGAAAAAGCAGTTGGTTGTGAGGTCATAGCAGATCATTTGGATGAATAAATCATTGATTTCAAGCTTGAAAGAAACTCAAAAGTAAATTAGTACAAATCATTTTTGAGTCTCAAACATGGAAAATGGCTTCTCCAAAGTTATAAAAATACCAAGTGATAATTGGGATTTGAATCCAGGGACTCTTGTCTCTAAATTTAGTTTGTTACAGCTGCCTCTTAATGAATCAGTTCATCATTATTTTGCATTATATGTATATGTGTGTTGCTATTGTTTTTGATGCTACTGCTGCTGCATTTTTTCAGTTGTGTAACCAGTCTTCATGACCCCTTTTGGGTTTATTTGTTTTATTGTCAAAGATACTGGAGTGATTTTCCATTTTCTTCTCTAGCTCATTTTAAGAATGACTGAAGCAAGCAGGATGAAGTGACCTGTTTTATTCTCTAGGATCTTGAGTGGGGTGGCATTCTTATGAATGCCAACCCAGTTGAGGATTCTCACTCTTCAGTTTTTGCCATCTCTGACAAAATATGTGATCTCTAGAATATATTTGGTCATATAAAAAGCAGCAGTTCTCTCTACTCTATCTCTGATCTTAGATGTAGATTGTCCCATGATTACAACAATCATCAATAACTATACGCCAAAAAACTATACCAAAAAGACACTAAATAACATATAACAGATACTAGATATATGATAAAACATGCCAGAAAAATGTTCCTTTACATTTTTATCAAACAAAAATATGCCAAATATAACCACTGAGCTATCTTATCAACAAGAAAGTTTCCTCACATCTAGAAATAAGCCTGGACACTCTCATTGGCTTGAAACCAAAAACAGGCAAAACTTCATCAATCTGTGACATTGCTCAGTAGTAATTCCAGAGAACTTGACTTCAGAAAAGAACACAGTTCACAACTAGGACAATTTGATTTTTGAAAAATAACAATCTTACCTTTAGACAAAGTCACTCTTGACAGGCTTAAAATCTGTCCAGTTTTTCTTAGTTGTCCAGTTTCTGAACAACTAAGTTTCTGAGTTGTCCAAAGGAAAAGTTTATTCTTTTTCAAATTCAAGCCTAGATCCAATGTCACATGCATCATTTACTGTTAAAAATAATTTTCTTAGGCTAAAAATGAAATAACAAAGTTAGTTTTATAAATGAAGTTTCATTGTCTGGGATCTTACCAAAAATCCATGGGTGGATGACCACCTTACAAATGCCAATCCTAATATGAAATTCTGGGTCACTTTATACAGAAAGGACAAAGGATAATAAAAAACTGAGTTAAGTAACCAATGAGATTTCACATAGATAACATGATTTTACAATATGATCCTTTCATATTTAATAGTATTTGCTTAAAATTCTATTAACAAGAATCCCACTCAGACTAGGATTACTCTCTCCTTATTCAAGATGTCTTTTATCTTGAGGTTTGTTGATCAGTTCAAGAAATTTGTTGGGTACTATCATTTAGTTTTCAAGGCAGTATTAATGCAGATCAAGTCAACATTTGGGATGTAGGAGACAGGGCTTACATAGCAGACTGACATTTTTATGCACTAAAATTTATAACTATTACTTAAAAGATAAAAAATTAGATTTTTGATCAGAAATATATAGGTCAGAAATATTAATTTCAAATTAAAGAATATCAGATTAGACAATACATAAACACATATCTATGTATGTCTATATCTGTCTATATGCATCTCATGTACATATAGATATCAATAGACAGGTAGTGTGACATAGGGTCTTGAGACCTGGCTCCAAAGACATAAGACCTTGGTTCAAGTGTGAGTGTAGAACTCTGGGCAAATCACTTAACTTTTCATTGCTCTAGGTCACTCCTTAAGATTAGAAATTGAGGAGGGGGAGGAATGCCACACTTAAATGGTAAGAGTTTCTTCACTTAAAAAATTACCCTTCCTAATAAAATAACTGGTCTATCCATATCTCTATGTCTTATCACCCCCGAATATGGAAAATAATTGAGCTCAAAAATGTATAGAAAAGGGACAGCTAGATGGTGCAGTGGATAGAGCACCAGCCCTGGAGTTAGGAGGACCTGAGTTCAAATGTGACCTCACACACACTTAATTATTATCTAGCTCTGTGACCTTGGGCAAGTCACTTAGCTCCATTGTCTTGCAAAGAAAAAGTATAGAAGAGTTTGGATTTGGGTAATTATGTTATGCTTACAATGATCCCAAACTGTTCCCTGACACACAAACACAAAACTATTTTTTCAATACTAATATTATCCCAACAGTAATATATGACTCTCAGTTGTAGTGCATCATAATCTCTAAAGAATCAAAATGTATGTGACTTAAAAGAATGAAGAGCTATGGGGTGAGCATAAGTCAACTGAATCATATTGCCAATGATTACTTGAACAGGATGAGTAGGATAGAAGGCATCAAGTGATGAGCAAACAATGTGGGAGGCCATTTAGAGCTCTTATGCCACTCTGCTATTCATGAACTTTTAAAAGCCCTGGAGGAAATACCAGAGTGCTTTTCTTTTGGTTCATAGAATAAAGAGGATTTATAGGAAACATAAAAATACATAGAAAAAGAACATTGCAATTTTCTCTGTTGGAGAGAGGAACCATATAATTGAGATAAAAAAAATACATTGAAATATTTGTCAATGTCTTACATTTGCATGAAAATATCAACTTCACATGTACAGGATGAGGATGGGCTGGGGCATGATTAAGCATTGCTTCTCAAGGAATAAAAACTTGAAATTTTTTCATGGCTTACAAATTCAAAATTAGCAAAATGATGTCAGCTAGGTGGATAGTGAACTGGATCTAGAGTCTGGAAGACATCTTTCTGAGTTCAAATCTGGCCTCAGATACTTACTGTGTGACCCTGTGTTTGCCTCCGTTTCCTCATGTATAAAATGAGCTTGAAAAAGAAATGACAAACTCACTCTTGGTATCTTTGCCAAGAAAACTCCAGATGAAGTACAAAGAGTTGGATGTGACTGAAAAATGATAACATCAAGATCAAAATAAGTTGATGATGTGTTATAGCAACAACAAAGCCTAACATACTGTAATAGCCCCCATTAAAAGAGTATGTATATTGTTCTGAGAATATCAGTGGATAGTACTGCTGTGGTCAGATCATGAGTACTAAGGTTGTTGATGCTGGTGCTGATGCTGCTATTATTGTTTTTATTATTTCCACATTGTAAGAAAGAAACTGACAAAATGGAATATATCCAGAAGATGACAGCAAGGATTAGTTCTTTGTGTACATTTCTTTTCTCTTCAACTTGATTGGGAGCTTTCTGTGGATATAAGTCTCTAGTTTATATTTCTTTGCTTCCATTGAATTTGTGAAAATGGAATTATCATTTTAGAGGCTTAACTAGGATTGATATTACTATGTTCTTATGAAGATCTAAAATAGAAAAAAGAGAAGCCAGGGGTAGAATTGAGATGCATGAAAGAAAACAAACATCACAAGAAAGGGAGAGAGTAAAAAATTATACTGCTAAGAAAATAATTGAAAGATGGTAAACTGAGTGACCAGTGCTTAGAGAAGAAATATCTGGGTGCATTTTCTTTAGTTATTTAGATTATTCTCAGCACCTGTGAGACTGGGTTGTTAAGAAGAGTAGATAATTGAAAGTAATTTGAAATGTTGAGAAAGACTATGCTAAAAGAGACATTCAAATAAATTTGAAACTCAATTTGCAGTTTAGCCTTTTGGTTTACCTTTAAGGTCAATTGCAATGTGTAGATTGAATGAGCTTTAAAATCCACTGGGAAGTCTAGAGAATCCAGGGAGACTGTAGTTCTAAAATTAGATGGGAGTTTATTTCTCTGAATAGTGTATTGAGAGCAGGAGATAAATATAAGTTGAACTACCTTTTTAAATATGAGAAGAGTATATTTTTCTGAAATATTACATAAATAAGTTAGAGGAGGAGCCTCTCAATATTTCCTTGGATTGATGTCAGGACAATTTATTCCATGGAAGTCTTTTAAAGTTTTATTTTCTTAGTCTCAAAAAGAAAATAACTTAGCGCATTCTTTTTTTTTTTTATAGCTGGCCCTAAACATGGTTATGAGAGTTGGCAGGGAAGACTGTCTGTGATTATTCAGTCCCTTTGGAAGAGAAAGTACAGCTTTGCTTCCTAAATGCTTTCATTTTCTTTCATGTTGCTGTCAAGGATCTTCCTTATTGGGGCACACTTGCAGCATTGAAAACTTGGCTTGCCTTAGACTTGTGTACAGACCCTCTCAGTGTGGGACATGGGAGTTTTGTAATAGATTTGCAAATGTTTGGAAGTGTGTGTGTGTGTGTGTGTGTGTGTGTGTGTGTGTGTGTGTGGTTAGGATGCTTGCTTTTTTGTTAACCTTGTTTTCTATGTGATTTGGTGGGTGAAATATTGATCCATTTGCTGATCAGGTACTGAAGACACAGACAAGTAAAACTATTTATTCCAAACTGAATTGGCTGGAGTTTTGAACAAAATGAACATTTAATCTATTTTTCCTCCTTTATTATAAGCCTGTGGCTTTGAAAACTTTTACAAGTGACTGTGGGATTGTTCTTTTTTTAAATCTAACATAGATAATCTTTTGTATTAAAAGATAATAAACTAATTTTATGTTATTCTTCCTTTTTAGAGGACATGCTAAAGTTGATTAAAAACTACTTCTTTTTGCATCCATTTCTCAGCAGGCAAGGCTCCACAATTTTATATACACCCGAGAAGGAATAAAATTTGCTATGGAAACATGTTTATCAAAATAAAATTTTATCTCATCTACCTTGTCTCCTTTACCAATAGCCAGATTTTCCATGAGATCTCATGACATTTGGTCATTTAGAACTCATTTCTAAGAATATTCAATTTAGCATCTTGACTTTTAAAAAAGATGGTGTTTATGATTCAATTGTCTTTATTTATCCATAATTAGCTTTTTTTTAAGGTTTTTGGAAGGCAAATGGGGTTAAGTGACTTGCCCAAGGCCACACAACTGGGTAATTATTAAGTGTCTGAGGCCAGATTTGAACCCAGGTACTCCTGACTCCAGGGCCTATGCTCTGTCCACTGTGCAGCCTGCCACTCCATAATTAGCTTTAAATAGCTATTGTGAGTTCAGAGGTAGCAGTATTCATCATCATTACATAAATGAATAAAGCAAAAAAAAAAAAAGAATGAAATTACCACACCAATCTAAACTAAACATGAGACAATACAATAACTGAGAAACTGACTCTTAATTCCAACATTGCCATTGGCCTCTAAAAGAAGCTTTGTGCATCACTTTCCTTATTTTCAAAGGAAAATTTGAAGAACAAGTAAAGTTTTTTGAGACCACTTCATGAGAAGGGAGATGAAAGAAATATATAGTAGCTTCTATAAAACTGTCATTAGGACTCACTTCGCATACTTAACTCATTATCAAAAAGCATTGTGGTAGATGCTATTTAAACAAGCAAAATGTCCTTGCCCTTTATGATCTTGCAATCTAAGCCTAATATGAGCATTGTGAAACATTTAACTGTTTTGCTGTTCAAATCATCTCCAAGGATAATGAAGTCATAATTGCAAGCTTTAGACTCTTAGCTTGTAACTACAATATTTTCAAGTTAGTTTGATTAGAATGAAGGAAATAATAGAGTGAGGTTCTTATGGTTTCTCTATTCATTACAAAGATAAATCAGAGATTACAGCAACTTGCCTTGGGCTGTATCTACACAGGTCAGATGCTCTACATAGAACAAATACTCTACAATTGGTTCTAGGTCCAATTTATCTATGAACTGTGATCTTGGGCAGAGTACTTCCTTCCTCTCAGTCATAGTTTTCTCAACTGTAAACTAAGAAAGTTTGTCTTGATCTCCCAAGTTCTGTCTGCACTAGCATGCTGAAACTTGCAGGCTGCAACTTGGATAGTTGTCAGTATTTCTTGCTCTCAAAAATTTCTTTGTATATATATACATTATTTAGTCAATTATCCTTGTATAGTTTCTTTTCTGTAGTAAAGCAACACCCTTCCTTCAGGGCAAGAACCATTCTCTCTTTTTATCTTGTCATTGTATCCTTATTCTCTAGTGTAGTTTCTGTAAGTAAATGCTTAATAAATGTTTGTGGAATTGAATTCAATATATAAAGCTTATTATCAGTTTTTTCATCACTTTGGATAAGGCCTGGTGGCATCAGAAATATAGCCTCTATAAAACCTTTGAGTGCAACCAGATCTGTGATGGCATTGACATAAGGGATTCCCAGTGAGATCATTCCTTCTACCCATGGCTCCTTGTGTTGCAATTTACAGTCTCCAAATCCAGAGAAAATTTGCAATCTCCAAATCCAGAGAACTGTCACTGGGACACTGAGAGGTTAAGTGATTTACTTATAATCATACAGCCAGTATATGCCAGAGGTGAAATCTGAACCCACAGCTTCCACTCTCCCATGCTCTCTTTGTTAATTAAGATTTTATCAGTCAAATGTAGAATAGTGGGAGTAACCCAGAAGCTCTGATATTGCATATTTAAAAATGAAGAAAAAAATAGCACAACACCTTGCTACAAAATGAAATATACAAGTCTCAATGAAAAATTCAGTAGGAACTAGTATGCCAGCAAATCATACTAGTTTTATAACCATGTGTTATACTGTGGTTTTCCTGTTCAAAGGAGACTTAATGACTGTATGAAGGTAAGGAACCTACTTTTTATGGTTTAAGAGGGGACCCTCTTGGGACCCTCTATTTTTGTGGGATTGAGGAAGAAGGAGGATGGGAAACAAATTTAATCTAAAGGTGGCAAAAGAAAGGGTAATGCAAGTGGACAAGGTTAGGTTTCCTACTGTTCTTTTTTATTTTTAAGTTTTATTGAAGCATTTTGTTTTTATATTATACATACAAATTTTTCCCACAAAGTAAAATAAAGTAAAATGAATAATACAGTGATCTCATCTGAAAATGAATGCAGCATTTCACAAGTGTAGAACACACACATACCCATATTTTAGGAAATAACAAATCTTTTCTTTCTCTCCTAACTTCACCCTACTGGAAAAATTAAGAGAAGCAAATTTCTTATAACACATTTGCATAGGGGATAGCTAGGTGGCACAGTGGATAGAGCACTGGCCCTAGAGTCAGGAGTACCTGACTTCCAAATTTGGCCTCAGACATTTAATTACCTAGCTTTGTGGCCTTGAGCAAGCCACTTAGCCCCTTTGCCTTGCAAAAACCAAACCAAAACAAAACACTTATGCATAGTCAATCAAAAAAAATTTCCTATTGTACTTATTGACCAAATCCTTCCTCAGCATCTCTTAAAGTTAAGAAGAATCCTTCTTCCAACATCCTCCAAAATAATGACAATTTTGGAAAGCTATTGCCTTGAATTCCTTAAGAGCCAAAAGCCTAATGAATGAAAATACTGTAACTGGACAAAATAAAAAATTGTGTTGAGTATCTTTGAAAGAAAAGGATACCATTAGTTTGATTGGGGGAAAGGAATAGAAAGCAATATGATAGAGGTCACCAGAAAGAGAAACAAGGGCATGAAAGCATCATGCAGCCGAGAGAAGAGAAAGGAACAAGAAGAAATTGAGAAGACCAAGAGCATTTTGCCAGCACCCTGTGTGAGAACATATAATAATTACATTCAGAGTTGTCTCATATTGAAAGCTGTTGGTATATTGCCAAAAACTTACAGGTTAGAAGCTTGAACCAAATCAGAGTAGATTTGCGACTATGTACCATGAAGATCTTTGAAATATTTTTAAATCAAATATATCAGTTAAATTATTAAGAAAGGAATCTTTTTTTCTGTAAATAATACAGTTTGTGTCAGAAAATAATCTCCGTGCAAAGAACAGACATGAACTCAAAGGAAAAATATGAGAAAATATGCACACTATACATACATGTATATTTGTGTATGTGTGTATCTATACATATGTATACATATGTGACACATAGATAGATAGATAGATAGATAGATGATAGATAGATAGATAGATAGATAGATAGATAGATAGATAGATAATGTCCTACCATTTGCAGCTTTTCCTCATTCATGAAGAATGATGCCTATATGGTAAACAGTGTGGGAAAGATCCAAATTCTTCTTGCTTCCAGAATTGAGAGAGGATACCTAATGGTACCTGGTTCTTTTCAGGGGGGTCTCTGGAGGAAGAAATAGACTTTGAAAACAAGCGAGCAAAATCAAGGCATTGACTCTTCCTTAAGGATAAATTCGTATTGATGGTGTTTTATAGTGTATCTAGTTATTGTGATTATGAAGGGCTTGTGAGTATTGGGTTGAAGATGGAGAAGGAGGAAAGAGAATTCAGAATCTAGGGTAATAACCTGAAAAGCTACTGAGGGGAAACCATGAGGAGTAGGAAATAGAAATCTCAGTGAGGACAAAGAATGGGTTTAGGTGAGGTGAAACAAAGGGGGAAAAATGAAATGAAGAGGTGATGATTAGATAGAAGGATGTCATAACTTCTAATTAGGAACATGTTTGAATTTTTGTGAGAACTACTGTGTGACCATTCCTATGTGTGATTGAGGTGTTAATGATATAATTCATAAAATTTAAAGAGGCTAAGAAGTTGGGAAATTAGGGGATTTGAGGAAGAATCTATGTAAATCTTAAAGTTTTCTAGTGGAATGAGAATCACCCAGCTCTGTTCTCTCAATAGAGGACTTGGCCTCTTTTCCAAGAAGATGCTCATCCATTGTGACCTCCCATTGTACTACTTCTCAAAATCCTTCTTCATCTTTATCTGTTTTTCCTTTGCATCAATCATTATAAAGATGAAGGTACTTTTTTCTTGTTAAAAACGAAATCCTTAGCTTGCATCTTTGATCCCATCCTTCCCAATGAATAATTACTTCCCTTCCTCTCATCTTCAGGCTCTTACTTTCCCCTAGATTCTTCCTACAATTTGCATTCCTAGATCTTCTTCATCTTTAAAAAACAAAAAAACAGCAACAACAAACCTTCACCCTATTATTCCCTCAGGCTTTTGTCTTATATTTCTTCCCTTTTACTGGCAGGTAAGAATCCTCTTTTCCCAAAGGATGAAGAGGAGAGTCTACTGGAACAGAGATACTAGAAAGAATTTCTGACTCCTCCAATCACTAGACCTCCCTCACAAGCCACTTATTTCTCAGTGATATATGGATTTCTGGTACCAATATTTTTGGAACTGCTCTCTCTAAGGATATCAGTGGGTTTTTTGTGACCTGCTAAATCCAACAACCTCTTCTCAGCTATCCTCTTTGATATCACCTTTCCTTTTCTTTTCCCTCTCTTTTTTCCCCCCTCCCCTGCATTCTTTTCCCACACTTCCCCCCCTCCTCTTCCTTTCCATTAATTCTGCTGATGCATATAGGATTACTTGTTATGCCCACCGAGAGTAAATGGACATGGTTCATCAGGGATTTTGTGGCACCACAAAAATGTAATATGAATCAAAAAAACTTGAAAAATTCTGCCCTCAAAGGATCTAGCTGACTAAACATTCATGTGCTTCTAACAAATTAAATGACTGTGAAAAATAATTTGAGGAAAGACTTCTCTGCTAGGACTTTTTTTAAAAAAATCATTGGAAAATCTTGGTGCAGTGGCAGCTTTAGTGCTAAAGAAAATTAAACATTCATGATTCTGTAGTCTTATTCTGTATATAGTACCCAAAGACTTTCTGTGTTTTGAAAGAACACACCAGGCTGATATTGAACTGGACATTGATCTGACATGATGCATAGCAGAATCCCAGATTGAGAGCATTTTCAAAAAGGATGTTGGTTTAATTATTTTTCCTTTGACTATTTTGCTTATTGATTCATATTTGAAAAAAAAACAAAAGGGATTGTAAGTCATTAGAGGAAGCAGATGTTACAACCTTTTAAAATCAAAGTAGTTCATTTGGATGCCGTCTTATATTGGGGTGAAGCAGAGGCTCATTTTCATAGGCTGCTGAATTAAACATGACAGCTTTGAATCTATTTCAACATTTAAATCTAGCATAACGTAGAATAAATTATGTAAATTTCATTTAAAATAAATATCTGCTATTTGGACAATTCTTAGTATCAATTAAGGTGTTCGTTCCAATGATTTGGTGTAAGCAATGGGGGGAGGCCGAGAAGAAAAAAATTGTAATATTAAATTCCTAAAAGAACATTTAACAAAAAGAAACAATAGCTGTGTGCTATTCTCTATGCTCTTTATTACTCTAAGAAGAAAATATTGAGATATTCATTCCAATGTCTAAGCTAAAATATTCTGGCATAGATGTACATGTCCATATTCTCAAAGAAAGTCTCTATCTCCACTGGGGGTTACATGCAGTTCTTTGACTGATTGGCAGGATCTACATTATAAGGAGGCAGTTACTTATGTGCTGACCTTTGACAGGGCTTTGTCTCATATTTCTTTTCTAGAAATAGTTCCCTTACTATAAGGCTTAGAGCTTTAATTCCACTGTTAAAAAAAAAGGACTTTTAAGAAGTCCTCTTTAAGAAGACATAAAGAGGGCCAGAGCCAAGATGGCCAGGGGTGAAGGCAGCATTTTCCAGTAACTCCTTCCCCTCCTCAACACCAAAAGTCAACAAATTATGACTCTAGCCAAAATGTAGGGGGGTAGAACCCACAGAACGACTGAGTGATACATTTTCCCAGTCCAAGATACCTTAGAAGTTCCACGGGAAAGGTGTGTTTCACCAGGACCAGGGGTTGGAATAAAGTTGCAGCCACAGCACAACCCAGCCCAGTCCAGCCCAGAGATCACCAGCAATAGCTTGAAGAGGTGATGAGAGAACTTTGCTATACCAGAATGAGTGTGGAGTGAGGAGCACAGGCTGCAGAATCTGCAACGAAAATATGGAGAATGCAGCCTGCATCCCCAGAGACAGTAAGGTAAGTCTGCAGAGATTTCTCTGCTCTCCCTCAGTGTAGGACTTTGCTACTAGCCTACACTCCAATCCAGGTTGCAGTTTGGGTTTCCATGCTAAGTAGCCAAGCTGGATCCCTCCTTATAGCTCCAGGGCAGAGGGAAGTATGGGAGCCATCTATATATCAAAACACAGGCAAGAAAGCATAAGACATTGGAGGAATAAAAGTCCCAGTGGGGTGCTCCCCCCCAAAAAAACCCAAAGCCTTGAAAGTGCTGTCTCGGGCTGAGGAAATGAGTAAACAACAGAAAAAGAAGAATCAAACCATAGAGGATTACTTTAGTCCCATGGAAGATCAAAACACATACTCAAATGATGACAAAATTGAAGATTCTTTATCCAAAACCTCTAAGAGAAATAGAAAATGGGCTCAGACTATGGATGAGCTCAAAAAAAAAAGACTGAAAAGCAATTAAGGGACATGGAGGAAAAATAGGGAGGAGAAATGAGAAGAATGCAGATAAATAATGAAAACCAAATCAACAGCTTGGTGAAAGATATACAAAAAAATACTGAAGAAAATAATATGTTAAAAAAACAGTTTAGACCTAATGGAAAAAAGCAAAACAAAAGTCAAATGAGGAGAAGAATGCCTTAAAAAGTAGAATTGGCCAGCTGGAAAAGGAGATAAAAAAGCTCTCTGAAGAAAATAACTCCTTCAAATGCAGAACGGAACTAAAGGAAGTTGATGACTTGCAAGAAATCAGGAAGAAATAAAACTCTTCCAAAAAAAGCCAGAAATTAGGGGCAGCTAGGTGGCGTAGTGGACAAAGCACCGGCAATGGAGTCAGGAGTACCTGAGTTCAAATCCGGTCTCAGACACTTAATAATTACCTATCTGTATGGCCTTGGGCAAGCCACTTAACCCCATTTGCCTTGCAAAAACCTAAAAAAAGGAAAGCCAGAAATTAGAAGAAAGTGTGAAATATGTCATTAGAAAAACAACTGACCACAAAAACAGATTCAGAAGAAATAATTTAAAAATTATTGTACAAACTGTACGTCCTCTTTCAGAGGAAAAGATGGACTTTCAACAAAACAGGGGGCGTTCAAACTTTCCTATTGAAACAACTAGAGCTGAACAGAAAGCTTGATCTCCAAGTACCGGACTCAGGTGAACCATAGAGGGGGTGGAAGAGAAGGACTAACTATGAGGAACTTAATGATATTGAACTGTTTGTATTCCTGCATGGGAAGAAGATATTGAGAGCTCATATGAACTTTCTCATTTATAAGAGCTGTTAGGAGGAGCATATATAGACAGGACATAGGAAGGAGCGGAATATAATGGTATAATATAGTAAAAAGATGGAGTCAATGGTTGATAAAGGAAAGTACTGGGAGGAAGGGAAGATCAAGAAGCTAAGAAATTTCACATAAGAGTCAAGAAAAAGCTTTTACAATGGAGTGGAAAGGGGGAAGGCAAGGGGAAATGAATAAGCCTTCATTCTCATCAGAAATGGCTGATAGGAATGGCAGAGAGGAAATAACATACACACTTAATAGGGTGAGGAAATCCATCTTACCCTAGAGAAAAATGAGAAGAAAAAGATGGGATAAGGGGGAATGTGGGGAAGGAAGGGGGGAATAGATGATAGAAGAGAGGGAAGATTGAGGGAGAGGATGCTCAGATTCAACACACTTTTGGATAGGGCCAGGATGAAAGGAAAGAGAGAATAGAATAAATGAGAATGGGGAGGAATACAGCAGAGGTACAGCTAGTAATAGCAACTGTGGGAAAAATATTGAAGCAACTTCTCTGGTGGACTTATGATAAAGAAAACAATTCACCCCAGAGATAGAGCCATTGGAATCTGAACACAGACTGAAGTACATTTTTTTCTCTCTGTTCTTGAGGTTTCTCATCTTCTTGGGGGGGGGGGGGGTATGTTTACTCTTATAACAAATTCAGTTTATGTCAATGTATGGCATGGAAACAATGTAAAGACTATCACACAGCCTTCTGTGGGGGGGAAGGGAAGGGAGGGGTGGGAAATTGTAAAATTCAAAAACCTTATAAAAAAGATAGGTAGATACTACTATTGTATATAAGTGGAAAACCAAATAAAAATAAAAAGAAGACATAAAGACTTTTAAATCTAAAATGCTTTTTTTTGGTCTTCTAAAGTTTCCTATTAAAATGTAAACACTCTAGATTGAAAAAGCACCCCAAGACATTACCAATGGATTCCATTATGTAGATTGTAGTTAGCCTGATTAGAAAGGTATTTTGTGGGGAGACTCTGGAAAAGGAAAGAGGAGGAGTTTAAGAAGGGGGAAAACCAGGAAAAGGGTGGAGGACAAGTGCCAAGATGAAGATTGCTTAGTCAATAATTTCACAAACATAACTCCTGCAGTTGAGAACTTAAATGAAGAGCTTGGGGCCTGGAGAGATGATGAGACTCTCCTGTTCATTTCCCTTATTATTTAGAAGCATGTTTTCTAAATGGGAACTTTGGCAAGAATATATTAAGGTCCTTGGACTGAAGAATATTTCAAGGTAGTCTCAGGAAGAAATATAGGAATAGGGGGTGGCTAGGTGGCGGCTAGGTGGCGTAGTGGATAAAGGACCAGCCTTGGAGTCAGGAGTACCTGGGTTCAAATCCGGTCTCAGACATTTAATAATTACCTAGCTGTGTGGCCTTGGGCAAGCCACTTAACCCAATTTGCATTGCAAAAAAAAAAAAGAAAGAAAGAAAGAAAAGAAAAGAAATACAGGAATAAAACAGAATGAACCTGAAAGTAGACTAGGGAGAATGAAACTACCCTAACTTAGTGCTGAGAATGGGTCCCCAGCACAATTTGGCAACTTTTTCAGTGTTTTGAAGATAAAAAGAAATGTATCTTTTCATAATCAGTTGTGAGTTCTATAAATGTAATTGAGCCCATACCTTGGTGAGAACCCATACCTTGCTTTAAGGTAAGATATATACTGGAGAGAAAATATTACAAAAATTAAATGAGAGTTTCCAGGCAATTCAATCTGAGTCACTGAAAAAGAATAATTCACCTTCCATATACCTGCATTGCCCTCACTCTGATCTCAGGAATTGTTTACTTTCAAGAGGAAAACAGCATTTTTTATTCACCTTTTCCACTAAGAAGTCTGGGTCCAATGACAAGAAAGGAAATTGAATGGCCAGTTTAGCTTGAATGTCTCTTTCATAGAAATATTATCAAAGGCTAATACTATATGTATTAAAAATATTTTTGGAAGGTAAAGATAAAGTATTTATGAGGGAGAATAATCCTCTTATTGATACAACTATAAAAATGTAGCATTTATACCACAGCTGTCCAGTGACATTATGAAATTGAAGCCTTTCTGGTTTCTCTTTTTAAACTTACTCTAGTTTAATTTTAATTTCTTGGGTAAAATGTTTAGGGAAAATTGTAATATACATTTTAAAGTTTATTGTATTGAGATTAGACTTTAAACTTATCTTCTTCCCTTGGTAGGGTCAATCAATCAACCAACTAATCAATAAATATTTATTAAGATATGTGCCTTACACTAGCCTACATGAGATAAAGTAAAACAATCATTCTTCTATTTTTAACTTATTTTTTTTTCTCATGGGGAAATAACTATTTATGCAAATATTAAAAACAAATTATAAAGTGAATAAATGCAAGCCTATACAAAGTAGTTAAATACAAGATAGTCTGGAAGAAGGGCTGTAGCAATAGGGGAAAATCAGTAAAAGTTTAATTTCAGAATATAGTTTTTGATTTACTTCTTAAAGGAAGAGAGGGCTTCTGTTTGAGACACAGGTTAAGGAATATATTCTAGTCACTAGAGAAAATAAGCCAAATTGATCTCTCTAGTTCTTAGATTATTTAATTTTTGGCAAGAATCATTCTGCTTGTAATTTTGTTGACAAGATTCACATGAATATTGCAAAAGTTAAAACTCTATGTTATGCATAACTTCATCCTGCTCATAGAAATAAATTCTATTAAAATATTTTTTAATTCCTTAAGTTATCAAGAAAAAAATCTTCTGAACCCTTCTCCAAAGTCCCTATGCCACTTTTCCTGAACTGATGATTCCAACCACTTTCTTAAAGCCTAAATTGGAGCATTGAAAGAAATATTATATCTTTCCCAGAGACTATATTGTTTTAATTATAAAAAATTAGCCATTTTGTCCTTTCACCAAAACTGACTTATGGAATTCAATTCAATAAATATTTATTATGCATCTACTATCTGTTTGACTCTGCACTGATCACAAAAACATAACAATCCTTGTCTTATGGTCCTTGTATTCCCCTGGATCACAAATTTTTCACATTTCATGTGGAAACTGTTGTCCTGCAGCCAACATTCTGGTGATTCCTTTTCTTTTCAAACTTGGATAAACTGATTTTTGAATGGCAGGTATCTATTGTTGACCTATATTTGAAATCTTTATATCTTAGTAAGATTTCTTTAGAGCTTTAGCTCTTTTCTTAAAAATCCAGTACAGTATCATATTCCCCGAAATGAGATTTTAGAGAAGGAGGGACTCCTGGTCCAGAGCATATTTTCCTGGGCCTGACCTTTCTCTTAACAGGCTATCTGTATTCCAGGTAATCCTTTCTTCTCCCTGATTCTTCATTCTGCTCCTTTGCCATACATAACCCCCACCCATTATCAGGATATTCCTTTCTAGAAGCTTCTAAATCCCTTGTAACTTAATTAATCAATGAATTCCTGCCCTCTCAAAGTAATCATATTTATTTAAGACCCTTTCCAACATAACAGAGAGCTTGAAGTTTATTTTAGTACCATGAATGAATGAAATTTTTATATTAAACACTTACTATGTACAAATCACTGTGCTAAGCGCTGGAAATACAAATAGGAAACCATAGATAAACTGATCCCAAGGAGCTCCCCCTTTTTTTGATAAGTTTATTTTCATCCATATGCACATGCAAATTTACAAGTTACAAAATTTCCCTCCACCCTCCCTTCCCACTCCCCCTCCCCTCAGCAGGGAACAGTGAGGTTAGCATTTTACATTCATGTTTTAATAAACATGTTTACAAATTAGTAATTTTTGGCAGAGCTCTCCTTCTAATGGTGGAGAAAACATGTAAAGGAAATTTTGGCTGCAAGTTATGTGGAAAGGTAGTAAGGGCTTTAGGATGAAGCAAGAAAGCAGATCATAATGCATCTTCTTTAATGTCTGATAAAATAATATCCATGTTTAATGTTGAACTATTTGACCATGCCAAGAGTTTGATTGATAAGAACATTCTTTTTTAGGGTTTTTAGTAGATCTTTGAAGAGGCACAACTATAATAATAAAAATGTCTGTCCTTCATTCTCAAAGAAAACCATAGTAATTACAGAAATAGTTGTTTCTAATACTTTTTCATGGAATTAGTGCTGTGAGGACTGGTCTGGAAGCAACATAGGTGATCTGGGGTGCAGTGCTATTCTCAGGAATCTCGAGTCTCATAGTTTTTTACCTGTTTATTGGTAGCAGCTAGTTAGCAGCTGTGTTGGTAGTGAGGAGGAAGATAGGTCCAGAGCAGCAATGATAGTCCTAAGCTCATAGAATTGGCAATAGGGAGGGAAGGGAGACTGGGAGTGAAAGAAAGATGAATCTCCTCCCTGGACTCCTACTGTAAGTATGAAAGACAGCTGACATTGATTATGTTCCCAAATAATTAGGGGCAAAGCCTTTTTCCTCATTCCTCTTATAACCCAAAGAATGGGCACCATTATTGTGGTTCATTCACCAGTCTTCTTCAACATCATTCCCAACATCAACACAACTCCCAGAGGAGAGATAAGAGGTTGTTGCATCATTGCTATATATTATAGTATATCTAACACTCATGCCCTTCCATAATGCATGTTTGCTCCAAGGGATCACCCCTCTTACCCTCACAGACATTTTGCCTTCTTTGTCTGTTGTGTGGGACTGCTTCTGAGACTGCAGTGAATAGCTGAAGGATGGCAAAGACCTTGTCACCTGAGCAAGAAATTGACCCCAACCTGAATCATCCATCACCTTCTTCTACGTCTGCAGATTATTTTTTTTTTAGGTTTTTGCAAGGCAAATGTGGTTAAGTGGCTTTCCCAAGGCCACACAGCTAGGTAATTATTAAGTGTCTGAGACCGGATTTGAACCCAGGTACTCCTGACTCCAAGGCCAGTGCTTTATCCACTGCTATATGGCCTCAAGAGACTTGCATTCTAATGAAACTGAGAACATGTGAATGAATTTCCTTATAGGAAACAAAATGGACCTATATTTAAAGACCAATTACTTGGTGTATTATTAGTAGGCTTGCCTTTTTCTATTAACATCCCTAGGCTGGATATGACAACCTACAATTCAGAAACAATATAGTAGAGCTATATGTATATTATTTAATGCTCCTAGAACATCCTTCTGCAATATTTTAAAAGAGGGGATTGGAGGTAAGGAGAAAAATATATTTTTAAAATTATGATATATTACTATTTTCCAAGAAGATATTTCTAAAATATTTTTTTAAATTTACCTTTGAATTTCACAATATGGACTGTAAAAAACTTACTTACCATGTTATATTTAAAACAGGACCTTTTTGATATCTTCATATTTTATCTCATTGAAAAACATTGCTTGTCTAAATAGGCTAAGCACTCATCTGCTTCAAGTGAAATTAATGAGCATTTTTGCTTAATAAAGAGTTGTAAAAATTGATAATTATACTAGGTATTTTAAATTTCTTTGTTTACTTATTGAAATATATTAACCCAACATGTGAGAAACATACCCCTGGGAGACTTATTAATATATGCCTATGCTCCAGAGAAAACTGTTATTAATAATGATGCTTTCACTGAAGTACTTATCACAGTCTCCCAGCCCTGCATCAGAACATAAGTTTAATGCAAAAACAATTATTAATATAAGTAAGAAGACCTGGATTCCTATTTTGACTTAGCCCTTACTATGGGATGTATGGCAACTCATTTAATCTGAGTTTGTTTTATCATTTGTCAAATGAAGAGATTTGCCTCTATGGACCCTCCCAGTTCCAAAAATCTATCTTGTCTTTGTTATCCTATCTTTCTGCATTTTGGTTGTTCACTGGTGCTGTTGTGACCTATATTCTGAAAGTTATCTATTTTCAACTTTAGTTTTTTTCTCCCCACAGACTCCAGATGAAGGGGCAATCACATCTATTTATGCAGCAGTTGCACCAGAGCTAGAAGGAGTTGGTGGCTGTTACCTTTGTCATGAGAAAATCATTAAATCTTCTGAAATAACCTATGATGAGGACTTACAAAGGAAACTTTGGGCAGAAAGTTGCAAGATGGTTGGAATACCCAATGTGATCAACAAAGTCATCTCCACCTAATCTGGATTCCTATCTTGAATCTAATAAATCTCCATGGGTCTCATGAATGTCAAACAAGGTATATGCTGAGCCTGTAAAATTGTATTTTTTACATGGACTTTGTGACTTTGGCCTAAAGATTAATGAGTGTCAGTATTGCCAATAATTCTTTGATTTCTTCATTTGTCAGTGGATCTATACTTTTGTCAAAGTGGCTACAAAAATCCTCCCCCCCCCATCCTGTGCAGTTCTTGTCATTGTTCTTCTACCAAGGGGTCCAGGGTTAGGGGAGGGAAGGAAACAAGCCATCCAATGTGCTAGGTGCCTTCCTCTAGTTCTCTTGCCAATGCATGAAAACCAGAGAGGGGAAAAGAATCCTCCCACAAAACTGGCTAGGCTCTGATATCCAAGCCAATAATCTTGTTTTGTAATTCATAATGTTTCAAGCTGTGATTAAATAATGTGATAACAAATCTTTGATATAGCTCTGTGGTTTATTTCTCTTGGTTACCTCAAAGGAAAAGAGTTTGATTTGTCTTAAGAGTCATGGTAAGGTGGTTGATCTAAACATCTCCTTTAGATGCCTTTTAATAAAATAAACCTTGACTGTTGGAGAACAACAGATTTTTGTTAGTGCTTTCTGTTTTGTTTTACTTTTCTTGAGTCAAATAATAAGTGACTCGTATCTGTAGGAATGACTTTGGCTGGATATACATCATTTCCATTGGCTGAAGATTCCTAAAACAGGGAACTGCTAGAGGCCAACTCCAACATGTTGCTTTGCTCAAGAAATTCAACAAAGGTTTCATTGTGGCCTTCTAGTTACCAAAGGTCATTGTGCAGCCAGTATGGTAGTAGGGAACATTAGAATTCTCAGCTTAGAACACTCTTAGGAAGCACATCTGGTTCAAGCTACATGTCTTTCTTTTTCTTTTTTTTTTAATTAACAAACTTTTATTTTTCTCTCTCTCTCTTATACCTCACCTCACCCTCACCCACTGGAAAAAAGAAAGGAAGGGAAAGAAAATAAGGAAACAAGAGGGAAAAGGAAGGAAGAAAGCAAAAAAGGAAAGAAGGGAAGGAAAAGAAAAGAATGGGAAAGAAGGGAAAGGAAGGGAAGGGTTAGGTTATGTATTCATTGCAGAACCAAATTACCAAAAAAAATTTTTAGAGCTTTTTAGTCTCTTATTTCACACCATGCCAAGATAAACTCTAAATTGATGTAATAGATGACATAAAGGAAGTACAAAGAGGAAATTACCTTTCATATCTATGGATAAAGAGAAGAATTCAAGACCAAATAAAGAATGGAGAGGATCACGGAAGATAAAATGGATAATTTGCATACAAATAAAAGTTTTTGAACAAGCATATTAACATTAGCCTTCTTTTTCCCTCCCTTTCCCTTCCCTCCCTTTTTTCCTTTTCTTTTTTTTCTCTCTCACATATAGTTCTCATTTAATGTTCATAGCTACTTGGAAAAGTAAGTGCTATTGTCCTCATTTTCCACATGAGAAAACAGGCTGAGAAAATTTAAGTGACTTGCCTAGAGTCATATCTAGTAAGCGTCTATGGTAGAATTTGAACTCAAAACATCTAAAATTCAGGTACAGCATTCTAACTAGTACCTTTCTAATTTAAGAGATTTGATTCCCTCATTTCTTTTTTTAACAATATTTTGTTTTTTTCCAATTACATATAAAGACAATTTTTGATACTCATTTTTTTAAGATTTTGAGTTCCAAATTTTTCTCCTCTTCTCTCTCCTCCTTAAGATGGTAAAGAATTTCATTTAGGATTTTATATATATTATATATAATATGTGCAATTGTGTAAGACATTTCCATATTAGTCATGTTGTGAAAGAAGAAACAGAATGAAAGGAAAAGCACCATGTAAAATTCAAAACAGCATGCTTCAACCTGCATTCAAACCAATCACTGCTTTCTCTGGATTTTCCATCTTCAGTCATTTGGAATTACCTTGTATTGCTGAGAAGAGCTAAATCAATCATAGACTTATATGGGGAATTGGCTCAAGTAAGGCAAACAAAGTACTAGAATCTTTTTTATTTAAGTTTAGTCAATAAAATCTAATGCTAATGTATCTTTATATAGAATGCTATACTTTTCAATTCACTCTTGTTTTGTTTGACTAACATCATTTAATAATTATTAAGTACCTACTATGTTTAAGGCAAAATAGGTTAAAAAACAGCCAAAGATGGAAATGTTCATGATGTCTCAAAGCAGAATTCAAAAGGGCTAGAGAGAGATCTGAACAAATTGCTTTTAAAAATGTGTTGAAGTGTTCAGTTTTTAGTATGTTGTGGAGGGTGTCCAATATGAAGTTAGAGAGTCTAGATTGGGTTTTGTTCAGATCTGCGAGTCATCTGTTTAGAGATAATAAAGGAGGCCTGGGCCCTAAGAAAGAAATATAGCCCATAAACCCCAAGCCTATCTTGTGATGTTTCAACAATTAAAATTTACATTTCTTTGAGCAGGTAAGCGTATGATATCTTATGTGAAGAGAGTGAAGGGAAAGAGAGAGAGAGAGAGAGAGAGAGAGGCAGAGAGAGCTATGTTGCTCAACTGGACAATTTCAGTTGGTTCCTGGTGGGACCACTCTACTACTTGTTAATTTGTTCATCCTTCCTTCTTGGGAAAAAACCATGATATCAGGGAAGTGATGCCATGACATGCAAGTGATGGCTGTCATTGATTGGCCAACAATAAGCTGGCTATCCTACTGATTTGATCTATCCTGTTGATTTTCCTAAAGCACAGATCTCATCATAGCAGCCCTATACTTAATAAATTTCCAATAGTTCCCTTCTATCTCCTAGATCAAATATAAAATTCTTTTTATTTCTTAAAGCCCTTTACTAGTTGTTTCTTACATTTCTAATCTTCTATTCTATTCCTCTAAACACATGCTAAGATCCAAAGAGAAATCAATTCCTTGTTTCTCAAGATACACTATCTTCTGATTCAACAATTTCATCATTGTCCACAAATGCTCAGAATATTCTCCCTCCTCATGCCCAGTTCCTGGATTTTCTAGCTAGCTTCCTTTAAAGACTCAATTCAAATCCTTAAAGAGGTCTCTGGGTCTTATAGGCACCTTCCCTCTAAGATTAACAATAGCTTAATAGGGCCAAGCCCCACCTGGTCAAACTGAGTCTTGTTAAAGAACTTAGCTTAAAAAAGCCAAGATCTCCCACTGCATCTAGAGCCATCTCCAGTCATCTTGATCTATATCTTATCACTGAACCTAGGTGCATCTGGAGGAGAAATTGGGGCTGGTGTCTTTGCATAGTCCTTACTTGCTTAATTCCAAGTCACTTGCTTGTCTTGGTACTATATCTCTTAATATCTTAGTCCTCTCCAAAAACAAAGGACAAACAACAATAAATGGAATTCATTAAGTGAAATGCAGAGAGAGAGAGAGAGACAGAGAGAATAAAAGCTCTGTGAGATAAATAGCTCATTTATCCTCATTTTTCAAACTAGGAATCTAAGGCTCAGACAGATTAGAAAGTTTGCCAACCAATGATTGAATATGGGTTTGATCATTCCTAATTCAATGACCTTTCCAATTTACCTTATCACCTTGAATTTGACCCTTCCCCCTTCTGAACCACCCTACAGCTGTAGTTCTTATACCTCCTGCTTAAGCTTATTTCTCCCAATGCCAAATGACCCTCTGCACAGGTGTCACTGCCTTTGCTACTAAAGTCTCTTCTCAGCCAAGAAGAAATGACTAATAATGCCATGAGTTCATCATTCTAGTAAGAACTGCAGTATTTATAAGTTCTAGGATTCCTTGTTCCAATTCCTATTCCTACCAAATGATCAGGTTCTCCAGGAAAAGGCTACATCACCCCTTAAGGATTTAAGGAGTTTCCTTGAGGATTTACAGGATGCTTCTCTAAAATTCTGACTAGAGCCACCATTCTTGAGTCTCCTTCCCAATATCAATTACCAATGTTTAGTGCTCCAGTTTCATTTAACTGATTAACTTCAACTAGATTTTTACAAAGGGATTATATAAGTGAAATTTTTTAGCAAGAGTCCATTCCCCCATTACCCAAGGGTACATTCTGACTGCTCTAGACCTCCTCAATATATGGAGAAAATGAGCTTTAAACTTAACATGAATGCTGCAAAGGAGTTTACTTCTAAATTTGTGGTAGCTAATAGAAAGCATTCCTCTTTCTCTTGTAGAGCATGGAATCTTATCTTCACGGTTTACCCATTGCTAATCTAAATTCTTTTTTTTTAATGTTGTTTATTTGTTTTTAGCATCCATTTTCTAAGAAATTAAGTTTAAATTTTCTTCTGCACTCTCACATTTTCCCCTCTTATTGTGAAGGCAAGAATTATATGTATGAAAAAAATGCAAAACTTTTCCATAATAGCTATGTTGAAAAAAAAGGAAATAAAATCAATAAAGTGAAAAAATTATGCTTCAATTTGTATTCAGATTCCACCAATTCTTTCCTCTGGAGGTGAATAGTATTTTTCATCATAAGATTTTTGGATTTGTTTTGGCTCAATGTATTGATCAAATAGCTAAGCCATTCATAGTTGATGATCATACAATGTTGCTGTGACTTTGAACAATATTTTCCTGATTCTATGTACTTTCTTTTTTATATGTCTTCCCAAGTTTTTCTGAAACTGTGCTACTGGTCATTTCTTATAGTATAATAGCATTCCATCAAAATCATATTTCACACTTTGTTTAGTCATTACCCAATTAACAGACATCCCCTCAACTTCCAATTCTTTGCTATCATAAAAAGAACTGTACATATATCCTTTGATCTCTTTTAGGATACAGATTTCCTTGGTATGAGGAATACTAAACTTATCTGATATACTAAAACAAAGAAGCCCATAGGAAGCTGAGTCATGCTGTTAAGAATAAGACCACCAAATTCCCTTTTCCCTGAGGGGGTGGGGAGTGGAGTTATATTAAATATCAAGTAACAGCTAGTTCCCTGAGTCTCTTTCCTGTCCCTTAGTAACATGCCTCAGCATCAACTCACAGTTCTAGGCTCTTCACTCCCTTCTTCTAATGCCTGCTCCTTCTAAATATAGATAAGAATTCTATAAAAAGATTTTACTGGTTGGCAGTAGAGTCCTAGTACGTCTTCCAGGGACCTCAGCAAGAAGCCTATCCTTCAGAGATCCCAATGTACCTGATCTATTTTCCATCATTCTCTCTGACTGTCCTTCATTTTGTAAATATCTCTCCTCAATAAAACTAACTTGCTTTACTGTCTTTTGGGCATTTTGTTTATTTGGATAAGACTTTGACATTCCAAACCTTACTAAGTCTATATTAAAACATTTGGAAGGTGTATCTGAGAGAGAAATAGATATATATATTCATTCATATATACAAGTATGCCTATAATTGAAGGTCTAAGTAACTCAAAAAATTGATGAATTGGTGCTACAAAATAATTCAATGGATTGATAGAGATATATAATATATAGAGATATGTAAATATAATATATAGAAAAATATATGTGGAACATATGATTATATACTTATATTACTGAATTCTGAATTTTTCAAAGATTAATGACCTTGTGATCTAAAATAATTTTATACCCATAATCCTTCTGAAATAGAGTATTATTTAATAGCTACTTAATAAAATATGAGATAATGATTATAGATAGATTTTGAATATTTACAAAGAATTGGCAAGCAATTTACCTTAATTTTACTTTGTACTGCAATGAGAAACTTTTCTTGGGTTGACTTACTTATATATAGGTAAATGAATGTTTATTTTAAAGGATACTGGAACTTCTTAAATTTTAATAATGCCATCTTGATCCCTAGAATGACAAAGAATGGTTTCAAGTCAATATTTTCATGATTTGAGGTTAAAATTGTATGTATATGGGTATATATATATATGGATAGAGTATCACAGTATTCATCTTGTGTCAGGAAGAGTGTAGTGTTCTACAAAAATGAATTTTCCTCCTGCCCTGGAGTCAGGAGAACATGAGTTCAAATCTGCCTTCAGACATTTACTAATTACCTAGCTGTGTGACCTTGGGCAAGCCACTTTACCCCATTGCCTTGAAAAAAAAACATTAAAAAATAATTATCAAAAAAGACAATGCGAAAGTTTTGTTTGTTTGCTTGTTTTTTGAGCCTGATTAATCCAGGAGGAGAAGTTGTGAACTTATAAGATGGGAAGGGTTTCAGTACCTTTCTCACTTGGAGCCATCATGGACCTATAAACTCATGATTATTTTTTTTTCTCTGTTCGGTCCATACTTTCCTTCTCTAATTGAAGGAGCCTGGAGATGGCTATAGTCTTGGTAGCTGGTAAGAAGGGAAGTCTAAGATCCAGAGTCCATGTCAAGATTTGCTAAAATCCAGAGAGGGAGCACTGACATCTCAAAGCCCCATGCCACCTTCCTTTAAAAGTGGTCTTGGTAGTTTGAAGACTATGGAGAAACTATATAATTTAAATCCACTTTATTCTAGGGATTAAGATAACATAAAAGAGATAATGCCTCCAGGTAGTATGGGAGAAAGCTTTTTAACTTCTGATTTTGCTCTATATTCACAAGTAAATATTCCATTAGTAGAAACTAAAACTAAAAATATATATTTTTTTAAAACATATTGAATTGTTGGTTCTTTATTTGGATGAGATGCTTGGGATTGAAAAAGTAAGCTTCTTCCACCTCTAATCCATTTGTTATTGACCAAAAAAACTCTGATTTTTAAAACTTATTCTTTCTTCATTTGACAAACCTATCCATGTCTGAGCCATATTCTTTCTTTCTTGGTAGCATCCCCTCCCTCATTCTGTGTCTGTTTTCAGAAGCCTTTTATACAGAGGCTCTTTAAAAACTTTTTCTTTTTTCCCAATGAAAAAAAAAGCATTTTAAAATTCATTTTTGCTTCTCTTGATAGCCACTCTCCCTTAAATAAACAACAATTAAAGTCTAAATGCAAATATTTAGCTTTTAGTAGTTAGCTGTTTAGCAAAATAAAGTAAAAAATACCTCCCCCCCCCAAATTCTTATCTGGGGACAACAGTAATGTGTCAAAATGTTATACCTAGAATATTCTATCCTCAACAATTTTCCATCTGAAACCTTCAGATATTCTAACTCAAGGTTCACACCCAAAATGGAATCCCCTGAAGGTTAAAGGAGGTAAATACTCAATGACAATTTCTGACTCTGGAACACATTTCCTTCTGCCTGTCATGCTTAAAATTATTTTAAAAATCCCATCCAAACCTTTTTGTGCACTGCTGCTGCCAACTTCAGTCTGACTTCACTGTACCGATACTGAAGATATATGCTTCCTCTATAGAAACAAATCCAGTACTTGGATCCAAGAAATTTAGCAGAATATCAACTGATATGTATTTTAACCTAAATAATGGTTTCAAATGCTGGTATTGCATATTCCAAAACAGGCAAGTAAGAAGAGATGTTGTAAAAGTGTTTCATATAGAATCAAAAAGTTCAAATCCTCAGTTCAATTCTATGTAACTCATATTCTATCTTGTCAATTTGGGTAAGTTACCATCTCTCTGGGCCTCAGTTTTTTCCTATATAAAGTGAGAAGGTTGTACTCAGTGACTGGTCACTTCCTGCTATGATCCTAGGATATTATGAATAAAAAGGAAATGAAATTCACAAGGGAATATTATGAATAAAAAAGGGAATAAAATTCACAAGGTAGCAGAGAAATTGATCAGGGATCCCCCAAATCCACTAGACAAAGTTACAAAGGGTATAGATTTTGTCCAAAGTGGGACCTTCTAGTCATCAGGTGTGGTCACTAGCTATGGGACATTTTGCTTTGATGGCCCCTCTTTCTTTTACTCCTGACTACAAGACTAGACTGAAACATTTTTCTTCCCAAGCAGTTTTCTTCTTGTTCTAGAACTGTTCAATTCTAGATGTAATTGCAATTCCTTCTTTACTCATTGTGGTCCCTGTGATTCAGTGGTTGTGTAATAAATTAGAGTCCACTGAGAGCCAGAAGGATGGATATGTTCATACATACTAGAGCTAAACGAACTTTAGAAACAGATCTGTCTTTTGGAGAAGATCTCTTTTAGAAAGCATGTTTTTGTTCCTTGGACTCCCAGCAAAGTAGGGAAGGGTTACTCTCCCCTACACCACTTCCCAACCTCCTATGATAGAACTTTGCATCTTGAACACACAACAACACATTTGTCTACACAATCCTGGGACTAGACTTTGAATCTTTGGATTCTTCATTTTGTTCTTTTCCTTGATCAGGGATCCTGAGAAATGGACATTTCTAGCCTCTTGATAGACAGGTAAATGGTTCAGGAGATTAAGTGATGTGTCCTTAGTCGGAGACAAATCCAACCTCAGCCACTTACTAACTGTGACTGTGGGCAAGTCATTTCACTTCTGTTGATCCACTGGAGAAGGAAACAGCAAAGCATTCTAGTATCATTTGACAAGAAAATCCCCTTGGATAGTAGAGTCCATAAGAGCACAAAACATCAGCTATGAGTAAACAAGAAGCCCTGTTGATAAGCTTGGGGATGAGTCCCATGACTTTGGATTAGAGATTCCTATAGCAGTATAATTTTCAGAGCTGAAAATTTTCATTGCCAAGAATATCCTCTACCTACCTAATGGACAAAAGAAAACCATGCCCTGATTGGCAAAGGGATATGACCGTTGTGACTTGCTCAGTAGGTCTACTAAGGTGAATGTAAAATATCCATCCTGGAGTCTCACAAAGGACTTTTACCTTCAAGGAAAGTAAATACTTATTTTCAATGTTTTGTATCATCTTATTTATTATGTATGTTGCCTTTTGATATGTTTCTATTCAAGGAATTTTGTTGAGTATCAACCAATTTGGGTTTTAACCTAATTAGTGTTTCAAAAACTATTCTTGCATATCTCAGATCAGATAAGTATAAAGAGATGTATTAAAAGCACTGTATTTGGAATCAAAAGACAAGTTCAAATCCTATTTCTGTCATACACTACTTTGTGAATTGGGGGAAATCACTTAATCTCTCTGGTTCTCAGTTTTCTAAATGTAAAATGAAAAGACTAGAGGCCTTTGGATCTTATGCAGTTTTAGTGGTAGAAGTAAAAAAAAAAAAGCTGTCTTATACTCACACTTATTCTGTTTCTTTTTCTAAAAGGGAACCTATCATCCACATTTTGGAGTGACATCATACCTAATCTTTGATGGAGATATTTCCTTGCAATTTCTCTAGAGTAGGAGTGTAGTCAGTCTCTTAGGACAGAAGTCAGCCTCCCAACCCTATGGATTCACCCCAGATGAATTGGGTCCATATGAGTTCCTGGCCCCTTCCCTTGTTGCCCCTAATCTACAGGGTTACACCATAAAACCAATTATAGCCCATAATCATTTTACGCAGGTGGCTAATGTTTTCATTAGGATTACAAATGTAGCAAGTTGAGTGCATGGTTCCTGAGGAGGTGATGGGATGTCTCCTAACAGAACAAAAAAAAAAAAAATCACACACAAGCTCCTTTAGTATTCCCCCACTAAGCCAGAACATATCCAACAACTCTTGACAGATGCTGCAAATTCCCACGCTGAGTAGACCCGACTACGTGTGTGATTTGAATCTTGTATGATTCTGGCCTTGGATTGCTCTTTCTCATTACATGACAGCACCCGTGTTCCAGCTCCTCCACCAGAGACAGAGAAACAGATTCTAAAAAAGTGAACATGCACTACTAGTCATCAGATCATAAAATTCCCCTTAGTCAAGAGACAGACCCATCTATCTGGCAGTTGTAAGAATGTCACAGATGGTTGAATTAATTTAGCTGCACTGGTGATAATGGTAAGTTCTGGGGAACTCCAGACCCCCAAGCACAAAGATAATGTGAGGGTTTCTGGTAAGGGGTTCTATTCCTCATTGCTTCCCCCACCCCCTAGGGATCTCTTTACACTGATTATGGAATATCACCTTTAGGGTACATTATCAGATCTTATGGGAGATTGTCCCATCCTAATACATAACTATTATATGTAAGAGCTCTCATCTCTCTCTCTCTCTACATATATTTGTATGTATATGTATATATACATACATATATATCTTATATTTTTTGCTTCCTGTGGAGTCTTTGAATTTTCCTTTGGACCATTTGTAAGTAGGACTACCACAGAATGTATCAGAATAAAAAGGAAGTTTTTGCTAGTTCTGTTCTGAATATCCATTTCATTTTAAATGTATGTTTAGAGTACAAAAATGGAATCTGGTTCTCTTATCTGGGCCAGAGACTCCCTTTGATGATACAAGGTCCATTGAAGGCAGAACCCATTTGTTATTTAGTATTTGAATTTCTCCCAATGATTGGTATAGTCCTTTGCATATTATATATTGTTATATGAATAAATAATTGAGTAAAAGAATAGTAGATTATTCCATTTTTAATTAAATGTTTTATTGATGGGATTTTTTTGGACAACATTGTAAATTGCCATTACACATACACACACACACACACACACACACACACACACACATTCACACACACAAACACACAAAAGTACTCACATACCACTAGAACTTCCCTTGTAACAAATCAACACATTGGGTTAGGACAACAATGTGTGCTTCAGTCCATACCTTATTTGTCCACTACCTCTCTATAGTCTTTAGGGAGTAATACTTGACTCTAGATTTCTTCAAAAGCAGATGTGAGCCTTTAACCAGACAATGAATCCTTCTTTAAGCACAGGCCAAGAAGAGGACACATGATAAAAAAATATTCATCTACTGCTGTCTTGCAAACACTCTTGTTATGATTTAGAAAGCATCCAAATCTCCATTTGACCTCTTGGTGCCTGTAAAATGGGGATAATATAATATGTACCTTGCTGTGAGGCTCCCCTGAAAACAGACTATTGTGATTGCACTTTGAAAAAAGTTCAAAGTCAAAAAAAAAAAGAAAAAGTTCAAAGCCTTCTCGAAGCATAAGGTATGATAGTGCAATCTATTTCCACACTCCTTTAATCGGTGTCATAGAAGCAGCAACATTCAGTTGTGATTGTGATTTCTGCCCCTGAATCATTCACTTGTTTCACAAAGGCCAACAACTAGCCCAAAGTAGTGCTTAGTTCTTAACCTTGACCAGATTGAAATGGGTGACCCAGAAGAAAGACTCCCTGTCCCTAATTAGGAAGGCCTGGAGCTTTCTTGTCCCCATGGGTCTCTTCACAATTAGGCCCTTTCTTTCCCAACCAGAAGTCAGCCTTTTGATGAGAGATCATTGCAGGTTAAAACCCCAATAGGAAAGAAATGGCAAGAAAACAACTCCCTCTGCTGGGATTTTGCAAATGATCATGCTTTCAGCTTCCATGACTTAGATTTCTCTTTGGGTAAACTTTTTTTCAAATTTTCTTCTTCAGTCCAAATTTGATTTCTATCTGAGAGTTTCCTATCCACATATATTTACATTTCTGTTCATGCAACAATTTCTAGAGAGCTTTCTGTCAGTACAGAGTGCCAATGAAATTAGTGGTAGCAGCATTTTTTTAACATAAGGTGGGCAATCCCTAGAGGGTGAAGAAAAAAAATCTGCATGAGAAATAGTTAAGAGTAGGAGAAAGTAGATTCAGAGTCCAGAGAGTGGAATTTTGGAAATAAATTAAGTGACTTAAAGTGATAAAGGGGGCAGCTAGATGGTGAAGTAAATTAAATTCTGGATCTGAAGTTCAAAAGGCTCATCTTTATGAATTAAAATCTGGCTTCAGACATAGTTCAAATTAGTGACCCTGGGCAAGACACTTAAACCCATTTGGCCTCAGTTCCCTCATCTATAAAATGAGTTGAAGAAGGAAATGGCAAACCACTGTGGTATCTTCACCAAGAAAACCCCAAATGGGGTCACAGTCATGAGTGAACAGCAAAAATGATAAAGTCTAGCAAATTATGGTGTCAGGGTACTATGTCTCTGGAAGTTAATTTTCAAGTTGTTTTCTCCACATGTGATGTAATTTTTTTCTATACACAAAAACAATAATCATAACTCCCATTTTATAATGTTTTAAGCTGACCTTAGAACAGATATTATCACCACCATTTTATGGATGGAACTGAAACTCTCAGAAAGGGAAAGGGTCTTGTTCAAGGTGAAATAGCTAATAAGAGCAGAACTGGAATATGAATCCTTTTCCACCAACTCAACATCCATTCGTATTCCCTACCTTTACCTAAAGCTTATATAACCTCTCTGAGGATGTATGTGTATTCTGCCACACCAATTTAGCTAGATCCTTAGATCTGTATAAACACAGAATCATCAAACCTACAGAATCACCTAGAAATTTTTTTAACTCAAAATATCAAGAAAACTACATATTAATCGAATATCTACAATTTATAAAACATTATTTCAGATACTATCAATCCCCCAATCAACCAACAAGCAATAGTGAAGAATTTCTTGTTTGTCAGGGTACATTGAGATCTTGTCTTCAGAAAGATTCATACTCTACTTAAGATTAGACAATACAAAAGAATGTGTGATGAATAATTCATGATGTTAGGACTTAGAGGAGGAAGCATCAGCCCTGGGTGAAGGTCATTTAGGAAGGTTGCATGGATTAGTGAAATTGGCCCTGACTTTGAAGGATAATAAAAATAAAGATTGATAGAGGCAGTGAGGTAGAACTGGGATAGGGTGCTGAACCTGAAGTCAGGAAGATCTGGGTTCAAATGTGACCTCAGATACTTGCCAGCTAGTGGGCAGGTCACTTAATTTCTGTTTATCTCAATGTCCCAATTGTAAAATGGGAATAATAATAATATCACTTCTCACATTCCTGTGGGGTTCAAATGAGGTAATATTTTTAAAGCACATAATAGCTACTATATATATATATATATATATATATATATATCATACATATATATACATTTATATACATATATATATTTTGATGTCTTCTCAAAGCAAATTTTCATGGTCTATATATAATATATTTGTAGCATATATAGATATTAATATATGTATGATATACATATAAAATATATGTATAAATATAGTGTATATGTAAATATAAATAATGATGATAATGATATCTGGTGAGTTTTGCAGGCAGTAGTACTGGTGAGCATGGCATCTGTAAAGATGCATTCAAGGAATGGTATTTTTAAAAACAAAAATCCTTTCATTACTGTGTTACTCTAACTAGAACCAAACACTGAGTACATGTATGCCTTCTCTCTCAGAATTTGTGTTTAAGAGGTGTTGGGAAGTAATATTGGGATGGAAAATTGGATCACATTGTGGAGGTCCTTTAATACCCAGAAAAGCACTTAAAAGATTTGTCCAATAGATAATGGAGACTGGCCAATGAGTTTTGAGCAAGGACTAAACATGGTAAAATTGATATTTGAAAAAGATAAATCTAGTTGCAGTATATGGATAAAAAGAGGGAAAGCTTAGAGATAGGGAGACCAGTAAGTAGGCAACTGCAGTAGCTTAGACATTGAAATGATAAGGGCATGAATTAAATTGGTAGGTGTAGGAATGGAAAGGAAGGAACTGAAAGAGGCATGATGAAGGACGGAAGGATAAATAGAAACTAGTGACTGAATGGATAAGGGACATTTGGAATGACTTCAACTTTTCAAGGTTTGGTGACTGAGGAAATTATGGTAACTGTGTTCGAAAGAGGAAATTTAGGATAGTGTGGTCCTTAATTAAAGATAGCCATTTCCATGCTAAATAGTACCCACCAGCAGAGTGTAAGTAGGAGCTAGTTAGATAAAAGCAACTTTAAAAGTTCTTGTAGGGCAGGGCTTTTGCCATGTGGACTGACCCAAAAATACATGTAAACCAGAAGCAGTGTATGTGAAACAAAATAGGATATGGAAAAACTTTAAAAAAAAAGAAAAGAAACTGAATTTTAAGAATTTTTGGTTTTTTAATACCTTCTATTATAATGTCCAAGATTCACTCTAAGGAAGAGTTGAGAAAATGTCTCTTTCTCTTCTCAGCAGAGGTGGAACATTATAGAGGTTGAATTCCAAATATACTATCAGATTTGGTCAATATTGTTTGGGTTAATTTTGATAAATTGCTCCCCCCCTTTCCTTTTTTTTCTTCATTCTTATGAAGAATGGTTCACTCTGTAGGGAATAGAGCAGTGAGATGTTCAAGAAAGCAGGTAATATGAAAATAAAGTATAAATATTTTAATAGTTTATTCTTTTTTGGGGGGGGGGGGGGCTTTTGCAAGGCAATGGGGTTAAGTGGCTTGCCCAAGATCACAGAGCCCTGCAATTATTAAGTGTTTGAGGTCACATTTGAACTCAAGTCTTCTGACTCCAGGATTGGTGCTCTGTGCATTGTACCACCTAGCAGCCCCTTAATGGTTTATTAGAAATGAGACAGCACCTAGCCTAGTGGAAAGAGCACTGTAGTTGGAATTTGAAGACAAATTCTCAATTTTGCTTATGTAATTTTGCACAAGTCATTTGTCTTCTCTAAGCTGCAATTTCTTCAGCAGGAAAAAAAAACACATGACAAAAAATACATTAATATTATACTCTATCTTATAGGCACAATTCTGTCAGAAATTTTTTTATTAATTTAACATCAAAATTAATTTTATTAATTTAACATTTGACATTAATTAAATATTTATAACTTATATTGAAAAAATCCAAACTGGCATAGTATCTCTTTTTCATACACACAATCCCTTGGGCATGTCTAGTAGTACAAGACAATGTTAAGTAACAGTTTCCTTTTGTTAAGATTACTACAACTGTTTATCTAAAATTTTCTTTTGATAGAAACTTTTCTATATCAATAAACATTTACACTTCTAAGTGCCAGATACTGTGTTAGGCATAGAAGATCTAAAGAAAGGCAGAAATAGTTACTGTCCTCAAGAATTTTGTAATCTAATTAGCAAGAGAACAGTGGAGAAAACTATACCAGTTTGAATATTTCTCTATTTTAGTTATAACTAAAAAGAAAAGTAAGCACTACATAATAGAAATTCATAGATTTATATACAATACCTTCTTGTAGGTAATGAAATGCTTACCTTATTTGGGATGTGTCAAATTCAGAATAACCCCCCCCAAAAAAAATCAAAGAAAACCTCTCTAAACACAACAATACAGGAGTTATAATTTATACATTTTATAATTGTATATGTTGGTGTCTACATGAGACACACATGTTTAGATGTGATTCACAGTAAGCTATGAACAGAAACATCTATAGTCTCTTCCACACGAGAGAAATTTGGATTCCTGTCAAAAAGGAAGCAAAAGATAGGAGTCATAAGACTTATCACTCTGCTCTCCTGAGGAAGAGGGTAATGATCTGGAATCATATCTACCTGCCTCCTAAAATGGTTAGTCTAGGACAAATTTTTTTTGTTTAAAATTATACTCTTGATAATAATTTCTTCATGAAAAAAATATAGAAGCTATGTATCCAAAGACCACCAAATGGCTACAATGTCTCTTTCTGCCCTTCAGGAGAACCTGGATCACTGAATAATCAATCTCCACCAATGAGGAGTTTTGTGCAAATATTGATCCTGTGATACATTCTATTTCATTTTTTAAAATGTATTTTCATTTTAATTTATATAATAAAACAAATATTTCTATAACAGTATAATAAAAACTAATTGCAGATGAAACTGAAAACCTATTAAGCACAATTTTCTATTTTCCCCTCTTTTTATTCCCTGCCCTCCTCTCTGGAGATAGCTATCATTAGACACAAAAAAACCATATATATAAAATTTATGTATAAATATATATATGTACATATATGAAGATAAAATGTGTTTATGTAAAATCAACTTAAACATACTATTTTATCAGTTCTTTCTTTGAATGCAGATAGTATCTTCCTTCATATGTTCTTTGTAATTAAATTGGGTATTTATAATAGTTAAAATGATTTATTCCTTCAAAGCTGTTTTTAAAACAATAACTCTAGGAGCAACTACATGATGTAGTGGATAGAGTATCAAGCCTGGAGTCAGGAGTACCTGAATTCAAAGCCTTAAACACTTAATAATTACCTATCTGTGAGACCTATAAGACTCTGGCTTTTAATCCACTATGCTATCTGCTTACATTTTATGGGAGAGTTCACATCATTCACATTTAAATACTAACTCTTTATTGTCCTCCATCTTATCTTCCCTGTTTGTATTTTCCCCTTTTTTAACCTTATCCCTATTTCCCAGTATTTTGTTTCTGAATACCACTTTGTCAGTGACTTTGCTCCCTTATATCCACCCTCCCCTTTCTTTCCTCTTTCCCTTTGCCCCTTCTTCCTTCCCTTCTTTCTGTCAGTTTCTCTTTCCCTCCTCCTTCCTCTTCCCCAATTCCCTTCTTAATACATGAAATGTAAGATAAGTTTCTAAACTTAATTGAGCATGTGTGTGTGTGTGTGTTAATCCTTCTTTGAGCCAAATCTGATGAGAGTAGACAGTTCTCCCCTCCTCCCTTCTTCCTCTCTATTGCAGTAGGTCCTTTGCAACTCTTCAAGTGATGTAACTTAGCCCATTCAATCTCCCTGTCCCACTTTTTAAGAAGATATTTTTTTTTAAATCATTTTATCAGAGTCATGGATAAGTCATGAGTATTCTTTACTTCTGGATAAGTATATTCTCTCTAAAAGAGTTACAGTTCTCAAGAGTTATGAGAATCTTTCTTCCAGGTCAGGATATAGCTAGTTTCATTTTATTGGTTAACATATTTTCCCCCTTTTTTACCTTTTCATGTATCTCTTGAGTCTCCTGTTTAAAGTCCAAATTTTCTACTTAACTCTGGTCTTTTGCTTCAGGAAAAGTTGGAAGTCTCCTATTTTGTTAAATGTCCACCTTTTCCCCTGGAAGAAAAGGTTCAATTTTTGCCTGATATTGAATTCTTGGTTGCATTCCAAGCTCACTTGCTCTTCCAAATATCATATTCCAGGTCCTCAATCCCTTAATGTTGATGCAGCTATTGCCCTATGTAATCCTTGCTGTGGCTCCTTGATATTTAAATTGTTTCTTTCTGGCTGCTTGTAGGATTTTCTCTTTTATCTGATAGTTCTGGAGTTTGGCCACAATAGTCCCTGGTGCTTTCCTTTTGAGATTCCTTTCAGGAAGGGATGGATATATTTTTTCAATAACTATTTTGCCCTCTGTTTCCATGATATCAGGGAAATTCTCATTCACTATTTCCTGAAGTATGGAGTCCATGTTTTTTTTCTCCTCAATGTTTTCAGTTAGCCCAGTGATTCTTAAAGTGCCTCTCCTTGATCTATTCTCCAGATCAGTCATTTTTTCAATGAGGTATTTTACAGGTTTTTTTTCTTTTTTTAAATTTTCTATTTTTTTGGTTTTGTTTAACAGATTCCTCTTATCTCAAGAAGGCATTAGTTTCCACAGATTCCAACCTTTTTTTAGAGAAGAATTTTCTTCATTTAACTTTTGCAACTCCTTTTCCAATGGGTCAATTCTATTTTTGAAGGGGTTTTCTATTTGCCCAATTGTGGTTTTGAGAGAATTATTTTATTTTTGCACTTGTCCAATTGTATTTTCATTTTTTTGTTGTTGCAAGATGATTAATTTTCTCTTGCAATGTGTTAATTTTCTCTTGAGTTTTTTTCCCAATTTTTCCAATTGATTTTTAAAATCCATCCCTCTCTCTTCTAAGAAGCCTTTCTTGGCTTTCGACCAGTTAGTATTCTCCTCTGAATTTCTAGTTCCCTCTGAGTTAGGAACCTTGACTTAAAGGTAGCATTCAATGGACCCCATTTTTCACTGGCCTTTCTTCATTTTTCTTAGGATGTTGTTTGGGGGAGGGAGTGTTTCAGAGATTTTGGTGTTGAGATTCCTAAAGGCTTTGCTCACTGGGTTTAGTAACTCCTAGGGGGGCTGGCCAGTAGGGGATGCGAGACACTTTCTCTGGCATATCTATGACCTTGATTAGTGACCCACTCCCTAGGTCTGGTGTGAGGGGGGGCAGCAGGATATAGGTTATCCTTGAACAATGTGGGCTGCACCCTCAGATTATATTTACTTAATCCTCCTTCAGCATTGGGGGAGATATGATGCCCACACCTGAATCTGGGTTGTGTGTGTGGGGGGGGAGCATTGTTACTGTATTTAGTCTGGGAAGAGTCACTTTCTCCTACAGAAATGTGGGAGGGGGACTCAACTAGAAACATGGGGATTTTGCTGAAAATAAGGGAGTTCATGGCCCTGGTTTTCCAGACCAGCCAAATTGATTGGATCTATGTCTAATTGCTGAACTGGAGCTATCTCACTCTACATAGTAAAGGCTTCTGTGCTGGAGGTCTCTCTGCTGAAGTGCACACAGCAAAGGCTTCTGCAGCTGTTCTCAGGTTAGTCCCCAGGCCTCATCCATCTACCCCTGTACTGAATCTCTGACCTCTGTCCCCAGCTCAGCCATGGGCCCCAGGACAGACCTTGTTGGTAGATGTTCTTCTCCTAGGTCCTTTTCTGGATTTTTGTGGATCCAAATTCTGTTAAGGTGCTTGGTTCATGTTAGTTCTGAGGGAAAATCAGGAGAACTTAAGACCATGCTCGGCTTCTCTCTGCCATCTTGGCCAGAACTCCTTCTGCTCTTCATTATTTAATGGGTCTATGCATGTTTTTATTTTTTTAAAAGATTATCAACGTCATCATTTCTTATAGCTCAGTGATATTCCATCACAATCATCTCAGATTTTTCAGTCATTCCTCAATTAACAAATATCCCTGTAATCTCCAGAAGATACTATAAATATTTTAGAATATATATATATATATATATATATATATATATATATATATTCTTTTCTGTTTTCCTTAAACATCTTTGATGATAATGCTGTTTCAGTTCTTTGGGAAAAATTTTGGAATGATCTCCAAACTGGTTGGATCAGATCACAGTATCACCAACAATGAATTCTACTTTCAAATATTAGGCAAAATTCCAGAGTCAAGATGAAATAGGGTTTCAGAGTTTAGGTAGTAATCTTGGAACAATTCCAAATGAAAATGTTGGTTTTCTCTAAGTGTTTCTTTTGTTGATTTACTCTAAAAAATCATATTCATAAATTTCTCTTCAATTTAATTTAATTTAATGACAAAATATTGATTCTGGAATTGAGATCTAACTTCAAATACCACCGCTAATGCAAACTGTGTGGCAATCATTTAACTTTTATAGGCTTCAGTTTCCTCCTTTATAATACAAAAAAGTTTGGAACTTATGACTTCAAGGAATCTTCTATTTCCATAGCTGCCAACCTATAATCTAGATCATCTCCTAAAACACATAGACAATATCAATTAAGACGAGAAAAACATCAACCTTTCCCCTCCATTGGGCCTAAATGTATATGAAGAGGTCTGGTATTTCTCTTGGATCAAATCCATCCTTCATAAAACTATAGAAGAAAATAAAGTGCCCAAACTACCAAGTTTCTTTTTAGTCAGTTGACTTGCACTCAAATTTCATCTCACATTTCCAACATGGACTTAAGGAAAGTCACAGCCTCCCCAAGATTCAATTTATTATATTGCAAAATTAGGAGGTTGAACTAGATAACCTTTGAGATTCTAGAGCTAATAATGACAGTCAAATAGCCAACATGTTCCTTAAATGACTTGCTGTCTTGTTTTGCAACCTTTTGTTTTGTCATGTTGGCTATTTGACTGTCATTATAAAGATGGTGATATTTTTCTTCAATTAAGTAAAGATGGTCAAACTTGGATATATAAACATTAGAAGGACAAGATGGTATATTAATATAAAGTTTCAAAAATAGGTTTCCTATCATTTACTCAAATTTCTCCTATTTGTATAAATGTACTTTAATACAAATAAAAAGCAGATATTATCATTTTACTTTGAAATAAAATTTTCATCTTACTATCTCTAATTTCTTTGCTTTATAGTTTTTTAAATGTTTTGCATCAATTTATACAATTTAGTCCTTTGAGAAATAATTAAATTCTAATCCTTTTATACTTCTTATTTACTAAAATATCTGCCTAGTTTATTTGTCATTTCCTGCATTAGAGAGAGTTGGTCTTTAGGACATACAGCCAATAGTTTAGTGACCTAAGCCATAGTTGCTGTGGTTATTTTTCCTAACAAGGATTAATCACTTTACTTTGACAAGACTAATTGGACTTCTCTCAACCATTCTTTTGAATTTTCTATATAATAAGATGTATTCCTGATACATAACCTTACTTAGGTGCTTTCATTGTAAATGTGTTCAATGAAATAAAGTCTTTTGCAGAGCCAAGATATAGCATGAAATTAAGTTATCTAGTTAATTCTCCACCTTGACTGTGATAAAGTGAACAGCAAGGAAGAATTTAGATTGGTTGGTTTGACCAAAATTCTCTTTGATTATATCACATCAAAATCAAAGCATAACTCAATCCATTGCTTTCTCTGGCATATGTTTTGTTTTGTTTTTTAAAAGTTTACCTGCTTAAATAATCTAACGTGCTTTTATTTTTTCAGGTAATACATGTTAAATCACACAAAATATATTACTATATCAGTCATGTTGTCAAGGAAGAAACAAAGCCAAGTGGGGAAAAACCTGAAAAATACAGAAAATAAAAATAATTATGCTTCAATCTGTATTCAGACTCTATCAGTTCTTCCTGTGGAGATGGATAGCATTTTTTACTGTGTACTTTGGAATTATCTTAGATCATTTTAATGCTGAGAATAGTCATCATTTACAGTATTGCTGTTACCGTATAAAATATACTCCTGATTCTGCTCACTTCACTTTGCATCAGTTCATGTAAATCTTCCCAGATTTTTTTTCTGAAACTCACCTGCTCATCATTTCTTAGAAGCAGAATAATATTTTAATACAATCATATACTAAAACTTGTTCAGTATGGATATAATTAACCTGAAAGAATAAAACTTTTTAGTTTTGTTTTTAAATGCAATATTTAATATCACTGAATAACTTTTGAGTCATTTCACTCTCAATAAAATTCATATATTGATAAGATCTATATGTTATTTCATCTGTATATAGTATATTACCTATTATTAATGTAGATTGACACTTCAGCTGGAATTTATGGTCTTTAGAGAGCTTCCTATCCACTATTATACAACAATATCTGAGGTAGGATTTGAACCTAGGTCTTCCTAACTCCAAGAAACAAAAACAAAAGATCCTATAGACCTGAAAGACAAACAGCTCTTGTTGCAAGAGAACTTAGCAAGTATCATATCCAAGTAGCAGCCCTGAGTAAAACAAATCTGGTAAATGAAGGCCAGCTGATTAAAGTTGGAGCTGGATACATGTTTTTTTTTTTTTCTCGAGTGGCCACAGTGAAGGGGAGCACCATGAAGCTGGGTAGGTATTTCAATCAAAACTAATCTAGTCAACATTCTTGAATGCCTATCAAAAGGAGTGAACAACAGTCTCATGACAATGAGATTGCCACTTCTAAGAAAAAAATCATATGACCATCATCAGTGTCTATGCTCCCACCATGATGAACACTGATGAAGTTAAAGAAAAATTTCATGAAGACCTGGAGACCCTTCTCATCAATGCAACAAAAGAGGACAAGCTTATAATTCTGGGTGACTTTAATGTTAGAGTAGGCTCAGATTACCTTGGGAGTCCTTGGGGGGAATGAAGCTGGAATCAGCAACAGCAATGGTCACTTACTACTGAAGAAATGTGCATCTCATGACCTTCTCATCACAAACACTGTCTTCTGTTTACCTAAATGCAATAAAACTTCCTGTAGACTCCCTCATAGCAAACATTGGCATCTTATAGACTATGTGATTGTAAGGAGAAGAGACAGACAGGATGTGAGAGTGACAAAGGCAATGTGTGGTACAGAGTGCTGGACTGATCATAGACTCATCCTCTCTAAGTTCAATATTTGCATTCAACCAAAGTGGTGATCCCAAGGAAAAATGAATACTAGAAAAATTAATATCAAGAGATTAGAGTGTCCCTGAGAGGGGACAGTTTGTTTCTAACTTGAAAGGAAAACTGAATCAATACATAGTTGGCAACAGTGACTCAGAAGAAAAGTGGGTAGCTTTTAGCCATCTGGTATACAGCACTGCATTTGCTCATCTGGGTCAGAACAATTGCAAACCACCAAGACTGGTTTGATGAAAATGAGGGGGGAAATACAAAAGCTGCTAAATGAAAACTGACAACTTCACAGGGTTTACCAGCAGGATGGTTATTCCATTTGTAAGAAGGCAGCATTTAATTCTATTAAAAGTAAAGTACAAGCAAAACTTAGAGAGATGCAGGACTCTTAACTCAGAAAGAAGGCAGATGAAATTCAATTTTATAAAGATGGTAACAAACTAACATGCCCTGAAGGCTATTTATGGATCAAAGACATATGGTGTATCTCAGCTACTCAGTGCTGATAAATCCATATTGATTAGTGATAGGGGACATGATCTTAGAGAGATGGGCTGAACACTTTCATAGTGTTCTTAACAGACCATCATCAATCAATACAGAAGCCATTGACTGTTTACCCTAAGTTGAATTCAATCAGTCCCTAATTGAAGTTCCAACTGAAGAAGAGGTTTTGAATGCCAATAGGTTCCTTTCAAAGTGGCAAAGCACCTGGTACTGATTCTATTCCAGATGAGATCTACAAGGTGGCAGGTCCATTGCTCATCCAAAAACTGACTGAAATTTTCCAGGTTATATGGCATGAAGAGGTTATACCTCAAGAATTCAAGGATGCCTCCTTGTCCATCTCTTTAAAGGAAAGGGAATAGATTGTCTTGTGACAATCACAAGGTTATTTCTCTTTTAGTCATTGCTGGTAAAATTCTTGTCAGAGTTCTTCTCAATAGGCTGATCCTTTAGAACATGGTCACCTCCCTGAGAGTCAATGTGGCTTTGGAAAGGACAGGGGAACAGTTGATATGGTATTGGCTGCCTGACAACTCTGGGAAAAATGCCAAGAACAAAAGAGATGCCTGTATAGAATGTTTGTAGATCTGACCAAGGCCTTTGATAGTTGCGAGGGCTTGTGAAAAAATTATGTCAGAATTTTTTCTTCAGTATTGCACATCAATTTCATGATGTCATGTTTTCCTGGGTTCTAGATAGTGGAAGATTCTCTCAAGATTTCCCAATCACCAATGGAGTGAAGCAAGGAAGTGTCCTTTCTCTTATATGTTTTAGCATGATATTTTCAGCTATGTTATCAAATTCCTTCACTGAGGATGATGAACATGATCTCAAGGTCAGCTACCATACTGATGACAAATTCTTCAACTTGGAAAGACTACAAGCCAGGACCAAAATGGAGGGAGTGTTGGTGCATGACCTTAGGTTTACAGATGATTTTGCACTCAATGTAATCTCTAAAGCTGAGATACATCAAAGCATGGATCAAATCTCTAAGAATTAATGCTAAGAAAACACAGGTGCTCCATCAGCCATCACCACACCATCCATATGTGAAACCATTGATAACAACAAATGGAGAAGTTTTGAGTACTGTGGACAAGTTCACTTACCTTGACAGTGTCCTATCCAAGGAGGTACACATTGAAAATGAGATAGACACACACACACACATTGCCAGAGCTAGCTCAGTATTTGGGAGGCTCCAAAAGTGTGGGAAAGAAGAGGTATTAAATTGACTGCCAAACTGAAGTTCCACAGAGTCATTGTGTTGACCTCATTGCTATATGCCTGTGAAACCTGGACAGTCTACCACAGTGCCATGCCAGGAAATTTAATTGCTTCCATTTAAATTGTCTTAGGAAGATTCTGAAGATCACCTGGGGAGAAGATACCACATACTGATCTCCTTTCTTGAGCTAAGCTACCTAGCATTCTAACATTTCTACAGAGAGTGCAACTATAATGGGTTGGACACATTGTTAGAATGCTAGAAATATGCTTGCCAAAAAATAACCTATTGTATAGAGAATTCATACAGGGCAAGTGCTCACAAGGGGGTCAGAAGAAGCAATACTAAGATACTCTGAAGGTCTCATTGAAGAACTTTAGAAATGATTGTACAGCTTGGGAGACACTGGCACAGGACCACTTGGCGTCCTGCGCCCTCATCATTGAGGGTGCTGCATTCTATGAAGAAGGCAGCATTGAAGCAGCTCAAAGGAAATGTGGCATACATTGGTTTAGAGTACTAACCTCAGGTGTTCACATGGATTATTTGTGCCTGACCTGTGGCAGAGCATTCCGAGCTCATATTGGTCTTATCATCACAATCGGGCATGCTGTAATTTGTCTCAAATATTATATAGTTTTAGTCTTTTTCAATAATGGAGGACAAGAGTCAACCAATCCTTGGGATTTAAGGGAATGCCCAACAGTTGGTAAATGGCTGAACAGACTGCAGTATGTGATTATGATTGAATGATATTCTGCTATAAGAAGTGATGAGCAGGATGCTCTCAATAAAACCTGAAAACACTTATATGAACAGATGCAATGTGAAACATATACAAAAAGTAACAGCAAAACTATAGTATACTCAGCTGGGAATGACTTAGCTTTACTCCACAGTGCTGTGCCCCGAGACAACTTTGAAGAACTTATAAAGAATGCTATCTATTCCCAGAAAAAGAGTTGTATCTGAATACAAACTGAAGCATACTTTTTTTTTACTTTATTGTTCTTGAAGTTTCATTTTTTTTTTGAGGGCAGGAGGTCTATGCTTTTTTTTAATAGCATAACTATTATGGAAATGTTTTACATGACTATCCATTTTTAGCCTATATCAAATTTCTTGCTTTCTCATTGGGGAGTGAGGGGTGGTGAGATAGGAAGAATTTAGAATTCAAAAGGTTTTTTTTGCAAGGCAGTGGGATTAAGTGACTTGCCCAAGATCACACAACTAGGCAATTATTCAGTGTCTGAGGCTGGATTTGAACTCAGGTACCCTGACTCCAGGGCTGGTGCTCTATCCACTGCACCACCTAGCCACCCCAGAACTAAAAGTTTTAAAGACAAATATTAAAAATTGTTTTTACTCGTAACTGGGCAAAAACTAAACTATCAATAAAAAATTTTAAAAAGAAAAATATTTAAGAGTTCTTTAGTTTTTATCATTGTATCATTGGGTTTAATATTCAGATGAGATAAAGTTCCAGTCTCCATGTAATATATTATGTTTAGGACAAAGCTGTATTCCAGACCCTTACTATATCTGGGATAAAACAATAATAGCCATAATAGACAATATCACATGCTAAATGTATAAGAAAAATTGTAAAAAAAAAGTGTTATTCTGCTAGACTGTAAACTCCTCAGAGACAAACTCTTTTCCAGTATCTTCTACAAGTGCCTTCAGCACATTGTGATGATTAATAATACCTCTGGTGGTTTGAATAGGAGGGAATTAGTTTGAATTGCTATGTGAGATCTGAAGAAAGTCCTTATGTGGCCTTCAATAAACAACTTGCAAGATGAGTGCTTAATCACATTTTCACCCAAATTGCACTAAAGTCATAAGGTAGCAGCACCTGAGAAGGACTTTTTTTGGAGAAAGGTATGTCTTAGAAGGTAAATATTTTGAGATTATAAGATTCTAAAAATTGCTGCAGAATAAATACATAAGAACCACATTTTTAATAGTTCCTTGCTTGCTATTCATTGACACTATGAAGACAAATTAAATTATCACTCCATTATATATACATGAAATTGTTATTTGATAGCAATATTTTAAAGATATTTTTTGAAAGGGCTGTAATCAGTGTAAAGATCAACCATGATTTCAGAGTTCAGATGAGAAAGTAAAACAATATAGAAAGATTTATACTGACCCTGAAGATACCAAATATGAATGGATATATCTGACCCAGGATGAAAAAAATGTGAAAGAGGCCCACTCAAACAACTTAGATGGCAGATAGTGACATTGGTCTCCAGAATATTACAGGGAGTATGAAGGAACAAGAGAAGTAGGACCCAGAGGGTCTTTAAATTTGCAGTATATGACAAAAACAGTCCAGCCCTTGTTCCCACAGAGGTGTGATTCAGGGAAGAAAGTAGAAGGCTGTTTCACATTACATAGAGCCCAGCCTTCATGAATCTGTGCTCTTACTTCAGTGGGTAAAGGTTATATCTCACTGACCCCTTCTCATCCCATTTGGCCCTTATCCAAATTCTCTGGCAAGTTCACACCCTTAGGAGCTGCTCATCATGCTTGAGGGTTCCACTTCATCTCTGAAAATGGTGTGAATGAATACTAATCACTCACCCATCAGACACTTCTAACTCTTACTACATGACTGGCCCACCTTGGCCAGTCAGCCCTTTCCTATCATTTTCTTAGCTTTTTCCTACTTTTATATCACTGGCAGTAAATTATAGCCACCTGCCATCTAGCAGAGTATTTGAATCAGCCCAAGCATATACAAGGCAGGACTGGGATTGACATGCCACCATTCGAGGGAGGAAGGGGAACTCATTTGAAGATATGGAAAGAAGGGAGGCTTGCAAACACTTGGGGAAAAATTAAATGAGTTAACCCATCAACAAACATTTATTAATCACCTACTATGTTAAGTCCTGGGGATATCAATACAAAGACATAAGTTATAAATATAAAACAGTCACCAGACCAGGCTATGTCAGCACAGACTGATTGTTCCATTCTGTGAGAAGAATTTAAGGTGTTTCAATTTAAGGTGTTGATGCATTTAATAGAAGGGAACACAGAGGATTTTATCACTATAATAAACCACAAGTTACAGGCAATACAATCTACTGAAAGTCATACAGAAACACAACCCCCCATCACAGTTATTGTTTGTAGCCACTTTAAGAAATACACAATCCACATTAAAGGCTGTCCTCAGACTTTGACAAAAAAAATAGAGACAGAGAGACAGGTAGATAGCTAATCATATACACATGTATGTATATGTCATAAACATGTACACATCCAGAAATACAAATATGACATGTGCAATATATGAATAAATATGTTTATATTTTTATGTGTTATACACAATGTACACATATGCATATCATGTGTACACATATTTGTATATCACTATGTGTGCACATAGCACATATATACATATATAAATAGCCAGTAAACAAATAAGTTTTGCTTGACTGTACACTATTGTTATGAAGGTTTTCTTTTTATTTTCCAATAGGGGAAGAGAACGTAGTTTTTTTTTTATAAATTGAAAAATAATTCATTCAATTCAATTTTTTAGGGAACTTTCATTCTTAAACTCTTATTTCCTTATATTTGTACATTTCTTTTATTCTTCAGAGTATTACAATGACTTCCTAAAAGATTCATAGTATGGTTTGTAGATAGCATGAATCTTGTATGAATTTTATATAGCCAGGAAAACTGAGGTGGGGGAGGCACCCCAAATGGAAAAATTTTGATGATGTTTCTTATCATACACAATTATTTATGAGGCATATTACTTCTCACAAGAGAATTTCCAAACTTGGCAGAGATTGGGCATTGGGTCCATCATCAATATGGATAGGGGAATCATGATGCCATATTGTGGTGGGCATAAGACCATAGGAGACCCTTAACCAAGGACAAAGGAACTATTTCTGTTCAAGAATGTTCCTCCCACTGACTGAACTATTCTCCTTTGAAAGAACAGTATAGAATGATCCAATATGTTTCTTGACTAGCCTCTGACCTACAAAATTATCATATTAGTTCTCTTTCTTCATCTCAGGACCAAAGGTTTCCCTTTGGTTGACATCACATTCATTAAATTTCCCATTACATTTTTCATTCATCCTTAGCTATTATTCTTGAACATTGGAATGGACTTTTGAAACATCAAATTTGTCATAATATCCCCAGTTAATGGGATCTGTTCCTGTGATTGATAAGTTCCACCTTAAATGGAAGTTCAAAGGACTCAGTAGTGTAGATTATTTTTCCATCCTGTTCCTCCACTCCTACTCTTACCCATTTGAGTATTGTGTTCATCAGAAACTATAAACTCCTTGAGGGAAAAATCTGTCTTTCTTTTTGCTAGCATTTATATTTCTGATACTTGGAACAAAGTAAGCTCTTAAAAATTATTTATTTCCCTAATCTATCTAATCTCAGAGGTAGAAGTCTATGATGACTTGGTGCTAGCCTAGGAAAGGGAAGTGTTCTTCACTCCTGTGGCTTCTCAGATCAGTCTTTCAGGTAAACTTCCCTCTTAAGGACTAGTTGTAACACTCTTGTTGACCTCTTCTACCATTTCCTTATTCCATCCTTGGTATGGATATTAATGTCTTTGTTTCTTCAAAAGTTTCTTTACATCCTAGGGAAATGACTTAGCTTTCTTTAATTGGCAAGTCTTCTGGCTACCAGGATGGTTCTATGAAGTGCTTGGGGAAACAAATAGTGGTGTTGTTTGGAGGTGCTTTGCTAATGGTAAGGGGCATTTAAATTAAAGAGGATGTTTTAATTCTCATAATAATGAACATCCACCTGGAAGAGAGAAGATTCTTCAGTTGACTTGGTAGCAATCTTGCCTACATGAATGAAGATGAGGAAGTTTTTAATCCAGTCTCCACAGAAAGATTAATAATAATAATAATAATAATAATAAACATTTATATAGAAGGATATGTGTGAAGCATTTTTATCACAATATCACCTCATGCAATTCCCCCGCTTTGTGTGATTGGTGCTATTATTATTTAAGTTCATAATTGAGGACACTGAGATAGATAGAAGTTAAGTGATAACCTAGGTTCAGACAACTAGTAAGTACTTGAGTTTGGACTTGAATTTGGGTCTTCTTTACTTAGGGTTTAGCACTTAATCCATTATGCCTTCGAGGGCAGTAGAAGCCTCTAATGATCAAAATTTTATCATCATTCCTTTAATGGGGATCCCAGAGAAGGAGACCTTTTTTGCTAATGGGACAAGAAGCACTGAGCATGTAGTATTAAGGGGTGTCAGTATCAATTTAGATTACAGAACATAACTATGTTGCTATGTATGGCCTTGACCAATAATGGAGAACAATGGTATCTTATAGAGGTTAAGTTATTGGTGCAGTGGCCCCCATGTTCCTGGTCCTATTCCTGTTTCTCATTAATGTTTTATATTGAGAGATATATATTGTGAATCACCTCCTAATATTATCCCCTTGAATGGATTGTACTTTTTACAAGAGACTTTTATATTTTGCTGTTTTAATCTATTTTATTATTTCTACTAAGTTCCTCTTCCATTAAGTTCCTCTTGTTTATTCTAGGTTTCTTTCAGATATATGACTTGTCATTCAAGTAGTCAAAGATCTCTTTTATCACTAAGAGGTGTATGTAATAGGACCAATATTTATTCTAAATATGTTGAGAAGCCTCTAAAAAGTCAAGAAAAACATCCTTGGGATTTGGTTAGCCTGGAAGACTTGCAGCAACAACAACTGCAAAACTTTAGCTTATGGAAACTTAGTAGCTGATGTTCCCGAGATTTGACTAAATTGCTACTGCTATGTGGGACAATTTTTTGATCTAGCATTACTCTCTGTCAAATTTAGAGGTAGAGGGGATTAGAGTTCATTTTTGATAGATCCTTTTATATAGCTATTGCATTTTGTGGTCCACAAGTATTTTTGTTATTTTTGAATTCCGAACATTGAACTGGCCTAGAATATTGTGTAATGGTGGATAAATCATTTTCCATCTCTAAGCTTTGAATTCCTCAACTGTAAAAGGAGAGAGTTTGACTAGATGTAATCTAAGGTACCTCCTGACTTTGATATTCTATGCTTCTGGATGCTAATCCCTGCTTTGGAACATAGTACTTCTCTATTGCTTTTTCCCTTCTTTTAAAAAGGAAATGCATATGAAATAGTTTTTCTGAAACACGAGTTCTGAGCAAATAATTCCCTTTGAAATGAGAATGAGGACACAGTAACAGAGAATTTTTAGCTAATGATTATAATATTTGCATACATGTAATTATGAATTATGACTAACTGAAAAGATTAGTCACCTCCAAATTTTGAAGGATAGAGATTACAGACCAGCTATTAGATACCCTGGACAGAGTTTTTATTTTTAAATGAGACAATTGGCTTGCATTTAGATCCTTTTTAAATTTTTAAATTTAAATTTCCTTAATTGGTAAAAAAAAAAGTAATAATTGATTTCTTTCACAGTGGGAAAAAAGCCAACTTATTTTGTTTGGATGCCACTGTTTGCAAAATATAGCACTTGGAGTTTTGATGATCTTGTTTCCACAATTCATGATCTATAATCTTTTCTCTATGCTCCACCACCTCTCCCTCTGACCCCATAGGGTGCAACATATTGATGACTATCATCAAAGCCTTGATTTTGATAAAAAAAAATGCATAGCTATTTGAAGCAGCCATGGGGTTATGAGAACAGAATACGGTGCACTAACATTTAATTCTTTTTGAGTCTAAAAAAATTGTTTTCATCCTGCTCCTTAAAAATCTCAGCAGCCTTGTCATAAAGCTCCCTCTATCTGGCAGAAAACAAATCCTTTCATGTTTCTTGGGCCAGATTTAAAGCCTAGTCACCCTAACTGCTTTTGTCAATTTGGTACTTGTTTGGTACCAATTGTCAAAGATGGTCCATAGCAGCTTCATTTTAGCTTTTTATGAGTATCTGAGCAAAGGCAAAGCTACATTATATCCTTTTTGAATTATTTCCGAACTAGTTTCATTAATACAATCTCAGTTAAAAAAATCAAGTTTGTCTGAACTCAGTTTCAATATCTGAGGTACAAAATTCAAAAATCAATAGATACTTTTTAGATCTTTAAAAAAAAGAGAACACTCAATTTGAAGACTCAGAATTCTTCCACAAAGATTTCTCATTGAATTCTTTGAAATAGTAATAAATTAAAAAAAAAGATTCTCATTCCCATAATCTATTCCTTTGCTGTTAGTAACTTTTTAAAAAACCTTTATTAACTCATCATATTCCTGAATATAATATAGAGGCTTAATTTATCATCCTAGGGACCACCATTCTAGTTCAGATTCTCATGACCTCTTCTGTGGACTTTGTAATAGTTTTCCAGTTTCCAGTGTCTCCCCTCTCCCATGTACCTGCTACATAGCAGCCAAATGATATATCACTTTTCCTCCCTAGAAGTTCCAGTAATTTTCTCATATCTCAAAGATAAAATGACAGCCCTTTAATTTGTCTTTCCTAGTCCTTCACATGTAACTTAAAACTCTCTTTCCAGGTTACTCCATACTATCTTTCATGTATTCTATGTGGCAGGCAAACAGGATTGTACAAAACATTTCATCTTCCAACACCATGTATTTGCACAGATTGTTTCTTCTCCCTGGCTTACAATCCCTCAGTACCTCTGATAAACAGAATCCATAGCTTCCTATAAAGATCAACTCAAAGTGTCATTTCCTACAAGAAACAATTTCATATATGCTTGGTTTGTTTTCATTTAAAATTTCATATACATACATATATATATATATATATACATATATATATATATGTATATATATATATATATATATATATATATATATATATATATATATATATATATATACACATATAGCTTTTCCTCAACAAAATTCAGTCTCCTAGAAGTAGGGCATTTTCATTCTTGCTTTTGTAACCTCAACAACTAGTCCAGAGTCTGATAAATAGTAGACACTTAAGAAATGGTTATTGAATTGAATTGTAGATACTCATGAAGCAAAATTAGAAAGTAGGATGACACTAGATTATAGGAGATCTTGAATATCAGACAAAAAAATGCCATTAACATTCAAACTTTACTTGCTAGACAGTAGGGAACTACTACAGTTCTTCAATTATATCCTTAACTTCAGGCAAAATATCTGTAAGACTTAAAATAGACAGTGGATATTTATAATTATATATTAGAAACAATAAATCATTCCTTTTCATTCTCAACTTATCTGCTTTAAACCTTTTCTCATATTATAATGAATGTGACAAGTAACAACAAATATAAATATTTCTCTGTTCAAAGAACAGAAAAAGGAGTTTACTGATGTACAATTTGGGTTTTAAAAGTATATTTCAAAGTTGGTATGCAAGTTTCAACATTCTAGAAGACCAATGATGAATAATGCACTACCCATCTGTATATATTTTTTAAGGTTTTTGCAAGGCAAATGGGATTAAGTGGCTTGCCTAAGGCCGCACAGCTAGGTAATTATTAATTGTCTGAGGTCAGATTTGAACTCAGGTACCCCTGACTCCAGGGCCAGTGCTCTATCCACTGCGCCACCTAGCCATCCCCCCCATCTGTATATTTTTTAATTAACTCATTGGCATTCTTTTCTTTCTCTTACTTTTTAAAAATATCACTATCACTTCCCCTGTATTACTCTGTAAGTCTCTTCTGCCTTCAAAAAATAAAAGCTTTCCCCTACAACAAATGAATATAATCAATCAAAATAAATGCACATAATAGATATGTCCTAAAATGCATGCCTCTTTTTGCACTTTTAGTCAATCACCTGTCTGTCAAGAGGTAGGATGCATGCTTCATCATCTGGCTTCTGAAGTCATATGTAGTCAATGAATTGATTTTCGTTGCTAAGTAATTCAAAGGTTTTTTTTTTTAATTTTTTGGTAATCATTATAATAATTACCACATTCACTATGTATCAGTACATAAAAGTCCTCCCAGGTTTCTCTGAATTCTTCCCTTTCATCATTTCTTTTTTAAAATAATATAGCCATACTATTCTGTTTGTTTAAATATAGTAATTTAATCAAGTATTTATTTTCTTCATAAAACAACTTTTGAAGTGAAGAATGAAAACATATTGTCACTAATCTTGCACATTTTATATTTAGCTAATGAACAAAACTAATACACATGAAATGATTATAATATTTTGATGCTATACTCTGATATTGACATATGAGTTGGTAAATTATGGAAATTATTGTTGCTGTTCAGTCATTTAATCATGTCCAACTCTATGAACCCATGGACCAAATTGTGGCATCAGATTCTGAAGGGTTAGTTTTTCTTTTTTTTTTCTCTTACATCATTTCTTACATTACATTCTTCTATCATATTTTGTTCAGCAATCCTCAAGTTATGGACAACTATTATTTTTATATTATCTTTGTTTCAACAAAGTGTACTTCCACTTTTTAATGCAATGTATGCCTATTGGTATCACTTTTGACTTAAAGTTTAGGATTTGGGGGAGATGATTCCAGATTGCTTTCCAGACCAACATAGTGTTTCAGTATAACTATTTGTCCTCTAAAAACTATCATCCCACCCTCCTTTATTTTGGCATTCTTGGCAACTGGTCAGTTGCCATGAAGTGGAAACTTGGAACTGTTGCATTTTCTTATTATTGGTTCAAATGATTTATCATTACCTTTCTTCTTTTGAAAATATTCTCTTTAATCCTTTGATCATGTTTTCTTTTGGAAGAGGGTCTTGTAAGTAGTTGAATCAATTCCCTAAACATCTTGAAAAGTTTTTTTGGAGAAATTTGCTAAAAGAGATTTTCTCTAGTAACTATTTAACTCCTAATTGTAACTGCAGTTTTTTCAATTTTATGTAGATATACTTGTCCATTTTATGTCCTATGATCCTCTTTACTCTCTTTTTAGCTAAGAACTCTTCTTTCATACATAGATGTGAAAGATTTCACTTCTATGCTTCTAATTTGTTTATGGTATAACCTTTTATAAGTAAGTCATGTACCTCTTTGGAGCTTATTTTGAAATTGATATATGGAGCAAAATGATGATACAAATTGAATTTTGTAAGAGGGGTACCATTTTTTTTTCGTCTTTGTTAGCGACTTCTTACTGTACCTCTCTTCATGGGTTTTTGGAGGGAAGTAAATACTCATGATGAAAAGGATAGTATCAAATCTTGGAAAGTTATAAGTAATGTTGACAGGGAAATGAAGGATGGCTCTATTGGGATCCTCCTTCAAATTAGATCCCCAGAAGAAATTCTCCATTTGTAGAAAAGGCAGAATGAGGTTCCAGGATGAAAAGATTGCAGGAAGAAATGAATGTTCTAGAGTGAGGAATTCCAAAGCATTGAAGCACAGTGATAAACTCTAGAAAATCAGAAGCAAAGCCAGGAAAGGAATAAAAACTGACCAGTCTAATTTTAGATACGCTAGAAAGAACTCATCATTGGGAAAATGAGGCCAACATGATAAGAGAAAGGTTCCAGAGCAAGAAATTCACAGGGATTGAAGCACATATTTAATAAAAACCATTCTTCTGCATTTGTTTAGAGGTTTATATGTTCTTGCATAGAATCATTTTTTTTTGTAAAGGTGCCATATACATTTGAATTCTACAAATATTTATTTTATTCCCTTGCAGTAATTACCAGAGGGCTAAATATATAACTACAATCTCTAAATTCTATTCAGATCCTTAATTTATTTCCCTATTGTCTCATTATTAGCTTTAAATAAATTAAGGAAACTGACAAATAGTTATACTGAAACACTATGTTGGAAATATAAATTGATATTCTGGAAAAGTATATCCATCTAGTAATGCTTTTAAATATTCCTAAAGGATATACTTTTTATTGGACAAACCTAAATCTCTCCAACTACAGCTTGAACTCATTTTGTTATGTTGGCGGTCCTTAGCTTAGTCAGAAAACAGCTGCTTATAATCTAATATTTAAAATAATTTGAATTCATTATTGTGATTAGTTTTTATTAATGATTTTTAATGTGGAATTTAAATCACCAAAAGTAATTGAATTCAAAAGGTCATTGAAAGAAATACTTTATTTTTCCTACTTAACATTAAGCATTGAAAAATAGATTAATAACTAAAGCATTAATATTAATGGTACTAATCACTTTCTTTTGTACAGAGAGGAAAAATTCATTAATCAAATCACCTTGTATAACTCAATAACAGTTCTCTAAAATGACATGCCCTGATGTGCCATACATGATTATGAGGCTTATTTATCTTGAGATACAAGCAAAGAGAAAAAAGAAATAAATTTGAGGGGGGAGAGTGATTATGTCAAGGAATAAGAATAATTATCAATCAATGTAATAGACCCTCTGCACAGTGTAGGAGATGCAAAGAAAGAGGAGAAAACAGTCCCTGTCCTCAAGTAACTCATACTCTAATTCTTAGTAACAATACCAAAAAGCCTGTAGAAAGTTTCACTGGTCTTTCTGCAGCTTCTGCTGGCTTTTCTAAATTATTCCCATCTATATAGCAACACAAGGTGAATGTGCATTGGAAAGATGGGCATTTATAGTAAAGAACTATTAAGGATTATTAAAAACTAGAATATTGAAAATTATTGATAACTTAAAAAATTCATTCTAGACTTCTTTCCTTTTCTTACTTAACTCTAAGACTAAGTCATTTTCTATCTCTAATACAATATAAGATTTATATGTTAAATCATTAGGATGCCTATTTAATAGCATGTCAAAATCTGGGCATTATTCAATCTATATGCATTTAAGTTTTTCCCTCTATTATAAGGTCATTTTTTTATTGATCATAGATCTTATTGTAGTTTCAGAGTTCTTGGAATTGACTTCACCAGTTTAATATTATCTCCCAAGAGGTATATCTTGTAGACCCTACCATCCATAAATTTCCCTCTTTATTTGGTCTTTGTGCAAGATATCTGTTTTTAGAATCAAGAATGGTAGACTTACCACATCTGGACTCTACTATATCAGAAGCCAATATAATATATGAAGTAAAGTGTCACTTATGATGAAATCAATAATAATTGGTTGACTTGACCAAATAAAGAAGAAAACCATACTGAAAGCAAAACATTTTAAAATTCTTTCAGGGATCATTTCTCATGATTTTTGTGAAACCAGAAAGATTCCAAGTTGACAGATGGTACCATTACAAAAAAAAATTGTAGAGTTCATCAACTTTCTTGTCTCAATAAAATGCCTTATGTACTTGCGGTGAATAGCTGCTTTGAAAATATGAAAAAGAAACAGGCAAGTTTTAAAAATCATTTTCTCTCAGATACAACTTTATGGTCATAAAAATAATGAAAGGAGTAGTGACCAAAATATAAATTCTCACTGGGTTTGTTGTGATATATATAAAAATCAATTTGGTAGAATGAAATAAGATCTTAACCTTTCTTTTATCAAGGTATTCAAGTGTTAAGAAGTGTTTGAAAAAATTATAGTGGTCAAAGCAGGCTCAAGGCACCTGGATACCCCAATTAGGAAGAACAGAATACAGTCCTTGTTCTATTGAGGAACTGGAGCCATGATTAAGGGGGATGACCAGGGACATTCATATTGTACTGCTAGTGGGAAAATTGTTGGTCCAGCACAAGATAGGGCAGAAGAAAATAATTTGTCAAGAATGTTCTTATTAATCAAGAAGGAATGTCAAAGACTCAAAGATGATCAAAGAATGTTATAGTTCCAACCATAAATGATGCCAACTAGCAATCTGGAAGTGCTGTTCCCATGATCCAGTAGGCAACTTCCAGGAAACCAAAATCTGTTTGTTCTAGGAGTTGAAGTTGGAAGATCTGAACAGGAAAGCTGTATTGACGATTAGTCCATTGAGAGACAAGTTGGATATATCAGGTTGTCACATTCTATTACTAGTGTATGCTAGTGTGTGCCTGGTATTGATGGTGTACCAAGGTTCCTCACTGATATGGGAGGAAGGCCAAGAGACTCCCTCAGTGTCCAGAACATTACCAATAGTCTTGTTTCCTATCAAATGAGGCAATTAGGTGGTTCTGGAAGAGACAAGTGAAAAGGTTGCCTTGGAAAGCATTTCTCTTTATATAATAAACATAATTGTTCATGTTATAGCACCATTAATTTGTTCAGTATGGTGGTTTTCTAAAAGATCTCTTAATTGGCACAACTATCATGGCAATAACTTGTGCCAAGTGTCAAACAGGGAAATATATGCCTACCAAAGGCATTTTCATTGTCATGGAGGATATGCTACTGAAGACATACTTAAATAATCCTTTCTCCAGGGGCATTTACCTCTATATAAATGCCATATCTCTGCCATAGAGGATTTAGATTACAATTAAATTCTGTTAAATCATGTTAGAGACTAATACTCCATCTGGTGTCAACACTAGCTTGTGGGCAAGTGAAGGATAAAGCAGAAGAGAAGGGAATGAAGTGGGAGATGAGGCAGACTGGCAGCTTAGAGCATTTAGTGTAAGACTTGAAATTAAAGTCAAGGTCAAGTCTAAAATATCAAGTTGAACAGTAGGGCTTGTGGGGGGGGGGTTCTGAATTGGAAAGCCAAGGCATATATTCTAAGATTCAAGTCATTCTGTCATTACAAATATGAATAGGTGGGGGTATATAAGCTAGATTGAACTGTACACTCAAGTAGTGTGGTCTAGTGCCAAAAGTGGTGGAATTAAAGTTTATGTGATCAACTCATCTAATTTATCTATTCCTTGCCTATAAAATGAGAATAACAATTCTTTTTCTGCTAATATTTTTTCAAATTATGTGAAAAGATAGTTTTCAATGTATATTTGTTCTCACTTCTCTCAGTGTTAGTTCATGTTAAGTCTTTCTAGGTTTTTTCCTGAAATCTACCTGTTCATGATTTCTAACAGAGCAATAATATTCCATCACATTCATATACCATAATTTTATGGGCATCCAAAATGGGGATAATAATTCTTGCACTAACCACCTTACTGTGTTGTAATGAGGAAAATATTTTGTAAACCTTAAAGTACTACAGATAGCTGAGTTTTACATTGAAACCCAAGGCTAAAACTGAGTAATTATTCCTTTATTCAAAATTCATTCACTTAATACCTCTTATGTGCTAAGTGCTGAATGAAATAAAGAGTCTAAACATTATAGTCATTGCCTTCACAGACCTTACAATCTGATGGAAAAATATGATACAAAAAGAGATAACTTGTAATGTAACTGTAAGAGCAAGAAATGAAAAAAAAAAAGAAAGAATATCACTGAGAAAATGTATATTAGGAAAAGGAGCTGGGCTGATCTTCCTTTGGGAGGCCAGCCTGCTTTTTGGGAACATGATCCACCAGAAAACATCTCATGCCCCTATACTCTATTACTTATCCCATCATTGCCATGGCTACTAATGTTGCTGTTTCTGCTTCTGCTAAGCCCCTTAGTAGCTTCCAATTGCCTTTACTCTTCCTTACCTTCTGCTAACCCCAAACCTTTTTTGTCCCTAAATTCATGTAGATTAGAGCTAATTGTAAGTGAATTCAAAACATTTGAACCCCAAACTAAGCCACCCTAAAATATTTTCCAAAAACATTTATAAGCCTCATTTTCAAATTTCAATTGGTTCCCTCTTCATCAATACCATGGTTTTTAAAAATTCATTTAAGGCAATAGGTTAGGTGACTTGCCCAAGGTCACACAGGTAATTTTAAGTGTCTGAGATCAGATTTGAATTCAGGTCCTCCTGACTCTAGGGCTGGTTCTCTATCCACTTTGCCACCTAGCTGCCCTCATCAATACCATGTTTGATAGAACCTATTAGGAGAATTCAGTTACTCCAGTTGTACACATTTTTGAATATATAGGCATTGCATTTCCAACTCAGAATCTAAACCAAGTCCTTTGACTTTGTGCTCAAACTTTGTATCAATTTCTTTACCAATCTGTTTCATCTTCTACCCTATTCTCTTCTGATCTGCTCTATCCTTCATTTGTCCACAGTGCATCTTTGACATCTAAGGTCAGCAACAATCCCAGACCCTGACTCAGATTACACAATGAATAATAACTGTCTCATTTCTCTATTGGAAAGAATGTAGACAAAAACCTGAGCTTTCCTGCTCAGCTTGATTGATTTTCTTATGCTAACAGGGCTCCTGACATTTAAGTATTGCCTGTTGAGACCTCTGATGTGGACAGACTCTCTGTGTTTGGCTTTTGTATTTCTGCCTCTTTGCTTACACCCAATTCACACCAAAATGACTCACATCTTCACCAGTTGAAATCTTAGCAAGATCTTTCTTGAAAGTTGCTTCCTTTATGATGCTTTCCTGAGCCTCTCACAAATGAAGGCAATCTGGTTTAATACTTTGCTCATACCTCATGCTCTAAGAGGATGATGGTGTCATCATAGGAAATAGGAAAGCTGGAAGGAGAGTTAGGAAGTAGGGAGGAGATGAGGAGTTCAGTTTTAGGCATGTTGAATTAAAGGCAAAAGTGTAAAATCAATGTGAAACTGATAGTAAAGAGTTTGATTTTTTAATAGTTTTTAAGTTTTCATCTACTACTCATCTAGGTGGAATAATGCCTTCGATATCTAAGCCCAAAATCAAGAAGATGTTATTCTATCATTTCAGCTGTGTCTGACTCTTTGTGACTCCATTTGGGGTTTTCTTGTTAAAGATATTGGAGCAGTTTATCATTTCCTTCTCCAGTTCATTTTACAGATGAGAATACTGAGGCATAAATATGCTTAAGAGGCTTGCCCAGGGTCAAACAGCTAGTAGGTGTTTGAAGTCATATTTGAGCACAGGAAGTTGTCTTTCTGACTCCAGGATTGACTATCTACTGCAATATCTAGTTTCCCTGCAGTCAAGAAGATCTAAGTTCAAATTTGACCTTAGATATTTACTAGGGGTATAACCCTAGACAAGTCACTTAACCTCTGTCTGCTTCAGTGTCCTTAAGTGTAAAATGGAGAAAATAATAGCACTTACATAATATGTTTTTGAAAGGATACAGTACCTGGTACATATTAGGCTTTTGATAAATGTTTATTACCTTTCCTCTCTACTTTGAGGTCAGGATCACTAACACGTTTAGTAGTACATATGTAATAAATATTTGCTATAATTTGTTGCTATATTTCCATGACCCACATATTCACCTCAGTGCGTTACATCTACTAAATTACTAGATTCCTTACCTTGAACTTTTGTGGTCTGAACTATTGCCACCAGTCCTCTAGGTCTAGTTATAATAATTCATATAGTATGTTAAGATTTGCAAAGTACTTTACAACTATGAGAGTCATGCAAAAATTTCCTCTTGAGAGTAACTTATTCTTTCCAATTCAATCACTTAGGTCTAGCTGTTAACATGGATAGAAAATGGAATGAATGGTTAATTATGTTTCTATATTATATGGAATAGTCCATGACCTGGAAGACTATTTATGATACAGTCAGAATCTTATATAATTCATTTAGTCCCTGTCATTCTTAGTGTAAAGAGATGTTTTCTCAGAGATGATGCCAATGGACCACGAGTTCTCCTTAAGATGGAAAATCTTCAGTTATGAACTGAATAATCTACTGTGATAGTCCTCTGAGAACCAAAATGTTAAAGTAAGAAGGTACACCTTACCAGAAGATTGACCACTGGGTGATTTGAATTTTAGCCAGAACAATGAATTCAAGTCATCTGCCCTTTATAAATAAAATTCCAGGACATTCACAATCAGATGTGAATGTTTTTCAGTCACATTGGACTACGTTGGACTCTTTGTGCCACTGTGGACTGTCCATGGGTTGTCTTGTCATTTTCTTTTCTAGCTTATTTTACAGATGAAGGAACCAAGACAAACAGAGTTAAACATGGGGGTCACACAGCTAGTAAATGTCTGAGCTCAAATTTGAACTTAGGGGTTCCTCACTCTAGGTCTAGTACTCTGTCCACTGAGCCACCTAGTTACCTCCTTCAAATATGATTGCTGACTACTATTAATAATCTTTGAAGCAGAAGCATTGTGAATAGAAGATACTTTGCAGTACAGGAGTCAGGCAGATAAATGTCCTCATTTTCAAAAGGGGAGATGTTGAATATTTCAAATTATAGATTAGTGATTTTTACATTAATTTCCAGTAATGTTTTATAATGAATTACTAAAAAAACAGATTGTGGAAAAGAGCAGATTGATAGAAACCATTATGAATTCATCAAGAATGAGTCATGACAAGTTAATCTCATTTTTCTTTATTCAAGGTTGCTCACCTTTTAAATCATGTGTATGTTGTGGCTAGTATCTATCTGGATTATAGCAAGGTATTTGAAAAAGTCTCTCACACCATCCTTGTTGACAAGATGGAGAGATGAGGATTAGATGATCATTCATTTCCAGTGAGGTGGCTTTGAAATGAATGGCCTAACCCAAAGAATGTTGCTGATCAATGGATTAACATCAACTTGGAGAGAGATCTTGAATGGGATGACACAGTGCTCTATTCATGGTCATGTTCTGCTCAAAATATTTAACAACTATTCAACTGAATGCAAAGTTGATATATTTATTAAATTTTCAGATGTCACAAAGTCAAGGATGAAAGTTAAAAGCTGCTAGAACCATGTTCCTAAAAAATTTTTGGCAGACCCTAATTTGGGGCCAAACTTAACAAATGACAATAATATTAAATGGAAAGTCTCAGATTTGACTTCAAAAATCTGTTGTGTAAGTCTTGCATAAGGGTTAGAAAGAAAGAGAAATGGCTAGAAAACAGTTCAAATGACACTCAAGAATTTAATGCACTCCAAACTCAGTTTATGAAAACAACAAAATGAGAATAAAATTAATGTGGTAATCAGGCATAGTGGCTCATGCCTATATGTGCTGCCTTGAAGACTTAAGGTCTAGAGTTCTGAGCTACAGCAAACTAAGCCAGTTGGATGTCCTCACCAATGTACACCAATATGGTGAGTCCCTAGGAACCAAAACCTACAAAGTAGTCTACAGAAAGACAAAGTAGCCCATGACAGGAAAATGAAGTAGGTCTCCTCTTCTGTGCCATATAGTAGTAGGGTAGATGTTGGGAATGACTACTGAACTTCCAAATCTAGTGAGACAGGGACATCTAGTACTCACCCCCCCCCAAAAAAACCTAATATAATCTACTGAAGGGGCAAGATGCATTTGTAATATCAGATAGTGAGAAAATTCATTCCACCAATGAAGATCAACAAATAACTTTCAACTTTAAAGTCCTAACCTTAAGTATTAAGTGATGTAAGTTTTGCTCAAGTTCACATAGTGATTATCTGTTAGACAGAACTTGAATCCTGGTTTTCTTTGTTTACTCAGCTCTCTAGCCATAATATCATGCTTTCTTTGAACATACTCTTAGATTGTCTTAATAGAAATATAGTATCTAGAATTAAGTAGGTGATCAAGTCACTAAATACCTTTCTTGTAAATTGTATTTTAAATTGTGTTCTGGACATGAATTCCTAAAGTTATATTATAGAAGGGGCAACAAATAACTGTGATGTTTCCAAGTCACCTCCTTAAGATCAGAGCTTATTTCATGGTATGCTAAGCATTCACTGTTTCTGACTTTATATAAATTAAAATATGACTACTTAGACAGTCCTATGGAAATCAACTTCTTTACAGTAAGTAATTCTGAGATAATTAATGCCCAGACTCCTGGCTGGCACTTTAGGCCACCATATCCCAGTGTGACCAAGTCATATTCATTAAGAGGAGAGAAAGCTTTGGATAAAAGTTAGTCCAGCATTGGCTCCCCCAGAAAGCCTGGCCTCCAACCATTCCAAGAATTGTTCATTCTCACCAGTGTTCCAAACTAGTCCACTTTATCTCTCAAAAGCTTTTAAGTGGACAAAAAAATCTACTTCAGAATTAATCTGTGAGAGCTATGATGTTATTCTTGTTGTTTGCCCCTCCAGCTGTGTTCTCTTTATGTTGATGGGCAGACTTTCTGGTACTCAAGTTAATACTGCAAAGGATATAATGAATTATACAGAAAATATAGCTGCTCATTTTTTTTATTATTTTAAGAAGGCACAGATTTTTTTAAATACTTAAAAGCCTTTGACTGTTGCTACTATATTTGCTGACTACATTCTGTATGACATTGAGCAATTTATTTGATCCCAAGCCTCAGTTTCCTCAGGTGAATATATGGCATTATAATTTGCATCACTTATTTAATAGGGTTATTATAGAGCAAACACTGTGAATTGTAAAATGCCTCATAAATGTGAGCATATTATTGTTCCTGTTGTTATTATTATTTCTCTGAACTTTAGATTGTTAAGTGATTCCAAAAATCTTAAAAATAACCTCCAATGGTTCAACATTATTTGTAGAATTTACTCCTCAATGATGCTTGACCTTATGAATACTCACAATCTAATCTCATTTAAGAGTCAATCTTATCTGCATCTATGCCCCCAAATAAAAGTATATAAAGTAATATCATATTGTTCTGTTGTAATAAAATATTATATTAAATTGTTATTTTGTATTGTTTCATGCTGTATTATATTATATATTAAGTTTCTAGTGTTGAACTTTTCTACCCCTGCATCACATGCTGTCCATTAACATGGAAAATTGTAAATGTTCCAATAATTTAGAAGTACCAGATTTCCACTGGAATTGTAAGATTCAATTTGGTTATCTTTACATATCAAATTAATTGAATAATGTCCATAGTTCCACTTTGTGCTACATTTCCAAATGGTGTTCAACCTTTCTCAGGTCAAGAAGAAATGGGATCATAAATGTAAGTCTCTAAGAAAAAGAAAAATTATCTTCCTTTCCATTTTGTTTTCTCCTTTTTTCACTTTCTTTCACATTAATCAATATAATATTGCAATATAATCCATGGCAGAGCTCCATAAATAAAACAGTAAGTTAAGAGGCATTATGGAATCATGAAACTGTAAAGGAACTTGAGAATTCATTAACTATTCTCCAATCCACCCTCCACTGCAATCTTGCAGTAAACCAAGTAAAACAAATTAGAATTCAGTCTTTTTTTTCAAGAGAAACAAAATACTTTATTTGCAAAAAAACAAGACAAGAAAAACTTCCATTTTCTTCTGACAGAATGACTGGATACCATGTAGTGTACTTGTGTTCTGGCACAATCTTGTGTTCCAGTTCCTAATTTCCTGACTCAATCCAGGAGGAGATAGATTGAGACTGCCTCCCCTAACTAAAAGCTTCTTTGCCATGTCAAGCACCAGAAGAGCCAATCACCTGTGTCTTTGGACCAGACTTCCCTGGAGAGTTGTCCTGCTAGCCCCATGTCAGATGGTCAGAACCTGCAAAAAACAGTAATGTCCTAACTAATTTCCTTCAGTCTTCTTTGAAATGGACCTTTTTCCTTGATGAGCTGCTACTTAAGGAGAGCAGGAAAGCTGTAGTGAACCCATGATCTTCTCAGTCTGGTACAGCAGGACTAGCCAGCAATTCCTTTATTTAGGAATAAGATGAAGAGCACGGATCGAGAAGATCTGTGGTCAGTTCACATCAGGTCACATCCATTGTGCCTGAGCCTACAGCCTTGGGCTAAGCTGAAGGACAGTCCAAGGCTTGTGGCATCAGCCTTGTCAGGCCAGGCTGGTCTGAGCGGCATGGTGGGCAAACTCGACCGAGCCTCGGCGGCCCCGGGCCTCGCTCAGGCAGCAGCCCTGCGGGGAGGAAGCGGTGTTAGGGGTGCCCGGGCCCCCCGGGGAGGGGGTGCGCGGGCACGGGCCCCCTCAGTCGGCTGTGTGTCCTCAGGGCGCATCAACACAGGTCTGTGAGCAGTCTCATCACCGAGGAGAATTCAGTCTTTAAGAGATTCCAGGCAGGGAAGATTACACAAAAGTCTTTGTTAATCCACACATTGCAGTATTTAACAATTGTCATTGCCTAGAAATTGTTCTTTTGTAGCAAATTCAAATCTCTACTGTAGATTATAGCTTCAAAACTTTGTTTCATAGGGGGATTTTCAGACTATTTGTTTATTGGAGGATAAGGGAAAGAAATATGGATAGGGTAGACAGAGATGCGAATAGAAGGAGACAAAGAGGCAGAATGATTGAAATTGAGAGAGGGTCTCAAATTTGGTCTCATCTTTATGTTAAAAATATTGTTATTAAGAAAAATTATTTCCAAGATTCTCCCACCAGACTGTGATCAACTTGAGAATGAGGCCATTTTTTGACCTTTCTCTGCATCTCTCCATCACTTAGCATAGTCTGACACAAAGCAGGTGTTCAATTAGTGGTGATTGATCAGTCAGCTGATTGATTGCAGATTCTCTTTACCTCTACTAGTCTCAGAACCTAGTCAAGGGTTCAGTGAACCTCTGGGATTCATTTTGGGTAGTCTCCATAGGAAGGAGAAATGGAAATTACTTCTATCAAAAAAAAAAGTCAGTTTATGAACACTACTGCAGTTCTCCTAGTTACAATGGAAAAGACATTATCTCCTATCAGGCACTTCACTCATGTTTCATTATGACTTGATTTTCTTTCTAAGGTTGACAAATATTCATTCAACTGAGATCAGTGTATACCATGAAAGCAATGTAAAGACTAACAAAATGCCTTCTGTGGGGGGTGGGGAGAGGAAAGCAAGAATGGGGGGAAAATTGTAAAACTCAAAATAAAATAAAATCTTTCTTAAAAAAAAGGTTGACAAAGCTGACTGATGGAGAATGGGATATACTTTGAACCTCCTAGGTTTTTTTATGTATTGAACCCTACTAATGTAATACAAAGTTTTTAAAGGTATGTCTTTTTTTATCCTTTAAAAAAATTATCTTTGCATCACCAGGGCATAGAAGAGTGTCTTAAATGTCTTTGTACATGGTAGATTGTGGTAAATCTTTGTTGAATCAAATTGATTTTGATTGATAGGGTTTGTAGAGAGAATGAATTCCAGGTATGCAGGATAAACTAGTAGAATTATAGAATCCCCTTCTATTTGACCTAACCTTTTCATTTTGCAGGCGAGAAAAATCAGGCTAACAGAGATTAAATAATTTGTCCAAGGTCACACAATTATTAAGGGTATAGTTGCAACCCACATTCCCTGTCTTTGAAGCTAATGTTTTTCCCACTGTTACTCTCAGTGTGTATTCCATGTTTAACTTTGCATTGTAATTTTTACTTTTGTAACCCTAATCTGAAATAAAAGACCTGGGGCACAATAGATATAAACACTTACAAATTGATTGTGACAATGATTTGGTTTGGTTTCACTAGACTGAATACTCTTTGAGGACAGTGGATTTTTCTTACTTTTGTATCCTTCATAAAACCTAGAATAAAGATTTCTGTAAGATAAAACATTCAAGATCACAATACTGCAAATCTGTGCTCCAACAATTGATGTTAAAGAGTCTAAATTTGATTAGTTCTATGAATATCTGCAACATCATTTAAGAACAACACCAAAAAAAAAAAGGTGTCACAATCCCCAAAGGGAATAACAGACAAGTTCGACTTGGAGTACATAATGAAGCAGGGCATAGACTAACAGAGGCATGTCAATACAACTCACATGTCATAGCAAACATATGAAAAGGGAGACTCTATATATAGATATCACCAGATGACCAATATTAAAATTGGTTTAAACAAGATCTGGTGCTGACTATGACTCAGATCTTGAATTTCTGATTGCAAAATTCAGACTTAAATTGAAGAAAATAGGGGAAAACATTAGACCTTATAAATATGACTTAAAGAACATCTCCTTATGAAAATGAAGTGGAAGTGATGAATATAATTAAGAGATTAGATCTGGTAGACAGCAACAAATATATTTGAAAGAAAAAGAATAAGACAGCAAAATGATTATCTGATGAGGCTTTACAAATAGCTGAGGAAAGATGAAAAGTTAAAGAGAGGCATATATCTAACTGAATATAGAATTTCAGAAAATAGCAGGGGAGATTTAAAAAATTCTCTTAAATTAATAAAGCTCATTTTCCATTTAAGAATGGAATTAATTTCTCTAAGACAATAAGAGATATCAAAGGAATCTTTCATGCAACAATGGACAAGATGGAAAAATGGTAGGGGCTTAACAGACATAGGAGATATTAAGAAATGGAAAGAATATACAGAAGAAAGATGCTAAAGATCATAATGGTGTAATTACTGATCTAGAATAAGAGATTCTGAAGAATGAAGTCATGTGGGCCATAGGCTTTGCTAACAATAAGATTAGATGGAATTTCCACTAAGCTATTTAAAAATTCTAAAATATGGATGTTATTAAAGTGTTGCACTCAAAATGCCATCAAACTTAGAAAACTCAGCAGTTGCTACTTGTTTCAGAAAGATCAGTTTACATTATAATCCTAAAGAAAGGCAATGCTAAAGAATGTTCAAATTACCAAATACTTGTCTGTTTCATCTGTCAAAAAGATTATGCTTAAGGTTCTACAAGACAGTCTTCAACAACATGTGAATGGAGAATTATCAGAATAGCAGGCTAGTTTTCAAAGAGGCATTGAACCTGAGACCAACATTTACTGGACTATGGAGAGAGCAACATGGTTCCAGATAAAACATCTACTTCTGCTTCATTGTCTACACTAAAGTGACTGTGTGGATTATAACAAAATGTGGCAAGTCCTCAAAGAGATGAGAATACTAGATCAATTTACTTGTCTCCTAAGGAGACAATAATGCTGAAAAAAAATAATGCTGAATAAATATAGATTAAGTTGAATATGATTTCCATATGGTGAAAATATTTGGTTGTTCAAATTACAGAAGTTAAAGAGATGTTCTGCCTATCTTTTAGACCAAATGGATAATGTTCATAAAGCACTATGTGTCTAAAACCTAGTAGGAATAATGAAATATAATAAAATATAAAAAATAAAGGTTTATTCCCTTCCTTCTTTTTTTTTGCTTTTATATGTAAATTTTTAAAAATCCCTTAATTGAAACAATGAATTAACTGATAGTAAAGCTGCATGAAGAGAGGCTTGTTAACTTATACCTTTTCTTTTTTCTTTATCCTCTTTTCTTCTCTGACTAATAACAGTTGCAACAATGGCTTACATCTATATTTTGCATTAAAGCTGTAAAAGCACTTAAAAACACCAAACCCTCCACTTGGGCAATATAAGCACTATAATGTCACTCCCATTTTGCGGATTGGGGGAAGAGGAATAAGCATTTATTTAGAGTCCATTCTGTGCCAGACACCTTGTTATCACAATTTTTTTTTATTTTGATCCTCACAACAATTTTGTGAGCTTGGTGCTATTATTATCTTCATCTGATCATTGAGGAAACAGAGACCGAAGATAGTGCTAAGGGTCACAAAGTTAGTAAATGTCTGAGGCCAGATTTAATCTCAGATCTTCACTCTATACCCAGCATTCTATCCACAGCCTCTAGAAAAATGAAGCTTGAAGAGATTGTGATATACCCATTCATTACTCCCTAGGCTTGACTGCCCCTCAGATGGGGGCAGAGAGACACTATCTCTGCCTAGTGGTAGAGCACCATTACTTGTTTAAGAAGGTATAAGCATTTGTATTTTTAATACCCAAGTCCAGTAAGGTCAAAAAGAGCATGCAATACCCCTTTGTTAGGGATTATGCTAAGATGACAATCTTATTCTATTTCTTCTTCTAAAATATGTATATATATATATATATATATATATATATATATATATATATATATATGTATTGTTCTCTTAGCAAACTGCAGCTCACCTCATGGATTTTATATTTGTATGTCTGACTGAAAAACAGTATTTTGTCAAAAAAAAATCTCTTATTTAAATGGGAAAAAAACAAAACTAAAGATAAAGATGTCAAATACCTGTGGATTTTTGGCAATATATTTATCTCTCTCCCACAGGGCTCAAAAGGGTAATCCTCTTTTATGACCCAATGATGCCTCTTGCAAATACCAAGGGACTCACCAGGAAGCCTCTTGTTGTCCTTTTTCTCTTTAGCACCACAACACAGATTCTTAAGGCTTCCAAAAGAATTGTTTTTATTTTGAGGCTCAATTTTGAAAAATTCAGATCAGTGCAAGAAATGCTACTAGATAAGATTTCTATCACAATGGATCCATTCTTGCACACCAACAATAGACCTGGGGAAAGAACCAAGCTTAACTTCAAAGCCCAAAGTCCTGAGCCATTGGAAGCCCAGCTTTTGAGAGATACAGTCCCTATTCAGAGCTTCTTTTGTAAATTGGTTTCTTCTTTCAGGTGTACCCACTGTTTCTGCTTGGAAAGTTCAGCAACCCACGACTCAGTCCTCAGAACTCTGTATTCTTTTGTTTGAGAAAAGCTCCTGAAACAAAGCTGCTGAACTCCTATGTCTATGTGGTTATCAAAGAACAGGCCTGTTTCTGTCTGCATTCTAGTCATGTTCCCAGAAAGATAGTACTATTCTGCCTTTCTCAGGAGCATGGGAAATTGCTCCAGGGTAAAAATTGTTATTGTGACTGTTGAAGAAAAAGTACTATTAGAAATCCCAAGAAAAAACAGAATTCAGGAATAATTTTTGAGGATATCACCTGAGTGTCATTGTCCTGAGGCAGGGGGTGCCACACTAGAAAGGCAAGGTGGTATAATATAAAAAATATTGACTTTAACTTTAAAGCTTCTAAGTTACAATTCTACCTGTTACATGATTTTAGTTGTCACTGGGCCTACTTCAGTTTCCTCGAATGTGAACTCATTCTCATTTATAGCAAAGGCTTCTTCTCTTTCAGAGTTTATGGAGACTGGGACTTTTAGTATTATCATTTATGAGCCATTTGAGGATCTTCCTCTCCAAGATTAATTTTATTTTTGAGTAGGTAAAAGAGGGGTTTTTTTTTTGTCTCATTTCTTACCTAGCCTTAATCACTAAATGGATGCTACCTCAGACTAAGACCTAGGAAAGACCTTAGCTTAAAAAGGTCAAGGTCTCATACTGCATCTGAGAATGTTTCCAGTTGTCCTAATCTATTTCTTGTCACTGGTGACTTTGCACAGCTCTGCTTCATTTAAATCCAATTAATTTATGAGTGGAGACATCACATTCCTGAAGTTATTTGTCCTTTTCCTGAATGAAGGACAAACAACAACAATAACAATTATGTATTTCCCAAGGTTGAACAACCATTTGATATCAATTACAAGAAGGTATTTACTGAGAATTTTTGTAAGAATAGTAGTTATAAAACAATTTCCCCAACCCTAGAATCAGTCTCCCCTTGGATATAGGTTTATACAAAATTGTGAGGTAATATGAAGAAAACATGGGGCCAACTACTGGTCCTGAGAGTCCTTCTCTGCCTTTGAAGAGTCTTATCAGATTTGCTTGGGGACATAATTTCAGGGATGGGATCACTGCCAGGCTGAATAGGGCTGGTTCAATGGTGGGTGCAGTGTCTTGTCTGATTTGTCAGCTCACCACTATGGTTGGGTAATTAAGCCTCAAACTGAGATACCACCACCATGAGCAATGATTGCTAATGGAATCTTTTTTTGATACATCTCAGTCTCACCAGTTGCCAGAGCACTACCCTCCCAGGAAACTTGTTGGCTTAAGATCAGGAAAGACTAAACAAATATAGTCAGAAGTTCTAAGCATTCATGAAAATATGGGTAGGAGATAAGGTAGCTGATACCCCTCCCACATCCATGGTTCTTATATTTCTTATTACCAAGAAGGAAAAAAGTCACAAAAAAGTTGATGGAAGGGTGCATTAATTCATTTATATGCAAATGAAGTTTCTCCTAGTGCCAGTCTTTCCAGCTCCAAGATGCTTATGGTACTTTCTACACATACATACACACACCACAAAGTAACAAATTCAAGAGTCATCATACCCAACTGCCTTCCTGGTTTCTGTGAGTTGAACTGGCACCCAGCAGGTAGTATCTGTTTCTGTTTTAAGGACTGAACCTTTAAGTTGATGAAAAAGAAAAAGAAAGGAGGGGTATAGGAATTACAAGCAAAATAAGGGTGCATAGCTCTAGATAAATCACCTCTGTGATAATTAATAAAAATCATAATGTAGACCTATGCCTAGGTATTCATACATACATTTTTAACAAGAGCATATTCTGATCAGAAAGCTGGTATAGCTTTTTTCCTCCCTGTCCACCTTTATTCTTAAGGAAACAATCATAGTTGGAAAGATTCATAGCTGATGTTTGGTGATGTAGGCTGATGGGGAGGAGGCTTTGTGCATATGGAGTAGGGTGGGGTGGGGGAAGAAGGCTTAAATGATGAGCTTATACATTGATATTTTCTGTCATGATTATAGGTTTTATTAATGGCTTCCCTATTTTTTCTGGGTTTCCTCAGTTGACTACCAGGACCCAGGTTTCCTTTTACCCATTCTTTTTTAGGTTGTTTAACATGGACTGTCTTTACTAATGTACATTAATGTCGTCTACAATTTATATAGTCTTCCAAAGTATACTGGAATGGAATGCTGAGGGATTTGCCCAGGGTCACAATGAGTATATGTGAGAAGCAGGACTTGTATCTGTCATCCTGACTCATAGACCAACTCTTTTATTTGAGATAGCTAGCTGTTTTTCCTTCCCACCCATTCTTCCAGACTTGTGGCATAACTGATTCCTCCACCCATCTAGCTGGTGTTTAATGTGACAGGCAAGGGTTAGGGAAAATGTTCAGCTGTGAATAACTTCCTTCCCCTGAGAACAGTGAGGTTCTGAGATGCTTCAGTAACACTGGCACAGGCAATTTCAAAAGATGTTTAGAGAACTGAGATGTCCTCACAGGTTACTAAATGTTGGTCTTTGATTTTGGAGGAATATAATGGCCTTACTCAGGGAAGATATAAAGAAAGCCTCCTTAACAAAGACTTGCTTCTCAGGGGAAGGGCAGAAACCTTGGCTTGGCTGTTTGCTCAGCCTGAGAAACTAGAATTGGCTAAAACATACTTTTGAGGATGCCAGTTAATGAGTTGGCACAGGCATAGCACTTTACTCTTCCAAAATTTTCTGTACTGGAAAAAGCCCATAAGCCCGAATGTATGCCTACCACTTCCCACTGATTTTTACCTTTTTTTAAACTTAGGGTCAACATAATTCTCATGAGAATTTTTGAAGTTTAGAAGAGAGGTCTGGACTTGGAACTAGGAGTTTTATATTTCAAAACTTAGTTCCATTATTGAATTAAAGAATCAGTCTTTTCCACTTTAATTCTCTTGTCTCAGTATTGTTACTCATTGAGTTTAGTCAGTCATTTAACCACCAGCTTTTATTAAGAGCTTATTAGGTATCAGCTAAGCACTGGGAATATAAGGAAAGGTAAAAAAAAATGCCTGCAATGAGTATGAACAAAGAAAAGTGTGAAATAGAAAAGGGAGGAAAGTGAGGTGGAATGGGGTTAGGTGGTGTCACTGGGAAAGATGTAGCAGCTGTTGAGAGAACAGAGAAAGCTAGCAAGCATGCAGTCAGTCCTCTGTGTTCCTCATAGGAGATAAATGGAAATGGAGTAGAAAAGTATATGTTAGCAAATTAGTCACAGAAGTAAGACTCCCAGGTCAGGACTCCTCTCAGTCATCAGAAAATATCCATTGGGAAGAAGTTTTGATTGAGTTTTGAAAAATAAAGCAAAGCAGTCAGAGGACATCTAATTCTGGGTTAGAAAAAATTAGATTAGAGAGGAAAGGTCAACAACTGAGTGATGAGATCCCTTGGTCTAGAAGGGAACAAGGAAGATAAGAAAAGCTATAGAGAAGGACACACAGAGGACAAATGATGCTTTACCTGGTTTCAGAGGAAATTGAGTACCTGTGTCAATTTACCTCACTGTTGTCTTTCTTGGGGAACTTGAGCTTAAGCATAAACATAATGGAATCATTCAATGTTTGCCAATTTTCTTAGAGGAGTCACTTCAGGTGATATCCCAAGATAGAATGTGAAAACCAAGCTCCTTATTTAATTTGTACGTCATTATGTCCAACACCATCATTTAAAAAAAGGAAATTCTGAACCAGGGAACTTATTATTTGCATATCAAAGCAGTGACTACATATCACTGAAATTAAAATCCAGGTCGTCTGAATCCAAATTCAAAAAAAATATATAGGAACAGACAGAAAAAATACTATATAAATTTTATTATGGTTTAAATATTTCTTTAATTTAGATAAAGATGTTCTATTCATTTTTGTCATAAATGATTTTTTCCATCATTATTTTCATTATATTTAATGATTGTTGATCTCTATAGAGTACTGGCAGTTTTGAGAAGGGAATTCCATTCAATTATTCAAGAAATAATTCTGGAACTCCTACAAGATTAAATTGGGCTATATACATAATATTAATCTCCAGAGATTATCTAATAAAGACAAAACTGAATTGGGCTAATCTACATGTTTATTAGTTTCTCTATGCCTGTGGTCCTTCGTGAATGGTTGACAATAAACTGAATTCAAAGTAAGATTTTGGGGTAACATATACATACATATAAATATATATCTCTCTATATAGAGAGAGAAATGGAAATGAGACAATGAATTGTATGAAATTAAAGGGAAGATTCAACAAAATTCAATTTTGAGTCATTTTAAAAAACTGTCCCAGCATGTATTAGGGTATCTGTTTCATGTCACAACTGTCAGGAATTTCAGTGGGGAGGAGGAGTGCACTCCCCCAGCTCAGGACATATGGGCCTTATCAGCAGTTTCAGATGCCCATATAGCATGGGACTTTCCCTTTTTAGGATATCAGCACCATTCTGTGGCAGCAGAGAAGATTTATATTTGCTATTAGAAAGATAACCAGGCAAGCTTCTTGTTTTCTAAAGAGAATAGATGACATTTTTACACTCAGATTTATAATTGTTTATAGACACGTTTTTATGATACTGAGGACACCAAGATGAAAATGAAAATAAATAACCCTTTACCTCAAGTAACTTTCATATGACTTACTGAAGGTTACTTTCACTGTGGTTGTGGTGATCAAGTGATATAAAGTATGTAAGAAAAAACTTTACAAACCTTTAAACTCTTCAAGAATACTGGTGTAACAGTGACTACCCAGACCCTGACTGCTTGGAAGTTTCATTTCACCTCTTGCCAGGATTCTTCAGTACTCTCAAAGGGATTTGAGAGACTCTGCCGTTTATTCAAGCCTTCACTGACTATATTTCCCCCTAACAGATTCTCTGCATTCCAGTTCCACTTAACAATGTAATAGTTAAAGTGGTTTTTGTGGGGATAATTAGGTTAGAATGTGGGAGTTAGAGTCAGGAAGGCCTGAGTTCAAATGCAGCTTTGGGCACTTACTAGCTATATGACCCAGGGCAATTCACTTAACTCTGCCTCAGTTTTCTCATCAGTAAAATGAGCTGGAGAAAAAAAATGGTAAACCACTCCAATATCTTTGCCAAGAAAACCCCAAAAAGAGTCACTAAGAGTGAGACTTAACTGGGCAGCAACAACAAAGCTTTTATGAAGGAATATTTACTTTGAAAATATAGAAAGAATAAACATATAATCAAGTTTACACACACACACACACACACATATGCATAAACATGGGGCATAAAACCAAATCACTTATATCACCTTATTATCTGAAGAAGTGAGAAGTACTTGTTTTATAATCCAGTTTTTTTTTTGTATGGCAATGATCCCACCAAAGTGGCTATAATAGGCTAAACAGAATTCTGATTTCAAGCTCCAAGGTCCAGTGACAACACCACTTGCAACTAGAACTGAAAAGGAGAAATGACAGATCAAAATTTGAAGTCCAAACCTCTGAGTCACAGGGGCTAGGTGGGAAGGGACAAATGTAGCCCTTTCCCACCTAGCTCTGTACATGTCACCTAAGCTTCAGGTGAAGAGGAATTTTATTTTCTGGAAGAAAAAGGAAAAAGAGAATGACATATCAGACTAGTAGTTTTAAAATTGAAGATTATTTTAGTCAATTGAAAGAGCTTGCTCCTAGACTCAATGGTGGGAAATGTCTTTGCATAGAAGCAGAACCTTGCCATCCCTACATAAATTCTTCCATCATAGGTAATTCAAGCATGCTTTCCTACCTAATTTTAAATATTTTTTTTTATCTCTGCCCAATAGGCAGATGTGCAAAATCCTTGTCTCTGTTTCAAACTGAGAATGGTCCTCTGGGGTCTCTGGGAAGGCATAAACAATGTCCTTTCACTTGTTTCCCCAGTACCATACAGGAAAGAAAATTTAAAAGTATTAATGTTTATTGATAATATGAAAGCTAACATTATTATTATCATTATTATTATTATTATGCATATTTTACTAAAAAAGTAGAATGCTAGGTCATTAAGAGAATGATGAGAACAAAACAGCTGAAAGCATGGAAATAGTAAAGGGCTTCCTGGAAGAGGTAGTATTTAAACTGAGCCTTGAAGAAAGGAAAGGATTGTGATAGGCAGAATCATGTGCATAGTTTTTACAGATTCAATGGAGATGGAAAAAGGAATGTTGAGGAAAAACAAGTAACATGCTATCAGACTGAAAAGGTAGATTGAGGACAAATTATAGACTGTAATGGCAGCCAAGGAGGAGTCTAGATGTTATCCTAGAAGCAAAAGAAGGCACTCATTGATGATATTTTGGTGGGGAGGAGAGGATGATTAGACTTATTCCTTAGGAATATTATTTAACAAGTTGGTGGAGAGAATTGTGGCAGGAAAATCAAATTAATGTTAGAGTTTTTATGGGGGGAATCAGTAAGACTTGGCAACTGAATGGATAGGGAGGAAAAAAGTGGAACCAAGAGTCATTTGGTTGGTAGTAGTAAATTAATTAAATTAGGGAAAATGGAAGGGGAGACAGATTTTTTTTTAGGTTTTTGCAAGGCAAATGGGGTTAAGTGGCTTGCCCAAGGCCACCCAGCTAGGTAATTATTAAGTGTCTGAGACCGGATTTGAACCCAAGTACTCCTGACTCCAAGGCAGGTGCTTTATCCACTATGCCACCTAGCCGCCCTGGGGAGATGGATTTAATAGAAGAAGAGGGATTTCATTTCTGACATATCAAATTGGAAATGCAGGACTAGAACTTAAAAGGTCAAAGTTGGATGTATATATAATTTATGTATGTTTTCATATGTAATCTAAAATATATAGTTTATATAGTATGTGTGTATTTGAAAATCTAAGTACAGAACTTGAATTTTTGACCTGGAGAAGTTTTAGTTCAATTTCTTCACTTTATAAAAGAGAAAACTGAATTTTAGAGAAGCCTAAAGTGATAGTGTCAAAGGTGATAAATATTAAATTAATTAAGAACACTGGGAGAATAAAGGATGAATATTGAACCGTGTAGAATATCTATATTTAGTCTTTAGTTAAGGGGGCCAAGAATTTTATTACACCATTTGCATAACGTGGACTTTATTAGCCTGTGAGCTCTTTGAGAGCAAGGACTATCTTGCCTTTTTAATCCCAAGTGCCTTCTCTGTAAGAGTGGATTTTAGGGGCAGCTAGGTGGCACAGTGGATAGAGAACTGGGTCTTGAGTCTCAGACACTTAATAATTATCTAACCTTGTGACCTTAGGCAAGTCTCTTAACCCCATTACCTAAAATAAATAAAAATTTTAAAAAAGAGGATTTTTAAAACTACATGCTGCCAAAAGTATATCAATTTTTAAAGACATTTTTACTCTCTTTTCTCTCCTAGTTATTTATTAGGCTCATTCCACAAAGTAGTACAGTGGAAAGCCCTGCATTTGGCATTGTCAAACTTCGATTTGAATCCTGACTCAGTTACCTATTATTAATTTTCTCAGTTACCAGAGATACTGGATAAGTGACTTCTCTCTTTTTTTTTTTTGTTTCCTCATTTATAAAATGAAAGAATTGAGTTAGAAGATCTCTAAATTTTCTCTCAACTCTAAATTTAATATCCTGTGACACACTATCCAAAAGAGGAAGGAAATGGCAAGCTGACATTATTCTGGTGTTAAAATGGCTGTTGCCAATTGTGTCATATTACTGAGCAGCTAAAAGGTGGAAGGTCTGAAAGGAAGTGCCATACTGACGATTAGTCCATTAAGACACAGGATAGGATATATTAGATTCTCACATTCTGTCACCAGATATCACATGTTGGTGCTTCCTAGTATTTATGATGCCTCATGGTGCTTCAACAACCTGGGAGGAAATCCAAAGGACTCACGAAGTGGCCACACTATTTCCAATAGCCCTGTATCCTATTAATCAGGTCATGGAGTAGAATGATTCTGATAAAGGCAAGTAAGATGGATTTTATCCCTCACTATAATAAATATAATTATGCTACTCACACCACCAATCATTTGGTTGGTCTGTGTGGTCCTCTTCAATTCTGGAAAACTAGTAGAAGTAGAAGGAAGGGAGGATTGGATGCAACACAGTGAAAAACAATTTGCTGCTGATAGGTCAAGAGCTATGAGGACTGAGAAAAAGACCATTGGATTTAATGATTAGATCTCTGGATAGTTTGGAGAAAACATTTTCAATAGAATAAAGAAATAAAAATGGATTTTAGCAAATTGAGGATTAAAAATATAGTTAATAAACTGGAGTAGCAGGGGTAAACCACTTGTCTAAGAAGTCTGGCAGTAAAAAAAAATAAAATTGATGTAGGGGTGGCAGTTTGAAATATTATTAAAATGAAATGATTTCTTGTTTAATTTATAGGATCATAGAATTTAGAGTAGAATGCTATCTTTGTAAGTCACAGTATCATAAGAGTCAAAAGGGTACCTCAGAACTCATTTAGTCTTACTCCATCCTTTTACAGTTGAAAACACTACATGTCAAAGAGATTATGAATAGCCTAAATAGTCACAGAGGTAGTAAAAAGGCAAACTTGAGATATAAACCCATGTCCTCTCATTTAGTCCATGCTGAGAAATAAGAAAACCTGAAGAGGTTTAATAACTTGATAAGGTTACATAGGAGCAGCCATGGTGGCATAGTGACTAGAGAGCAGGGTTTGACATCAAAGATATTAAAAGGTTTTATGAGGTCTAGAGAAAAAGCTATTTCTCCCCAAAGAGATAAAGTTTGTAAAAGTTACGATTTAAAAGCACTCCCCTCACCCCAGGCAAAGAGAAAAGATTCTTCTATATCATGCATATATGTAATTTGACCCCAAATGACATAAAATCCAATAGAAATCATAAGATTAGGCAATGCTGATTTTGATTGACTCAAGGCTGAGTCACTTTCTCCAAATTTTTAGACATGACCTTTTTGATTTCTCTTCCTTAGCCTTGACTGCTCTCACCATCAGTGATCATCTTATATGGATAACACTCCTCATCCTTGACACTGTAATTAAATGGGTTGAACAATAAGCATTTGACTCTCCAGAATTACATTACTTTGACTTCTTTCTCATGGAAGAGGTGCCCTTTATCTCTCCCATTCTCTCATTTTCTATATAATTCTAAAAACCATAAAAATGGAGGAAAATTAGAAGGTATTCATGGTAAAATGAAATAAATGCTTTCTAGATTGCTTCATCATTATTATTCAACCTTATTCTCTCCTTTTGGACGGGGAAATGAATCAAATTATCCCTAGTGTCCTTATGTGACCAAGAAGACAGAGGTCCACATTCTCTCAATTCTTAGAGTGATTTTAGTAGCTTTGAATCTATCATTAAAATATTAATAACTAAGAATGAATAAATAAATGTAAATATTCAGTTAGTTCTTATTTATTCTTCTTAGTATTATTCAAATATTCTTGCTAAATGCAGTGGATGTAAATAAAACAATGAGACAGTTCAAAAAGAACTTGTTCTTTAGGTGAGGAGAGTTCAGCTGCATATTGCCCAGAAAGGCCTTCAAGTCATAAGGGTTCAATCTCAGGGCGGGGGAAGATAGTACTTAGGGTCCTGAGGCAAAATCCTTGGTCGGATGGTAAAGTCCATGAAAGCTTAAGATATATTTTCAGGATGTACTTCCAGGTATAGGTAAAACTAGATAGACCATCTTACCAGAAGGATTATGATCATTCACTATCTGCTTATCTAAGCAATAAAAGATGTCTGGTCAGAATCCTGTAAAACCTATAGGGGTTGACTCCAACACTAGGGAAAAATTAGAAATGACTCTGAAGATCTAAGTAGTTTGGGGATGCTGGGTTCCCTCTCAGAGGGATGGGAATGAGAGGTTCAGTTAGAAGAGGGGAAGAGCAAGTATGTATTGACTGGAAGGTATAGTGAAAATACAAGTGTTACTGTAAAGACATCCCTTCCCTATTATGGCCAAAGGGCAATAAAACTGCATACCCTTTGATCCAACAATACCACTACTGGGTCTGTATCCTGAAGAGATGATGAAAAATGGAAGAAATCCCACATGTGCAAAAATGTTCATAGCAGCTCTTTCTGTAGTGGCAACGAATTGGAAACCGAGGGGATGCCCATCCAGATACTGAGTGAAATGAACAGAACCAGAAGAACATTATATACCTTCACGATAACATGGGTTGATGATCAACTTTCATAGACTTGTTTATTTCAGCAGTAAAATAATGAGGCAATTTTAAAAGACTTGTGATGAAAAATACCATCCATATCCAGAGAAGAAACTGTGAAGTTTAAAAGCAGATCAAAACTTACTATCTTAAATTTTTAAAAGGTTGCCATACTATTGTCATTTTTTTCTTTATAATGTTTTCTTTTTTTCTGTTTGGAAGTTATTCTTCTCTCACAGCATGATAAATATGAATCTATGTTTATTATGGTTATAAATGTAATGCCTACATCAGACTACTATCTGTCTGGGGGAGGGAGGAGGGAATGGAGGGGGGAAGAAAAATATAAAACTCAAAACCTTGCAAAAATGTTTGGTAAAAACTACAGTTGCATGTAGTTGGAAAAATAAACAAATAATATACTATATATATATATAATATATATATTAATTTATAGGTAGATAGATACCACTTCTGTACCAGATATAATTTGCCCTTAAATATGACTTAAGAGGGGCAGCTAGGTGGCACAGTGGATAAAGCACTGGCCCTGGAGTCAGGAGTACCTGGGTTCAAATCCGGTCTCAGACATTTAATAATTACCTAGCTGTGTGGCCTTGGACAAGCCACTTAATCCCATTTGCTTTACAAAAACCTAAAAAAAAATTATGACTTAAGGATGTTTCCCGAACCCATGTCTGAGAATATTTCAGACATGAATCTAGTTAGAGGATCATAAATTGAAACCTTTGAGATTTGCTAGTTCATCCAAAACCCCTTACTTTACAAATGAGGAAACTGAGGCCTATTTATAAATTATACAACTGGTCCACTGTCCTGTAAGTATCAAGTAATAAGTGAAAGAATTTGAATTTGAGTCTTTTGACTCCAAATACAGAATTCTCCCTGGCACACTCCTTTTCCCCAATTAATTCAGACTGCTCTTGTGGGTGTGAGAGTTGGGATTGGGTGGGTGGTATAATTTATAACAGCTCTTTGACTTTCTCCTCTTATCCAGAAATACAGGTCAGAAGGGCTCTGATACAGGAATATAAGTGCAATTTATAGAACACTTTGGTATTTATAAAGAATTTTCAGATCCATTTCATTTGCTCTTTATGACAGACTCTTGAGGTAGGTGGTAAAGGTCTAATTCCATTTTAGGGATATGTAAACTAAAGAACAAAGATGTTAACTATCTTGTAGGTGTCATAGTGAATAGAGTGTTGTTCTGTTGTTTTTTGGTCATGTCTGACTCCTTGTGAGCCCATTTAGGGTTTTCTTGGCAAATATTGGAGTGATTTGCCATTTCCTTCTCCACCTCATTCTACAGATGAGGAAACTGAAGCAAACAGGGTTAAGTGACTTATTCAGGGTCACATGATCTCTATTCTTCCTGACTCCAGGCTCAATGCTCTACCCACAGCTGCCACATTGAATTTCTTTATCTATTTATATAAATATTTCACTAGGTCTTCTAGAGACACTGTCCCATGGAAATCCCCACTGACACAAGGATAGCAACTGGGATTAAGCAGGGTAGGGTTTCTCCATAATACCATTATCTACACAGAACTTCTTGACTTGATAAACAAAGGCTACTAACTTGGCAATAACTCCCCAACAAGGCTGGGAAAGGACTGCTCATTGCCGTTGGTGGGAAAACCCAGGTTTTGTTCTCTAGGATTTCAGTTTTATGATTTCCAGGAGGCAGATAGAAGATACTGCTTCTAATAGCTCCCAGCTATTGTGGTGCCTCCTGTGATGTTGGTTATAGTCCACTGGGTCTTCATGCATGAGCCCCTGCAGGTGCCCTGCTTCGCAGCTAGAGATATTATCAGTTATAAAGGCTCCAAGCAGCTGAAAATCACTCTTAATGACAAGAAATGCCTTGAGTCCTCCCAACTTTGATAGCAGATGACACTAGCAAGATCAGGAGCTTAGGGCCAACTATCAAATCCACATACTGCAATTGTTTCCACAGACCTGATTTTATGATTGGGTTTGACTGGTGTTAGATTCCTCTTGTTAATTGGAACAATTTATGCAGCAAATATATTCTATGAAAAGATTTCAGTCTTTATTAGAAATATAAGGATAGCCTTTAGAAATTTGGAAATCAATCATATGAATTAAATGTGTTCTTCTCTAGAATTGTGTGGATTGATGCCATCATATTAGTGAAGTAATTTTTTTTAAAAAGACCTGGCTCCCTCTAGTCTGCTAGCAAATGAAGCAAGCTTTCTGAATCCACAGCCCCAAGACTTCCATTGAGTCAGAGATCATATTGATTAAAGACTGCACAGCAAGTCCCAGCACAATTTGCCAAGTAATGAGTCTGGTACTGGTGGTTGTAATTAAAAATAAAGATTTGTTTATCAATTTGAGTAACTAATGATGTGTGATGTGATGTGTATTTCTCTTGGGCTGCTCTGCCAGTTGTGGGTGTGAGAAGGTAAGACATCTAGTGCCACAAAGGTTCCAAGAAACCATGGCACCTTTCCCATGTGGCACCAGCCTTTGATGAAAAAATATACCACTGTCCTTGTGGACTGGTCCAGGGGAAATACTCAGCATGATGTTGGCGTTTGGCACCCTTTTACCTCTCCTGGTAAGACTTTCTCCCCATTTCAAATACCCTATGTCCTTGTGGAGTTTTGTTGTTTTTTTTTTTTTTACTACCAAGACTTCCTTTGTCCTGAAACAGTGCTTTATGTTCTGAACCTTGCTCTTCTCTTATTAAAAGATCCTCATCCTGTCTTTCATTGCTCTTGGGCATTTTTGAAGGGATTTCATAAATGATTTCTCATTAAGGTATTAGAAGTTACACAAAAGTGAATGGACAATTGTCTTTATAAGTAATGAGCTCCCCCCACACTGAACTTTAAGCAGACCAAATAGCTACTTGCTGGAGCTGTAGACAGTGTTCTTGATCAAATATAGATTGAATTAGGTGATGCCTGAGTTCTTTCCCAATTTAGAGTCTGTGGTTTGCAACAGATAATATTTTCCATTTGCATATGATATTTATAACGTATTCTCTTCCCCCAAAAGCCCTGTAACAATTAAACAACAAGGATTTAAGTGTTTACTATGTATCACGCACTATGCTAGGCCTTGGGTAAAGAATGACAGTGATGTAGTCCCTGCTCTCAAAGAGATTAGAACATATCTAGAATAGATAATGTATAGAAGATTTATTGGCATCACATGCAACATGTTATTGGATTCAAGTGAGTTGAAATTGAAGCCTTACCTGATACTTTCCATCTGCTTTACTTTGGTCAAGACCCATCACCTTTCTTGGTCTTAGTTTATTCATCATAAAATGAGGCATTTAGACTAGATGTCTTTTGAGGGCTCTTCTAACTCTAATCCTGTAAGCACTATCATCAGTCAGAAAGTGTATGGGTTCACAAGGAAAACTATTACTTCTGGTGTGAAGGCTTGCCAAGTCCTTTTCAGGGTTGCTCATCTATGTGCTCAATTCTATGTGTTAGTATCTATGTGTTAAATTCTCATCTGTGATTTCAAGAAGCTGAAGCATGTGCAGTGGTTACATTCAGGTAAACTAGGCAGAAGGGCTAACAATAACAGGTAGGTCTCAATTCTGTCAGTGTTTGAGTTGGGGTGAGGTGGAGATATCTACCCCAAGCATGTGAAAACTTCCCCCTTGGAATGGGCAAATGAGAACAATTTGTTACAGTACACACAAAAGTGGCTGATACAAGTGCTGTGGAGGTCTTAGAACTTGTTCAGACATTGGGGACACCAAAGTCATCCACCTGCAACCTGCACCATGGCCGATAATCTTAATTTTTGTCTTGCTAAAAAACTTCAGTGACTCTGAAAGAAAGAAAGAGTCTGATGACTTGCTGCTTTCATGCAGGAGTCAAGACAGTATCCTGTGATGTCATTGGTCCTCTTTGAAAACAAAAGGACAAACAAACATGCCTGTGCCAGGCATATGGTAAGCACCAAAAGTTCAGATAGAAAGTAGACAGTAGAAAGACTGTCACTGACTTCAAGGAATTTACATTCTAATGGAGAAAGACAACATATAGAAGATTGAAAAGAGAATTTCCAGGGAGTGAATTCTAGGCTAAAGTGACCTTCCATGATGAAACTCTAGAGGGCAGTTTGAAAAAGAAATTAGGATCATGAAAGACTTCATGGTAGAAGGTGGTGGTGGTTAAATTGAGCTTGATAGCTAGGGATTTTAAGAAGATGGAAAAAAGCATATTTCAAAAATAATGTCAGAATTATTATTCACATTTTACAGATGAGGAACCTTAGACTGAGTATGGTAAGTGAGTTACCCACAATCACCTAGAAGACCTGGAACAAAAATCCAAGTTTCTTGTCTCTAATGCTCTTTCTTCTTCACCTTGCTATTGTTTTATAGAGACTGATAAAGTTGATTTATTAATGGATTATTAATTATTATAGTAATTATTTATTAATTTGTTAATTATTGATGGATTAAGTCTGTTTCCTGTATCCCAGAAACTTTGCTAATATACAAGAGAAAGTCAATAAAATAAATTTTCCTATTTTTGTTTATATGAACTGCTTGAAATGTTTACATTACTATATACATACCCTTATTGTTCTTTTGTTGTTCAGTTACTTTCCAAACTCTTCATGACCTCCTTTGGGATTTTCTTAGTAGAGATACTGGAGTGGTTTGGCATATCTTTTCCAACTCATTTTACAAATGAAGAACTAAGGCAAAAAAAGTGTTAAGTGACTTGTCTAGGGTCACATAGTAAGTGTCTGAGGACAGTTTTGAACTCAGTAAGATGAATCATCCTGACAACTGTCTTTTTGCTCAACCACTCCACCACCTAACTGCCCTATTTTTGTCATGTTCAATAATGTCATCCTTTAAAATGAAGTCATAGAGAATCAAAGAATATGACATATTTATTTTGGATAGCCTTATGATGATCTTTTTAGTATTTTTCTATTTTTTCATCTTTTCCAAGATGATGACACTTAAGTTTTTTTTATTATATGATCATTGCAATGCAGAATAATCAAATATCTGAGGTCAAATTTAAACTCAGGAAGATGAGTTTTTCTGATTTAAGGCTTGGCACTCAGTTAACTTTAATACCTAGCTGCCCCATATACCTTCATTACTAATACCTAAATGTTTAATACTAATATTTCTACAGTATAAAATTTCAATGTTTCTCTTTATTTTTGAAGCATTTTAAAAGTTTTATTTAAATTTATATTTCTTGATGACGTGTTCTGTTATTGTTCACTGCAAACTCCCCACCCCCAGAGCTACATTTTAATAAAGGAAAATCCAAAGAAAATAATTTCTAATGATGTAATTTAATTTAATTATTTAATTTGGATTTAATTTAACTGGAAGTTTTCGCCAGGAAGGCTATTCCTGTTCCATCCCTTTTCATCATTTCATGTAGGTGGGTCAATATCTCCATTTTCCTTCACCAACGCATTAGACCAGCCCTTACCTCAGGGAGACAATGTAGCCAGAAAAAAATTACTCAGGTCTATTTAGTAAGTATTCCAACTAGCATCACTTGCTTAGGTGGTTTAGGTAAAACTCTTGGCTTGAACAAGAAGTTTAGGACTATCTTCTGGTGTTTTGGGAGGTTGGGATTAGCAAAAGAAAAAGTTAATTATGTGATTTACATAAGGTACAACAAGCTTGTTTTCAGGCAATTATTTTGCTGAACACTTTGTTGTGGGTAAAAACAATATCTTAATGTATAATCTTTGTAATCTATTGTAATCTTTTGGCTTGTATTTTATGTGTATTTTGAGTGTTCAATAAATACTTGTTGAATTGGAAAAAATAACATCTTGTTTCTTTAAGTTCTCATGAGAACTTTACAGGCAGATGTGACTTCATAGATTACCTACTCCAACTCCCTCATTTTGTGGAAATGTTAATATAGAGTAATTAGTCATTTACTAAGCACTTACTATCTGTCTGGGATCATGCTAAGTACTAGGGATCCAAAGAAAGGAAAAACAAAAACAAAAAAGTCTCTTTCCTCAAGTGGCATACATTCTAATGGAAAGAGCAACAGAGAATTACTAGCACTAATAACATTTTCTTAATCTCTCTGTGATTCAGTCCTCATCCATAAAATAGACAAATTATAACTGCAGTAATTTCCTCAGAGTATTTTTTTTGAGGAGCAAGAAGGTTGATATACATACATTATTAGGAAAACTAAAAGCACTAGACAGATTTCAGCTATTATTGTTATTATGCTGAGACCCAGAATAATCATGCAACTTTAAATTGTAAAGTTAGTAAGTGATAGAAGTGGGATACCAAACTGTGAATCCAAAGCCTGTGACTCTATACAATGCTGTCTTCACCTTTTAACTGAAATGAACTTCGAAAAAATCTGCCTGGAATGTCTAACGTTGACTTTACTTTTCTTACTTTGTTTCTTTAAGGACACTTTGTTTTACATAAAAATGATTGTTGTGGTTGATCCTTCATTTTCTAAGAGGACTAGGGTTATGACTTGACTTGCATCTGAATTGGATTTATTATTATTGAAAATTTTATTCTTTCCCCAATTATATGTAAAACAATTTAAATATTTTTTCAAGTGTGAGTGCCAAATTCTCTTTCCTTAGTATGTCTTCTCCCAATGGAATTTACAGGACAGAGACTCAGCTAGGGACTCATACTACTTAAACAAATGAAACCAAGGCTACCCAATTTTATAGATCATTGCAGAAGAGAGAGTGTAAGTTCTAGCAGTCAAAGCAGAAAGTCAAGTAGTGAGGATGGAGGCCCAACACTAACTGAGAATATGGAAAAAAAGACTAAAATAAAAAAGACAAGAAGGAAAGAGTATAACTTAGCTATAAAGGAGTAAAACCAATAGTAAAATTCATAAAGTCAGAAAAAAAGAAATCCTGAAAAGATGACAGGGTGATATGTTTTGTTCTTGTTCATCTTTCATACTTGAAGATGCCTAATGAATCATGACATTGGACTCAAGGTACAATATACTCAATATACTCATTTGTGGTCCAATATGAACTCAGATGTCTCTACCACAGATCAGGCACAATAGTTCATTTAAACATTTGGGGTAAAGACATCTCTAAATTTGTGTATCTCATTGTTTTTGAGCTTCTGCAATTCTACTTTGCTCATAAAGACAGTATCTTCTTTGATGTGGGCATGCCATGCTTGGCAGTCAGTGTCTCCTATGTCTCACAATTCTTTAAAAAGAATTTGGGAGCATCTTGTACTGCTTCTGACCTCTGTATGAGTGTGTGCCTTGTTTGAGTTCTTTTGTAGGTGGTCCAGGATGTTATAGGGTGAATGCAGAGCTGCATCAATTTATCCAAGATGGGGGGTATCCTTTCCCAGGCTATCAGAGATTCCATTGCTCTGGCATTCTCCATAGTTTCCACCCCAATTCTCTTTGCCCCTCATCCCAGCTTAATACAAGTTGAATCATGGAGACATTCTAACTTATAGGGGTAGGTATGTTTGATCCCCAACTTTCAGAGCTAACCCCTTCACAGTATCCTAGGGGAAACTATATCACTAGGACAGGTTGAGACCTTTGAATGAGACAATAATAAAACTCAAGAAGAAGGGAAAGGAGGGTAGTTGTGGTGGATTTTGAGGAAGACTTTGAAGGGGGGGGACACCAGAGGTATAATGTTTTTATGTTTTTAGCTAATTTCATATGACCCCATTTCTCCACTTCTAAGCTGAAAATTCTAGAATCTGTCCTCTGTCTTGTCTGAGGCTTTGAATAAATTCAGAATGTTTGATAGTCACATAAGCAATGCAAGGTGAATGGTTCAGGAAATTTGCTAAGTAAGCTAGTCTTAAGGAGTAATTGGAGTAAGCAACCACTGGGTTTTCAGAGACTTCAAGTATTGAATCCACCACTTATTTCAATGAACAAATGAGGTCAATTCAGACTCCCTCCATTAGTGCAGCTTGCAATTTGTTCAAGTCTTCCTTATTTAGCCTGTACTGTGACCTTCCATAGAGGAAACCAAATGTCATTGCAGAGAGTAATGGATTTGGAGTCAGTACTACATGTGTCAGAATCTTGCCTCAGAAACTTATTAGTTATGCAATACTGGGCAAGTCACTTTATCTCTATCACTCAGAGCTTCCCCATTCATCAAATGGGGGAAAATAAAGCACTGCCCTCACAGGATCAAGTTGTAAGAATCAAATGAAATAATAAATGTAAAAGTTTTAGTAAACCTAAAACCATGGCACGAGTATTTGTTGTTAGCTAATTCTGGAGTTTCTTGATCAAATTTCACAATTAGCATATCAAATAGCAAATTTTAATAGACATTTTGTATCCCTCCAAGGAGAAATACTCAAAATAGCACAGAAAAGCTATGTGGGTATAAGAAATCGAATTGAAAAAAATGATAACATGATATTCTAAAAAACAAAGGAAATTGGTCAGTACTCAAAGATTATATATTATGTAAAACTGAAATTAAAAAGAAAAGACAAGAATATATATTTAGTTTTGAGTAATGCATTGAACATGTTAAATAAGGCAGTTATCCAAATTTTAGTTCATTTTAAAGTTTGAATAGTTCTTGGAATATCCTGTACTTTCAATTGGTAAAGGAGGACCACAAAATGAAATATTTGTTTTAATGTGACTAGAGAGGGGCTTGGATGTATGAGGAAGTCTTTCTGCTCATTTTTTTATTTTTTAAAAAAGCTGTGCATAACACCTCGCCTAATGAATATCTAAAAGGAAAAATGTTGTGAATACTATCTGGACATCTTGGGCTTGTGGCCCTCCCTTATCCTCCCTTCCCTTAGATTTGGAGAAGATGGCAGAAATGTCACTTGGACATTTGAGGTCACTTGGGGATCAGAGACAAGATCTTGGAATGAGATGAGCATGAATAAAAGAGAGGCTTATGTGGGGGCCACCACTAGGTGGGAAGAGAAATCACAGACATGGTCTCAGAGATTCAGAAACAGAGCAGTACAGTTCAGAACAATTGTGCTCTCCCTAGTGTCATTGTTTCCAATCCTCATATCCTTTGTTTTGTTTCTCCTTCTAGTCTAAGGAGGTGAAGTAGAGTGTGAGATGGAGAAGAAATATAATTATTAGGGTTTTTTTTTGTTTTTGCAAGGCAATGAGGTTAAGAGACATGCCCAAGGTCATACAGCTAGGTGATTATTAAGTGTCTGAGATCAGATGCGAACTCAGGTCCTCTTGACTCCAGGGCCAATGCTCTATTCACTATATCACAAACTGCCCCCCAAAATATAATGCTTAAGATGCCTTGTTATCCTGATTCATTGCATTTGTCTTGTAGATTTTCAGAAGCTAGGGTATTATATGTGAATTAATTGAATGATAGAGAAAAGATGGCAGTGCGGCCATCAAAAAGCTAAGGAATTTAATCAATACAAGAAATAAAAAATACCATGAAAACTTGATGGTGTATCTAAAACATTCCCTAAGGGGGAAATTAGGTCTATGAAAGTTAATATTAATAAAATAGGAAAAGAAAGGATAAATGAATTGACTATACAATTAAGATAACAAATTAACAAATGTAAAACAAAAATAGTGAAAATTGGAAATATAGTAGCTACCATTTTTATACAGTGTTTTAAAGTCTGCAAAGCACTTTACCTGTATTATCTCATTTGATCATTACAACAAATCAACAACAATTCACCTTAATAACATTTACTATGTGCCAGCCACTGTGCTACATTCTGGAGGTCCCAGTGCAAGCAAAAATAAAGGCAATTTTTTTTTCCCTAGATGAGTTTACAATCTAAAACCACAGACAACTCATAAACGTGATCTGAAACATGGGATAATAAGGGAAGATAACTCATATTTGATGAGAACATAGTGCAAAAGTCCATACTTACAAGTAGAGGAATGAGAGAAATTTGATTTGGAAGTTTTGGAAGGAATCTATTGATGGGAAAAGGGAACAATAGGGGGAGAGATGTTTCAGGGTGAGCAGGTAGCTGAGGCAGAATGGTGAAGTCTTATGAATAAGAAACTACAAGAGAATAATTTATCAAGTAGGTGTGTTTTATCATCTCTTTTACAGATGAGTAAACTGTGGTTGAGAGAAGATCAATTAGTTGTGCATTGTCACACAATGTTAGTAAATTTCTGAGGCAGAATTCAAATTTAGATATTTAGATCTCCCTGATTCCAAGGACTTTTTCATTTTGCCATTTAACTGCATAAAAAATGAAAACTATATTACTATTAAAAAATCCAAATTGAGATCCATCTGACTTTTAAAAAAAGACTAACAAAGGTGATGAAAGATTATCTAATCTAATCAAGCCAAAAAAGAGAGAAAATTCTATTAAAATTTTAATGAAGTAAATAATGAGAGGAAATATGTTATAAGAAATTACTATACATAATTATGTGCCAGCAAACTGAAAATTCAAATGGAAATAATTGGAATCTATAGAAATGTAAAGTACTGCAAATGACAAAAAATCTCATAATGCATATATACACACACACACATATGTACTAATTTTTCTCATGTCTTATATACACATACATATATTCATCTCCCTCTCTCCATCTCTCTCTCTCTCTTTATCAGAGAGACAGAAAAAGACAGACAGTGAGAACTAGAGCTAAATTTACACTACCAAAAAAGGCAAAAAAACCTAACTTGAATCAGAAAAATTTATTAGGTGAATTCTATCAAACATTTAAGGAGCAAGTGATACCTATTGGCTACAATTATTCTAAAAATTAAAGACAAAAATTACCTTACCAAACTCTTTTTGTGAGACAAATATGAGATAACTATAATATCTAAACTAAGAAAAGTCTGGGAAAGATTGCTATGAATTAATCTCTTTTGTGAGTTACTGATGCAAAAATTCAAATAGAACTCTCTCAAGGAGACTACAATGTCTATGAAATCATTTCTTATGACAGCTGGAATGAAGGCTGAATTATGAAAGTGATTTGGTATTACAATATCATTTAGAAGAAGTCATCATATAAACAACAATGTTAACAATCCCCTTCCCACAGAATTATTTTAATGTGTGCAGAGAAATTCTTTGATTAAAATATAGCAATTATTTATGCTAAAACTCTAAAAACAGTACAGGCATTTAAGGACCTGTCTTTGGTGTGATATTTTAAAAACTAATACATAACACTGCTCATGATGAAAAAATGCAAATATTCCCAATTCAAGCAGGAATAAAAACAAGAACATGTCCTCTTTAGAGCATTATTTGTCCAAATTCTAGAAATTTGGGGTCTATAATTTAAAAAAGAGCACAAAAATAAAATATCAATAAGAAAGAAAAAGTTATCCTCTTTTGTATATGGTTTGCTTTATATGTTTCAGAGTATTATATAGAAACTATGATTAATATTTTTCAACACTGTATCAGGATATAAAATAAATTAAAAAGATAATCAGTATTTCTTTATAGTTCTACAGTATTAAAACCTACAGTAAACTATGATGCAAGTTATCTTTCAAAATAATTACATAGTACATATAGTATCCATGAGTTAACTTACCTTGCAAGATACAGCCAAAATTCTTATAAATATATTTGCAAAACTCCCTTTAGAGAAATAGAGAAGTAGTATTTACTAATCATGAGTGCCAATACAATAAAACAATAATTTTATCTAAATTAGCTAACAAAGTTAGTGCTATACCAGCCAATCGTATTACTAAAGAAAATACTTCACAAAACTACCTAAATAATAAAATACATTTAGAAAACCAAAGTTATAGAATCACAAGAAAAATAATATAAAAAGTATGAATCAAATATAAATATAAATAATATAAAATGACATAAAAATTATTAACACAAAGCATCATATTTCAATGTATAATATAAAGCAGGAGTCATCTGAACTATATGATAATAATTTAAAAATAGAAAAATGGTTCAATAGAAAAGATTAGACAAATCTGAAATAGAAACACTTGAAAACAAAAGTACAAGGCTTCATGAAACCAAGAACATAAATCACTGGGAGAAGAATTCTTTTTTGGCAGGAACTTCTGGGACACTTGGAAAAGTTTGTCAGAAATTACGTTTCAACCAGTATCTATGCTATTTACCATATTAAACTCAAAACAAATACCGGGCCTGGATATAAAAAGTCACAACATAAAAAATTTAGAATAGAATGAACTCAATTACCTTTCACAACCTTGTCTAAGGGAAGGAGTCTGGAATAAACATAAGAGGATAGATTATAAAAAAATAAATTGGAACTTTTTTCTAACAATGATTTTAAAACTTCTGCATAAATAAAATTAATAAATATAATGTTAAAAGAAAGAATGTGAAAACATTTGTCTAAGATGTCAGAATAAGAGATATGTCCAAAATCTATGGAAAATGAGAGAAATTTATAATACTACAATGTCTGGAGTGATTCCTGATTGGTCAGAGGATATATGAAAGAATTTTTCAAAACGATTCTAAATTCTAAATAACTTATAAAAACACAAATTAAATCACTAAGAGAAATATAGATTAAGAGGAATCTCAGTTTCATTTCCCATGAAAATAAAAAATAGAATATAAGAAAACATTCAAATATTGAAACACTGATAAGAAAAAACTTTACTTGATATACTAGAGTAATATAATAGAACTATATAATCTACAATAGAAGAGGAATTGAAAAATTATGGCCTGGCAGGTTACCTATTTTTGGTACTGTTCTGATGTTAATGATGTTTTTTGAATTGTATTTAAAATGTAAAAAAACCCCACATTCTTATAGCAGATGTTGTTCAAAAATAATTGGTAGATTGCGTTCATAGCTTGTCAAGTCTTGTGATAATATATGAATGCTATAGAATATCAGGTTGGAGGAAAAAACTGGCAAATTTGAAAATTTGGATAAACATGGGAAAAGTTGTAAAATATCAGAATAGATTAGGATAAGCAGACTCAAGAGAATTCTACATATAATAATATAAATGGAAAGATCATTTAGAAAAAGTTAAACTCTAAATAACAAAAAAACTAATGGAGATCTCAGAGTACAAATAATGCAACATACCTCTTCCCTTATGTCAGCAAGATAAGAGACTACTTGGACAGAACATTGCATTCATTCTTAGATATGGTCATTGCACATGTTTTTCCTTAACAATTTTTATTTGTCACACTGTCACATTGTTCAGTATTAGAGGAAAGAGGGGAGGATAAGTTAAATATCTCTGGTATAATTACAGAAAAAAATTAATAAAATTCTTTATTAAAAAAGATAAAGGAGAAAATTCTAAGAAAGTCACTATCCCTGAATATCATTTTTAATGAAATTTTATTTTATTTTTCTAAATTACTTGTTATGAAAGTTTTTCAACATTCATCCACATGCACAATCATATTCTAAAACCACACAATTTCTTTCCACCTTCCCTTCCTACCCCCCTACCCTCAGCAGTGAACAGTCAGGTGTATAAACATACACATTTGTGTTAACATAATTACAGATTAGTCATTTTCAGTATGAGGAATTAGAATTAAGAAAACCAAAAGATAGAAAATAAATACATAAGAGAAAAAATTTAAAAAGTGAAAGTAGTCTTCATTTAGATTCTAAAAAGCTTATTTTGTTTTGTTTTTGTTTTATTTTTCTTCCTCTGGATGGTGATCATTGTCCATAGACATTCCACTAGGGTTGTCCTAGCTCTCTGAACTGCTGAGAGAAGCTGAATCCATCAAGGCTGATCAACTCATGGTGTTGTTGCTAATGTGTACATTGTCTCTTGGTTCTGCTCCATTCGCTTGGCATCAGATCCTGTAAGTCATTCCATGCTTTTCTAGACTTCGATCATATATGGCTTCTTATAGAACAATGGTATTCAATAGTATTCATATTACTTATTCAGTCATTCCCCAATTGATAGGCATCCTCTAAATTTCCAACTCTACCATCAAAAAGAGAGCTGCTATGAATATTTTGGATGTGGGACTTTCCCCATTTTTTATGATATCTTCTAGATATAGACCTAGTATTGGAACTGTTGTGTCATAGGCCAAGATCAGTTCCATTATTCCCTGGGCATATTCTCTCCAGAATGGTTGGATCAGTTCACAACTCCACCAACAATGTATCAATGTCCCAATCCTCCCACAACATCTCCAGCATTGATCATTTTCCCTATTTGTCATCTTAGTCAACCTGATAGGTGTGAGGTGATATCTCAAAATTCTTTTAATTTGCATTTCTCTAATCAGTTATGATTGGGAGCTGAATATCTCTTATGCTTTAATGAGAAACTTCAGGTCTTTCAACCTAATTTTTAATCCTAGTCATCTCTTTAAAACTTTTTTTAAATTTGAATCACTATGGAATTTATTGTTTTTTCATGATCTTTGAGAAGTCCTAATAATTCATTGACTTTTTAAAGGTATGGAATAAGGTATACTTTTCCCTGAAATTGTAGAACAACATCAAGAATTCCAGAATGATTCAAATGAAAAATAAAATTTTAACAAGAAAAATAAAATTTTAACAAGAATATTTCACCAATAAATGGTGAAAATTAGGCCAACCTAAGACAACAACAAGGTAAACAAAACATTTTTTTAGAAGGGAGTTATTATAGAACTGTGATTTTTATCTGACTTCATCAATATGGGAAACTTCCAATGAGGAACTTTTACCAATGAAGTCTAGCACCTTCTCATTAACTGCACTGATAAAATAAGATACATAGACCTAAGAAGAACAATATCTATTGCCTTGGCAACAATAGGAATTTTCTTGAAAAATTTCCAGGCCATCTCAGTGAAATTCAGTTTTGAGTAGTTTTTGTCACTTAGTCCTCCAAGACTAAAGCCTTCTAGAACTTTTTTCTTTTTTTTTAATGTTTCTTATAAAACTACAAGAAGACACATGCTTGCACTCTGCTCTCTGGGATAGCAATGCAATTTGCATGCTCAATCTTCATTGCAACCTCTGTTCAAAGTTTTGTTGTTTTAAGAGGAAAAGCCTCATAAAGAATTGCTGATGGAAGTCATTGTCACTGTTTGCATGAACAAAAGTGGCTTTCTTTCCCAAAACTTAACTTAGAGTTCTTTTGTACTATCAAAGCTACATCCTCTTCTTGAATGCACATGACCTGCTTATGATCATCTTCTCCACAGGTATAACAGAAGATCCGCTTTTTTGGTTTTCTCTTAATGGTCTTTGTGTGTCAGTCTGGATTGGTCTCTAAGGATGGAAATGTCTTTCTTAGTATTTATATATATATATATATATATATATATATATATATATATATGTATGTATGTATATATATGTATATACATACATATATATCCTTGCTCAGCTAAGACCAAGACAAAATAATCAGAGAAGTCAAAATTCAGGATCAAATTTGCCTAGATAGGATATGGGATTTAGATGCCATGTTTTTAGAGAATCTTCATCTTTTCAGGAATATGAGGAGAGGAATCCCTCTTCTTTCTCATCTCCCAACCTCCCAGAGAGCTATTTGCCTCTTGGAAAGTCAATAAAAAATAAGAAAGGAAAGGAAGGAAGGAAGGAAGGAAGGAAGGAAGGAAGGAAGGAAGGAAGGGAAGAAGGGAGGGAGAAGGAAAAGACTAAAGAAGGAAAGGAAGAAACAAGGAAAAGAAAGAACAAAGAAAGAAAGAGACAGAAAGAAAGGAAGGAAGAAAGACAGAGTAAGAAAGAAAAAGAGAGAGAAAGGAAGAGAAAATGAAAGAGAGAAAGAGATATGGAAGAGAGGTAGGGGTGAAATCATTCCCTAAGGTACTCTGAATCTTTTACTCTTTCTGTTTTGGTAAATAGGAGGAAAGGAAGGTAGGGGAAAAGGGAGGAAGAAGGGAGGGATCAAAAAAAGGAAAGAAGTAAAGAAAGAAAAAAGGAAAAGCAAGAAAGCAACAAAGAATGGAAGGAAGGAAGGAAGGAAGGAAGGAAGGAAGGAAGGAAGGAAGGAAGGAAGGGAGGGAGGAAGGAAGGAAGGAAGGAAGGAAGGAAGGAAGGAAAATGTAGAAGAGAAATAACTATGGAATCATCCCTTAAGGTCCACTGAATCTTTGGCTCTTTCTGCTTTGGTGAATAAGAGGAAAGGGAGGGAGGGAGGGAGAGAGGGAAGAAGGGAAGAAGAAGGAAGGGATGAAAGAAGAAAGAAAAAAGAAACAAACAAACAAACAAAGAAAGGAGGGAAGGAGGACAGAAAGGAAGAAGGAAATATAGAAGAGAGCTAGGGATAGAATAGGAGGATTGTCTTGCTTTCTTAAAACACCAGTCCCTATGCCCTGATTGGATATATCTGTTCTCTTGGAAATATTAAGGATAGCTTTGTATTTGCCCTGTTCAACCCCTATTTGTAGAGGTGTTTCAATCTAGTAGAAAGCTGTGTCATACTGAAATAATATTTTACACTCATTAGTTTTATATTAGTCTTGGGTGTATATTTTTAGAGTATTCAATTACCTCATAATTACAACCATGCTCTTGAAAGGGCTCAATTTATTTGGATAAAGATAGAAAGCAGACCTATGATCAGCAGTGGTGGGACTGTTTAAGGGAGTAGTGAGGAATGACTTAGGTAAGGAAAACTTTTTCCTGAAGGCTTCAGAGAAACTTGGATTATTTCAAGGAGGATAATACCCTGATCAAAGCAGTTTTAAGTTTTAAGTTCAATTTAACATCTTGTTCATCTCCATCCATCTCGTACTGAAGATAAATCTACTTCAGAACATAAAAAAAATTAATGTAAGAATGTTCTTCACATTTATATTTACTTATGACTTCTTCCTCTTTTGATTACCTTTTCTTTATAATTATACTTTCAACTTGAACAGAATTCAACAGCAAAATGCCATATAATATACAGGATATCTTTTACAACTTTCATTTTCCAATTGTTTTCATTAAGAATCTCATCATCATCAAATATTTCATTTTTATTAGTTTAAAACTAGCCATAGGAAAGTACCTTTAGTATAAAACTCATGCATATGAATCATTGGCCTTATGCAAATGACCAGAGAATTATAATCATGCCTTTAGAAGGAATTCATTTACTTTAATTTTAGCACAATATACACAAATATATAATTCTGCCAAACTGCATTAATTTAATAAAAGGCCTGTAACAGTGGAAAGAATAAGGGTAAGTTGATGTGCTTGAGCACAGCAGTCAAATGAATAATTGACTTTGATCATGTAAACATATTCAAATCTGAAGTATTGTTCTGTTTTCCCTCAAATCGATAGTTATTATATATCTTAGAGTATGTATAACTATTTTGTAGAAGGTATTGGCATCAAGCAATACTGACTCACATTTCTGAAAATGCTGATTTTTCCATCTGAACAGTGAAGGGAAGAAAATGCTAGTCTTTCTATTATGTCTCCACTTTTCAGGATTTGAACTCATAGCTTTCTAAATACAGGCCTCAAGCTCTTGCCACTGAGATATCTACTTATCCTGTGTAAGAAGATGTGTATTAGAGGCAAAATAATTCTAAACTTTTGGTCTGTGGTCTGAGAGAGATGACCAGATGCTCATTCTTTTATCAATAACCTTCTGACCAATTAGGTAAAATTACCCAAAAACCTAAGTCTCTCAGTCAAAACCTTGTTCTTGTATTTAGACAGAAACATAAGCCACTGCATGTCTCCTAAAAGTGTAATCACTAAAAAAATCTCTCTCTCTCTCTCTCTCTCTTTCTCTCTCTCTCTCTCTCTCTCTCTCTCTCTCTCTCTCTCTCTCTCTCTCTCTCTCTTAGGTTTCTATCTCCTTTTGGGAGGAGAGATTTGGAACTTTTGATCTCTGAGAGAACACTTTTCATTTTTTTAACTTTTAATTTAACTTTTTAAATGTCACAGTTATGGCCAACAACAAAATGATCAAAGCTTTTCACTCTAGATTCCTTTTTTTTTTTGGCAAGGCAAAAGGGTTAAGTGACTTGCCCAAGGTCACACAGCTAAGTAAATATTAAGTGTATGTCCAAGGTCATATTTGAACTCAGGTCCTTCTGACTCCACGGTCAGTGTTTTATCCTCTGTGTCACCTTAGCTGCCCCTCTATTGAACCCACATGGAGTTTCTTTGCAAGGAAGGTTCGCTGTAAGAACTATAGCCAGAATTTTATCTGGGTAAGCATATTTGAACTATATATCTGTTTTTAGTGTTTGTGCTGCATTATTTTCTAATTTTTATTTTCATAGGGAAGCAATTATCAAGTAGATGCTTCTACTTGAAAAAAGATCCTCTGTAGTAAGCTATATTGTGGGGTTTTTTTAGTTGTTTTTTTTTTTTTGCAAGGCAATGGGGTTAACTGGCTTGCCCAAGGCCACAGAGCTAGGTAATTATTAAGTGTCTGAAGCCGGATTTGAACTCAGGTATTCCTGACTCCAGGGCCTGGTGCTCTATCCACTGCACCACCTAGTCTCCCCTAGTAGGCTATATTGTGTTGGGGGCGGGGGGGGGGGGGAAGCTGTGTATTTGAGAAAATTCAGGGGAAATTGATATTCAGCTTATGAAACCAATTGTAATTCCCCCAAATACCAGCAATATAGTCTGAATTTCTTGTAGGATTGGAACTCTTTTTTTTTTTTTATTAACACTGCCCAGGAGGATTTTAAGAGACATCTATTCTTTGCATTTTCAGGCAGAGGAGTGTCAAAGGGATTCTTGCTATCAGAAAAAGTGAGTAAACCAAGTGAGATATTAAAACATGGAAAGAAAATACTATTAATCTCAACTTTTCCTGAGTCTGTTTGGTTTGTCTCTGTGTCCATTTGTATAAGGTTTTCTAAGATTAACCTGTTAAGTATGTGAACTGAAAAGACAGGCTGAACCTCTCCCGGGAGTTATTTAGGGAGGTGGAATAAAAGAAGGGATTTCTCTCTTAGTAAAAGAAAACAAAAAACAAACAAACAAACAAAAACAAAACAAAAACAAAAAGCAAAAAGTCCCCAAATTGAAAAGCTTTGTTTTTTTGTTCCCCTCACTTTGGTAGGGATTTAAACATGCAACTCTATACTGATAAAGATCTAGAGCAAGCAACAAAAGACTGATGAATGAAAACTAAGAGAGTTTTTTGCTATTATTTAGTTAGATAAAATCAGGTTTAATAAGATTCCAAAGCTAAAGTTTGTAGATTATGCTTAAATTAAATCTAGAAAACTATCTTCCCCTTCCCCCCAAATAAATCTGGCAGTGGGATTATGTTTTTTAAAATAAGTTGGCTTGTTATTGAGGTTTTTTAATTTTTAAGATATTATGACCAGAGTTTTTATATCATAGCCTTAAATGTAATTATTTTAGGATTTCAGTAAGTTGTTTAAAATATATATTACCATCGTAAAAGCTGGATTTTATAAATAATATTTAAATAATATTGCTGAGGTGTATGAGAAATACAACTCTCTTGATTTATAACTTTTAGGTTTTAACTCCAGATTCTAAAAGGTGAAGAACAACAAGCCAAAAAGGAGAGTGAGTATGATTTTAATTTGGAAAACTGTATTAAGGCTATCCCTTTTATAATCTATTAATGGGACTTAAGAAGAGTCAGAACCTGGATCTTGTATTTAAACAGGAAAAAAACCTGCTGCATGTCTCCTAAAAGTGTAATCATTAATCATTTTTTTTTAAGGATTTGTCCCACAAACTTTTTTTCTTCATTGCAGTGAGGAATGGACAGTAACAGGTTTCTATCTCCTTTTGGGAGGGGAGATTTGGAACTTTTGATCTCTGAGAGAACACTTTAATTTTGTGATATGCAAACTAATAAAGAGAATCCCCTGGATTTAAATGACCTCCATAACTTGGGAAAGTAGGGATATTGTAAGACAAAGGTTCACTAATTGTATGCATAGTCTGGGATATGGTTGAAATGTAAAGGAAAGTGGTGAAGTCTGAGTAATAGGTTTGAAAGATTAAAAAAAATAAAATGCCTTGAGAAAAAATTATGAAAGAGAAATAAGAATCTGCAAAATCCTCCTTTCTTGGGATAGTTGCTCTGGGTGTTCTTGTGCCAGTTTCAGATGGTTTAAGCATGATGACAGGGGATGAAGAAATGTGACTTTGTTTTAAGTACAAAGAATGAGAATGAAAATGTTTAGCTTTATTTGAAAGTCAATAGACAAAAATTATAGAGGACTGAAAGGAATCAAAATGCAGGACACCACATGTTTCAAAACTTTAGTAGATTAGTTAGAAATGCTGAAACCCATTATATAACACGCTTGGAATAAATAACCCTTGTATAAAATATGTTAAATAAATGAAATTATAGAATAAGGTTCTGTATGATAGCATTTGAAAAATAGATACAAGTACAATTGAATTTATTCTATTTTCATTTTGAAGGAAATTTATATATCATTGTCATTATTACATTATATCGGGAAATTAATTAGTTATATAGGTTTTAGCTGTTAGTCCAGTTATGTGATTTGTAATGTGTATAAAGATAATTTTTTTGTTAATTTGATAATTTACTTCATGAGAAATATTGTTAAAAACAGAAAATTTTCTGTAATTATTTTGGGTTATGGATTCAAAAAACTGATATTAAAAAATAATAAGAAAGCAGTAGCAGATTAGTAATTGGGTTAGGGTGTCAGTATTTTAAGATTCCAAGACGTGCTTAAATGGTTTAACAGTAATGATTTGACTTTGTTTAAGAGATAGAAATTGCAAAGGAAAAGATTTTTAGAAATCAGTTTGTAATCAGCTATAACCTAAGTTTAGATGATAATCTGGTTAACCATGTTCACCCACCTCTTTCAGGATAAATCTGTAGAAATGCCTTATTAAATCTAACATATATAAATATTGAATATGGTAAAAATAAATATGATTATAAAAAATCTTAAATATTTCTTATAATGTTCAATTATCTAATTGTATTTTATTTCAAATATTCCAATAACTCTATGAAGTACTTAAAGTTTTTGCCTAGGGAAAGTGGACATATTCTGTCAGCATTAAATCAAATTCCTCAGGTCTTTTTTTTTAATTAAAGATTTTATTTTCCTCTAATTTTTCCTCTAATTTTACTTCCCTCCCCCACCACCCACAGAAGGCAATTTGTCAGTCTATACATTGTTTCCTTGGTATACATTGATCCAAATCGAGTGTGTTGAGAGAGAAATCATAACCTTAAGGAAGAAACAAAAAGTAAAAGAGATAGCAAGATCAGACAATAAGATGTCAGATTTTTTTTCTAAATTTAAGGTAATAGTCCTTGGCCTTTGTTTAAACTCCACAGTTGTTTCTCTTGATACAAATGGTATTCTCCATTGCAGAGAGCCACACATTGTCCCTGATTGTTGCACTGCTGGAATGAGCAAGTCCATCAAGTTTGATCATTGCCCCCATGTTGCAGTTAAGGTATACAGTGTTTTTCTGGTTCTGCTCATCTCACTCAGCATTAGTTCATGCAAATCCTTCCAGGCTTCCTTGAATTCCCATCACTCCTGGTTGCTAATAGAATAATAGTGTTCCAGCCATTCCCCAAATGAAGGACATAAATTTAATTTCCAATTCTTTGCCACTACAAACAGGGCTGCTATAAATATTTTTGTACAAGTGATGTTTTTACCCTTTTTCATCATCTCTTCAGGATATAGACCCAGTAGTGATATTGCTGCATCAAAGAGTATGCACATTTTTGTTGCCCTTTGGGCATAGTTCCAAATAGTTCTCCAGAAGGGTTGGATGAATTCACAGCTCCACCAGCAGTGTAATAGTGTCCCAGATTTCCCACAGCCCTTCCAACAATGATAATTATCCTTTCTGGTCATATTGGGCAGTCTGAAAGGTGTGAGGTGGTACCTCAGAGAAGCTTTAATTTGTATTTCTCTAATCAGTAATGATTTAGATCAATGTTTCATATGACTAAGGATAACTTTGATCTCATCTGTAAATTGTTTTTGTATATCCTTTGACCATTTGTCAATTGGGGAATGGCTTTTTTCAAAAAAAAATATAATTCAGTTCTCCATATAATATTTTAGAAATGAGTCCTTTGTCAGAAACATTAGTTATGAAGATTGTTTCCCAGTTTAGTACATTTCTTTTGATCTTGGTGACAGTGGTTTTGTCTGTGCAAAAGCTTTTTAATTTAATGTAATTGAAATTGTCTAGTTTGTTTTTAGTGATGTTCTTTATCTCTTCCTTAGTCATAAACTGCTTCCCTTTCCATATATCTGACAGGTAAACTAGTCCTTGATCTTCTAATTTGCTTATAGCATTTTTTTTATGTCTTAATCCTGTATCCATTTGGAACTTATCTTGGTATAGTGTGTGAGGTGTTGGTCTAATTTAAGTTTCTTCCATACTAATTTCCATTTTCCCAACAGTTTACATCAAAGAGAGAGTTTGTATACCAATACTGGGACTCTTTGTGTTTATCAAACAGCAGATTACTATAATCGTTTCCTGCTGTTGCACCTAGTCTATTCCACTGGTCCACCTCTCTATTTCTTAGCCAATACCAGACAGTCTTGATGACAGATTCTTTATAATATAATTTTAGATCAAGTAGGCCTAAGCCCCTTTCTTTTTGCATTTTTTTCATTAAATCCCTGGAAATTCTTGACTTCTTATTTCTCCATATGAATTTACTTACAACTTTTTCTAACTCATTAAAGTAATTTTTTAGAATTTTGATTGGTATGGCACTAAACAGGTAGTTTAGTTTTGGCAGAATTGTCATTTTTATTATATTAGCTCTACCTATCCATGAGCAGTTGATGTTTGCCAAGTTATTTAAATCTGATTTAATTTCTGTGAGAAATGATTTATAATTGTTTTCAAAAAGTTTCTGAGTCTGTCTTGGCAAATAGACTCCTAGGTATTTTATATTGTCTGAGGTTACTTTGAATGGGGTTTCTCTTTCTAACTCTTCCTGCTGTATCATGCTAGTCATATATAGAAAAGTTGAGGATTTATGAGGGTTAATTTTATAACCTGCAACTTTGCTAAAATTGCTTATTGCTTCCAGTAGTTTTTTGGATGATTTCTTGGCATTCTCTAGGTATACCATCATGTCACCTGCAAAGAGTGAGTTTTGTTTCTTCCTTCCCAATTCCAATTCCTTTAAGTTCTTTTTCTTCTCTAATTGCTGAAACTAACATTTCTAATACAATATTGAATAGTAGTGGTGATAATGGGTACCTTTGTTTCACCCCTGATCTTATTGGGAATGCTTCTAGACTCTCTCCAGTGAATATAATGCTTGTTAATGGTTTCAGATAAATACTGCTTATTATTCTAAGGAACAATCTATTTATTCCTACACTCTAGTGTTTTTAATAAAGAATGGGTGCTGTATTTTGTCAAAAGCTTTTTCATCATCTATTGATATGATCATATAATTTCTGATAGGTTTGTTGTTGATATAATTGATTATACTAACAGTTTTGGCCCAGTATTGCATATGACTTTTATTGCATTGTGATCTGAGAAAGATGTATTCAATATTTCTGCCTTTCTGCGGTTGATCATTAGGTTTTTATGTCCTAGTACATGGTCAATTTTTGTATAAGTTTCATGTACTGCAGAGAAAAAGGTATATTCCTTTCTATCCCTGTTCAGTTTCCTCCATAAGCCTACTATATCTAATTTTTCTAACAATCTATTTACCTCCTTAACTTCTTTCTTGTTTATTTTATGATTTGATTTATCTAGATCTGATAGTGGGAGGTTGAGGTCTCCTACTAGTAGAGTTTTGCTGTCTATGTCTTCCTGTAGTTCTTTCAGCTTCTCCTCTATGAATTTGGGTGCTTCCACTGGGTGCATATATATATTCAGTATTGAAATGTATTGTTTATAGTACCTTTTGGGAGGATAAAGTTTCCTTCCTTATCTCTTTTAATCCTATCTATTTTTTTCTTGCTGCTGCTGCTTTGTCTGAGATAATTATTGCTACCCCTGCTTTTTTTACTTCAGCTGAAGCAAAATACATTTTGCTCCAACCTTTTACCTTTACTCTATATGTATCTCTCTGCTTCAAATGAGTTTCTTGTAAGCAGCATATTGTAGGATTCTGGTTTTTAATCTACTCTGCTATTTGCTTACGTTTTAAGGGAGAGTTCATCCCATTCACATTCAAGGTTATGATTACCAGTTCTTTATTACCCTCTGTGCTATTTTCCCTCCGTTTGTATTTTCCCCCTCTCTCCCCTTTATCTATATTCCCCAGTATTTTGTTTCTGAGTAACACCCCCTTCAGTGTGTTTGCCCTCCTATATCACACCCTCCCCTTTCTTTCCCCTTTCCCTTTTTTCCTTTTCCCTTTCCTTCCTTTTGTTATTTCCCCCTTTTTTCCCACTCCCCTTCCCTTTTTCTGTCCCCCTGTCCCCTTTTTCCCTTTTAATACTTGAAAGGTTAGATGTTTTATAAGTTAACTGAGTATGTGTAGGTTGACTTTAAGCCAAGTCTGATGAGAAGAAGATTCAGGTGTTTGTCATCTGCTCCCTTCTTCCCCTCTATTACCATAGATTTTTTGTACCTCTTAGAGTAATGAGATTTACCCCATTCAATCCCCTCCCTCCTCCTCCAGTCTCTTTCCTGTCCCCCCTTTTAAGGAGGTAGTGTTTTTTTAGATCATTCTATCTAAGTCATAGAAAATTTTGAGTGTCTGTCCCTTCTAGTTCAGTATATTCTATCGAATAGAGTCAAAATAGCTGAGAGTTATTAGGGTCTTTCTCCCAAATGGGGTAAAAGCCATTACATCTCTTTAGATAGCAGTCTCATGGATAGGTCAAGAATGTCCATCATTTCTGGCTAGGTATATTCTCTCTGTTAGAGTTACAGTTCTCAGGATTTATGAGAGTCTTTTTCCCTCCATGCTGGGATATAGCCAGTTTCAACTTACTGGATTGCATTTTTTTTCTTTTACCCCCCCCCCCTTTTACTTACCTTTTCATGTGTCTCTTGAACCTCCTCTTTAATGTCCAAATTTTCTGTTTAGCTCTGGTCTTTTCATCAGGAAATTTTTGGAATTCTTCCATTTCATAAAATGTCCATCTTTTTCCTTGGAAGAGAAGGCTCAGCTTTGCAGGAAAGTAGATTCTTGACGGCATTTCAAGCTCCCCTGCTCTTCGAAATATCTCATTCGAGGCCCTTCGATCCCTTAATGTTGATGCAGCCAGGTCCTGTGTGATCCTTACTGTGTCTCCTTGATATTTAAATTGTTTCTTTCTGGCTGCTTGCAGGATTTTCTCTTTTATCTAATAGTTCTGGAGTTTGGCCACAACATTCCTTGGTGTTTTCATTTTAGGATCTTTTTCTGGTGGGGATCAATGTATTCTTTCAATAACTACTTTGCCCTCCGATTCCATGACATCAGGGCAGTTTTCCATCACTAGATCCTGTAACATTAAGTCCAGGCTTTTTTTCTCTTCAATGTTTTCAGGAAGTCCTATAATTTTCAGGTAGCCCCTCCTTGATCTATTCTTGAGGACAGTGGTTTTGTTGATGAGGTATTTTATACTTGCTTCTATTTTTTTCTATTTTTTGATTTTGTTTAACTCACTCTTGCTGTCTCATGGAGTCATTAGTTTCTGTAGACTCCATTCTTTTTTTGGGGGAGGAGATTTCTTCATTAACCTTTTGCAACTCCTTTTCCAATTGGTCAATTTTACTTTTGAAAGAGCTTTCCATTTGACCAATTGAGGTTTTGAGAGAATTAATTTCTTTTTGCATTTTCCCATTTGAAGATCTGAGAGAATTATTCTCATTTTATATTTGTCCAATTGAGGATCTGAGAGATTTTTTCTCCTTTTGTATTTGTCCAATTGTACTTTCTAAGGTTTTGTTTTCTTGTTGCAAGGTATTAATTGTCTCTCCCAAATTTTTAAGCTCCTTCCTTTTTTCTTCAAGGAAGTCTTTCTGTGCTGAAGACCAGATTGTATTCTCCTCAGAGGTTTCAGGTTTCTCTGAGTTAGGGTCTTTCACTTCCAAGAATTTTTCTATGGATCCACCTTTTTGCTGACCCTTCTTCATTTTGCTAAGACCTGAGTAGGGGAGGGGCTGGTTCACAGGGTTCTTGGGATCGCTAAAAGCTTTACTGAGTGCAGTTTCTCTGGCTGGCCAGTAGGAGGTGCTGGTTGCCCTCTCTGGAATGTCTGTGACCTTGGTTGAGAGGCCTTCTCCCTTTGCCCGAAGGCAGGAGTTGGAGCTATTGAATTCTTTTGCCTTCAAGCAATGGTGGGCTTTACCCTGGCCTGAGGTCATTCTTTAGCTGGGCTGGTTCTTCTGCTCACACACCTGGGCCTGAGGCAGAAGTAGTTTGCATTTATTTGTTAGGGAATAAGTCTGAGCTGTAATGGTACTCAGACCAGAGGAGCCCAGGGATGGTGTCCCAGGCTTTCCTGCTCCAGAACTGTCCCCCCAGCCCTGTCAGCAAGCTCCTAGGGGATAGCACCAACACCAGCACCTCCGCTCCCCAGCCAATTCAAGCCCCTGCCGTTCAGCCCCACTGCCGATCCAGCAGGTCCGCCTCTTGGGCCCTCAGACTTCTGGTTCCAATTCAGCTGCTCATCTGATTGATCGGGGCTGATCCTCCCTTTGAGCACAGACTCACCCGCCTGAATTGGGCCAAAGCTGCTGCTGGAGATAAATCCTGAGGTAGATGTTCTTTCTTCTGGCTTTTCTTCCTGGGTTTTGTGGGTTGGATTTCTTTTACCAGGTTTGTTTCATGTGATAGATGGGGAAGAGATCAGGAGACTTTAGAACTGTGCTTGTCTTCTCTCTGCCATCTTGGCTGGAAGTATCCATTCCAATTGGTTTTTAAACTCCTTCCTGATTTCTTCAAGGAAGTCTTTATGGGCTGGAGACCAGTTCATATTCTCCTCAACAGTGCTAGATCTCTCTGGGTTAGGATCTGTCTCTTCTAAGTATTTCTCCATGGGCCTCCCTTTTCTCTGGCCTTTTTTTCGTCTTGTGTTGGGGGGATGCTGGCTCTCAGAGGTTTTGCGTTTAAGGATCCTAGAGTCTTTGTTCACTTAGCTTAGTAAGTCCAAAGGCCAGCCAGTGGGGGGTGCTGGTTTCTTTCTCTGCAGTGAAGTCCTCAGTAGCAGGGTCTGAGTTGACCTTGAAAACTGGGCTGGGTCCTGGGGGATGAGTTAATCACTTTCTTTTTTGAGTGAGCTCTGTTGCCCTGAGGGGTGGGTGGGGGTGGTTTATTGTTTGTTCTGGGCAGAGGGCTCCCTGTAAGTATGGAACTCAGGTCCCTGGCCCAGCTGCTTCTTTTCCAGGCCTGCTCTGAGACTCTGTGCTGGAACTCACAGTCCTGTAGCTATTCTCCCTCTAGCTAAAGCTGGATCTCGCACCCGCTACTCACCCAAGTCTCCATGGCTGAGGCTGACCCTTTGGCCTCCCTCAGCTGCCATCCCCAGTGCTGATCCTCTGCTCTCTTCTCCCTGTTCACCCCACCATCCCCTGAGAGGTCAGTGGTTTTGCTGATGAGGTATTTTAAATTTTTTTCTGGTTTTTTTTTTCGATCTTTTGGTTTTGTTTAACACAATCTTGTCTCATGAAGTCATTATTTTCTGCCAATTCCATTCTCTTTTTTAGAGGTACCTTCTTGGTAGGTGTTCCTCTTCTAACTTCTCTTAGTGAATTTTGTTGATCAAATTCCTATTAAGAGGTTTCTCTCATGTTATTTCTTTTTTTTTAATGTTTTTTGAAAGGCAATGGGGTTAAGTGGCTTGCCCAAGGCCACACAGCTAAGTAATTATTAAGTGTCTGAAGCTGGATTTGAACTCAGGTACTCCTGACTCCAGTGCTGGTGCTCTATCTACTGCGCCACTAAGCTGCCCCTCTCATGTTATTTCTGAGGGGAAAGAGAGAGCACTATCACAGTGTCTGTCTTCTCTCCAACATCTTGGCCGGAAGTCCACATTTTCCCTTTCTTGAAATGATTCATGCCTTTAAAAATAAGCCTTCTTCATTTCAAGAAGAGTAAAATCTTTGTTTTTTGTCATCCTTTACCCCAGTTTCTATGCAAGGACAATCAAAATAATTTCACCCTGTCTTGGACCTACAAGGCCAATAAAAGACTTACCAATTAAGAAGTCTTTATCCCTTTCCCTGAAATACAACAACCTGTCTCTGGGAACTGACAGCTTGGGTAGCCAGGATTGTGGTTTGTGTATATTATAAGACCTTGTAGAAGCTTCATAATAGAAGCTTACTTGCCCCATAGAATCATACTTTTCTATTTGCTAACTGTTTTAGCTACTTACAAAATTATAGAGAATAGTGTTTTCCTGACTTCTTTTCTAAAATGTAATAAATGAACTTTTCCTGATATTACAACTTAATTAAATTTATAGACTTAGTTTCATACCAATTAGACTTCCAAGAGTTTAATTTAAATAACCAAACAAAAAAAAACACATTTGGAGGAAAAGAAGTCAATGATCTTAATGGAAATAATGAAAAAAAATTAGCAATAAGAGGAACCTAGCATTATCAGATATAATACATCTCTATCTCCAACTCTATCTAAATCTGTATCTTTATCAGCCACGATAGCATAAAGCAGTCCTGATTAAAAAATAGAAAAGTTATTCAATGAAACAGATTGTAAATCTTAAAGCACCAAAGAAGGTATTTTAGGCATTTATTAAATGACTACCATGTACTAGGCACTGTGTTAAGTGCTAGGGATACAAAGGGACTAAAGATTGTCCTCATCCTCTAGTAGTTCAAAATCTAATGGAAGAGGTGACAAGCAAATAACTATCTACAAACAAGCTATATCAAGGATAAACAGGAAATAATCAATGTGGGTGGGGGGAATCACTAGAATTAAGAGTTATTGGGAAAGTCTTGTAATAGGTGGGATTTTTAGAAGGCAGGAAATTTAAGAGACTGAGATGAGACTGAAGGGTATGGGGGACAGTCAGAGATGGAGTATCATTTTTGTGGAATTGTTAGGAGACTATTGTGACTGCATCAATGTGTGTGTGTGTGTATGTGTGTGTGTGTGTATGTATGTGTGTTGTGTGTGTGTATGTATGTGTGTTGTGTGTGTGTAGTGTTAGAGGGTTGTGAGTTTGTGTGTTGGGGATGAGTGAAGGAGGTGAATGGCTGAGTCATGAAGGGTTTACAGATAAATTTTATATTTAACCCTGAATGTTATAGGGAGTCGCCAGATTTTATTGAGTGGGGAGGGAATGATAATGATACAGTTGGATCTGCCCATTCAAAAATTGCTTTGTCAGCTAAATGGGGAATGGACTGGAGTGAGAAGACTTGAGACAGACTCATCAGCAGGCTATTGCAATAGTCTAGAAGACAGATGTCAAGAGTCTGTTGCATCAAGATGGAGGCAGCATCAGAGGATAGAAGTGGGCATAATTGAGAGATGCTTCAAAAGTAAAATATATAGGAAAGAAACTGAAGAGATAGTTAAATAAGTACTATTATTATAATAATATTATAAAAGTCAACAGTTATATTATATTATATTCCTGAGACCAGAACCATAATAGGAGTCATAGATTCTTTGGGTATCATGGAGTATTTTAGCACAGCACCTCCTCATTCAATTCCAATTCATGTGCTTGTCATGACAAGACCTCCCTTGATGTTAAGGTCTTCTTTGAGAGTGAAGGACAAAATATAGAATATTAGGCATGAAAGACAGACAACCACCCCAATTCTTCCTCAGCTTTTTCTCTCAAAGTATCTTCATTTGCTAGTGAGTATCAAGATGGCTAGTATGTAATAATGTATCCTGGGGATATTTCATTATACCTTATGAAATTTCAGTCTGTGTTCAGATTCCAATGGCTCTGTCTCTGGGATGAAGTGCCTTCTTTATCATAAGTCCACTAAAGAAACTGCTTCAATATTTTCTCCAGAGTTGCTATCACTATCTGTATTTCCCTTTTCCCTATTCCTTCCCACTCTCATTTTTTTTCTACTCTCTCTCTCCTTTCACCCTGTCCCTGCTCAGAAGTTTGTTTTATCTGGGTACCATCTCCCTCTATCTTACCTCTTTTCTATCATCTATTCCCCCCCCCCCACCCTGTTCACCCTTATTCCATCCCTTTCTTCTCATTTTTCTCTAGGGTAAGATAGATTTCTATACCCTATTAAGTGTGTATATTATTTCCTCTCTGACCCATTTCTGATGAGAATGAAGTTCATTCATTCCCACTTGCCTTTCCCCATTCCTCTCCATTCTAAAAGCTTCCTCTTGACTCCTATGTGAAATATCTTAGCCCCTTCTTACTCTCCTTTCCCTTCCTCCCATTATAACTCCATATTTTTTATTATATTATACCATCATATTCAGCTCCTTCCTGTGTCTTGTCTATATATGCTCCAACTGCTCTTATGAATGAGAAAGTTCATATGAGTTATCAGTCTTCCCATGCAGGAATACAACCATTTCAACATCCTTAAGTTCCTCATAGTTAGTCCTTCTTGTTCAACCCCTCTATGGTTCACCTGACTACTGTACTTGGAGATCAAACTTTCTGTTCAGCTCTGGTTGTTTTAATATGAAAGCTTGAAAGTCCCCTGTTTCATTGAAAGTCCATCTGTTCCCATGAAAGAGGATATTCAGTTATGCTGGATAGTTGATTCTTGATTGTAAAACAAAATCTTTTGCCTTAGGGAATATGATATTCCAAGTCCTATGAGCCCTCAATGCAGATGCTGCCAGATCTTGTATAATCCTTAGTATAGAACCACAGTAGTTGAATTGCTTGTTTCTGACAGCTTTTAGTATTTTCTCTTTGACTTGGGAGTTCTGGAGTTTGGCTATAATACTCTTGGAAGTTTTTCTTTTCAGATCTCTTTCAGGAGGTGATGGGGGAATTCCATCAATTTCTATTTTGTCCTCTGCTTCTAGGATCACAGGGAAATTTTGCTGTATTAGTTTTTCAATTTATTTTTTATTAAAGATATTATTTGACTTTTCCAGTTTTCCCCCAATCTTGCTTCCCTCCCTCCCCCCCACCCACAGAAAGCACTCTGTCAGTCTTTACTTTGTTTCCATGTTGTACCTTGATCCAAATTGGGTGTGATGAGAGAGAAATCATATCCTTAAAGAGAAGTCTAAGAGGTAACAAGATCAGACAATAAGCTATCTGATTTTTTTCCTAAATTAAAGGGAATAGTCCTTGCACTTTGTTCAAACTCCACAGCTCCTTATCTGGATACAGATGGAACTCTCCTTTGCAGACAGCCCAAAATTGCTCCCTATTGTTGCACTGCTGGAATGAGCAAGTCCTTCAAGGTTGAACATCACTCCCAAGTTGCTGTTAGGGTGTATACAGTGTTTTTCTGGTTCTGCTCATCTCACTCAGCATCAGTTCATGCAAATCCCTCCCTGAAATCCCTGAAATCCCATCCCTCCTGGTTTCTAATAGAACAATAGTGTTCCATGAGATACATATACCACAGTTTGCTAAGCCATTCCCCAATTGAAGGACATTTACTGGATTTCCAATTCTTTGCCACCACAAACAGGGCTGCTATAAATATTTTTGTACAAGTAATGATTTTACCCTTTTTCCTCATCTCTTCAGGTTATAGACCCAGTAGTGGTATTGCTGGGTCAAAGGGTATGCACATTTTTGTTGCCCTTTGGGCACAGTTCCAAATAGCTCTCCAGAAGGGAGAGTTCAGAAGGGAGTTCACAGCTCCACCAACAGTGTAATAGTGTCCCAGATGTCCCACATCCCTTCCAACAATTATCATTATCCTTCCTGGTCATACTGGCCAATCTGAGACGTGTGAGGTGGTACCTCAGAGAAGCTTTAATTTGCATTTCCCTAATAATTAATGATTTATAGCATTTTTTCATATGGCTATGGATTACTTTGATCTCCTCATCTGTAAATTGCCTTTGCATATCCTTTCACCATTTCTCAATTGGGGAATGGCCTTTTGTTTTAAAAATATGACTCAGTTCTCTGAATATTTTAGAAAAAAGTCCTTTGTCAGAATCATTAGTTGTAAAGATTGCTTCCCAATTTACTACATTTCTTTTGATCTTTGTTACATTGGTTTTATCTGTGCAAAAGCTTTTTAATTTAATGTAATCGAAATCATCTAATTGGTTTTAGGTGATGTTCTCCAGCTCTTCCTTAGTCATAAACTATTCCCCTTTCCATAGATCCTACAGGTAGACTAGTCCTTGATCTTCTAATTTGCTTATAGTATTGTTTTTTATGTCTATGTCCTGTAACCATTTGGATCTTATCTTGGTAAAGGGTGTGAGGTGTTGGTCTAATCTAAGTTTCTTCCATACTAACTTCCAGTTATTGCAGCAATTTTTATCAAAGAGGGAGTTTTTATCCCAATGGTCGGACTCTTTGGGTTTATCAAAGAGCAGATTACTATAATCATCTCCTGCTTTTACACCTAGTCTATTCCACTGGTCCACCACTCTATTTCTTAGCCAATACCAAACAGTTTTGATGACTGATGCTTTATAATATAATTTTAGATCAGGTGGGGCTAAGCCACCTTCCTTTGCACTTTTTTTCATTAAGCTCCTGGCAATTCTTGACTTTTTATTTCTCCATATGAATTTACTTACAATTTTTTTCTAACTCATTAAAGTAATTTTTTGGAATTTTGATTGGTAGGGCACTAAACAGTTAGTTTTGGTAGAATTGTCATTTTTATTATATTAGCTCCACCTATCCATGGGCAGTTGATATTTGCCCAGTTATTTAAATCTAATTTAATTTGTGTGAGAAGTGTTTTATAATTGTTTTCAAAAAGATTCTGAGTCTGTCTTGGCAAATAGCCTCCCAAATATTTTATATTGTCTGCGGTTACATTGAATGGGATTTCTCTTTCTAGCTCTTCCTGCTGTTTCTTGATAGACATATATAGAAAAGTTGAGGATTTATGAGGGTTTATTTTATAACCTGCAACTTTGCTAAAATTGCTAATTGTTTCCAGTAGCTTTTTTGGATGATTTCTTGGGATTCTCTAGGTAGACCATCATGTCATCTGCAAAGAGTGAGACTTTGGTCTCTTCCTTCCCAATTCCAATTCCTTTAATTTCTTTTTCTTCTCTAATTGCTGATGATAACATTTCTAATACAATATTGAATAGTAGTGGTGATAATGGGCACCCTTTTTTCATTCCCTCATCTTATTGGGAATGCCTCTAGCCTCTCCCCATTGAATATAATGCTTGTTGATGGTTTCAGATAGATAATGCTAATTATTTTAAGGAACAGTCCATTTATTCCTACACTCTCTAGTGTTTTTAATAGGAATGGATGCTGTATTTTGTCAAAAGCTTTTTCCACATCTATTGATATGATCATATGATTTCTGATAGGTTTGTTGTTGACATAATTGAGTATACTCACAGTTTTCCTAATATTTAACCAACCCTGCATTCCTGGAATAAATCCTACTTGATTATAATGTATTATCCTAGTGATGACTTGTTGTAATTGTTTTTCTAAGATTTTATTTAGGATTTTTGCATCTATATTCATCAGGGAAATAGGTCTATAATTTTCTTTCTCTGTTTTAACTCTTCCTGGTTTAGGTAACAGTATCACTTTGGTTTCATAGAAAGAGTTAGTCAGAGTTCCATCTTTCCCTATTTTTCCAAAGAGTTTATATAGGATTGGAACCAATTGCTCCTTAAATGTTTGGTAGAATTCACTTGTGAATCCATCAGGCCCTGGGGATTTTTTTTTAAGGAGTTCAGTAATGGTTTGTTGAATTTCTTTTTCTGAGATAGGGTTGTTTAGGTATTTAATCTCTTCTTCATTAACCTGGGCAACTTATATTTTTGTAAATATTTATCCATTTCACTTAGATTATCAAATTTATTGGCATAGTTGGGCAAAATAATTTTGAATTATTACTTTAATTTCCTCCTCATTGGTGGTGAGTTTACCTTTTTCATTTATAATACTAGCAATTTGGTTTTCTTTCTTCCTTTTTTTTCATTAAATTGACCAGAGGTTTATCAATTTTATTGGTTTTTTTCATAATGCTAACTTTTGGTTTTATTTATTAATTCAATAGTTTTTTTGCTTTCAATTTTATTAATTTCTCCTTTAATTTTTAGAATTTCTAATTTGGTATTTAATTGGGGATTTTTGATTTGTTCTTTCTCTAATTTTTTTAGTTGCATGTTCAGTTCATTGATTTCCTCTTTCTCCAATTTATTCATATAAGCATTTAGAGCTATAATATATCCCCTGAGAGTCACTTTGAATGAATCCCATAGGTTTTGGTATGTTGTTTCATTATTATCATTATCTAGGATAAAATGGTTAATTCTTTCTACAATTTGCTTTTTGGTCCACTCATTTTTAAAATGAGGTTATTCAGTTACCAATTTGTTCTGTGTTTGTATCTCCTTGGCCCAGTATTGCATATGACTTTTATTGCATTGTGATCTGAGAACGCTGTATTCAATATTTCTGCCTTTCTGTGGTTGATCATTAGGTTTTTATGTCCTAGTACATGGTCAATTTTTGTATAAGTTTCATGTACTGCAGAGAAAAAGGTATATTCCTTTCTATCCCCATTCAGTTTCCTCCATAAGTCTACCATATCTAATTTTTCTAACAATCTATTTACCTCCCTAATTTCTTTCTTGTTTGTTTTATGATTCAATTTATCTAGATCTGATAGCGGGAGGTTGAGGTCTCCTACTAGTAGAGTTTTGCTGTCTATATCTTCCTGTAGTTCTTTCAGCTTCTCCTCTAAGAATTTGTGTGCTGTCCCACTGGGTGCATATATATTCAATATTGAAATGACTTTATTGTCTATGGTACCTTTTAGGAGGATAAAGTGTCCTTCCTTATCTCTTTTAATCTGATCTATTTTTTGCTGCTGCTTTGTCTGAGATAAGGATTGCTACCCCTGCTTTTTTTACTTCAGCTGAAACAAAATATATTTTGCTCCAACCTTTTACCTTTACTCTATATGTATCTCTCTGCCTCAAATGAGTTTCTTGTAAGCAGCATATTGTAAGATTCTGGTTTTTAATCCACTCTGCTATTTGCTTACTTTTTAAGGGAGAGTTCACCCCATTCACATTCAAGGTTATGATTACTAATTCTTTACTGCCCTCAGTGCTATCTTCCTTCTGTTTGTATTTTCCCCCTTCCACCCTTTTATCCATATTCCCCAGTCTTTTGTTTCTGAAAACCACCCCCTTCAGTTTGTTTACCCTCCTATATCACACCCTCCCCTTTCTTTCCCCTTCCCTTTTTCCCCTTTTCCCTTCCCTTGCTTTTGTTATTTCCCCTTTTTACCCCACTCCCCTTCCCTTTCTCTGTCCCCCCTCCTCTTTTCCCCTTTTAATACTTGAAAGGTTAGATGTTTTGTAAATTAACTGAGTATGTGTAGGTTGACTTTAAGCCAAGTCTGATGAGAAGAAGATTCAGGTGTTTCTCATCTGCTTCCTTCTTCCCCACTATTACCATAGCTTTTTTGTACCTCTTAGTGTAATAAGATTTACCTCATTCAATCCCCTCCCTCCTCCCATCTCTTTCCTGTCCCCCTTTTTTAGGGAGATAGTGTTTTTTTAGATCATTCTCTCTAAGTCATAGAAAATTCTGACTGTCTCTCCCTTCTAGTTCTGTATATTGTATCGAATAGAGTAGATGTTCTTTCTCCTGGCTTTTCTTTCTGGGTTTTGTGAGTCAGATTTCTTTTAAGAGGTTTGTTTCATGTGATAGATGGGGAAGAAATCAGGAGACTTTAGAACTGTGCCTGTCTTCTCTCCGCCATCTTGGCCGCAAGTCAATTTTGCTCTATTATTTCTTGAAAAATGAAGTCTAAACTCTTCCTGGTCATGACTTTTAGGTAGCCCAATAATTTTTAAATTATCTTTTCTGCATCTGTTTTCAAGTTCAGTTGTTTTTCCAAGGAGATATTTCACATTTTCATCTAATTTTTTTGGTACAATTTCATTTCTTCCTGGGTTCTTGCAGTCATTTGCTTCCTTTGGATCCATTCTGCATTTGAAGGAGTTATTTTCTTCAGAGAGCTTTTTTATCTCCTTTTCCAGGTGGCCAATTCTCCTTTTTAAAGCATTCTTCTCATTTGTCTTTTGTGTTGCTTTTTCCATTTGGCCTAAACTGGTTTTTAATATATTATTTTTCTTCATTTTTTTATATTTCCTTTCACCAAGTTGCTGACTTGGTTTTCATGATTTATCTACTCTAATTTCTCCTCCCAATTTTTCCTCAACCTCCCTTAATTGCTTTTCAAAGTCTTTTTTGAACTCATCCATAGCCTGAACTCATTTGCTATTTCTCTTGCAGTTTTGGATACAGAAGCTTCAAATTTGTCATCTTCTGTATCTTTCATGTGACCAAAGTAATTTTTTTTCATTTCTCCTCATTCCTTAGCCTATGACTTCCAAGGCTTTGGAAGGTTTTTGGGACAATCAATAGGTATCTTAATTCCTCTAAGGTCTTGTGAGAGGGTTCAGGCTCTCCCTTTTGCCCTGAAACTTTGAGGAGGGTCCCTGCTCGGCTATGGTGGTGCTGTGCATGCGGGCCCAGACTACAACCTGGATCTGAGTGTGGGCAAAGAGCTTAGTCCTGCCCCAGGGAGAGTAGAGGAATTTCTGGAGTATCCCCTTGACCCTTTACCATCTATGGGTTGAGAGCTCTGGATGTGTTGGATGGCTCTGCTGACTCTGCTGCAGGTTGTCACCTCAGGGCTACTCTGAGGCTGAAACTCTTCTCTGCACTCACTCTGGTGCAACTGAGTTTTCTCACCATCCCTTTCTGGCTATTCCTGATGATTAAACCACCCCCTTTGCCATAGACCCACATGTCCAGCGTGGCTGTAGTACACTGTGGCTACAGCTGTGCTGCAGCTTTTTCCAACCCCTGGTCCTGGTGGAACAGACCTATTCTGGAGATCTTCTAAGTTGTCTTGGAATGGAAAATTGTATTGCTTAGTTTTTATGTAGTCTTTCTTCTCCTCTAGATTTTGGCTAGAGTCATAATTTGATAGCTTTTGAAATTTTTGGGGCAACGAGTTTTCGGGAATTTCTGCCTTCATGCCACCATCTTTGCTCCAACCCCCCATCATTAAATATCTTTTTTTTTTAGATTTTTCAAGGCAATGGGGTTAAGTAACTTGCCCAAGGCCACACAGTTAGGTAATTATCAAATGTCTGAGGTCGGATTTGAACTCAGGTACTCCTGACTCCAAGGCCAGTGCTCTATCCACTGCGCCACCTAGCCGCCCTCATTAAATATCTTAAAGCAAAATAACTTGTATAATGTTGAATTTAGGAGTGAGAAAAAAAAAAGGAAAAAATCTACTTAGTATGAGTACTAGTTATAAATACTTATGAATTTTGTAATGATGAATCTTACTGAGAACTTATAGTTACAGGATTGATGACAAGAAAGGGAGATTCCCTCAAGGAAAGGGTTTAAAGATCAATCCCTGGGAGGAGGAATTTTCTTGTGAAAACTCAGATACTGACCCCTTATGTAAAAAAAAAGTTTAAACTTTAATTCAGGGTAACCAGAACTAGTTAACAAATTAAACTCATCTGGAGAGATAGTAAGCAACTTTAAGTACATGCTGCATAACAAAGGTTGAGGCTAAAATGCTTGAGGGGAAAGAGACAAAGCAAAAGGAACAGATCCTGCTTGGAGAAGGATGTTGGCCAAACTTTTATACAGAGCCTTGTCCACTTGAAAGGGGGAAGTCAGGGAAAAGGGATCAAAGAGTGACCAACCTAGAGGTGATTGGGGTCAGGTCCAATTTGGAAGGCTGAGAGCTAGGAAGATAGAGGAGAGAGTAGGGAAATGGGCTGAGATTGCTTTTTATTATTTTGGTGAATTTACATTTCACAATAGAGAGGGTTATATTAAACAATGAAAAGGGAGTAGGAAGTCCTCAGAACATTACAGACAAGCATAAATACTATTTCCTTGATATTAAAAGGTTACAAATATATCTTCTTCAACAAGATATGTATCACGAAAGCTAAATCCATCTAGAACTTCAATTATTGGAATTTGCTACTTAAAACCTTATTGGACAGTTAAATGATAGCAATCTGAGTCTGACTACAGATATGATCAATAAGGAATGCAACCAAGCCAATGATGCATGTTGTCAGCAAACCTATGGAGCTTACATGCATAAATGACAGGTGAAATTCTCATGGGAGACTGAGAAAACAACTATTAACTTGGGTTGAGGTAAGACTGAATTTCCCCAAAGTGACATTTTTTGAATGGAAAATATGCCACATGGCTGACTTTAAGCCTAAATTAATTCAGTTGACCATCTATATAACATTTGCCTGGAATTGACATCAAAATGAGAGAGTATTTTACCTTATGTCTACATTCTTCTTTTAAGGAAGATTTCTATCATCATGTCAGATGAACAGTATGAATAAATATCAAATCTTTATCTTTTAGGAAGAACATCTAAGTTATTATAATAATATAAAGGCATGAGATTTGAGTTACTTGGGCTAGAATTTTAAATTCTTTCTATATTCCAAACAATTTAAGTAATTCAGTTTTTAACTTTGATATCTAGTTTTATATTCCCATGTAAAATAAGACCCTTAATGGTATGGGGATAATTAGACAAATGATACAAAGATTTGTGAAAACAGAATATGATTCTGTATTTAGCTAATATCTCAACTGTCTCAGTTCTGGGTTAATGAAAAGAATATCAGTATAAGTAATTATCTTAGAAGAAGAAGAATGACTATATATATTTTGTTAGGAGTTCATTTGAACATGACTAGAAGTTGAAAAATGTTTAATTATAAATAACTTACTTGATCTACACTGATTTAAAATGGATAACTATAGATGTGTGCATATGTCTCTCTCTCTCTCTCTCTATATATATATATAATTCCATCTAATATATACATATGTATATATATATATGTATGACGACACACATATATACACATGTATGTATGTGTCCCATTCCAGAACTGTTTGTTATAACTGAAACTAATCTGGTAACTTTTAAGGAATTAATAACAGAATACTTTTTAAAAGTTCAACTCTAATATAAAAATAAATTCATTTAAAATTTGTCAAATTAACTTCAGTTGTAACAAAAGGTTTTGTTTGACCTAACTTTCATTATCTGACCTGTTTATTAGCAAAGTAAACTTAAACTTGTGTTGAATTCAATTTTGTAGGAAATTTTTAGGAGAGAACCTCTACAAGTGAGAAAAAGTTCACAGACTATATTCAAACTACAGGACTGCATCAGATGTTTCCAAAGGAATAGGTGAATTTTATTTTGCTGTTTACACTTTTATCTACAACGTCTATTCATCCAAGGGGATTGTCCCCTTTGATTTTATTTAACCAAAATCTTTGCCTTTTTTTTACTCGCATTGTCTCTTCCCATAAGTTCCATAATTAGAAACCTTGAGAATGTGTTTGTCATATCAATTAGTGATTCATTGAGGAGGTTATGCTTCTCAAGAATCAAATGGAGAATGTGAGAAATGATCATTATCAATATCTTGGGGAGACTCAGAAGTTCTTCTAAATTACTTTTTTTATAAGTTCAATCTTTCTTGCTATCTTTTTTAAAGGGTTTTTTTTGCAAGGCAATGGGTTAAGAGGCTTACCCAAGGCCACACAATTAGATAATTATTAATGGTTTGAGGTCTGATTTGAACTCAGGTCCTCCTGACTCCAGTGTTGATACTCTATTCACTGAGCCACCTAGCTGTCCCTCCATCTTTCTTTACAAGGGCATTATTGTTGTAGACCACACCCATCATTGTAAGGAATTTAATCTAAGGTGGGGAAGTTCATTGTGTTTTACTCAAGCTTAGAGAATGACAGATCCTTTTAACTAGATAGTGCAAGGCTGGAAATGATCTGCTATAGCTGGGAGTATTCTCATATAGTGATTTTCCCTCTTCTGACATGATGATGGGGAAGGTAGGGCATTAGTTCTTACTGAAAGGATATGTAGCCAAGATGGTGGCAGGAGAATAGTCTTTCCCAGGAGCTCTCTCCAAAATATTTCAAAATCCTTAAAATTATGACTCTAACTAAATTTTCAAGAAACAGAACCCACAGAAAGATCCAGTGAGGCAATTGTCCAGTCCAAGGTAACCTAGAAAGTCATGGGAAGGTTCTGTTCCATGTGCTTGGAGGTTGGGGGGCAGCGTGCAGGAGCAAAGGAGTTCCAGCCTTCCAGGAAGAGTCCATGGTGCCTGGGTCCCTGGGATCCCTGGCTCCTGGAAGCAGAAGCAGTTTCCTGACCTGCCAACCCAGGGCACACCAAGAACAACTTGGAAGATCCACAGGGAAACTTCTGTCAGAGTGAGCATGAAGGCCAGGCCAGTGTGGTCCTCCTCAGCATGGCCACAGCCCTCAGCACAGCTCAGTTCCCAGGAAATGGAAGCAGCCCCACAGAGCCCCAACAGGGAACCACCTGGCAGCTACTTATAGTGCACTCAGCTCACAGAAAGTAAGAGAGTAGGGGGAGACTCTTGAGGTCTCTCCTCTGTCCTTGGGACAGGACTTTGGGGCTTTTCCATATTCAGATCCTGGTCACAGTCTGGCCCCCATACTATCATAGAGCAGGGATCCTCCTCACAGCCCTGGTCAGAGGAGTGTGCTTGTGGTCATCCACACACTAGAGCACAGGCAGGAGAGCATTTAGAGTCTCCCACAAGACCTTGAAGAAACTGAGGTCCTTTTGGGCAGTTTCCCAATAATATTCAAAAACTCAGGAAGCACCTAAAAACCAGGTACAGTCTGGGGAAAGGAGTAAACAGAAAAAAAAGGAACCTGACCATAGACAATTACTTTGGTCCCATGGAGGATAAAAATACACATTCAGAAGATAAAAATGTCTAAGCTTCTGCATCTAAAGACTCCAAGAAATATAGAAGTTGGGCTCAGGCTATGACAGAACTCAGAAAAAGATTTTTGTAAAGGAGGTAGAGGAAAAAATGGGAAGAGAAAAGAGAGAGATGCAGTACAAACATGAAAATGAAGTCAGCAGCTTAGTCAAGGAGATCCAAAAAATGCTGAAGAAAATATGTTAAAAACCAGTTTAGGTCAAACAGATAAAATAGTTCAAAAAGTTAATGAGAAGAAGAATGCTTTAAAACAGCAGAATTGGCCAGATGGCCAGATGGAAAAGGAGATAAGCTCTCTGAGGAAAACAAGTCCTTCAAATGTTGAATGGAGCTAAAGGAAGCTGATGACTTTGCAAGGAATCAAGACACAATACTTCAAGACCAATAGAATGAAAAATTGTAAGAAAATATAAAATATCTCATGAAAAAACAACTGATATGGACACAATTTAAAAATTATTGGGCCAGGTGAAAGTCATGATCAGGAAAAGAGCCTTGACTTCATTTTAAAAGAATTTCTACAGGAAAATTGACCTGATATCTTAGAAGCAGAGGGCAAAATAGAAATTGAGAGAATTCACCAATCCCCCTTCCTGAAAGAGATCCAAAAAATTAACACCCAGGAATATTATAACCAAGTTCCAGAACTCCCAAGTCAAAAAGAAAATATTACAAGAAACTAGAAGGAAACAGTTCCAATATCATGGAACTAGTCATCCACATCAAGGCCTCATAGGGCTTGGAATATAATATTCCAGAAGGCAAAAACGTTTGGAATGCAACTGAGAATCAGCTACTAACTAAAACTTAGCATCTTCTTCCAGGGGAAAAGATGGGCTTTCAATGAAACAGATGAATTTCAAATGTTCCTGTTGAAACAACCAGAGTTGCACAGAAAGTTCGATCTTCAAGTACAGGACTCAGGTGAAACATAGAGAGGGTGGATAAGAAGGGTAAATTATGAGGGATTTAATGAAGATGAATTGTGTGTATTCTTGCATGAGAAGATGATACTGATAATACTTATATGAACCTTCTCGTTTAATAGAGCAGGTAGAAGGAGCTTTTATACATGAGGCACAGGAGAGAACTGAATTTGAAGATATATATTGTAAAAATGGAGTCAATGGGTGAAAGGGAGTAAGAGTAAGGAAATATTTTGCCTTTTGAAAAAGGCAAAAAGTGGTTTGTTCAGGATTGCATAATTTGTATGTATGTTATGTATGTATGCATGTATGTCAGAGAAAAGTCTCAAATTCAGGCCTTCTTGATTCCCAACTAACTCTTTTTTTTTCTTTTTTGATCCCACAGTCTCTCTGGAGTTAGAAGGGTTTTGACTATAATAGGAAATACATGAAGTCTAGCAATATACAAGTCTAAGATGTTTCATGTAAAAGAGTCAAGAAATAGCTTTTTCATTGATATGAAGGGGGAAGGTGAGGGGGGAATGAGGGAGCCTTCATTCTCATCAGAAATGGCTCAGAGAGGAAATAGCATACATCATAGGGTAGAGAAATCTAGAAGAAAAAGGATAGAAAGGGGACAGGGGAAGGGGAGGGGGTATGCAGGTGATATGGGAGAGGATAGTCAGATATAACACATTTTATTCTTTACTTTTTTGTAAAGTGGTAAGATTGGCCTGTCCAGGACCAAGGGGTAGGATTGTAGGTTTGAGGCCTCCTGGCCCCAGGGTTGATGCTCTTTCTATTGTGCCACAGTCCACTTTGAAGAGGAACAGAGAAATGAGAGAGAAAATATAATAAATGGTAGTGGGGAGGAATGGATGGAGGGAATTACAGTCAGAAACAGCAACTGTGGAAAAGTATGGAAGTAACTTCTCTGATGGACTTGTGATAAAGAATGTGATCCACCCCAGAGACAGATCTGATGGTATCAGAGCACAGACTGAAGCCCATTGTTTTCCTCTTTTTTTTTTCTTTTTAGGTTTTGCAAGGCAATGGGGTTAAGAGGCTAGGCCACACAACTAGGTAATTATTGTCTGAGGCCGAATTTAAACTCAGGTACTCCTGACTCCAGGGCCAGCGCTCTATCCACTGCACCACCTAGCCGCCCCTCCCCTTTCTTTCCTTTTATTTCTCGTGAGGTTTTATATTTTTGAGTGGGGGGGGATCATGTTTACTCTTACAACAAGAAGATTTTAGTAATTGTAAATAAATAAAATAGACAAAGCGTATTATTTTTTTAAAAGAAGGGATATGTATACTATAAGTCCAGCTCCATGATTCTTTCATCCAGGAGAGATGGCTAAATGATCATTCTTTTATCAATAATTGGCTGACTTTATTAATAAAATAATACCCAGAAAAAATAATTCTATACTTTCTCAAAAAGAGAAGATGTTGGCAGTCTACCTTCCAGAGATATGGCTATATTTGAGAGATGGTATATTGCAGTGAAATGAGCACAGAATTTTGAGTAAGAAGAATTTGATTCAATTCCTCTATAGATATTTGTAAGCTGTGTCAATTAATACATATTTGTCAGCAATACAAATACTATATTTCTGATTCTCAGCTTTAAAATGGAGATAGACACTAAAAGTCATTGTAAAGAAAATGCCCTATAACCCTTAAATTGTTTTAAATGATTGCTATTATATGTAATCACATACACATGCATAAATAGGTATATATACACCCACTATGCTTGCATGTTATATGTGTGTGTATGTGTTTGTGTATCAGTAGGAGATGGAGTTAACCTTTGATTTAATTGATATAACAAATTCCCAGGTGAAGACATTCTCTTTATTAATGCATAGAAACAGCTTCTCTTTAGCTTCTATTTTTAGAGATTTGTCTAGAGCACTAAGAGGTTAAGTGGTTTGTCCAGGATTACACAATTTGTATGTATGTATGTCAGAGAAAGGTCTCAAACTCAGGTCTTCTTGATTCCCAACTCACTCTTTTTTCCCTTTTTGATCCCATAGCTTCTTTGGAGTTAGAAGGGTTTTAACTATAATAGGAAATAAATGAAATCTAGCAATATACAAGCTTTTCTTATGCTGATTCTCTATATATAGGACTAAATCAAATTGTCTGAAGAGAGAAAACTTTTTAAAATGTATCTGTAAAAATATTTTGTCAACATTAATAACAAAAATTGTCTTTAAAACACCCTTAATTGAAATGTTTTGTCACTATACATAATTTTAGGGTCCTTCTAAGCAAACAAGAAATTTGTTTCTCCAGTAATTGCTAAAATAGCCTATGTACATTTGAACTTCAATGGGATTGCTTTTTATGCTTGCATTTCACATTGTAAAATATGCAAAATCCTTTGGAATTAAAAAAAGTAACATCTTGCAAGAATTAGGAGAATTCACAATATAGTTGCTATCTGAAAGCAGAACATGTGCTCTAGTCCATGACTGACAGAGAAATTTTATTTAATGGTGACTTTTCCTTGTCTTTGCAAGGAGGGAGAGATCCCTAAGGATCAATCACAAGTTAAAGACACAACATGAGCAATCCTAAAATGCTAGACAGACTTTAATCCACCAAGAGCTTTTGAACTCTTCCATCTCACTCCTTTTGGGCTAATTCTATTCCTTATGTTTTTATATCTGTGGTCTTGAGCTGTAATTAGGGCAGAGTGACTGGAGCTTTTCCCCAGAGTGCCAAAATTTAGAGGGTGCTGACAACACTTATAACTCCTTTAGCAGCTTAGAAGCAACTGAACTTAACACCTCCTTAGAAAGACTAATTAATTAAAACAGGAAACTACCAGATGGTACAGTTTCCTTCCCCTTTTGCTGTGGTACTCCAGATGACCTTTGTCTCTCTTACCATTCCCTCCAATGGAGCTGCTTTCCTATTTTGCAGTCTCCAATCTAGTGTCCCTTGTGTCTATCAACCCTTAGCTTAGATGCATTTTTCTTTAAAAGTTAATTTGAGAGCCCTTTGCTGGGAACATTTTGTGAAACTTGCTCTATTTATGAAAAATGGGAATTACAGTTCTTCTTTAGACAGCTGTTGCCATTCTGTAATGCAGAGGTTCTTAACCTGCTATGAAATGTTTATTAAAATATTTTTATTCCTGTATGCCAATAAATTGTTTTCCTTGTAATTCTATCCATTTTATTTTATGAATTTAAAAACATTCAGAGGAATCCATAAGCTTTACCCAACCACTGAGTTCCATAAATCAAAAAAGACTAAAATCCATTGTTCTTTCCCTCCCAATTGAAAGAGGTCCTTCAGTGAACCAATATTCATCTCCAAAGTGCAAAGTATGTGTATTGTTAAGCAGTATGTAATAGGTTCAAGGATTAGGTATTAGAATTTATCTAGTTCAACCACTTCAGTGTACAGAGGTTCAGTTAAGTGATTTTTCCAAGGTCATCACAGAAAGAAAATATCAGCTTTGAACTGGGTTTTGAACTTAGATCCTCTTACCCCCAGAATCTATTTTCTTTCTACTATACGATGCAATAAATAAAGCTTTATGAGCAACTATCAACAAAAGTTCAATATTTAGGTTGTAATAGCAGCAACCATTATTATTTCATCTATGTAGAAAATATTTCAATGCAGATTTCAATCCCTCAACACCTCAGTTGTAGTGGTAATAATGCTAATAATAACAATGTTTCTATGGTATTTTAATTTTTGCAAAGTGCTTGTGATAGACTTAATGGGTTGTTCTGGCCAAAAAAAAAAACAAAAAACAAAAAAACAACTCAATCACCTGGTAGCCATCTTTATTTAATTTAATCATTTGACAAACATTTATTAAGTGCCTATTCTAGATCAGGTACTACCCTAGATGCTGGCAATACAAACACCAAAAGGAAATATGATGTGTCCTCAAAGAACTTGCATCATATTAGGGAAACTAGAGGTAAATGTATTAGGAAATAGTAGATAAACAGCAATTTGGAGGTGGGGGAGGACCCTAGGAACTGGGGTTTAGGGGTGGGAATCAATTTAGGTCTCATGTAAGAAGGGGTACCTGAATTAAATGTTGGAGAGAGCTACTAATTCAAAGAGGGTTAGGTGATGCATGAGCACTTTCTCCTGGTGTGGGGGATAGCTTATGCAGAGTCAGAGAAGAGAGATGGGTTGCCATTTATTTTTGAGAACATTCTAGTAATAAGTGTTTCCAAATTTCGCTAGGATGATCCTCAGATAGTAGGCATGCAAGAGCATTAACAGACTCAAGCTCAAAGTCTTTCCAGCTTGGTAAAATTCTCCAGTTTTTCCTGTGACTACACAGTCTTTTGAAACACAAAAGGTCACCTCTATGCAAAAAATGAAGCACTGGGAGAGGACTTAAGTGAAGGAATTTCTGAACAATGTCCCAAAAGCAATGATTATATTTTTTTTCTTTTTTGGGGGAAAACGTGTATTTCAGTTTCAATAACCAAAGATTTCTTCCTTCATGGATGTCTACCAGAGGATCTGAGACAACTGGAGCCACCCTATAATGTGGTTTAAAATTTTTTTTAACTTAGTTCTCTGGTATCCCTTTGATTAGACTTTCATAGGTCTTAGAAATTTTCAAGAAAAGTCACTTTGAGAACTGATGCAGTTTGGACAGGCTGAGTCCCTAAGAAAAATGAGAACTACACCAGAATGTTGGTTCTAAAATTGTCCAACTTACAATAAAAGAGACTGAGGTAAAGTTCTGAGACAAAAGCACTTTATTAAAAAGTCCATGGTTGGGGCTTCTAGGTGGCACAGTGGATAGAGCACTGGCCCTGGAGTCAGGAGTACCTGAGTTCAAATCTGGCCTCAGACACTTAATAATTACCTAGCTGTGTGGCCTTGGGCAAGCCACTTAGCCCCATTGCCTTGCAAAAACTAAAAAAAAAAAACTCTAAAAAAACTCCCTAGTCTCCTCTAATGAAGTGGACTTCAGATCTTCTTCATTGTCTAATATATTCCTTTCTCCAGGACCTTAGCTTTATATTTCTTGAAACCCAGACAGCATAAATTAAGCAAACTAAAAATACAGAATCTCAATTCAGACCTTGCTTATGAACCTCCATGATGGCTTACACAAAATAAAGAACCATAATGGTTGACAAATGAGTCAATAAGCAGATCTTGAGAGATCTAACTTGACCTTTCTGGAGGTTCTATCAGGCTAAGGAGCAAAGCCATGGGTTGGGCTAATTAACAAATGTCAAGAAATTTAATGAACCAATGACCTGGTACATAGGAAGGCCACAGGCTGACAAACAGCCAATTACTGGGCAAGTGCTCATGGCCATTTCCTAATGTTGGACAATAGAGAAATGATAAGGGCAGAAGGACAACAAAAATAACTGGGGCATTTTTCTTATCATTGTGTCACTTCCATCATGCTGGTTTTGATATCAAGGAAAAAACAAGGGTAGATATCTCTAGCTTCCTAGGGTTTTGAAGTGCACATACAATCTACACTAATAGCTCTGAAGTCCAATATCAGACCTTAAAATCACTACCCCTATGAAATCGTATCAAACTGATCAATACTAATTGAAATAAATATGGATCCAATTAATCATCTAACACAGAAGTAGTTGGAATCACTGGTGAATCTATGGGCCCCTTTCTCCACAAGGACCACTACCAGCATCTTTGTCCTTACCTACCTTGCTCATAAATAACATCTTTGAAAAACTTCTGATTCTGCCTATCTTAGGCAGCTGCATTTGTATAAAAATGTATGTCCCTTTACCTTTATGAGTATTGAATAGCTCTGCCCTTAAATAGCTCTTGTTGCTTGGACATTGGACATTGCTTGTTCTGAATGGGTCTGATTTTCCTGAGACTACCATGTGTTGCTTGGACTCTAAGAGATCAGAACAGGTAGCTAGGGAAATATATGCCTAGTGGAGCTGATTAGCATATGTACTCTTGTATTCTTTTTATATGTGTTTGGCAATTCAAATTTATATGTTATCAATAATAATAACTGACAATGATATAGCACTTTAAAGTTTGTGAAGCATTAAACATACATCATCATATTTGAGCCTTACACAAAACCCCTGTAATGACAGGCATTTACTTGATCAAAAAAATAGGTGGCATTAATCATGTAACAAGAATGAGAGTTAACAGATGGACAACCAGAATACTAATGCTAAAAATATTTATATGAATGCCTTTCCCAAACCATTACAGTAGAAAACCCTCATTCTTATGGAAAATGCAAGGGAGAACAAAGACAAAAATCACTTAGAATGAAAATGAATGTTTTGTTGTGAATGGTTTGTACTACCCTTAGAAGGAGTACCATTCTTTCTGTGGTCAAAAATACTTTGTATGAAGGAAGGAAGGAAGGAAGAAGGAATGAAGGAAGGAATAAGGAAGAAAGGAAGGAAGGAGAGAAGGAGGGGAGAAAGGGAGGAGGGTGAGAGGGAGAGAAAGAAAGAAGAAGGAAAGGAAGGAAGGAGGGAAGGAAGGAAGGAAGGAAGGAAGGAAGGAAGGAAGGAAGGAAGGAAGGAAGGAAGGAAAGGAAGGAAGGAAGGAGGGAAGGAAGGAGGAAGGATGGGAGGAAGGGAGCTAGGGATGAAAGGAAAAGATGGAGGAGGAAGTGATGGAGGGAAGGAGGGAGGATGAGAAGAAAGGATGGGAGAGGAAAAGAAAAGAAACAAGCATCTGCTAAGTCCTTACTTGGTACAATGCACTTATCATATTATCTCACTTGACCCTCATGCAATTCCACATGTTTGATGCTATAATTATCCCCATTGTATAGATGAGAAAACTGAGGTAGACAAAGTTTAAGTGAATAGTCCACGATCACACAGGTAAGTATCTGGGACTGTATTTGAATTCATTTCCCTAAGTCCCAGTTCTCTATTGATTGCTCCACCTAATAGAATTCCAATTATTATTATATTATATATATATATATATATATAGTATTATATATATTATACATATATATATATTATATATAGTATTATATTATCAAAATACTAGATATTATGCTATATATTACACTATGCTATTAAGCAGAATAATGATATGACATAACAGAAAGATTTGAATGAATTCAATATTGAATTAATACATTCTGGAAAAGGTTTGGAAAAAGACAAAAGCTTAAATGATAATCAAGTATATTACCATCAGAAATTTACTATGTGACAGTAATGTAAATCCTAATTAGCTTTCAAGCAACATGTTCAAAAAGGTTTCTTTAAAAGCCTTTTAAAATTACAAAATAAATATCTTTTTATTTAGTATTTTTATTTTCTTCTTGTTTACATGTGAAAACTATAGCATTTGCTTTCAAATTTTTGAGTTTCACATTCTCTCCCTCCTTCTCACTACCTCCCTCATTAAGAAAGTAAGAAATTTAAATTAAAACAACTCTGAGTTATCACCTCACACCTATCAGATCAGTGTTGTAGGGAATGTGGGAAAACTGGGATTCCTGCATTGTTGGTGGAGTTGTGAACTGATCCAACCTTTCTGGAGTGCAATTTAGAATTATGGCCAAAGGGCAATAAAACAGTATATTCCCTTTGATACAGGAATACCACTACTAAGTCTGAATCCCAAAGAGATCACAAAAAAGGTAAAAAACCCACATGTACAAAAATATTTATAGCAGCACTTTTTGTAATGATAAAGAACTAGAAACAGAGGGGATGCCCATCAATTGAAAAATAACTGAACAAATTGTGGTATATGACTGTGATGAAACATTATCATTCTTTAAGAAATCATGAGGGATGGGACTTCAGAACAGCCTGAAAAGATTTGCATAAAATGATGCTGAGTGAAATGAGCAGAACCAGAAGAACATTATACACACTAACAGAAACATTGAGCAATGATCAACTAGGATGGACTTGTTTATTTCAGCAGGACAGTAATCAAAGACAATTCTAAAAGACTTGTGATGGAAAATGCCATCCATATCTATAGAACATTCTGTGGGGTTTAAATGCAGACCAAAGCTTACTATCTTCAATTTTTAAAAGTTGTCTTAAGTATTATTTTTTTTCTATTTTGTTTTTCCTCTATCTTGATTTGATCCCTCTTTCACAACTTAACTAGTATTGTATCTATGTTTAGTATGATATATGACCTATATTGGATTATTTTCTATCAGAGGAAGAGGGGAGGAAAGGGAAGGAGGGAAAAAAATGTAAAATCTCAAAACCTTGCCAAAGAATGATTGCTGAAAACTACTAATCCCTGTATTTGGAAAAATAATTAAGTAAAATATTTAATTTTTTAAAAAGAAAGTAAGCAATTTAATATGTTTCATATGTGTAGATATGAAAAACATATTTCCATATTAGTCTAGTCATATTGTAAAGGAAAATGTAGAGTAAAAAGAAGACACAAAAAACCCCAAGAAAATTGGGGCAGCTAGGTGGCACAGTGGATAGAGCACTGGCCCTGGAGTCAGGAATACCTGAGTTCAAATCTGCCCTCAGACAGTTAATTACCTAACTGTGTGGCTTTGGGCAAGCCACTTAACCCCTTGCCTTGCAAAAAAAAAACCTAAAAAAAGAAAAATAAGAAAATAAAAAAGTATGCTTCCACCAGTATTCAGCTTTTATTAGCTTTTTCTCTAGGAATGGATAGCATTTATCATCAAAAATCCTTCAGAGGTGTCTTGGATCATTGTATTACTGGGAATAGCTGAAGTTTTTCACAGCAGATAAATTTACAATACTTCTGTTAATGTTTCCAATGTTGTCCTGATTCTACTCATTTCACTTTGCCTCAGTTCATGTTGTCAAATTTTAAGAGCATCCTGCTCATCATTTGTTTATAGCACAATTGTATTCCAACACAATCAGATACCATAACTTATTTGGCCATCTTTCAATTAATGGGTATCCCCTCAGTTTCCAATTTTTTTGCTCCTAGAAAAGAACTGCTATAAATATTTTTATTTATAAGGTCCTTTTCCTTGTTTTTATCTCCTTTAGGATACAGACCTAGTAGTGATGTACATGGTTTTATAACCCTTTGGGCTTATTTTAAACATGCTTTTTGAAATGGTTGAATCAATTCATAATTACACCAATAAAGTTTAAATGAAAAATAAATGTCATAAAGAATGCATACTGTTTTCTTGCCTTGTTCTGCAATGCAGAACCTATATGAGTAATATATATTTTAATACAGTTACAAATTTAACACAATTTTCATGAGCACATAGTACTCAAACACAAGTATAAAAAATACCCACCATTCTGGTGGGTATTCTATTACTGTGGGAACTTAAGATACTCAAGAACCACTTCTGATCCTAAAAAAATGTTCATTTCATAAGAATGAGTGCTACACAGAATCTTGATATGCTGAGTCTCTGGATTTATCCAGAACTTGCCAACCCTAATAATGGTTTTTTTCAAGAGGAGAATTTCACATGTTTCCATCATCAAGTCATTATTACACCCACCTCTCAGGGTTAATGTAAAAATGAAATGTCATATTTGTAAAGCACTTTGCACAGTCCCTGAGATACATAGTGCTATAGAGTGCTATATAGATAAATGCTTATTTCTTCTTTCTATTACCTCCTTTATAGTATAGAATGTTTCCCCTGGATACCACTAGTATATAATTCTCAATTCTTCAAGTTATTCCTTGCTCTCATTTCAATATGTAGAATTGTGGAAATTCATAGGAACCAAATTCTACATCTAAAAAGCCTAAAATTACAGATGAAAATTTCTTCCACTTGAATTTGCAATGAAAATAATTAACTGATACTGTATTCATCATCTTTCTACTTTTTGTAAGGAGTTCATAAAATTGACACATGAATACGTAAGTAGAAGAAAAAATACCACGACCATAGCAACTGCATCAATGGACCTTTAACTAAATCAGTCAATATTTGAATTCTTTCTTTGAAGAAAATGGACTCTATTCTTGAGTAAAATGTAGTGTCTACCAATGAAAAGGGCTCACTACTTCTTAATTGCATCACCTACAAATGCTGGTAGATTGTGAAACTGAGTGTGCTGATGAATAATTTCACTCATTAAAGTCCTACTTTATTTTCTCCCCAGGGTTTTTAAAAAAAAGAGAAAACCAAGCATGGATGAACTCATCTTAAATACAAGTTGCCATAATTTCTGTTTCTAGTCATGCCACTTCTGATACTTTGATGGAACTGATTCCCTGTAGAAAATCCTTCCACCATTTTAGATCACCATTCATCTATAACTTCTCATTCTTCATGATTCTTTAAAGTGTTTGCTATGAATCCTTCATAAAATATTCACTTAACATGTTCTGTATATTCCTTACAAATCTTTGCTTTCTTTGGGATAGGAAATTTCTGTGTAGAAATTTTTCTACCAATAGGAACTGCAACTTGTTTATAATTTATAATTTAGAGTATTATCTGAAGCTTAGAGTAAGCAACATGTAGTTGTAAGTATGCATCAGATACAATATTTGAACCCAAATCTTACTGATTCCAGTTTCAATACTTTTGCCACTATTATATATATATATATATATATATATATATATATATATATATATATATATATATATATATATCTTTATAAGGTTCATTTTTACATTATTCAATATTTTAATTAATATGTAATTGTATTGATATCAATATTGCTTCTAATGACACAGATTCCAGCTCATCTGATATTATTCTTGTGGATGTCTTTCCATAAATTTGCCACCAGAGGTCCAAATAGAGAGGATCCTTTGTTTATTTCTTCTACCAATATGAAGATATTTATGGAGCTTATGATTTGTCCATTTCTTGCTTTCATATGTGCCAAGTCTTTTTTTAAAAAAAGTGTACTGTTTTTTATGAAATATACATCAAAGTAAGAAATTGAAATAAAATCTTCCTGACTCCAAGGCTAGGTCTCTTTCTACTATGCAATGATAACTCTCACTCACTGGTGTTCTGGTAAATTTTTAACAACCAACTCTTTGGAAAAAAAAATATGTATACATGACATACCTTTGAGTTTAATCTACATTATTAACATTTTTCTATTACTTTCTTGTCTAGATTCAATAAATGATAATTCAAACCTTGATTTTTAGCATTTCCTGATTTCCAAGATATAAGTGCTCTTGCTGAAAAGTTACCAATCAGTATTCAGGAGTCAGTTCAAGCTGACTCTAGCACATCCTTGAATAATATATTATAACATCATACCCATAATCATTGGCAATGCTTTTTAGTTTCCTTTTCATAATGATTTGATATTTAATAATTTTCTTAAAACAAAAATATTCACGATGACATATACATGAAAATTCCAGGTGGACTGTAAGTCCTCTCTTACTCTTGAATCATGTTTTCCAACATATTTTTTATTGTTATTCTTCAGTTTGTTTAGTCATTTCTTACTCTGTGACCAGATTTGCAGTTTTCTTGCATAGAAAGAATGGTTTACCATTTCCTTCTCCAGTTCATTTTATAGATGAAGAAATCAAAGCAAACAGGACTGAGTGACATGATTTTACAAAGCTACTATGTATCTGAGGCAAGATTTGAACTCAAGAACATGGGTCTTCCTGGCATTAAACCCAGTACTCTATCCATTGTGCCACCTGACTGCCCTGCTTTTGCCATCATCCACAATGTTGGCTTTTGCATTGAAGTCACACAAGGATATGACATTTATTTTGGATACTCTTATAGTGTTCTTCTCTATCCCTTAATGCTCTCTAAGTGATGATGATACATTATCTGTGACTATTTTGTCACATGAGTACTGTAATATAGAATGATGAAGCTATCCCAGGAAATGGTTCTACTTGTTAACTTTAGAAACATGACTTTTTAAAAAAACTCAATTTTTTGAACTCCATTTTTTTGCTTCTATAAGGAGAATCTATCGGTCTCTTTTCATGTAACTATAGTTTTGTTTTCAGGTCTAGTTTATAGTGAGAATGTCAAGATTAATAGAAAAGTGTCTTTCCAGTAGCAATTCCACTTATTTGTTACCAGGCAACAATCTTGCAGAAACAGTACCACCAGTTAAATTAATATTTGTAGACAATCTAAAAGCTATATAAGTTTTTAGGATTCTCTGTCACTGCCACTACAAAAAGTGACCACCCACATCTTCATTTCTTGGGGTGTAGTGATATTCCATTAATTTATGTTAAAATTTCATTGATCATTCCCTGATTGTTGGATAGCTACTTTGTATCTTATCTTTGCTACTTCAAAAAAAGCAATGCTAAAAATATTTTAACAAGCATTAGATCTTTTAATCTTTGACCTTGAGGCCTATGTCACCACAAGTTTTCACATGTCACTACAAGTTTTCAAATCGTACTTTCTGTGCTCTGGTCATCACCTTCATTTTAATCTTCATTTTCAACCTTCTACTCTGCATTTGAGATGCCAACCTTGTCTGGAATTATGCTGTATGATGTTATAGTTCCATATCTCTTTCCAGCTAATATTTGATTTCTAGTTTTCTTATTGGTAGTGACTTGAAACAATCTTTATTATTATTTTATTACAATTGTTGATAAATATCAATTCTTTCAAGAATAGTCTGTTCATATTTTTTAGTCACTTGTCTATCAAGTCCAAGATAATTAGTGGTTTTATATGCATATATTTGTGTTTGTGCTCAATATATCTTATATATCAATCCCTTATCAGAAATGTTTATATGAACCAATTGACCACTTTTTTTCTTATGCTAGTTGCATTGATTTTGTTATTGCAAAAACCTTCTAATTGCAAGTTGACTTTATACTAAATAATTATAGATATGTCCATGTTAGAAAAAAAATTTAAAAATTAATCACAAAAAACAAAAATATCCCAAACTATATGATCATATCAATAGATGTTAAAAAATCTTTGGTAAAACATAATTTTTTTCCTGCTAAAAACTCTACAAAATACAGGCTAAAAACTAAAAATAGTGTAAAATAACTGTCAAGCAGAACTATTATTATTAAAGACTGTTTCTAGAAACACTATCAATAAGAGAAGAGAAAGAAATTAAGCACCTAAACACAACCAAATTTGAAACTAATCTGTTCCTGAAGAAGTAAGTAAACATCAGAGAATTAGCAAATTAATTTTGATAAATAAGGATTTTACTAAATAGATTACAAAACTACAAACATCAATAGCACTTTAGCATTTTTATTCAATAATAACAAAACCCAGAAAGAAATTATAGAAAAGGAAATCATTCAAAATGACTACAAAATGAATATATTATCTGGTAGTCAATCTACTAAGATTTACTAAATATATATAGAGCTACAACTACAAAATATTTCTAAAAGAAATAAAGAATGCAAATAAAAGGATAGTTATACAATAATCAAGACTGTGTGGTACAAATATTACATATTATTATATTATATCATATCACATTATATTACATGTATGATATTCACTGTATGATACATGATGTCTCTTTCCCATATCTCCAAGTAGTCTTCATATTTATAATTTATTATGGCCTAGTAATGTTCCATTACTTGATATACTATAATTTGATTGGTCACTCCTTGATTGATAGATAGCTACTTTGTTTCTTTACTTCAAAAAGTGACTCTATGAATATTTTTGTATGTAATAGATATTTTTATTTTTTGATCTTGAGGCATAATAGAATGGATTTTTCAAGATTGGGTGGCACCAATATTTCACACACAACAAACACAGATGCACATACACATACTACATTCGTGGTATGAACAGCTACATGGCCTGTTTATATTTGAATATGCATTTTTATAAATGCTTCCCAACCTTGAACAATGAATAACTATACTTATATTGATATCTGTCTGTATGTCTATCGATATTTCTATCCATCCATCTACATATCTATCATTGATTAATTTGTATATTAATTTATAAATTACCAATGGGATACTTTATAGAACTAGATGAAACAGTAAAAAAAAATTTTGGTAGAACAATAGTTTTAGAATCTAAAGGGATATAATGAAAAAAAATTCAGTAAATCAACAAGCATTTATGAAAAGATTACTAAGTTAAAGAAGCTATGCTAAATGATAGGCATATAAAGAAAGATAAATAACAGACTCTAACGTTAAAAAGAATATCTATGGGTGGAGAAAACAACATGTGTATATACAGAGTAGATGATAGCCCTCTAGAGGTAAGTGTTTGAACTGAGTATCAAAGGAAGTCTGGAAAACTGAAAGGTCCTGGTAAGGGAATAGCAATTCATAGCCTGTATAAAGGCAGCCTGGGAAGATAGAGTATTTTGTTACAGGAAGTGCAGATAGGCCAGTATAGTTAAAATCATAAAAAGATTAAAAATATAGGAAGCAGTTTAGTTAGGAAGAACTTTAAATGCCAAATAAAAAGTATTTGATCCTGTAGTGAACCTCTGAAATGCACTAATGAGGAGCAGGGATAAAAGGAAGGGGTGACATGAATAGACCTTTTATTTAGAAAAATCATCCCAAACTCAAGTTGTGGCTATATTTTTCTATAAAGAGAAGAAGTATATGAGTGATATCATAACAGGGAAAATGTCAAGATTTGTCAAAGGGTTAGATAAGTGGGAGGATACATAGAAGAAAATGAATTTTGGACATGGAGAGGGATAAGGAAATTCAAAAGGAAGAAGGCTTTGAGCTTTGAGTTAAGACATGTTGAATTTGAGGTGGAAATGTCTAAAAGCCAGTTAGAGATTTGCGACTCTAGCTCAAGAGAGAGCTGGGGTGAGAGAGCAGATATAGTTCTGAAAATCATCTGAAATCAATGTTGAATTCAGACAGTTGATGAAATTACCAAGTGATATAGTAAAAAAGATAAAGGATCTAGTATAGAATTTTGGTAGGAAGGTGTGTGAGGCACAATACTAAATACTTTAAAGTTATTATCTCATTGATCTTTTCTATAGAGGGAGAAGATTTCAGTAATATAATGTTTCTCTAAAAGAAAAGGATGATTGACAGGAGGGGTATCATAGGTGAATGACTGAAGTCGTGTCTTTACTGGCAAGGAGATTTTTGCCAGACTTTTATGATTACTGCTGTGTGGTTCTTGGACTGTTCAGGCCAAGGTGAATATGCCATTATTGGGTTTTTACTATCCAGGAGAATTGTGATAAATAATGGACAATTTATGTATCTAAGTTTCCTGTGTTTGTTCATATGGACTTGTTCCTTTATACTTTATGTAATTTCTGTTATAGAGAAAATAAAATGCTGTCTTATATCTGAGGCTTATTTTGCACATTGAGTAGCTCAGTGTTTGGGAAGTTCTCTCTTCACACCCCTTACGTGGGCCATAACTAAGCTGTGTTTCAGAGATTTTCCTGGAGAAATGAGGGATGAAAAAGAAAACTCGAGTGAACTTTCCAGGACAGTATCTGTACCTCTGTGATTCCTGAGTCCTTTGTGGGGGCCCCTGGTATGTAGATATGCTTGTCATCATATTCCTTAGCTCCTAAATACAACTATACACTTACTATTAACATTTATTGATGTTAAAGACAAGGATTCCTAAGATGTCAAGCTGACAAAATAGGTCATGGTCTGAATATTCAAAAGAAAAATGTCTTCATCTCCAATTTCATCTGATCAAATTACACTCAGCAATAAACATATTGTCCCTCATGTCTCCTGAGCTGTTGTCTTACCATAGTACCTTTTTAATCCTAATCATTTATATTTCCAAGTACCTTAGCTAGTATCTAACATGTTGAATGATGGACCCTGTTTAAATGTTGAAATTCGTGGTCATTATTCAGAGTGTATACAATCATATTTTGCATCATATCTACTTTTCCTCTTCCAAATAAGGCACGTACATACACCAAATTTAGAATAACCTTCATTATTTTTTTTCTCATTATGTGAAAATATTGACTTCTATTGCTGGGAGTCAGGAGGACCTGAGTTCAAATGTGACCTCAGACACTTGACAGTTACTAGCTGTGTCATCTTGGGCAAGTTACTTAACTATGATTGCCTCACATCCAGGGCTATTTCCAGCCTTCCTGATTCATATCTAGCCAATAGACCTAGATGGCTCTGGAGGAAAAAGTGAGACTGGTGACTTAGTGCAGGACCCCCTCACTCAAATCCAATTCACATGCTTCTCATGGTATTACCCTCCTGATGTCATGGTCTTCTTTGAAAATGAAGGACAAGCATTATTATTCTGAATTATTAATGACTTTTTGTTCATTTTAAAATAAAGTTGTTTTTTGAAATTGCACTGCTTGTGTGTTAAAAGTTCCTTTTAAAGCTTTCCTTTCAGTACATTTGTATTGCTTAACAAAAAGTGTGTGTGAGGGGGGGTGGTTAGAGACAATGCATTTGTTTTTCACTTAAATCATAGCTCTATTTCCCTTAGAAGCCCTTCCCTCCAGCTCTCAACCATTTTTGATTAACTTTTGTCTTTTTTTAAACCTTGTTCCTCTGCTCTATATCTCACACAATAAAAGAAAGTAACTCTCCCATTCTGTATTTGGTTTCACTGCCTTATCTAGTAGTTCTATCATCTGTTTTCCTTTTTGGAGTAAGAAGATGAGTCTCAAGGTCTAATGAAAGAAAACATGATTTCCCTGGTGGTGAGGATCCTCATGAAAAGCTATTAAACAGTAGTTACATTGGGTTAAAATAAATTGGGTTAAAATAAATGAATAAAAATTTATCTGAAAATGATTCCTTCTCTGAATTTATGGGTAAAATTATTGGTGCCAGAAAAAACCAGAACAAGAACCAGAGCCAGAATCTTTTCCAAAACCAAATGCCAAACCCCAAATTAAGGAACCAATGAATGTCTGTTAAATTTTTTCCCCTCCGCTCATGGGTGGACTCTCCCTGAAGGAACAAAAGGACAAAGTTTATATAGGTTTCTTACTGTTTCAGCAGAACTGAAGGCCTAAGGGAATGGGGAGAGGGTTGTAATACCCACAAGTTTAGGGTCAAGGTAGAGGAACTAAAGCCAAAATGAAATTGTTTTAGTTTTTTCAGCTAACCACATATCCAACATTAACAATTACATTAAAGATAAAGATAATATTTTCCACATATGCTTTTTGCTTTGAAATTTTTCCTAACAAGATAATTGATAAAATAATACAAAAGGAGATATATATATATATATATATATAAATACCAAAAAGTACTAATAAAATGATCTATTAACTATAACATATATTTTAATTTGATTAATCAACAAACATTTACTAGGTGCTAGATATTATAGTAGACACTGAAGATACAATGATAAAAAAGAGATAGGCCCTAGCTTTAAGGAACTTTTTTCTTCAAGTTCTTCAAATTGCATTTTTTTCTGAACTTAATATACCCCCCAAATCCAAACCCCAAACTGAATTTTTTATATACAAAATGGAAAACAAAAAATTGAGTATGAATCTAAATCTTTATTTTCTGTTGTGTTTTTAAAGCATATCATAAATTCATAATTTTTTTTGAAAACTGTCTTGTTTGTGCTTCTTTCTTCTTCTTAAATTTTAAAAAATGTTGCAGTAGCCCTCATTTTCCTTTACTTCATTTTTTGGGTATTACCATTGCCATCTTATTATACTCCCTATCCCTACCAATTAAAATAAGTTAAGAGGATGTAACTCCTTACAACTAATGACCTAGTCAAACAAAAGGCATCCACTCAGTAGTCTCTTATGTATGTTTCAGTGTCTTGAGTCACCATTACTGTGTTAAAAACTGGGCAAGTTGCTTCTTCATAGGCCATCTGGAGATTTAATTGATCATTCTTTTAATCACAGTTCTTTAAAGTTTTTCAATGTTGTTTTTCATTATCACATTTTCTTATTTTTCTCCACATCATTTTCCATATCAGACCCAGATTCATAGTATTCTCTGATATTGAATTATAATTTTTATAGCACAATAATATTTCATCACAAATTCACATACTACATTTTGTCCAAGTATTACTTAAATGATAAGCATTTCCATAATTTCTAGATATTGGCTTTGCTTTTTGCTCTCCTTTTAACCTTCCCTTCAAGAACAGGATGTTTTTTGTTTTTGTTCCTAACTACTCCTTCCTAAGTATTATCTTTTTTTTTCTTAGCACCTTCTATCTCCATTTATTTTCCTGTTGAGTTTGATATATTTCTTATTCTCTATTTTGTGAGTCAATTAGAGTTAAGTGACTTGCCCAGGGTCATGTGCCACCTAGCTGCCCTTGAGTTTGAAATATATCTGCCTAAACCTCTTGTGTATTCATATGTTTGTGTGCATGTTTAACTCATATTTCCAGTTCAAATGAGAGTGAGGTTTATCTGAATCTTGTTCCCTATCCTCCTTTATGCTTGTATACTCTTCTAATGCATTCCAATTATGAGAAGAGCAAATTCCATCTCTGCTTTCTCTTCTCTATGCTAACACATTACATTTACTCTTTTTGACCCTTTTCAAACCCAAAGAACAGAACCAATCTGCCATCAGTTCTTCTGTTATTATTTTAAATTAACCTTTCAATAACCCCATATACATTAATTAGTGTTCTGAAGTTAAACTAGTTTTTTCTTTCCCCATTATGTTAATTCTTCACTATCACATCCTCTTTTGACTACTAAATAAAATTATCTTCTTGATGTTTTTGACTCTTGTGTTTCTTTTTTTCTTAGTTATAGACAGTTTAGCAAGTTTTTTCTCAACTTCCTTTTTATACACACATATACTTATATATACACACATTCACACACATTCACACACACACTATATATATATATATATATACATATATATATATATAATATATATAATCTCCCCCAGTTGCATGAAAAAATAAGTTTTAACATTTATTTTTAAGACTTTGAGTTCCAAACAGAGAGAACAATGTATATATATTAACAATGACACTGAGATGATCAGCCTTGATGGAAGCAGCCTCTCTCAGCAGTTCAGAGAGCTAGGACAACCACATTAGTCTGGCTATGGACAATGCTATCCCAATCCAGAGGAAGAAAAAGAAAACAAAACAAAAAAACAAAAAAAAATCCTTCAGAATCTGATGAATGCTTTATAAAAATTATCTCTTGTGTATGTCTTTCCCCTATGAATTTCTAATTCCTCATACTGAAAATGACTAATCTGTAAATGTTTGTCAAAAGTATGTGTTTTGTGTCAGAGGGAGGTGGAAAGGGAGGATGGAAGGAAATTTTCTAACAAAAATGTACATATGCATATGGATAAATGTTGAAAAACTTTCATAATATGTATTTGGAAAAATGAAATAATTAAAAAAAAAAAGACTTAGAGTTCCAAATTTTCTCCCTTCTTCACATCCCACTGCCACCCTCTTTGAGAAAGCAAGCAATCTGATTTGTGTTATAAATGTTCAGTTGTACAAAACATTTCTATATTAGTCATGTGAAAGAAAACATAGACTCCCCCCCAAAAAGAAAGAGACCTCAAGAAAAATAAAGTTTAAAAAAGTATGATTCAATCTATATTCAGATACCATCAACACTTTCTCTGGGAATGATGGCATTCTTTAAAAGTCCTTCAGAGTAATCTTGGGTCACAGCACTGTTAAGAAAAGATAAGTCATTCACAGTTGATTATCCTACAATATTGCTGTTATTTTGTTTGCTGTATATTTCACATTGCATCTGCTCATTTATGTCATTCCAGGTTTCACTGAGAGCATCCTATTCATCATTTCATATAATAGAATAGTATTCCATCTAATCACATACCTACCTCAGTTTGTTTATTCATCCCCCCAACGTATGGACATCCCCTCAGTTTCCAATTCCTTGCTCTCTCTCTCTGTATATATATATATATATATATATATATACAAAAAACTCCCCAAAAGCCTTCAGAATCTGATGAATGCTTTATAAAAATTATCTCTTGTGTACCTCTTTCCCTGTGAATTTCTAATTCCTCATACCGAAAATGACTAATCTGTAAATGTTTGTCAAAAGTATGTCAAAAAGTACCTACATAAATGTAGGTATATATATATATATATATATATATATATATATATATCTTTCCATTCCCATTTTTCATCTTTTCTGGAATATAGATCAAATAGTGGCATTGCTAGATCAAAGGATATGCATGATTCTACATCCCTTTGAGCATCCATACAAATTGCTCTAGAGAATGATTGAATCATTTTGCAACTCCTCTAACAGTGCATTAATGTCTCATTTTCCATACATCCCTTTCAAAATTTGTCAGTTTCCTTTTTAGTTTTATCAACCAATCCAAAAGTATAAGGCAGCACTTCAAAATTGTTCTAATTTGCATTTCTCCATTCAATAGTGAGTTAGAAATTTTATTTTATTTTTATTTTATTTTTATTTTATTTTTAATTTGGAGTGAGCATTTATTTGCACAATCACAACATGTGGACAAATCCAGAAGAGATGATAAAAGTCTGAAATTTTGAACATCCCACCACTAGAGCAGTTGGTCACAATATTTCGTACAAAGCACAACATTAAATGCACTGTAATCGATGTTGACAAAATTTCCACAGACTCATCTTTACAGACAACAAGAAAGCTAATCTTCTTCCGAAGAGTCTCTCTCAAATGTGTAGGCCATGAAGCAAGCATCTGGTCTCTTGGGGACAAGGGGATGCCCTGGTCTCACAATCTCAAAGCCCAAAATGCTGAAAGTACTCAGCAATGCAGCTCTATCATCTCTATTCTTGTGGAAGCAGATAAAGACGTGATCAACATGAAGCTGTTCTTCAGCAAACTCAAGAAGAACTGCAAAACTATCTTTGCTCCCTTCAGGTAGAGCACCACCTGGAATTTCAATGTAGAGGCTGTTGTTCAGCACTGCTGTCCAATTAACGTGTTTGGCATCTGTAAGCCTGGACTGGACATTTAGAATTCTTGTCCTGTTATTAGACGTTAGTTCCTCTGTTACAGTCAGCCGATTATCAGAATAAAATAAATTAGCTGAAAGATTGTGATCCCTCTGACTATTCCCTCGCCCACCTGGGATCTTCAGGGGTGGGTGTGAGGGACATGAGGAGCACCACTGAGGCCCCGGACCCAGGTTACTACAGCAATTGAAGGAGACCCTGGAACTCTCGCATGGCGTGGCCGACGTGGACGGTGGTGCTGGGTTTATCCCCCTCTTTCCCTCGGGCGAAGCGGTGGCTGTTGAGGATCCCCCGCAGGGAGGATTTCACCATCCCGGCCGCTGGGGATCCGAAACTAGGAAACCTCCGCTGCACCTCTCCGGGCCGCCGCCGCTGCTAGCCGATCGCAAAATCGAGTTAGAAATTTTAAGTATGGCCTTAGTATTGATAAACTCATCTGAAAACTGCTCATATCTTTTGATCATTTATCAATTGGGGAATGATTCTTAATTTTTTTTTATAAATTTGACTCAGTTCTCTGTTTGAGAAATGAAGTCTTTATCAGAGAAACCTGTTTCAATGTATTTTTCCCCAGTTACTGTTGCTAACTGTATTTCCCCTCTATCCTATTTCCCCCCAACATCCATTTGTTCTATTCTGTTTCTCCTTTTACTTAATCCCTCCTCAAAAGTGTTTTACTTCTGAGGCAGCTAGGTGGAGCACTGGCCCTGGAGTCAGGAGTACCTGGGTTCAAATCTGATCTCAGACACTTAATAATTACCGGCTGTGTGGCCTTGGGCAAGCCACTTAACCCCACTGCCTTGCAAAAAAACCTAAAAAAATGTTTTACTTCTGACTACCCTCTTCCAAAATCCATTCTCTTTTCTATCATCTCCCCTTTCTCCCATCTTTTTTTCTTCTTCCTCCTTTTCTGTAGAATAAGATAGATTTCTATTTCCAATTGAGTATGTATGTTATTCTTTTTCTGAATCAATTCCAAAGAGAATAAGGCTCATTTACTTCCTCTCTCCTCTCTCCTCTTCCATTAAAGTTTTTTCTTGTCTCTTTTATGTGAAATAATTTACCCATCCTACATCCTTCTTTCCTCTTTTACCCCTTAACTCCATCTTTTTGATTCCATTTTATCCCTTATTAAATTTCCATCTATGCTGTCTGTCTGTCTATCTGTCTATCTATCTATCTATCTATCTATCTATCTATCTCTATATGCTACTTCTAACTGCCCTAATAAATGAGAAAGTTCATATGAATTATCAGTATCTTCTTCCCATTAGAAATATAAACAATTCAACATCATTAAAGTCCTTTTTGATTTGCCTTTCCTATTTGCATTTTTATGCTTCATTTGAGTCTCATATTTGAAGATCAGTTCAGCTCTGGTCTTTTCATCAGGAAAGTCTGAAAGTTTCCTATTTCATTGACTATGTCAGAGCATGCTCAACTTTGCTGAATAGTTGAATCCTGATTGTAATCCAAATTCTTTTGCCTTCCAGAATATCATATTCCAAGTCCTACAATCCTTTAATGAAGAAGTGGCTAAATCTTTTGTTATCCTGAGTGAAATTCCATAATAATTGATTTGTTTCTTCCTGGCTGCTGGCAATATTTTCTCCTTTACCTGGGAACTCTGAAATTTGGCAATAATATTCCTGGGCATTTTCATTTTGGAATCCCTTTCATGGGGTGATTTGGTGGATTCTTTCAATTTCTATTTTACCCTCTGGTTCTAGAATATCAGGACAGTTTTTCTTGATAATTTCTTGAAGGATGATGTCTAGGCTCTTTTTTTGATCGTGTTTCCATGCAGTTCAATAATATTTAAATTATCTTACTGAATCTATTTTCCAGGTCACATGCTTTTCCATTGAAATATTTCACATTGTCTTCTATCTTCTAGCTTTTTATTCTTTTGATTTTATTTTATTCGTTCCTGTTTTCTCTCAAAGCTATCTGTTTCCTTTTGCTTCATTCTATATTTTAAAGAATTGTTTTCTTCATTGAGCTTTTATACCTCTTTTTACATTTGACCAATTCTGTTTTTTTAAGCCTTGTTGTTTGTGTCTCTTCTTTTCATTTGACACAATCTTGTGCTTAAGATGTTATTTTCTTCAGTATTTTTTGTGTTTCCTGCTGCTGACTCATTTTTCATTATTTTCCCACATCACTCTCATTTCTCTTTCTAATTTTTCCTCTACCTACCTTAATTGATTTTCAAAATCCTTTTTTTGGATCGCTCTCAAAGCCGGGGACCAAATCGGATTTTTCTTGAAGACTTTGAATGTAGGAGATTTGACTTTGTTATAGTGTTCTGAGTGTGTTTTAATCTTATATATCACCATAATAACTTCCTATGGTCAGATGTATTTTAACTATTAACAGACTTTATTGTTTGCTCATTTCTCTAGGCTATGACTTGATTTTTACTCTTTGTTAAGATATGCCTGCCCTTCCAGGGTGGTGAGTGCACTGTCCCAAACTTTTGGTGTTTTTTTTGCAGCTGTTTTCAGAAATACTTTTAGGAACCTGCAAGTTTTCACTTCTTCCAAGGTAGTATGACCTAAGAGGGGGTTTTTACTGCCCTCCTGGCCTCTATTTTGATTTGTGGATGATCACAAGCACTCCTTTCTTCCCTGAATTGTGAGCAGGCCCCTCCCTTACAGCAGGAATCTCTTTTGTGCTACAGCTTTTTTCTCTTCCTAAGAATGCTACTCAGATTGGAGTATGGACAGTCTCAGAGTCCTACCTCAGTGATAGTAATCACTGGTAATCTTCTTCTGATCCCCTTACCATCTATGGACTGATTGCTCAGCAAACAATTGGGAATACTGTTGGTTCAATGACTCCCAAGGATTGCTTCTGGTTGGCTGGGGTTGGGTTTATGGTATTGAGGCCTGTGCTAGACTGTGCTCTACTCTCATCCTGCTGTACCAGATTTTTCCTTCTAATCTTCCAAATTGTCTTGGTCTGGAAAATGGTTTTATTCCATTTTTTTGTGGATTTTATCACTCTAAAAATTGTTTACAGTCATTATTTGAAGAGATTTGGAGGAGAACTTGGGCAAGTCCCTGCCTTTACTTCACCTTTTTATCTCTGCCTCTAAGTTTCAAAGTTCCTGTAATTCTTCCCAGTCTTCTATTCTGTTAAAAGTCTACCTATCTAGCTCACTTTATAGATGAGGAAATGAAAATCCATTGAATTTAATTGCCATTCTCAAAGAGTTTATTACCTGGCTCATGGTTATCCCTTTCCATCCTAATTTCTACCCTTTTTTGTTAAAAAAAAATCATAAAAATTAAGAGGTGGCCCTCTCCTTGTCAAAGCAAGCCCTTCAACATGCACAATAGAATGAATTATCATCTCCACAAATATGATTCTTTGATCTATTTATCCAGTTTCAACCTTTCTCCTGAATTTTAGTCACATGTATTCTCCCTATTAGACATCTCAGGTGAGAGCTAAGTGACCTTAGGTAGACATCAAAGATGGAAAGCAACCCTCACAGCAAAGGTACTAGTCTTTCTTGAACATACCTTATACCATTATTTCATCCATTTCTAAGAAGGAAGCATTTAATTCTATTAAAAGTTAAGTACAAGTGAAGTTTAGAGAAATTCAGGACTCTTGGCTCTCTAAGAAGGCAGATGAAATTCAGTTTTATGCAGATAGTAACAAACCAAAGTTCTTTTATATTGTCCTGAAGGCTATTTATAGGTCAAAGACCTATGGTGCATCTCAACTACTCAGTGCTGATGGAGCTTCATTGATTAATGATAGAGTCATGAATCCAGAAAGATGAACCAAACACTTCTGCAGTGTGCTTAACCATCATTAATAAATGTAGAAGCCATTGCCTGTTTACCTCAAGTTAAAGTCAATCCATCCTTAACTGACCAACTGAAGAAGAGATTTTGAATGCCATTAGAATCCTTTCAAGTGGCAAAGCACCTGGTGCTGATTCTATTCTAGCTGAGATCTGCAGGGTGGGGGTGGGGTGGGGTTCAGTGCTTAAGCTGACTTAAATTTTTCAGGTTATATAGCATGAAGAGGTTATCTCCCAAGAATTCAAAAATGTTTCCATTGCCCATCTCTAAAAAGGTAAAGGTAATATAATAGTCCTGTTAAAATCACAGGATGCTTCTCTTTTAGTCATTGCTGGTAATATCCTTGCCAAAATCCTTCTCAATAGACTTCACTTGGAAGATGGTCCCCTCCCTGAGAGCCAGTGTGACTCTAAAAAGGGTCAAGGAACAGGTGTTTGCTGCCTGACATCTCCAGAAAAAAATGTCAAGAATAGAACAAAGGTCTGTATACAATATTTGTAGATCTGACCAAGGCCTTTGATATTATCAGTCATGAGGGCTTGTGGAAAATTATGTCAAAATTTGGTTGCCCGGAGAAGTTCATCAATATTGTATGTCAGTTCCATGACATCATGCTTAACCATGTTCTTTTTGGAAAATCTTGGAAATCTCATGATTTCCTGATCACTAATGGATTGAAACAAGATTGTTTCCTTGTTCCCATGCTTTTTATCATGTTTTCAGTCATACTATCAAACACCTTCACTGAAGATGAACACAACATTAGCTACCTCATTGATGCTAAATTCTTCAACTTGAAAAAGCTACAAGGAGGCAGAGCCAAGATGGTAGAGTAAAGGCAGGAACTCACCTAAGCTCTCCCCTAAATCACTCCAAATACCTTTAAATAATGACTCTAACCAAATTCTAGTGAAAGAACCCACAAAAAGACTGAGTGAAACAATTTTGAAAAACTTGAAGATCCAAAAGAAGGGTCTGTTGCACTGGAGTTAGAAAGGGTCCTCAGCTCAGTTCAGGCTCCATACAAACCAGCTTCAGCCATTCAGAAACAGCCCATGGGGTTCCTGGGTTCATGACAGTGGTGGAGGCTTCCAGACCTCTCAACCCTGGGGACAACTGGGAAAGTCAGCAAGAAAACTCTGCCACCAGAGTGAATGTGAACCCAGGTCAGCACAAACCCAGATCAGTGTAGGCCTCAGTGTAGACCCAATCACAGGAGACCAGGAGCAGCCCTAAGATCCTAGAAGCAGAGGGCAAAATAGAAATTGAAAGAATCCATTGATCACCTTCTGAAAGAGACTTTCATCTCCTCATATCTAGACTCCTGCAACATCTTTGTAGTTGCTTTCTCTGTCTCATATCTCCACCCCAGTCCAATCTCCCTTTAGCTTTCAAACTAATCATCCTAAATGGCAGGTCTGATCATCATTAATTCCAGTGATTATTGACTCCAGAATTAAAAATAAAAGCCTCTATCTTTGAAAGTCCTTCCTAAACTTGATCCTTTCCTTTATTTCCAGTCATTTTATCTCTAATTCTCCTCTAGTAATTTTTGGTCCTGTGACACTGACCTTGTGTTTTTGAACACATAAAACACTCATTTCCTATCCACAAGCATTTTCACTGGCTTTCCCCAATCCTGGAATTCCCTTCCTCCTCATCTCTGTTCTTGGGTTCCTTCAAGTCTCAATTAAAATTCTTCAAGAATTTTTCTAAAAGAAAATCTTTATAAATTCCTCTCCCACCCTCTACCATGATAGTTTATTCTCTTTGAGATTAGTTCCAATTTATCTTGTACATATTTTGCTTGATTGCATATTTTCTATCCTATTAGATTAAATTCCTTCAAAATTAACACCGCTTTTGCCTTCTTTATTTCCTCAGTGTTTGGCATAATGTCTGGTATATTGTATGTGCTTTTCAGTGCTTCCTGACCTGACTTGACTTAACATAAATGTTGATACTTCCTTAGAAATCCAAAATTTCCATTTCATCTTCTACTCTACCAAGCAGCCTACATGGATAATTACATACTTGATTACATCTTCTCACCAACACTAACTATTTCCATAGTTAAGAACTCTGAAATCCCTTTAACCAGCCATAATCTTCTATCATTATATCCTTTCTTCTTACCTACCACTGCAAAGTCTATTCTTCATCCTTATTGGGACTTTCAATTTCTTTATCCCTCAGTATTTTTCTGGGTCATCACCCCTGTTCTATCTATATTCTAAATCCTTTATTCAACTCTATACTTTCTTGTACTCTTGAATCTTCTTTTTATTCTATTACAGATCATGCCTTGTCAAATATCAATTCTGAATTATTTCTATCATCTTCTTTATTCAGTTGAGATACAGGATAATAATAATTATCTTAATAAATGCTTATTGATTAATAAAATTTGATAAATATAATGTATTAGTTGACTTTTCCAAGGTCACAGAGACAGAAAAAAGGCAGAAGTGGCATTTGATCTCAGGTCTTCTGAATTCAGACATATATATCTGGTCCAGAACCAGGTTAACCCTGCAGTCTATATTTCATGCTTTGCTTTTTAAAAGATTAGACCTATAGGAATTGAGAACAAAATCAATGGCAGAAGACTTCATTTCTAAACATCTGAGTGTTATTTTATTCCTTTTTATTATATAAATGTCCATTACATAGGCAGCTGACAGTCAGGCAGTATTATTTAATTTACCAGTCATAAAGTACCACTCATTTGGTTAATGACCTATGATAAAATGTCTAGATCAGGTGTTAATCTTGATTAATTAATTATTTGGAACTCTTATAAAACAGTTGTTTTGTAGCAAATAACACTCCCCCCCCATATCAACTATTAGTGACTCCTTTCTTCTCTTCAATAACGTTTTATCTATCACAGAAGTTGCTATATTAGCAACTTAGTTGCTATATTAGTTGCTACATCACATATACTGTATGTTTTAAAAGACTTCAAATTCATAACAAAACTGCTTTTAATGAAAGTGTTGCTATAAAACATGAATGCTATGTGATGATTCTTCCAATTGGGGAAGAGGCAACTCTAACAATGTGCTAGAGTTTTGAGATACCAATTCTACATTAGAAAAAGTCATTCTGTGTGGTTCCCAGAGATGTCCTAAATCCTCATGCCCCAAACAATGGGACATAGGAAAATACAGGGATGGCTACTTTTGAGAAATAAGATTATCAGGTCTGATCCAATTATAAGAAGAATAAAAGGAGATGATTAGGAAGGGTTGATTGTTGAAGTCCTTTGAGCTAATAGGGAAAACAGAAAAGGTAAGTACCACAAAGTCCTCGGGTTTGTTTTTCCCCTAACTTTTCAGACAGCTGAGTCTGTACCTGTGATTGAAACAAAGCTAAACAAACAGTCAATACCTCCCACTTCTTTCTTTAGCTTTCACTCCCTGTAGTCTTGCTTGGAGGCTTTGATTTGAGGAAGGGAACTGCAGATGTTGCTGTCACTAGCTACTGAAATTGTGATGGGGAAAGATTACACCAATTCTCTCTTCTCCTGCTATCTCTTCTATTTCTTTTTTTTTTTTTTTAGGTTTTTGCAAGGCAAATGGGGTTACGTGGCTTGCCCAAGGCCACACAGCTAGGTAATTAGTAAGTGTCTGAGACAGGATTTGAACCCAGGTACTCCTGACTCCAAGGCTGGTGCTTTATCCACTACGCCACCTAGCCGCCCTCTTCTATTTCTTTAAGAGAGTCCCCAGGGGCAGCTAGGTGGCATATATAGACTTTTTTGGGTCAGCCCAAGCCTTAGCAAAGGATTGTTAAATTATGCTACGTAGGCACATGTCCTTGGCTAGACTGTAAGCTCCTTGAAGACAGGGACAGTTTTACTTTTTAGTGTGGAAGACCAGGCTACCACTTTTTTTTTTGTAAGGCAAAGGGGGTTAAGTGGCTTGCCTAAGGCCACACAGCTAGGTAATTATTAAGTGTCTGAGACCAGATTAGAACCCAGGTACTCCTGACTCCAGGGCCAGTGCTTTATCTACTACACCACCTAGCTGCCCCCAACAGTTGTAATTTTTGTCTTTGTATCCCTGGTGCCTAGCAATGTGTCTAAGTTATCAGTTGATCATTCAACATCAGTACACATACCTGTATAATAATTTTAAAAAGAGATGCATATTTTCTGGAATGTTGAATAATATTACCTGGTTAGGGGAAAGGGTAATAGTGAGTGAGACAAAGAAGGAAGCAATAAGATATTGGTAAAATGGTAATTTAGGTAATCAAATTAGGGTACCTCTCTGTAGCAATTTGAATGACAACCCCAAAGCAGTGGTGTGGATATAGGACTGAATATGGAGTCAAGAAGAACTGAGTTCATATTTGACCTTAGAAAGTGTCTAAGTAACTTACTTAAGTAACTAGGTAAGTAACTTACATTTCTTCCTGCCTTAGTTCCCTCAATTGTAAAATGAAATCATAATGGTACCTACTTTGAGGGTTGTTATGAAGATCAAATGAGCTGATTTTTGGAGCCAAAGTACTTAATAATTGCCTATTTCTTGCCTTCCTTTTTTTATACTTCAGAAGTTTAAAAATGAGGGAAAACTTGAGCAGTTTCTCCAACCCACTTCAGTTTTCCATTAGTGGTTCTGTTTGGTTTTGACTCCAGGGAAACTTGTTTTCCCTGAGGGTAAGTTGATCACCTAAAATCTCATTACCATTCTGAGTAACTTTTGACCTTCAACATTAACACTACAGTCAGTTGCCTTTTCCCTCTGATTGGAAGACTGGAGGGTTTAGCATGAAAAGCCTTCCTTTTAGAGAGTTCAGAACTTTCCAGATAGCTTCCTTTTCCATCTTCAGTTTTGCTTGGTTTCATCTCCACAATCACCATGGACCTAAATCAGTTTCACCTCCCCTCCTCTGTAGCTTTCCCTTTCTGCTCCCCTTTGTATATTGTCTTCCTGCATTAAATTTTATACTTTTTGAGGACATAGATTATAACTGACTTTGGTTCTTGAGTTACCCTTATTTTTATTCCTGTGCTCACTGCAGTGTCTGGCAGGTAGTATGTGCTTGACCAACATTTAGTGAACTGAAAATACCTCTCCACATGATTGATTACATATTTGCCCATGTAATATAAATCATTATAGCACTGTGTATCAAAAATAAATTTATTAAATGGTAATTACTTAGATGAGGACAAAGTTCCAAAGTTAGATTCTAAGATTTCACTTTTTTGTTTATTTAATTTATATTATTACAATAATCTTGTTGTGAGAGTAATCATAAACCCCCCTCCCCCCAAAAGATGAGAAACCTCAAGAATAGTGAGAAAGAAAAGAGTGTACTTCAGATTCCAATGACTCTGTCTCTGGGATGAGTTGCCTTCCCCATGATAGCCACCAGAGAAGTTGCTTCAATATTTAGCCCACAGTTACTCACTAGCTGTATTTCCCTCTACTCTATTCTTCTCCACTCTCACCTATTCTATTCTTTCTCTTTTTATCCTGTCCCTGTTCAGAAATGTATTGTACCTGAGTACCCTCTCCCACAATCTTCCCTCTCTTCTATCATGTACTCCCTCCCTTCCCTACCCCATTCCCCTCTTATCCCATCCCTTTCCTCTCATTTTTCTCTCTAGGGTGAGATAGATTTCTATACTCTATTAAGTGTGTATGTTATTTCCTCTCTGAGTCATTTCTTTTTTTTTTAGGTTTTTGCAAGGCAAATGGGGTTAAGTGGCTTGCCCAAGGCCACACAGCTAGGTAATTAGTAAGTGTCTGAGACTGGATTTGAACCCAGGTACTCCTGACTCCAGGGACGGTGCTTTATCCACTGTGCTACCTAGCCATCCCCTCTGAGTCATTTCTGATGAGAATGAAGGCTCACTCATTCCCCCCTTGCCTTCCACCATTCCATTCCATTGTAAAAGCTTTTTTCTTGACTCTTATGTGAAGTATCTTAGCCCCTTTTTCTTCTCCTCTCTCTTCTTCCCAGTACTTTCCTTTATCACCCATTGACTCCATCTTTTTACTATATTATACCATTATATTCAGTTCCTTCCTGTGCCTTGTCTATATATGCTCCTTTTAACTAATCTTATAAGTGAGAAAGTTCTTATGAATTATCAGTATCTTCTTCTCATTCAGGAGTACAAGCAGTTCAATATCATTAAATTCCTCATAGTTAGTCCTTCTCGTCCACCCCCTCTATGGTCCCCTGTACTTGGAGATCAAACTTTCTATTCAGCTCTGATTTTTTCAATAGGAAAGTTTGAAAGTTCCCTGTTTCACTGAAAGTCCATCTTTTCCTCTGAAAGAGGATGTTCAGTTTCACAGGGTGGTTGATTCTCAGTTGTAAATAAAGATCTTTTGCCTTCTAGAATATCACATTCCAAGCCCTTAATGTAGATGCTGCCAGTTCCTATGTAAAACTGACTATAAAACCATGGTAGTTGGCAGCTTTTAGTATTTTTTATTTGACTTGGGAGTTTTGGAGTTTGGCTATAATATTCCTAGATGTTTTTCTTTTGGGATCTCTTTCATTAGATGATCATTGAATTCTCTCAATCTCTATTTTATCCTCTGCTTCTAGAATCTCAGGGATATTTTTCTATATTATTTCTTGTATTATTTCTTGAAAAGTGGAATCTAGACTCTTACTGGTCATGACTTTCAGGTAGCCAAATAATTTTTAAATTATCTCTTCTGGATCTGTTTTCAAGGTCAGTTGTTTTTCCAATGAAGTATTTCACATTTTCTTCTAATTTTTTTTGGTATTTTTTATTTCTTCCTGAGTTCTTGCAAAGCCATAAGCTTTCCTTAGTTCCATTCTGCATTTTAAGGAGTTATTTTCTTCAGAAAGCTTTGTTATCTCCTTTTCCAGCTGTCCAATTCTGCTTTTTAAGGCATTCTTCTTCTCATTTGCCTTTTATGTTGCTTTTTCCATTTGGCCTAAGCTGGCTTTTAACATATTATTTTCTTCAGTATTGTTTTTGTTTTTCACCAAGTTGCTGACTTGGTTTTCATGATTTATTTGCGGTGCTCTCATTTCTCCTCCCAATTTTTCCTCAATCTCCCTTAATTAATTTTCAAAGTCTTTTTTGACCTCATCCATAGTCTGAACCCATTTTCCATTTCTCTTGGGGGGTTTTGGATACAGAAGCTTCTATTTTGTCATCTTCTGAATCTTCCATGCAACCAAAGTAATTTTCTATGGTCAGATTCTTCTTTTTCTGTTGTTTGCTCATTTGCTCAGCCTATGACTGATTTACAGCACTTCCAAGGCTTTTGGGGTTTTTTGGTACAACCCACAGGGACTTTATTTCCTTCAAGGTCTTGTGAGAGGCATCAGCTGCTCTCTTTCTTGTATTCAGGCCCTTCCCTCTGCCCTGGAGCCATGAAGAGGGTCCCTGCTGGCTATGGTGGTGTTGTAGGGGCCCAGACTGCAATTTGGATCTGAGTGTGGGCAAACAGCTGAGTCCTGCCCCAGGGCGAGCAGAGAGATCCCTTTACCATCCATGGGCGGAGAGCTCTGAATGGGCTGGGTGACTCCTGCTGCAGGTTCTCACTGCAGGGTTGTTCTAAGGCCAGAACTCCACTCCACTCTGGTGCAGCAGAGTTCTCTCACCACCCCTTCTGGCTGTCCCTGATGATCCCTGGGCTAAGAAGTATGGAAACTGCAAGAGATCTAGGTACCCAGCCCAGCTGTGCTGTGGCTGTGCTGAGGCTTTTTCCAATACCTGGTCCTGGTGGTACAAATACTACCTGAGGAATTTCTAAGTTGTCTTGGACTGGGAAATTGTGTCACTCAGTCTTTCTGTATGTTCTGCCCCTCTAAATTTTGGATAGACTCATAATTTGATGGCTTTTGGAGTTTGGGGGGGATGAGTTTCTTGGAATTCCTGCATTCACACTGCCATCTTGGCTCCACCCCCAGATTTCACTTTCTGTATTAGAAAAGGCCTATCCCTGATATGAATTAGAGACGCTCCTTTCTCTCAGGAGCTTCCATGGTGATAATTAATGGGGAGCAGAATGTTATCTATGACCTTTGCTTCTACATGTATGGTTTGGTATACTTGAATTCAGTGATTAGATGAGGAGGAATGAGAGTATGGTTCTGTTCCCAGATTTACTTAAATTAAGTCACAAATTAAAGAAATACAGTATGGCACAATTTGATGTTAGAAAGACTTCTGATATAGAGGTTGGATTAACTTTTTAATGATCTAGGGAACTTTTTAAGACTAGAAGTTGCAGAGAAAGTGTATACTTGCCTTTGTATAAAGGAATTTCATTACCTGATGTTCCCTATACTAGCAAAATTATAGATCTATTCCTAACCTTAGATAGCAAGGAGGATATAGGGAATCTCATCTCTGGCATTAGGGGCTATGGCTGTCTGAGATTAACAAGGATTTATTAAGGGGCTACTATTTGCCATCACTATATTAGGAATATAAATATTAATTAAAAAAGGGAAGAAACAGTGTCTACACTCAAGGGGATAACTTGTGAATATTTAAGCATTGAAATACAAAATAAATTCAAGGTAATTAAACATTACAAGGTAGTTGGGGAGGTTGGGCATCAGCAGTTTTAAAGATCAAGAAAATTTTTTTTATTAAATACTTCTTAGTATTAAAGGAAGGGAAGGCAGTGGTTGTATAGGGTATGGATAAGGAGAGAACATATTCTGGGCAAGAGGAAGAACTAGTGCAAAGATTCAGAGAAAGAAGATGAAGTGTTTTGTTTCAGAAACAGAGAGTCTCCTCTGACTGGATTGTAGCATTGAGGAAGGGAAGCAACATAATGAGTCAAAAAAGATAAGATGTATTTTTAGATTATTATTGGGCAAAGAAAGGGAGACCTCAGTCAGTCATTAAAAATTTATTAAGCTCCTCCTAAGTACCAGTCACTGAGCTAAGACCTGAGGATACAAAAACAAAAGGTAAAAAAGACAATCTTTACTTTCAAGGAGTTCTCAGTCTAAATGGAAGGCACTATCAAGCCATCCCCTTCCAAAAACAAATGCAAGCAAACAAAAATTCTATGTAGAAACGAGACCTTTATGTAGTAAGTTGGAAACAAATCCAGAGGAAAGGTATTACACTAAAAGATTTTAGATGTGAAAGCAAAACTCAAGGAATGATTAACATAGGATTCATGTAAATTGTATGTCAAGTGTCAGGAAGCTGGATTTTTGTTTTTCTTACAAGTGAGGAATTAAAGATTTTATAAACCATTTGTTTATTATTTGTCCATTCATTCATTTATCTATGCTCTAGCTACTCACTGATTGATTGATCACAACCCCTTCCCCTTGGAATTCTATGAGTGAAATGCAGAATCAGATTCCATTGGTGGAAGGAAAGATTCCAAAGAGAGTATAAAAATATTAAATATTAATTTAGTTCATGTGTAAAAATGTGTTTGCATTTGACAGTAATACTGATTCATTTATATATCTCATTGTGAGAGAAAGACTGCTTTTGTAGAATTTTGCAAAATTCTAAAAAAATAAAAACCATATCTTTGTAAACATAAGAAAGGAGTAAAGAACTGTGGAGACCAAACATGAAAAACATTGCAGCAGTTAAAGTTATGCTGGTTCTGTTCCAATATGGCAATTTTAGGTGTAAAAAGAGTATGAGTGATGTGAGTTGATTTGTCCTCAGGTAAACCCTCAATATAGAGATGGTTATTTTAAAAAAAACCGTCTGACTCCTAGACAGAACATTGAACTGAAAAAACAGCCCAGTTTCAGAGTTTTCTCACTAAGAAATAGCCTCAAGGATTTCTTGTTCATCAGAGATAATTTCAGATAATCACCAGAGAACTGAGAAGCTAAAAACACAGATCCACACTTTAAATATGTTAGTCATTAAGTTGTACTTTGAAACAGAGCATTTCAAATGGCATCTTAATATAGGACTGAGTTTGCTTTTTGTTTCCTTCTTTATTGCTTTCTTTCCTTCTCTTTCTTTCTTTCTTTCTTTCTTTCTTTCTTTCTTTCTTTCTTTCTTTTCTTCTTTTTACATTTTCTTCTTCTTTTTCCTTTGAAAATGGGCAGAATAAAACTATAAGATACTTGTTTGGTCTCTAAGTTACCACTGATGATGTGTTTATCTTCTTGCCTCAGTTATTAAAGGATCCCACTTGCCCCATTCCTGAGGATTCTTTAACTAGGGAAGGAGTGGAATAGCAATTGGCGGGGTGGGGTGGGGAGAGATAAGAGCAAAAGAGAAATTTAGACAAACTGAGACCTGGGGAAGAAGTTAGTTTAAAAAGTCCAGGGTCTACCATCATCAGTCATCCTGACCTAAATCTTGCCCATGAACTCTGATAACTCTGGAGGAGACAGTGAGGTTGAGAACTTTGCCCATCTCTGCATCATTTAAATCCAATTCATTTGTGAGTTAAGATATGACCCTGCTGATATCATTTGTCCTCTTCTACAACAAAGGGCAGATTATAACAGCAACGATAACTCAGAGGATGAGAGTCAATGAAACTGTTCAACACACCCCGAAACTCAGACTTGAAAGACCAACCTTTCAAAATATTCTGCTAGGGAGAGAGAGTGAGGAGGAGGAGATGGATTTGCAGAAGTTCAGCAAATCCTTTAACTGCAAGCATTTCATAGGGACTCTCTATCTGCACTGTTTTTGTTAAAAGAGATATGTGACTGCTGCATGTTATTTAGAACTGACTCTGTAAACTTGATTTTTACTTATTTGAATGGAGATGGAATGGGAGGGTTAGTCCAGTGGAAGGAAGACTATAGATAGAAGTCCAAGTTCTTTATTAACTTGCTGTTTAGGCACTTAACATCTTTGGGCCTTTCTTCATTTGTAAAATGAGAGAATTGTACTTCCTCACTTTTTTTTGGGGGGGGGATGTGATTACTTAAGAGAGCTAAAGAAAATCTTTTAATCAAATATAGTCTTTTCCTTGTCTTTAGCCTAGATCCTTTTCTACTTTCAATATTTAAAACTGTTTGAATGAAATGAATTTTAAATAAAGTCATACAAAATTTTCTTTAACAGAAACTGTCTTTCCCCAAAATAACTTCCCATCTATCTCCTTATTTCTTGTGTGTATATAGTTTTGTTGTTATCATTGTTCATTTGTTTTATTGAAGTCCAATTCTTTGTGACCCCAATTCGGATTTTCTTGGCAAAGATACTGGAATACTTTGCCATTTTCTTCTTCAGCTTATTTTACAGATGAGGAAACCAAGACAAGCAGGATTAAATGAGTTGCCCAGGGTCATACAACTTGGAAGTATCAGGGATCAGATTTGAACTCTGGAAGATGAGTGTTCCTTCCACTTTATCACTGTACCCCACCTAGTTGTCCCATGAGCCTAATTATTTATGTGTATTTCCCTCATTAGGATCTGGGCTACTTGAATAAAGGAACTGATTTTTATATTTCTTTGTATCCTCTGTGCTTAGTATAGTCTCTGACACATATTAAATGCATAATAAATACTTTTTTATTGATCTTGCTTACTTTATAGATTAGACATGTAGTATCTTATGTTGTTGCTTTTATCAGTGTCTGAGTTTTCTTGACCTCACAGACTTCTCTATGGGGTTTCTTAGAAAAGATCCTGAAGTACTTTGCCATTTCCTTCAATACTGTCCCTATTTTACAGAAGAGAAATTCAGAAAAATTGGGGTCAAGTGACTTGCTCAGGTTCACCTAGCAGGCAAATACATTATTCCAGATTTGAACTCAGATATTCCTGACTTTAGGCCCAATGTTCTATCCACTGTGCCTAGCTTCCCCACATTACTTATACCACAAATATTCTAATAAAATGAAATGCTTTGGGGGGAGGCACTGCTTTCTTTTTGTCTTCATATCTCTTGACACTAAATAAAGACTTGCTGATTAATTGACAGGATAGCAATTGGAAGAATATCATATGCATTCTCTCTCTCTCTCTCTCTCTACATATATATATATATATATATATATATATATATATATATATATGTCCAGTATAGAGAAGATACTAGTCCTTTTCCCCTCTAACTTCACAGAAATGCTGCAACAATGATTTCAACCAAACTTCTACAAGGATTGAGGTGATATTGTGGATTGAGCACTGGCTTGGAGTCAGGAAGACTAATCTTGATTTTTAATCTACCTTCAGACACTTGGCTATCTGGGTGATCTTGGTCAAGTCATTTAACTTATCCCCTTTTCACACCCTCATGATGTTTACTCATCTGTAAAATGAACTGGAGAAAGAAATGTCAAACCATTTCAGTTATCTTTGCCAAGAAACCCCAAACAACAACAAAACTTACAGACTTGGTACCTGAAGATTTCAGGTCATCCCATGTCTCACCTGAGGTGACTCTTGTCCATGTTCTCAAAAAGAACACTTCAAAGAGTCCCTCAAACAAACATGGCACCTTTCTTATTTTTAATTCTTGTTGGGTATTAGTGAAACTTTGCCCACCTATTCATTATTCTTCATTCTCTTTCTATGATATACTTCTTTGATATCTTTTACTTCTTTTTTTCTCATTGGTCATGTTCAAAGAATCACGTACCTCTCTATTGCCATCTGTGTGATATACATCTTTAATTCTTCAGAGAGTAATAACGCATAACATGTCTGGCAACAATAGTAAAGAACACTGGAGAATTTGCCATTGTTGCTTTCTTTTGAGAACAACAATTGGTAAAAGCTGATATTAAAATGCTGTTTTTATTTTCATGGACTCATGTCATTTCTTGAATACAATCATACTGCTCTTCTCCCATTCTTCTATTCTATTTATATTTCCACTTGTACTTTCTATTCCAGATATACATGCTCTATATTGGCAAAGGACATGTTTTATCCACTTAGTCTTTCCTTCATTTTTTCCTTTCTTCCTTTTTTCTTCTTTCCTTTCTTCTTCTTTCCTTTCTTCTCATTTCCTTCCTTCTGTCTCTCTCTCTCTTTCTTTCTTTCTTTCTTTCTTCCCCCTCCATCTTTTTTGCTTGCCTTCTTTAGAAAAGGCGTTGCTTTGAAGAGAGTCAATTTTTGACTTGACTTTAAGAGGCATTTTGGAACTAGAATTAAGTAATTTTTTTTTGAAAATAATATGCTGCTAAAATATTAAATATTAAAAGTCATATGAGGTTCTAACTCTCTAAACCTCAAAAGACCTTGTTAAAAATGATCATAGCTAACAATGACTAGCATTTATTTAGCTCCTTAAGGTTTGTGAAGTACTCCATATACTACTTTGTCTGATCAAAAAGAAGGAAGAGCCTTCAAAGCAGTTCATAATAAATCATGAAATGTCTCAAGAAGTAGAATTCATCTTTTATAGTCCAAAATAGGTTGCCATGGAGGGAAATTGCAGATCATTTTCAGATCTTCACTGCAAAGTTCAAAATCAAAATGACTGTCATCTTTTTTTAACCTGTATCAATTGTGTGCAATATGATGGCAGTTTGGACTGTCAATCTAATAACCACTACCAAATTCCAAAGATTCTTTCACAACACCCATTGTAGCACTTTGCAGGTGCTCCTTAAATATTTGTTGACAGTCAAATACAAACAATTGACACCAAAAGATGGTTTGTTTCAGTTTGTGTGTATGTATATACTTTAGTCCCTGAAGAAATCAAGGATATATTAGCATTTCTAAGGACAGCATCCCATCAAGCTTTCTAGAAAAATGGTATTTTATAATATAACAGTCAGTCAGCATCACTTGTAAATTGTAAGTCTAATCTGTATTTTGTCTATAAAAATAAAAGGAATGAAGAAAAGTTATAATATTAAGGATTTGCAAGACTAGATATTCCTAAATTATTTCTGTTCATTTGGTCTAAATGAAACAGGAATAGTCAGGGTTGAATAACTTTTGCAACCGATATTTGTTCTGATAGAATGGGTAGTAGAATATTCATACCTCAATGAACAAGATAATTTCATAAACAAGAAAAAAGTGAGATTATGCAAAGCCATTTGGATATGTTTCATCTGTACCTGCCTGACATTGATCAATGAGAAGGTGCCCAGAAAGATCAGGGCATGATTTGTTCCACAACATGCATCAGGACATTGGTTCATAATAAACAACAGAAGTTCAACTTTATCTAGCATACAATAGAGGAAAAAGCATATTTAAAAACCTTTCTGTAGTATCTCATTACCAATAATGACTATCCACAGATAGTCAGGAATGACAGGTGCATTGTAGGCATATTATCTTGTGAAAAGATGCTGGATGGGTCATAAATGAACTAAAATAGACAGAAGCTGTACTGACTGTTGAACAGAAGATCATAAGACCATGAATTGCCTTTAAGGAGGTCGAAAGTTCAGGAGAAAATAATATTTTTAATGTTTGGACAAATATTAAGGACAAAAGTATTAAATTATTAATATAAACTCATGAAACTATACTTATGTCATGATGATCATAACAAATTAAAAAATATCATATGTAATGATGTTATCGTCACCATTCAGCAGTACTATGAGAATAAGAAATGTGATCCAATTCCATTTTGTTTTTATGTTCTATATTTTTTCCTTTATTTTTTTTTACCAATTTTTACCAATTACTGCAAAGGTAGTTTTCAACATTCATCCCTAATGAGCTCTTTTGTGTTCCATTTTAATGACACATAAAGTTGGGGTTTTTTTTAGGTTTTTGAAAGGAAAAAGGGGTTAAGTGGCTTGCCCAAGGCCACATAACTAGGTAATTATTAAGTGTCTGGGGCCAGATAAAGTTGGCTTTTTAGGGATTGGTCACTGGTTACAAAATTCAGGTATTTAGACAAGAAGATGATATTATCTCAGATGTAGTGTAGGAGCAGTCATGTATGTCAACTCCTAATAAAGAGTCACATTGTTGAGGAATCTGGTAGAGTAAGATGGAGAGTAGTCATGCAAGTTAGAGCAATAAATACCATATTGACACAGACAGGAAGAGATAAGAACTTTTTACATGAAGACAGCTTTCAAAGTTTGTCTTTTCGCAACTCCTGCTTCCTACACACAATGGCACTCACAGTTTTTTCTTCTTTTATCCTATCAACCAAGAAATAGGAGAGGATCAGTTTTTTAAAGAAAATTAGACATTTCTCTGTCTTCCATTCATATTCATAGCACTGGGTTCGTAACTTGGAGGAGGCTATAGGGAAATAGAAACGTAAGGCACAAAAATGTTTTGTAGTATCCCAATGACTTCTATGTAACATGTCAGTCAAAGGATTTAGGTTAAAGTCAGTGAGGAATCATGATTTCAATGAACATTTGCAGAATGTTCTTCTCTTTGCAAAAAGGTGAATGACCACGTGGACAGAATGATGGATACAATATGCTGTTTTTGCTTAATTAGTTTTCCTTTAAGAAGAATGGGGTAGGGGTGGCTAGGTGGTGCAGTGGACAGAGCACCGGCCCTGGAGTCAGGAGTACCTGGGTTCGAATTTGACCTTAGACACTTAATGATTACCTAGCTGTCTTGCCTTGGGTAAGCTACTTAACCCCATTTGCCTTGAAAAAACCTAAAACAAAAAAAAAAGAAGACTGGGGCAAGGTGGGGGTTATTGTTGAGTGTACAGTCATAATGACCTCTGAACTAACTAGTTGGTCCTTAAGATGACAAACAAACTGATCCTTAGCTAAGAACCTTAAATTTAGAATCTTCTGTGATTATCTTGATATCTGTTTCCTAGACAGAAGTTTCCCTCAAGGTGCTAAAAGAAAATCCTGTTCTTGGTCATTCTAATGAATTAGTTTAACATAGTTGATTCTCCAAGGCTATTCTGTGCTTTAAAATTCTGGTTTCCTTTAAAGGATAAACTAAGAAGGTTTGAATATTCTCAAAACAATCTGAATCATTTTATCACTCACAAAATGAATCTTATAACTAGTTTTAAGATTCGCAAGATATTTTTAAAACAGTTATATATATATATATATATATATATGTATATAGAACAACTTCACCTCTGTCACTCTCTCTCTCTCTATCTTTCTGTATCTCTTTCTCTCCCTCTTTATTTTTTTCTCTTTGCCTCTCTCTCTCTCTCTCTCTCTCTCTCTCTCTCTCTCTCTCTCCCTCTCTCCCTCTCCTTCCTTCTTTTTCCTTTGATGGACAAACACTTGTAGGAGGAAAAGATCTAGTCAGTAATAAACCTTTGTCACTAGCAGGGATTTAGCAGTCACAAACAATTAATTCTTCCCAAGAATGGTCCAAGGTTAATTTTAGTCTCCTAAACTGTCTCCTGCCAGATCTGATCAGCTTCCTCCTTTAGCTCCAGCTGTCTGTTTCCTGATGGGATCTGGCTACAAGGAAGTTGGCATTATCAGTCCATTAACCATCACTAGCAGTGGAACCGTGAGACTGATGAATATTGATCACCTGTTCTATGGGGTTATCAGATGATGCTGAGTGGATCTGACATCCCCTCGTTGCCATGGGTAGCCTTTATTTCACCCAACTCAGAGCACTTTGCTACACAATTTTGCCCATGGGGAAGGAGGAAAAGTAGAGAGGAGAGAAAGAACTTTCAGGCAGTCTTAGATACCTGAGTTGATGTGTACTTATTACAAGAGAGGACTTCAAGTGTACTCCTGCTCATTGCCCCAGGCCAGAAGTGAACACTGAGCTGATGAGAAAGTGTTCTAAATTATCTTTTTCCAACCTGGCTTGGAAAATACTTTGGTTAAAAAAAATCAATGAAACAGAAAACCTTCCACTCCCACTCTTTTATATTGGACTTGCACATCTCCTTTCTGATCTCCAACCCTTGGGTACCCCTAAATGCATTTAAATGTTATCAGTCAAACTATTCTTTTTTGGATGTTTCAATTTACCTAAGTTACCATCAGGGAATTATCAGATCAAATCAGTACCCTGAATAGGAAATAATTTTATTTTCCAAAAGAACATGACCTCAGTGGGCTTCTATTTGTCTTTTACTTCCTCTGCAAAAATGCTCATTCTCACCCCCCAAAAAACCTTTCCCCACATTCAAAGATTCATTAGTTCTCAGGATGAGTTAGTCAGACACTGGTTCCCATTGACTGGAATGTCTCTTTTAGCCTAAAATTATTTCTGGGAGAAAATAAGAAATCTTTATTTGCTTCTTTTTTTCCTCCTTTTAGGAAGAATTTTTTAAAATTTCCCTCTAGTTTATGGTCAAATTACTTTAGAGAATATGTTGACTGTGAAGAGAGTTTAGAATCAGGAAGATTGAATTGTCAACAAATATTAGGCTGTAAAAAGCTGACTTAAGTTTTGCTTCTTATACAAGCTAACTATATGACTTCGGGAAAGTCATTTAACCTCTCCCTGACCCCAGAAAACTAAGACTCTAAGTTACAAATCCCGGGTTTGTAGTGATAGAGAAAATTTCAACACCAGGAGTTCCCTACATAGGTAAAATATTAAAGTCTCCTCCCCTCAAAAAAAGTCTAATTTGGAAATCTGAAATGTTTATAAGGTTGTGAGATTTATGATATTTTTCATTTTGATTGAAAAAATAATAATAGCTATCATTTACATAGCAATTTAAGGGTAGCTTTACACATTTTATCTGAATATTACAATAATTTTATGACATGGATCACATTTTATAATTAGGGAAATTGAGACTTAAAAGCTTAAATGCTTGCAAAGTTTAACAGTTTGTAAGAGTCTTGCAAGCAGTCTTTGAGGTAAAATTCAATCTCAGGTCATTTTCACTCTAAGTCCTGCAATTTATTCACTGCATTATAAAATTAATAGAGAGATAACCTTGAAGCTACAAAGACCTGAATTCAAATTCTGCATCTGACACATAACAGCTATGACTTGGGCAAGTTATTTAACTTCAGTGTTCTATATCAGAAGTGTCAAACAAATAGAAAAGAATTCCTGTCACATATTGACATAGCAAACCACAGATTAACATTATCTATGATACATATGTACAAAAATATTTATTACAGCTATTTTTTATGGGGGCATAGAACTAGAAATTGAGGGAATGTTCATTGGCTAAGAAATTATTGAACAAGTTGTGGTATATGAATGTGATAGAATATTTACTTGTGGTATCAGAAATGATAAAGAGAATGGTTTCAGAAAAAACCTGGAAAGACTTATGTGAGATAATGCCAAGTGCAGTGAACAGAACTCAGAGAACAATTTTCATAATAGTGGCAATATTGTAGATATGATCAATTGTGGATGACTTGGTAATTAATCAACATAGTGATCTATCACAGTTCCAAAAGACACACGATGAAAAATACCATCTACCACCAGATAGATAAATAATGGACTCAGAGTGCAGATGGAAGGAAAAATTTTTAAATATATTTTTCCCCAAAATATGGGCAATGAAGAAATTTATTATACATGATTTCATATTTATAATAGATTTCTTTCCTTCTTAAAGAATGGGGGAGTAGTTTGAAAGAGAGAAAGAATTTAAAATTGAATATAAGATAAAATTGAATTAAAAACATATCTATGTTATAATCTATTTTTACTTATTTTGTCCAGCATTTCCCAAGTATGTTTTACTGGTTCTGGCCACTCTAGAGTTTTTAGTAAGTTTTGTGGTCTGTGGGAAGTGAGTTTACATTGGTTAAAGGTCCAGCACCTATTCCTATTCTTAAACTCTGTTATTATAAAAATGGGAAGTATTTGCTATCTTTTAACTTTAAGGAGCTGCTCTGTATAATTAGTGGTGTGGTTCACATAGACTAAAAATATCTACCTTCAACCTGCTCTTCCTTGAAAACTTAATTTCTATATACATAGTAGAGAGTCTGTTATTTGTACTCTGCCCAGGATAACCTCAGACTTGAAAGGGTAAATCAACTCCTCTTCCTGCCTGAATCCATTGGTGATTGATCAGGCCTATCATCAATAAAAGAAACTGAAATCTCTTCTCTGATTTTATCACAGACAGCTATACTCCCTTGCTAGAATTAGAAATAACAACAAGCATATGGTGTGACTTCAATGTAATTTTTAAAGCTCAACTAATGCCCTAACTCCTTAAATGTTCAATGCAGCTAATCTCTTGCAGTTATTTTAAATATAAAGAGAACTGTACATGTTTTCTTTGTTAAAAAGCTGTTGAAGTTCAGTTTCCATTACTATTTTTTCAAAGTAATGTTGAAGATGTACCCAAAAGCAGTGTCTTCTTAGTTAATGTATATAAATGTATTTCTTCTTGTGGCAGAATGTTGGAATATTTTATTTGAAGAAGAGTAGCTTTTTCCTGAAACCTAAAATAAATGAATCCAGAGCAAGAAGAAAAAGACTAAAATAAAGAATGGCAGTTGGGTGTTTTGCTATTTTTTTTGGAAGTTCAATACATCTTTAACTTTTGGCATTCATTTCTGAAAAGACTACAATTTTCCTAAATGAAGACTATAGTTACTGTGCCTTGGGAATGAGAAACTCATTGGATTGAAAAACACATTAAGGGGACTTCTCAACAAATTCTCTTATCTTGAGGCAAAGACTACACTCATGACATCTCAGAAAGAAAATCCTCTGCTCATTTTATTTTAATATATTCAGAGGAAGAGATGCTTCTGTCTTTATTGTGACGAAAATGTAAGATCCTTGAAGACAGGTCAATTTTTTTTTGGTCTAGCATACCATTCAAATTTAATATATGCTTGTTGAATTGAATTGATAATTTGTACCAACATCTTGTAACTCTTATGAGCAATCACCACTCATTTAGTTTCAAGTCCCTCCAATCCTAAAGGAGGAAGGAAAAAGTTGTTTGTTGCTACTCTTTAACTACAATTTCCCAGACAGTTTATGTAATTTCCGTGGTTACATCTCCTTATTACTCCTAATTCACCTTCAACTATTTTTAATCAGTGATACTGTTACCTTTCCCTTTCTTCTTGGAACTCCTTCCTTCTTTGGCCTCCTTGACAATGAGTGGAATTGGTCTTCCTTTTCCCTCTACAATTAAGCATGAAGAATCAGATATGAGTGAATGACTGAACAACAACAATTCTTCTTCCAGTAAACCTGAAATCTAAATATCTTCTTTGAACATTTACACCTTTATCACAAAATACAGGTCTAGGATAATGTTTTTATCATATCATCACAATGATTTAAATTTGCATAATCAGTATGTAATGCTTAAGGATACTGTTTCTTTGATTTTTGGTAGCAAAAGCCTTAATCTAAAATGCTGTCAGAAATTCTTTTTTTTTTTTGTAAACATCTCAGACATTTTTGTGAAGTGAATCTCATACATGGAGTGGCTTTTTTTCTACTCTTTTTTTTTTGTTTGTTTGTTTTTTAGGTTTTTAGGTTTTAGGCAAATGGGGTTAAGTGGCTTGCCCAAGGCCACACAGCTGGGTAATTATTAAGTGTCTGAGACCGGATTTGAACCCAGGTACTCCTGACTCCAAGGCCAGTGCTTTATCCACTACGCCACCTAGCTGCCCCTTTTTTCCTACTCTTAAGTCTTAGTTATTGACTCTATCTCTAGACAACTAATATGTGGTTACTTTTGAAAAATTGAGTGATATAATTTTTTTCTTAACTATTTCTATAAATTTTAAATCTGGGAGTACCTGTTAATTTTTTTCCTCTTTAATAATGTGGAAGTATTTCTCTTTCTTGTAGTTGCCTTAGGACAATGAGCTCTACAATATCATGAAAATTTTGCTAATTTTTATTTAGATACCTTTTTGATCTAGTGGCATTCATTTTTACTGTGATTAAAAAGTATAACTTAAAATGAGTATTATATAGGTGTTAATTGTCTTGATGTCTTAATGCAATTTATTCCCTTGATAAATATGGTCTCCACTTTCTAATCTGTTTGACGTATCTTGCCTTCAGAAGATCAAGCTATTTGTAATGCTTTCATTTCTACCTTTCAAAAATTTTGCCTCTAAATCAAACTCTTCATTTCATCAAGCCTGTTTTCTAAACATGATATATCCATATTGAACTCTAATAATGATGCAACCACTCACTTCCCTGTTCCTCCCAAAGCATCCTCCGTATACTGTACCAACCTAAGTCCTAGCCACCAGCTTCCTACCTGTTATCTTTATCCCAGATATCCAGTTTCCTGCAGCAATCCACTCTTCTCCTTGGCACCTTCCTAATCTTTTCCAGTATGCTTGCTATGCCAATTCTATTCTAACCTCATTTCCCCTAGCAATCTGCATCAGCCCTGGATGGCAGCCACTCAACTATGGTCTTTGTCCTAACTTTAGGGCTTTCTCCATCACTTCAAAATCTACCTCCCTTTAAGACCATTCTGACCTATCCATCATCAATTTTTCATCTTTCACCATCACTCCTTCCATTTATCTACTTTTTTAAAAAGAAAAGAAAACAAAGTCTCAGAGAATTTAAGTAGTATCATATAGTCAATCACTCAGTCAATAATCAAAAAGTAGGTACTATGTTCCAGGAACAAATGGCATAATGGATAATAAACATGGAAAAAAAAAAAGAAAGACAAGTGAAGCACTAGCCTCCTAAGAGCTTGGGATCACATTGGGAGGGGATCCTCCTCACAGTTTCAAGGAAGAAAAGAGTGATATGGTCTCACACAGTCCAGAGTGTAGATCAGGAAAGTAGTAAACACTTTATAATCCTTAGATCATACCACCTTGGAAGAACTGAAAACTTGCAAGTCCCTAGAAGTGTTTCTGAAAGTAGCTGCACAAAACCCCAGGAGCTAGGAGAAGAGTGCCCTCCACCCTGGATTCACATCTCTCTTTTAACAAAGAATTAAAATCAAGTCACAGACTGGGAAAAGGAGAAAATAATAGGGGAAAAATATGACTGTAGACAGTTACTATGTAACAAGAAAGATCAAAACACACTCAGAAAAGATAATAAAATCAAAGCTCCTTTTATCCAAAGACTCTAAGAAAAATATGAATTCATGGTCTCAGGTCATGAAAGAACTAAAAAACATTAAAATCAAGAAAGAGAGGTAGAGGAAAAATTAGGAAGAGAAATTAGAGTGACAAGAAAAAATGAAAAAAAAATCAGCATCTTAGTAAAGGAGACACAAAAAAATACTAAAGAAAATAATCTTGAAACCTTAAAAAAAACCTTAAAAGCAGACTAGACTAAATGGTAAAAGAGGTCTAAAAAGTCAATAAGGAGAAGAATGCCTTAAAAAGCAAAATTGGACAAATGGGAAAGAGGTACAAAAATTCACTGAAGGAAAATAACTACTTAGAAAACAAAGATACAAAAGTTCACTGAAAAAAAATAATTCCTTAAGAATTAGAATTGAACAAATGAAGCTAATGGCTTTATGAGATATCAAGAAACAATTAAAAAACCCAACAGAATGAAAAAAATTAAAGTTAATGTGAAATGTCTTACTGGAAAAGCAACTGACCTGGAAAATAGATCCAGGTGAGAAAATTTAAAAATTATTGAACTCCCTAAAAACTATTATATTAAAAAAAGAGTATAGACCTCATATTTCAGGAAATTATCAAGGAAAAGAGCTCTCATGTTCTAGAAGCAGAGGGTAAAATAGAAATTGAAAAATCACCTCCTGAAAGAGATCCTAAAATGAAAACTCCAAGGAAAATTATAGCCAAATTTTAAAGCTCCCAAGTCAGGGGGAAAATACTGCAAGCATCCTTAAAGAAATAATTCCAGTAGCATGGAATCACATTTTTGATAACACAAGATTTATCAGTTTCCATTAATGGATTAAAGGATCATAGGACTTAGAATATAATATTCTGGAAGATAAAAGAGCTTGCATTACTATCAAAAATCAACACCTATCCAGCAAAACTGACCATGCTATTTCCAGGAGAAAGATGGATATTCAATCATGTAGGGGACTTTCAAACTTTCTTGATGAAAATTACTTTTTATCTCTGGTCCTCAATTTTTTCAACTGTGAAATAAAAATAATCTTCATTTAAAGAAAAAAGAAAAATACAAGAGAGCCTCCTCAAGAAACTTGCATTCAAATGGGAGAAGACAACACAAAAAGAAGATAATAGGATCAAGGGGAGGGAGGAAGGTATCCTGAAGTAGGGCCATAGTGGTTAAGTCAGTCAGATAATTCCCAAAGTAGTGCAACCTGGTGAGAAATGAGAAGACACCTGAGTTGAACTGTCTTTATATGTATAACTAGTGTTTGGTAGAACCTATAGCAAAATATAGACCTTTAGATTCCAAGTCTCAATTTACAATGTTGAAGAAAAAACTAAACATTTTAACAAATAGTATATCAATGTATGGTTATCTTTATATAAAGAGAAACATGCTTATAAGGAAAGTTATATATTATAGAGATTAAGTTTGGGCAATATGGTATGGTAAAACAATACTAGATTTAGAGGCAAAAGAGTCTACAGTGGTAGTGTCCATGCGCAAATCATTTAAATGCCTTGAGTCTTAGTTTCTACATTAGATAAATGCAGGAAATTAATTAAATCTATGATTTTTTCTAGATTTTTTAAAATTTGATTTTCAACTGGATCTTTGATATCATTGGTATAAAGCATATTCAGTGTGAAGATTTCCTCTACCAATGCAAAATAAGTTGCATTTTGCAACTTACTATCTTAGAGAGTAACCAATGTGCAAAGAGAGGGTTACACAGTCATGTAGGTGGGACTTGAACTTTGGTATTCTTAATTTAGAAGTTGGTTCTTTAGATCTCTATCCACTTTGCAAAGCTACATTTCTCTTTCCCTGTCCAATAAACTTATATATAAATATTTATACATATCTATACACGCAAACACACATACACATATCTATGAATATATCTATGTATGCAGATGTATATTTATATGCATTACCATATAGGTATATAGCATACATAGAAGCATTCAATATTAAGACACATATACATTTATACTTATATGTATGGAGATACATATATAGATGCATCAATGGGAGTGATTAGGAAAGTCCTCTGATTTACCTGACTGGAATACTTCCTATGCTCTCCCCATAAGGTAGAGACTGTATTCACATTATTTTCTGTGATACATGCACTCAAATTGCTTTCTAAATGAAATGCACAGCCAGAGGCTCTTGAGTGTTCCCTTTGATGTCAAAATGGAAGAGGCTGTGTCAAAAGATGATTAATGCCTGAGGAGAACCAGTTAGAGAGAGCCACCTTTAGAAATAATCCATAACACAAGGCCCAAAAGAAAAGGCTGGAACCCAAGTTCTTTTCCATGAGTAGTCATCCAAGTATATCATATCCCATTAAATATAAACATGTGTCAATACATGTATAAATACCCCCAATAAATATACAGACATTTAAATGTCTATTTAAATACATACATATAAACATAATGCATCTACATAATGCACAGCAGGCATTTTATATTTATATATATATTATATTTGAATACATATATCCATACTCGAGTTGTTTTTTTTAGCAATTTTTGCAAAAAGAGAGTAGACTGCATTTTAAAGCCTTCTTCTTGCTGTACATGTCTGAGAAAACCAAAGTGACAGATGAACAACACTCTCAAACAACAAGAACAGACATTGTAAAGTTAAGTCATCTGAAACTGCATTTATTTAGATTGTTTGATGCTATTTCCAAGAGAGATGAGGACATCTTCCTCATGTCTAGGCCATAGCTGATGTTCCCTCTTCAGCATCAAATAGGGTACAGAGGAATGGATGAGATATCCTAACCTGGGGTATTTCAAGGACAAACCATTCTAGTGTACAGAAGAGCGGTAGCTCTGCTGACTCACCAACCATGATTCAGATCCTTGCAGGCTATTTTTGTGTTCCTGTGAGGGTCTCATCATGATGAAAATAGATTCTTGAATGCTTTAGTTCGGGGTTGTCACAAAGAGTACCCTTTCTGCTTTTTAGGATGCCTTAATGGAAAAAATAACCAGAGAAGACTTTTTTTAAAAACTTTTTTTTTTAACTTGATAGGTCTCTGTGCTCATTCCATAGCAAATTTTCCTCTACTTTGTCAACATTGGCCTTTTTCATTGTTTTCTGACATTGGAAGAATCATAAAATCAAATAGGAGGGATTGGTCTCTGATGGCTGTGATGCTGTTGATTTTTATAAGCCAGTGTTGCTTAATCAGGTCTATAATAGTCCAAGTAAGAATTCAACTAAACTCGGGAGATAAAGTGTTATATGCAAGAAATAGCAAATAAAGCCAATGTTATTGGAATGCAGAATACACAGAAGGGGGAAAGGTGTAACGAGATTAAAAAGTCAGAAAGTGACCGAGTAATGCAAATTTTAAAAGGCAGAAAATTTTATACTTCATCTTGGAATCAGCAGGGAGCCATTAGAGTTGATTGAATGGGCGGGCAGGCCTACATTTTAGGAAAATCAATTTGACAACTGAGTGGAAATTGGATTAGAGTGGGGAGAGATTTGTGGCAAAGAGACAAAACAGGAGAACATTGAAAGAGAATAGACATGAAGCTATGGGAGCCTTTACCAGGTCATAGCAAAGCAGAGAAAGGGAAGAGATGTGTGTGTGTGTGTGTGTGTGTGTGTGTGTGTGTGCATGTATGTAACCCAAAATTTGGTAAATGATTGAATATAGGGGATGAGAAAGATTAATGGGTCAAGGATGATATCTATTTTGTGAGCCTGAGTGATTAGTATGATAGTAGCACTCTCAACAGTAATAGGGATATTAGGAAGAGGAAAGGATTTAGGGGAAAAGATAATTAGTTGCATTTTGAACATGTCAATTTTTGTTGTCTATGGAACATCCAGATTGAAGTGTAAAATAAACTATTCAAAATCATAAGTATAGAAACTATAATTGAACCTCTGGGAGTTGTAAGATCACTAAGTAAAATAATACATAAACAGAAGAGAAGAGGGCCCAGGACAGTCATGAGATTTTACCATTATTAGTGTGCATGTACATATGACATCAGTGAAGATCAAGCAAAGGACACATGGAAGGGACAATTAGATAGATAGAAGAAGAATCAGGAGAGTGACATGAAAACCTAGACAGAAAAGAATATCAAGGAGAAGAGGGAGATTGATAGTGTCAAAGGCTGAACAGAGGTCATGAAGGATGAGGAGATATTGAAGATAAGTGAAAGAGTGGTAATCATAAAGAAAACAATCTGCTGGAGAAAACAGAATGGAATGGGATCAGTTGTGTATATAGAATAATTTCCTTGGCAAGGATGACTACTTTGTCATTTGAACCAGGGTTGAAGGAAGAGGTAGTATAAGAAAGCATCTGAGAGTTATGACATGACAAACAAGGGAGAAGAAGGAAGCCTTGGCAATGGTCTGATTTTTTCAGTGAAAAATCATTTAGTCTCATTGAATTTTACATTCTTCATCAATAAAATGGATATAACCTTTGCCTCAAGTATCTCCCTCAGAGAAAAAGCAGGTCAGAATCCTGATCCTCAATAATGGAATTGCATCCAAGATAATCATTAAGTCTGATAACTACTCAAAAACTCAAAAAATCTCCCTTCATTTTTCAGAAGACCAGATTTTGGATCCCTTGTCTAAAAAGTCTGTTTCCTTATCTAATTAGGAGGACAATATTATCCAAATATTCCTCAGTTGGTCCACCACTTTTTTATCTTCATCTGGCGTGTTGTTTGGTTTTGGTTTCGATTTGCTCCTACAAAATGACATGTTCACATCAACAAAACTACAAAAAGCATATTTAATAAAGTGAATATAAAACAGGTAGAAATAAATCAGTTTTACAGCAAATGCAGCCAATAAGTCTCAATATAATAAAAAGAAGAACAAAGCATACATAAATATAGATATTAAGAGAAAACATCACCAATTGGGGGAGCTTCAACATCTGAATCAACAGCAACTGGAGAGTCCCAGATTACAGCCTTTAGAGTCCTGATCGGGAAAGCCCCAGGCAGGGTGTCCTCTCCATGGGTTAAACTCCAATTCAACAAGGGTCTGTCTAATTAGATCTTATATAGCTCGATAACAAAGAAGGTTTCTTGCCAATTTTTTGTGGAATAAAACCAAATTTTCCAAGTTATCCAAGGGGGGAGCCATCCCTCCCTGAACCCCAAGAATTATGGTGTTAAATTCAGAAACAGCTAGCTCCTGAAGAGACAGGCAATGTTCATCAAGTATGACCTTGAGAGTCTGGCCAGGACCAGTCAAGGGTGTTCAGTGACTCTTTTAAATGCTCAAGCTGTTTTAAATATGTGCATGAGATCAATCCTGCTCATCTCCCCTTCCTATACATCAGGGGTGAATTGGGAGTCTGTGATTCTCTGTATACCAAAGGTAAATTGAAGATTAGTAATTCTCTGTAGCTAAACTATAAGGCCATACCATGGAAAATCTTATATCCTATGTATTAACCATACACATGTCTCTTTCCAAAGCCATCCATAATGGCTTGTAAGGGGCGAAGATATTTCCTTCCTGTTCACCAAATACTACACTCAGGATATCCTTAGAAAAGTGTAGAAGGCAAAACATAATAGGCAGTCAGTTCTCTTATAGCACAGATTCTCAAAACTGAAAATGAAAATTCCATAGACTTTGAATACTATATTAGTTTCTCTTCCAGCTGCTACTGCATATGCAGATTTAGTGTTTGATACAAATCTGAATGGACCACCACCCCATTCAGATTATTGGTCCCTTAGCATATCAGACTCATGATTTCATTAGGCAGCCCACAATTCGAATCCCATATAGATATGGCATCCTACAATGATCTCTCATCTAAGATTCTTTTCTATTAGAGTTTGTCAAACAGTTCTTCTGTTTGGGGCAGTCTCCATCAGTGAAACCATCTTTTTCAAGCTGCTTCAGGACACAGTCATACTCTCTATAGAAAAATACAATCAAAAGTCCCACCTAGAAGTTCACATTCTAGTAAATTTAAAAAATTGGTCTGGAAATTTCCTCAAGGCAGCCTACTCTATTTTACATTATTTTATTTATTAAGAAATGTTTCTTTTCACTAAACTAAAATTATATTTTGTACACTTTATTCATTTCTCTTTATTCTATCTTCTGAGGTAAGCAGAATACATCTAATCCCTTTTCTTCTTGACAGGTCTTCACATTCTTGAAGACAATTATATATTTTTTTCTTTTTTAACAGGTCTACCATTTCTTTCAAATGATTCATATAGAGATGCTTTCAATTTCTATATCAGTTCTTCAATTTCTATTTCCATCTATATCACTTTCTATATGATCCATTGTATCTATATTTTTGCCAAAATGTTTCTCCTCTTTCAGATAACTGTAGCTTTAAATCCAGAGCTTAAGAACAGAAAAAAAGTCAGTATCACCTATTTTTTCTTTAGTAGATAATTAACTCAGAATCCCGATTATGCTATTTAAACTATTGAATCATGTTGGTCAACTAGCTTGGTGACCAGAGTACCTTCCCTTTTAACTTTTTACAACCTGCTTCTAAGGTGGTCATTCAAGAGACCCAGTATCTTTTGACATGAAGTTCATCCTTGCTTGAACTGGTTGGCCAATAGATGTTTATAATTAAGGGAAAAAAGTATTCATTGTGTTTAGTGAAAAAGAACAATTTGCAAATTCATCAATAAGTTGGATATAAATGAGTGTTTCTCCTGGTTTTTTTTCCCTGGGAAAAGAATCAAATTTACTGGATTCTGCTGTAGGTTTGCCTATTTTTTTCCAAATACAACCTTAAAATAACTCCTTTTATCTTCTACTTCATTAGTTTCACTTTAATATGAAAAGACTAATATTTGTCACGAAGCAATATCTCAAAGATTCTTGAAAGTATTCTTGTAGTGTTTCTGTGGATAATGAATTCTTCCAAATTCTCTTTGTTTTCTTCAAGCATTCTTATTATTTCTCCACAGTCAAAGTCAAACTTGGGACTGAGGATATTCATAGGCAAATTTTTTTCAATAGGAGCTGAGTAAATACATCAATAGCCTCCATATATATCTCTGACCCAAACCTCATCTTTGCCAATGCTGTCAATTAGTATCCCAGTAAATTTTTATTAGAATTGCTAATGAATAGAAAATTTAAATGCCTAATGTTTTGCCTCCTGTGTATTTCTTCCCTTGTCCTTAAGATATATACATACAAGCAAAATGTGAGATAGATTATGCCATGGGAAATCCTGGTTCAAGATCAGTTAGTCTCCTGGGTTACTCAAAGTAACAACTATACTCAAAGTATAGTTTGTGAAATCACAAGCTATAATGAAATAATGCAAATGGAAAGATGAAAACTAAAGCAAGAATTCAACCTCACGTTCTCTATGTGAAAATAATCAATCCCAATTATAGACTTTCCTCATTACCTTCAATAAGACAAACACTGATCATGGATCATCTTTGGTGTTCATGATTCCTTCCTCAACTAAATGACTGGTAGAAAAAGGTAGAAAGGAGAAACTGAGAAAATTCATAGGTAGCCTTTGAATAGCTGAAAATTTACTATTTTCAGAGAATACAAAAAAACATTTTTTATTTATTAAAATTACATGTGTAATTGACTGACTGATGTAGGCTTAGTCTTTAAAGCATGTATAGATTTTTGAGTCTAGAAACTTGGGAAGAACTCTGAAAAGGTAGAACTCAGGTCATGGAAGAACCATTTATGTCATCAGAGGTCCCACCAGGAATTGGAGTCTTGAATCTTTTGGAGAGTTAGTGAACAATAATAGAAGGATCTATAGATTAAGAGGGAAAATCAATCCCCTAAGTATGGCAGCAGTTTTATAGATTGCAACCCTTGGTGATGAAGAGAAATCTTGTCTATGTTCTCTAGAAAGATGCTTATCTACTGAGTCCAGTAGAAAATTACATCTTAGATATCTTTGAGGAATACATGAAAGAAGTAAAGGACTTCTGGGGACAAGTCAGGAAGTACTCCTCAGCCCCTTGTCCTCTACATGTGTAGCTCACTGGCATTGTACTTTTTAATTTTTAATTATTTGCTATAAGAAAAAACTGCTATAAATAATTTCATACATAAAGGTCCTTCCTTGATCTTTATTAGTATTGTTGGGTCAAAGTGCATATACATTAGGTACCACACTATATGAAGGGCATTGAAAAGTTGATGAGAGTACAGAGGAGGACAATCAAGATGGTTTGTGATCTCAGTCCTGGGAATTAAGTGCTCAGAGGTCACAGGACTTCTTTAAGGAGCTGTCATTAAAGTGATGAAAAGCTTTTGTAGTACCTAAGTTTAAAATTTTACATTTATCTGAAAGAATTTCAATGTACTAGATTAAACACAAAATGATAACCTGTCAAGATCCACTCCATCCTATTATTGTGAAATTTTCAAATTTGATTAGAATACCATCTATTCAATTGTTCAAATTTTTTATTAAAAGGTAATAAGATTGAAGCATTTTTTTCTTTTATTCCCTTTTTTTTAATATATCTAATGAGGAAGTATGGTTTCCATGACTATATATATAAAATGAGTATTGCATTTCTTGTTTTCTTAATAGGTGGAAGAAGAACTGGAGACAAGGAAAGAAAATCAGAACTGAAATAAAAAATAAGGTAAAAAATGATAAAAATATTAAAGAGCAGATCCTTTGGGTACTCTACTAGAGATCTCCTGCAATGTTCATATTGAATATAGACACTCAATCAGTTTTTAATCCATTTAATTATAATATTATTTCATAACTTCATCTTTTCTATGACAATGATATATTTTATCAAAAGCTATATCCATAATATTTTCTTTATTTGCTACTTCATTAATCCCCTAAGAAAAAAGAAAGAAAAAAATGAGCTTATCTGGCTAGATCTGTTCTTGACATTTTTTATGCTTGCTTATCATATCTTTAGTGGTTCTTTCAAAAATTTCTCAAGGAACTGAAATCAAACTCACTGCCTGCAGTTTGTAGATTGTTTTATCTCCTATTTTGGGGGTAATAGAAGGGAAAGGTAATTGAGGAAGTATCTCTTCCTCAGACTTGCAGTACTTCTACCATTTTTCCATGATCTTTCCAACATGAAATGTGACAGGATTCATATCTGCTAGTTTGTTCTGAACCCAAGTATGTACGTATGTCATCTTGACCATGGAACTTGAAGTCACTAATGTTATCTAGGTGTTTTTAAAATATTTATTTTTGTTGGATGCCAGTATCATGTTAGCAATTTGTATTCTATCAGGACCCCAAATCACCCTTCACCAAGAAAATTTTTAAAAGATAGCAATAGAGCCATTCTGCTTTTCTCTACAGGCAATTCTCATTCCTTCCAGCCCAAGGAAAGTTTCTGTCCTTCCTTTGATCATCCTTTAACTTCCGATATTGCTTTTAAAAAACAAGTAAACTTTTTATTCCCTTCCCTTCTCAACTTCAACATTCCACACATTACGTTTATAGATCTGTGCCAGGTTCATATTTTGTTATCTGGTCTTGCTTTTATCTTCTGTACATTTCCTTTAAAGAAAGACCAGAAATTAAGAGATACATTGAACCTATGGGAAATAGGAGGTTAGATTCCCACAACCATCCAAATAGATTATTTTTTTTTTTTTTTTAGTTTTTACAAGGCAATGGGGTTAAGTGGCTTGCCCAAGGCCATGCAGCTAGGTAATTATTAAATGTCTGAGGCCAGATTTGAACTCAGGTACTCCTGACTCCAGGACTGGTGCTCTATCCACTGTGCCACCTAGCCATCCTACATATAATTCTTTATAACAAAATATTAATTTGAAAACATGCACTTTTCTTAATACAGTGACTATGAAATAATCACTAAAATGCAGAGGAGAGGAGAGAAAACTCAGAATATTATCAGTATTATTGGGTCAAAGTGCATATACATATACATATCCTCAGGATAGAATGAGGAAATGCAAGGGGCAGTTATGTCAGAAGGAATCCTAGAGTAAAGAAGGGAATTGAGCAACTTGCCTTTTTTATTTTACTTTTTGTTTCTATGGCTAAATTGTTGTGGTTGACTGGAAAAGCTGTCAAGATTGTGAGTATCTAAGAGCTTATTTACCCACAAACTGCCACTGTTCTATTTCCCATCATCATGCTCTTAAAAGATTATTTTAGCACTTTATGAGGTGGATTCATGAAGACTTTTATGAACTCTTTCCTCCTTTTGGGAATATAAACTTGCATTCATTGCTCTTTTCATTGTTTTCTTCTACTACACAGAGTTACAGATATGAACATTTGTCAACAGGAAAGTGAAAATGATGTTACTAATAACATCACTAATTGCTTGAAGTCCTGAAAGTTAAACCCATGAATGTTGAGAATTGACTGTAATTATATATGCATGTATGCATGCATACATTGGTGTATATACATATATGTGAACATATATAAATTCACAAGACAAAGACAACAGATAGAATTATGCTAATATAATATTATATCATAAGATACATTAGTAATAATATTTCTGCATCATTTGACTTCCCTGGTTCTTCTATACTGTTAAGATGTACAGTATTTGGTGAATTCTCAGTGTATACACATTGGTTCCTTCTGAGAAATCCCATTTTCTCTCCTCACTGGATTGCCTCTCCTCACTGGATTGCTTTCAGAATTTCATGTTCTGAGCATTTTCCATCCCTCCTGGACTAATTTCCTCTAAACATTTTATTTCTTAGGATCGTCCCTCCTGAAATATGAAAACTATTTCTGCTACAATTTAGTCACATTGGAATATGCCCAACATAAACTAACACAAATTCTAATATGAAATGAGCATTTTCCCCCAAGGTTCCTATCATTTCTACTCCATCAACCAGTTCTCTGAGTGAGAATCAGAATTAGAATAGAGTTTCTTCATGCTCTTTTTTTTCCTTTAAAAGATGAGACTATCTCTGGGGCAAGTTAAGGAACTATTAGCTCTGCTGCTCTTAAAAGAAAGATTACTCCTGCATATGTCTGGCTATTAGAAGTTGCCCATAACTTCTATGCTTATTTGCCATTCTTTTGATACAGGACCTGTCCACTTCCCAGCCCCCCCCCCCCCCCCCGGAAAAAAATCTACTCATTTATTTGTCAGTCTGTAGTATGCTTCAATCACAAAAAAAATCACTTACAATTCTCCTTCATTTGACCTCACCTCGATACCCTCTGTCAATGCTTTTGTTCCAAGATTTCCTCACATGAGTACACTTTCTAAATTTCCTATCCTTCCTTCCCCCTCCCATCTTCTTTTACAAATCTTTTCTTTCTTTTGAATAATGTATACCATCCAGAGTCATAGACTAATCCTAAGACTTATGAAATCATACTAGCCAAGGGTTCTTACCTTGTTTTTGTGTGTGTGTGTGTGTATGTGTGTGTGTGAAAAGAACTCTTTTGATATTTCTAGTGAAACCTTTGAACCACTTTTCAGAATCATTTTTAAATGCATAAGTAAGATACATATGATTCCAAAGGAAAACGATGACATAGACATCAACATATTGGAGCAAATGCAGTGTCATGAACTCAAGTTTAAGGAATTCTATGTTAGGGCATACAATTCTTATTTGCTGTGTAAATTCTGAGTTTATGTATAGATATATTTGAGGCCATAGGTTTTGCTACTAGCTTCTTTATTGGATTTTGCTTCTGTGATTGTGTGGATGTCTCCATTGCTAATTGTCTTCCTTCTTTGTGGGGTTTTTTTCTATAGTCTCTAATTTGGTAGATATATACATAAGTGCTTCATCATAGGAGGCAAACTGAATAAAATGGCACACTTGGAGTCAGCAAGATTTGAAATGGAATCCAAATTCAGAGAATGTTTATCTCAGCTTTTTCTTACCTTGAGATTACAATAGCCCCTACACCACAGGGCTGTTGGGAGGATCAGTGGAAATAATTTCATAAAATTTTTAGCATTCTGTTTGGCACACTTCACTTTTTCATTCTTTGAAATTTAGATATGTTGTGAAGAGAATCCTTTCTCTGGAGTAGATCAAGCTAGATGTCCTTTAAGGTATTTTTTGTTCTGGTGACAGAGGAGCATATTTTATATTGGTGTGAATTCTGCTTTGTTACTCTAACAGTTTACATAGAAAAGACAGAGTAATGTTTTTGACTTAACAATAACATCAAAAAAAGATATGGCAGCAGTTAGTTTTGTCATTGTCTTGATTCCAATTATAATCTGTTAAATAATTAGAATGGTCATTTTGGCTATTCCATTTTATGTGGATAGAAGTGGCCTTATTTGACATATGAGGGATAAAGACAGTAAGAAAATAATGCCAACACCTACTGACAGTGCACTGTCCTGTGGTGCCAGATTGTTTCCCAATGATTCAACATTTTTTAAAAAAGTCAGAATTGTTATTTTGAGCCTTTAATCTGTGTTTAATGGGGATTATACGAATTGATGTGAAAATCCTTACTCAGAAGAGACTAGCTAATGCTACACAAATGAGGAAGATATCCCTAGCCCTGGAGGATTTTCAGACAGATTTTGATTAGCTTTCAAAACTAAATATTCCAAAAATAAAGTTATAGCTTTTTCAGGTCCTTGAATATTAATCCATTTCATTTTACCAAGAAAATTGAAACTCAAAGAATTTCAAGGGACTTAATGAAAGACAACAGGAAGTAAATGAACAGGTCTTCTAACTTCCAGGACAAGGAAACTTCATTTTATCAGACTATATATAATACAGCATGGGTTATGGATCATTATTGTAAATTCTGAGTTTGATCCATGCCTCTTAAAATTTCTGAGCTGCAAACCTTTCAGTAAGTCCATAAATAAACTCGTTCTCTCTCTCTCTCTCTCTCTCTCTCTCTCTCTCTCTCTCTCTCTCTCTCTCTCTCCTCTCTCTTCATATATGTATTGTATGAATGTATGTACATGAAGTATAGGTGGAAGAGAGAGAAAGGTAGTTTTTACACCATTCAGACTGCATTTTTATCTTTCTATCTGAAAACCCTTTTTGAATTGAATGGAATTTTTGTATCTTAAAGTGGTTATAAAATTTTGAATTTGAGAATGATTTGACATTTTTGAGGAGATCACTTGCATTTAAATAGTCCAGGAAAATACCATATTTCCCCAAGTATAAGATGCACCTTAATTTGGGGGCCCAAAATTTGGAAAAAAAGTATATTACATAAAGTTATTGAACTCAAGGTTTATTCATCATGAAATTCAAGGACCTTCTGCTCATAGCTTTCAGACATCTTTTGGGCAAGTCTGGTGTGTGTACACAAGCTTAGTCCATTCTGTTTCATGAACCTGAAGCCCCAATTGTGTCCTCCTTTGAAATCAGTCACTTCTTTTTTATCAACAATTCTTCTTGCCTCATGCTGAACTATCTTTGTGGACACAGGAATTCCAATTGTCCTTTGCTCTTCAACTCCCTCTCTACATACATCAAGCCATTTTGCTGACTTGCCTCTCATGGCTGCCTTCTGCTGTGACATTTTCAGTAGGGTTTCTTCTTCCTGTAGCCCATCTCAGATTGTTTTCTCAGTTGCAGGAGGACCAAACTGATGATCAGAAGCATGATTTCCATTCACTTTTGCAAACTGGATCACTTTGAATTTGAATTTAGCATTGTAAGAATATCCTTTCTGAGCCACTTCTGGGCAGAATGTGGCAAAACATAACCTAATATACCAGGAAGAAATGCAAAACAATGAGGGCAAAGACAAGTGCGGAAAAAGCAGGAAATGCAATTAAAAAATCTAGAACCTCTGTATGATATGCTCCCAGTTTTTAGACCCCAATTTTTTCTGAAAAGGGTATGTCTTAAACAGGGGGAAATACGGCAACTGTACTGCTACTAGCTACTTTGCCCTAGTCCATAGTTGGTATCTCTACTTTTTCCAATCACTATTTTTTTTTAGATTTTTTTTGCAAGGCAAACGGGGTTAAGTGGCTTGCCCAAGGCCACACAGCTAGGTAATTATTAAGTATCTGAGACTGGATTTGAACCCAGGTACTCCTGACTCTGGTGCTTTATCCACTATGCCACCTAGCCTCCCCTCCAATCACTATTTTCATTGAACAAGAAGACTTTAGAAATGAAAAGGACTGGAGTACCTTGAATTCCAGTATTGCATGGTGACTATTAGGCAATTAGTCACACCTCATTGTGACCTAATACAAGGACAAATCTTTGGGAAACATACTGACTAGTTACCATATTAGGGGAAACTTTCTTACTGAGAATTCCCAGCCCTTTACCAAGAAGAGTTGTTGAAAAGAGTTTAAAGTCCATTGGTTCCCCCTGCTCCAGTTCTTCTATATTTTATCTGTAATGGGGGTGGCCTCAGAATCAAGGCTCCAGCAGAATCAAACTAGGGAGACTTCCAGCAGTCCAAGGCCTAGCATTTCTTTTCTTTATGAAAGAATGCTAAAAATGTAAGTTGTTTGAAGGTGAGAGTGATATTGTAAGTAGAGGCAACCACCTTAATATGATTTGAGAATGAAACTGTGCTCTAACCATCTTTGAAGAGTAATGGAACAGAATCCTTCACTTCAGACCCCAAGATTATAATATTCCTTCTCCTTTTGGGCTTCAGAAACCCAGAGGCCTTTCCTTCTGGCCTGTTTAATAGAACAGAGAAAGTCTGTTTACTTTTTTTCAATTAAATGCTTGCCTTTTGAATAAATAAATAAATAATAGACGAACAGTTGAACAAAAAAGTAAATAAATGAAATTATAAATAAATTGTGTTTACAAAAAAGGTCCTTGTTTTTCAGGGTATTTTCTTTCGGAAATGCAATTTAGGAGGAGGATAGGGAGGAGGAGATTTAAGACTAAGGTAGGCTTCAAAAAAATTTTTTTTATTTAAGGCAATGGGGTTAAAGTGACTTGCCCAAGGTTTGAAGCTGGATTTGAACTCAGGTCCTCCTGACTCCAGGGCCGGTGCTCTATCCACTGTGCCATCTAGCTGACCCGAGACTAAGGTGTTTTGTCAGAGTTCTGTCTCAGACTGCAGCTGTAGAATGCAGAGAAAAAGAATTATAGATCCCTGATTACTTCTCAGAGCAGTTAAGGAACTGTTTACTGGGTGACCCATCTAGCTGATGCATCAGCGGTTGGAGTTGGGGGAAGGGGGTGGCAAATAGAAATGGTTGAACAGTCCAACTCATAATCTACTTGACTCCACCCCTGGAACATAAGTAAATGCACAAAGGAGCTCCAATTTCTCAAGTTTAGGGAACTCTCAACATTATCTCTATGATCTCTTAACCTCTTATCATTGCATTTTTCTTATATATTACAATGTCATTCAAGCACATGGAAATTAATTTGAGATGACAATCTTTGATTTTGAACTGACTTCCCAGACCTAAATCCAGTAGAGATAGTGTAGTTAACATAGTATTTTAAATGCAGTTTATACAGGTGTTCCAAAAGCCTTAGTGAAGTTTAATTGTTTAAGCTATTCTTATACTATTAAAGTTTAGAACCTGAGATTTTTAGTGTACTCTGCAGGATTTTAAAGTTTACCAAGCCCTTTATGTAAATTATTTTATGTGGTCCTCACAAGTCTTGAAGAAATGTAGAGTGACTTGCCTAGGGTCACTCAGCTAGTAATCAGAGGCAGAATTCAAGCTCAATTTTTCTTGACTGTGGCTCCACTATTATATATCTATTATTATATGCTGGGTTTCCTAGAGCTATTATAGTGTATGTAAAACTGAGGAAAAAAAGTTTCTTTTCATTGTTTACTGTGCCATCAAAATTAATGGGAACAAGTGTGTGAAAAAATAATATTCTGTCATTGAACATACTCTGCCATGAAATAAAAAATAAAAATAGAAGTAATTTAAAACCCTATCCTTGACCTACCCCTCCAGACAGAAAATGAAGAACTCCAAAGGGAACATTCAGTAAAAATGGAAAGACCTAAGGTAAGATAATTACCCATATAAATTTGTCCAATCTAAGAGTTAGAATTTCATCATCCATTTGGATGGTGTTCAGTAAGTGTGATCTCTCCTTCCTCTCCCCTTTCCCCTCACCTTTCTATGTGTACTTTGAGGCACTTGTTTGTCTGTCATCTTTGGAATACCTTGATGGTGACTTTGAATAGAAAAATGATGCCAGTTTCAAGAGATGAAAATGTTAGGTTTAATGAGTTAATTATTCATCATATATTTATTGGAAACTTCCCCTTTCTACTTTTCCAGATGCTCTGGAACCTAGGGTTCATCTTTCTTCTTTATGTATAGATGTTTTCCTTGCATTTTTTTTAGGTTTTTGCAAGGCAAATGGGGTTAAGTGGCTTGCCCAAGGCCACACAGCTAGGTAATTATTAAGTGTCTAAGACCGGATTTGAATTCAGGTACTCCTGACTCCAGGGCCGGTGCTCTATCCACTGAGCCACCTAGCTGCCCCAAAGTTTTTTCCTTGCATTTCTTACATAAATGTGTCCTTACTTTCCTAGTGAAAGAAATGTTTTCCTAGTTTTCTGCAACACTGGAGGAAATGTCCCAATAAAAGCTTCCTTGATCTTCTTCAGGCATCTATTGACATTTCTGCCAACAGTTTTAATTATGCCGATTAATAAAGCCTCCAAGTTCTTTTCCTGGACAACAGGGAACAGTGAGCAACTGGGGACTGTGGAAGAAATAAAGAATTTCACTAGAAGAACTTCTGATATTAGAAAATAGAAAGCCTCAGTATTTATTAATCAATGCAATAATTCCTTCCATGTTAAAATACCTCCACAAAAGACTTTCTTCAGTGGTGTTTAGTAGTTTGGAGGTGATCTTAAGTTCTCAAATACTGTGAATGTCAGCTGAGTACACCTTCTGTTAGGTTTTATCAGACTGGAGAGCTTTGAGTATAGTCCTGGCAGCAGACAAAGGCTGCTTTCTAAGACCAGCCTGGCTAAGTCCAAAAAGGTCCATCACCAATAAACTGAAGACTTGGAGATGAATTTTTGAAAAATAATTTTCATCATTTTTCTCAACTCATAAATATTTACTTTTCTTTTAAGGCAGCTTAAGTCGGTGAAGTGGAGAGAGTGCTGAGCCTTAGACTCAGAAAGACATGAGTTCAAATTTGACCTCAGATGCTTCCTACCCATGTGACACTGAGCAAGTCACTTAACTTCTGTTTGCTTCAGTTTGTTTAACCCTAAAACGGGGAATTATAACAACATCTACCTCACTAGGTTTTTGTAAAACTCAAATGAGGTATTACTGTAAAAAAAGTGCTGAACACATTACCCAACACATAATAATTTACCTTTTACTTTCCTTTTTTTGGGGGGGGGGAGGGAGGGCATTCTTCTCTTCTCACAATTAAACAACATAATACTATTAAATAAATAGATAGCTAACTAACTAAAAAAAACCCCTTTTAACTAACATGCATAGTTAAGAAAAGCATATTCTCTTGGAAATTGAGAGGATATCCATCAACTTGGGAATGGTTGAACAAATTGTGGTATATGAATGTGATGTAGTATTATTGTTCTGTAAGAAATCATGATCAGGTGGATTTCAGAAAAGCCTGGAAAGACATGAGGTGATGCTGAGTGAAATGAGCAGAACCAGGGCATCACAGCAACATTCCATGATTATCAACTATGATAGACTTAGTTCCTCTCAGCAGTTCAATGAGCAAAGCCAATTCTAAAAGACGTCTAATGGAAAATGTCCTTCATATCCAGAGAAAGAACTATGGAGTCAGAATGCAGAGCATATTATTTTCACTTTTTAAAACTTGTTTTATGATTTTTTTTCTCATGATTCTTTTCCCTTTTGTGCTGATTCTTCTTTCATACATGACTAATGTGGAAATATTTTTAACATGATTGTATCATATTACTTGTAGTCAAAAGAAGAGGGAAGGAAAGAAGGGAATCAAAAATGTAGAGCTTAGAATCTTACAAAAAAAAGAATGTTGAATGACAAAATAAAATATAAATTAAATAAAATAAAATTACCGAATTGATTACATCCAAAAAATGTCTGACTCATTTTGAATTTTGAATTCAACACCTTTGTCAGGATATGAGTGGCATACTTCATTACTAGATCTCCGGAATCATGGTTCGTAGATTTCTTTAGTTTTTTTTTTTTTTTAACATTTTCTTTAAAATGTGATTGTCATTTTATTTTACTCTGCATTAGCTCATAATTTGGTTGTTGAGTGGTTTCAGTTTTTGTCCAAGTCTTTGTGAATACATTTGGGTTTTCCTGGCAAAGATACTGGAGTGGATTGTCATTTCCTTCTCAGGCTCATTTTTCAAATGAGGAATCTTAGGCAAACAAAATTAAGTTATTTGCCCAGGGTCACCACCCAGTCAGTAAGTGTCTGAGGTCAGATTTAAACTTAGTAAGATGAGTCTTCCTCATTCCAGACCTGGTGCTCTAACTACAATATCACATACCTACTCACTTAAATTATAGCGATCTGTTCAGTTTTCTCCTAAGTTGTATATCTTATCATTTTTGTGACATAATAATATTCAATAAACATATATCATAATTTATTTAGGCCTTTCCTCATAGGCATACATCTAATTTCTACAAAAAGATATGTGTCTTTTCCCTCTTTTATTTCTTTTGAGTATAATACATACACACAGACATCTGTATAGCAGACAATTCTGGTCATTAGAGTATTGAACTTGGAGTCAGGAAGTAGTGGGTACAAATACAGCTTCAGACACTTACCATCTATATGAATGAACAATTTTGTGTACCTCATTTCACTTATCTGTAAATAATAAATCCTATATTTTAAACTTCCTTTCAAGATAAAATTAGATAAATTAAAGTGCTTTGAAAACATTAAAGCATCATCTAATTATAATCATTATTAGAAAATATCCTCAATGATATAGATATGAGCTCAAGGATATGAACAGATTAATAACTTTTTGGTCATGGTCCTAACTATTTTACAATGGTCCAATCCAAGGCTTGACAGATAGCTCATTAATATTCCTGTTTTCCTGCAGGTTACATCTCCCCTCTTTTGTAACCTTAACTAATTTGATACATTTTTAAATATATATATATATTTAATTTTTATTTTGTATTTTATTCAATTACATGTATTTTATTTAAATACATATTTAATTTTTAATTATTTAGATGATTTATTTAGTTAGTTCTTGATAGCTTGATTGTTAATAGTTTTTTTCCTCACCAGGTTGCTGATAACTTGAAATTTTTCTGAAAACTGCCTGTTCATATCTTTTAACCATTTATCTGTAGGGAAATGACTATTTTACTTTTTCTAATAAATTTGAACCAGAGGGGAAACCATATGGAAAAGTGGATAGAGCACCAGCCGTGGAGTCAGGAGGAGCTAAGTTCAAATCTGACCTGAGATACTTGATATTTACTTGTGTGAACTTGAGCAAATCACTTAACCCCATCGCCTCACCAAAAAAAAATAAGATAAAAATAAATGTGAATCAGTTCCTTTCATGCTTTTTGCATGTATCTTCATTGAGGGAACTTAATATGAATATTTTTCCCAGTTACTTGTTTCTCTTCTAATCTTAGCTTCATTAGTTATGTATATCTAAATGTTTTTTTAGGTTTTTTGCAAGGCAAATGGGGTAAAATGGCATACCCAAGGCCATACAGCTAGGTAATTATTAAGTTTCTGAGGCTGGATTTGAACTCAGGTTCAAATCCAGGGCCAGTGCTATTTAAAATTTATATATTCATAATTATTCTGTTGATCTTATTTGATTTCCTCTGTTCCATGTATGGTCATGAACTCATTTTTATGCATAGATCAAAAAGGTATTTTTTCTTGGTCTTCTAATTTCTTTATTATGTGACATTTTATGTCTTTCATGTATTCATTTGCAGCTTATCTTGAATATAGGGTGAAATACTGGTTTGTACATAGTTTCTAACAGAATACTTTCAAGTTTTTAGTATTTGTGTCTTTGGGTTTATTTAATATTATGTCATTAACTTCTGATGTTATGTACCTAAACTGATCAATGATCAAATTCTCTGTTACTTAACTAGTACTAAATTATTTTGATGATTATCGCTTTAAGGTAAACTTTGAAATCGGCACTGCTGGGCCTTCTTTCCATTTTTTTTTTGGTCTTATTTCCTTTCAGATTCTTGTCAATTTATTATTATAGATGAATTTTGTTGCTGTTGTTGTCCATAACCATAGAAAATAGTTCATTGGTAGTTTGTTACTACAATAAATAAGTAAATGAATTTGGGAACTGACATTTTTATTATATTGACATATATTGACAATGAGCAATTAATGTCTTTCTAGTTATTTAGATTTGACCTTATGTAAAGAGCATTTTTTTTTAGTTGGACTCAAATAGTCTTGGATGTTTCTTGGTGGGTAATCTCCCAAATATTTTATATTCTACAGTTATTTTGAATGGAATTTCTCTTCAATTTCTTCCTACTTGGTTTTAATGGTAACAAATACTAGTGTTAATGAATTTATTTCATAAACTGCAACTTTATTGAATTTACTACTTTAATTTTTGCCTGTTTAAGGTTCTTTAAGAAAATTATTGTATCTCTTACAAAAAAGTAATTTTTTTCTCTTTGTTTATGTTTATTCCCTTCATTTCTCTTTTTCAATTTAATTTCAATTTCAATATTTATATCACTATGCTAAATTTTGCTGTTATTAATAGGTATCCTTACAATAAAGGAAAAAAATTTCTTAATTTTTTTCATTTTATACTATATTTGTTACTGGTTTTTAGATACATAGCATTGACTATATTCAGGAAAAGTTAATTTATTCCAATACTTTCTGGTGTTGTTAATAAAGATGAACTTAAAATCTTTTTTCCATACACCTTTTCAGATATTTAGTCTCATAGCTTCTTTCTTGTTTCTCTTTTAGTTAGATTTGCTAAATGTGAAAAGGGTTCCCCTACTATTAGGGTCTTACTATTTGCCCTTGCTGCTCTATTAATTTTTCTTTATATATTAAGATGCTTTGCTATTTGATTCATTTATACTGACTATTGATATTGAGTCATTATCTACATGTCTTTAAGGATAAAGCAATTTCCCTACTTATCTCTTTTTGTCTTGTCCTTTTACTTTTTTCCCCATTGCCATATAAGAAAGAATGTCAAAAGTGTCAGTGTAAAATCACAATTATCCCAAATTCAAAGTTGAACCTTACCAAAGTTTTGTAACTTCCCAAAAAAAGTAAAATGAAAAGCAAAGAAAAGTGGTTTTCTATCTTAGCTGGAAACCCAGTCCATACAAAGCTTTCCAAACTACATGAAACTCTTACCAGAGGCATACAAGCCCTTGTTTTTTAATAGGTACTATCTCTTCACTCTCAGAGAAAATTGTCCTGGGATACTCTTTGATAATTCCCTCATTTAAGGCTATTCAAATGGGATCTGGACATAACTTTCTAATTATAATCATCCAGGGTTTCTGTGCTATAGGAAATCAATCCATTTGAAGGTCTAGTCAAAATTCCCCTGGATCCTTATTCCAAAAGGGTCTTGAAAATTTCCCCTAATGGATGCCTGGCCCTTCAAAGGCAGTCCAAATGGAATTGCAAACTAAACCCAGTAAGACAAGTAGACTCAATTAGAGTCTAAAATGGAAGTGAAGAATCTGGAGTATTCTCAGATGTAATTTCCACCATCTTTCCAATGATAATACACTTATTTTGGCCATGAAGAGGGAAAAACCCATCCAGTCTCTATGACTGTCTTTTTGCCTCTCTCTAGTAGTGGTTGCTGAGTGAGGAAAAAAGATTTCATAGGGTTGTAAAAATCACTGTTTTTAGGGCATATGAAGGTAATACCTCTTGGTAATCTAATTGTTAAGAGTTGGAGGTGGTGACCAATAGTTTGCTTATGAACAAATAGAGAAAGTGAAATACATTTCTTCTGTTACTCTTGCTTAAAATGAAGTAGGAAGATGTATAAGAAACAAGCTGCAGCAAAATGAAAGAATGTGCTTCTGTCTCAAGAAACCATTCATGAATCCAAGTGGGAGAGACTGGGTACATACATAGGTTTCCCATCCATCAAGTATGCTCCCCTCATGATATATATACATATATATATATATATATATATATATATATATATATATATATATATATATACAGAGCTATATTAATGCAGTCAAAATTAGAATAAAAAAAAGAAACTGGGAAAATTTTCAGGGACAAACTTCACTGATAAATGTCTCATTTTTTCAATTAAATAGGGATTTGGGTCACATTTATAAAATTAAAAGTCATTACACAATTGATAAATAGTCAAAGTATATGAACAGAAAGTTGCCAGAAAAAGAAATCAAAGCCATCTGAAGTCACACGAAAACACTCTAAATCACTATTTATGTCCTTCATGTATTTATTTGCAGCTTATCTTGTATATAGGGTGAAATACTGATTTGTACCTAGTTTCTGACAGAATACTTTCAAGGTTTTTTAATACAGTGAATACTTTATTTTAATATTGGTGTCTTTGGGTTTATTGAATATTATGCCATTAACTTCTGATGTTATGTACCTAATCTGACAGAATACTTTTTTAAGTTTTTGTGATACCACTTCACACTTTAGAATGGCTCAAAGGAAAGTTACAAATGCTGAAGGAGATGCAGAAAGTTTGGGATATTAATGCACTATTGGTAGAGTTGTGAACTAGTCCAACCATTCTGGAGAACAAATGAAAAGGGTTAAAAAAACTATGCAATATCCATTGACCAACCAATAATACTACTAGATATGTATTCCAAAGAAGTCAAAGTAAAGGCAAAAGGACTTATTTGTATAAAGATATTTATGGCAGCTCTTTGTATGATGGCAAAGAATTAGAAAGTGAGGGGATACCCATCAATTGGGAAATTGCTGAACAGGTTGTAGTATACGACGGCAATGGAGTAATATTTAGATTTAAGAAAGGACAAGCAGAATGATTTCAGAAAAATCCTGGGAAGACATATGAACTCATCAAAAGTGAAGTAAGCAAAACATTGAACACAGTAATAGCAATATTGTAAAGATAATCAACTGTAAAAGATTTATCTACTCTGATGAAGAAAATGATCCAAGACAATTTTAAAGGATTTATGATGAAAAATACTATCCATCTCAAGAGTGGAGGATACTTTTCTTACTTTATTTTTTGGGGGGAGGTTCTTTACATATGTATTTTCTTTTGTAACATAGTTTATATGAAAATATATCTTGTTTGACTTCACATGTATAATCAATATCATATTCTTTGTCTTCTTGAGTGGGAGAGGGATGAGAAGGAGGATAAAAATTGGAACTCAAAATTTTAAAATGTATGTTAAATATTTTTACTTGTAATGGAAAATATTTAATGACATAAAATTGTTTTAAAAAAGATCACATAAATAGTGGAAAAGAGCTCTCCTACCCTCCTCATCAAAACATTTTGGATTTAACATCTAAACACTTTGATAGAAAAAGAGGATGGAAAGGAGACTGAAAAAAACACTTAACTGTCTTCGAATATTCCAAAGAGGAGTTCTTTTAGTCTTAGCATTTATACCCATAGTTCTCCTTGATGGAGAGATGGCAGTGGAAGCATCTATAGAATGCTAGCAACCCAGCCAGTTGCCTCCTACTCTCTAGTCCCCAACATCAACCCCCATTCCATCTCTTCTCTCTCCTATGTTTAATTTCCTTTACATCCTCAAACATCAGAAAAAATGAAAATGAAAACTACCTATGCTGCCACAAGTTCTTAATTTGTGTACTAAAGTCACCTTGCTGACACCTGCTTTGCTTCTCAAGATGATTATTTTTTAGGAGTGAAAATTATATTATCTCTTTAAGACTTAATAGAGTTTCTTCCTTCTATAGATCATACACCAAAAGATTACATTTCTATGTGCTTAATTTCACACATTTTCATATAATATAATCTTCTCTGTCCAAGAAGCACTACAAATTATATTTGCATTCAAAATACCAGGTGTTAGCAATGAAATTTCTTGATGTAATATTAAATTGTGGCCTGGGTTTAACTAAATCCTAGGCCAATATCTTGAATTGATCAGATAAGTGGAAACTAATTAAGGCAGTTTGGTGACGAAGAGGATAGAATTCTGGACCTGAGTTCAAAATTAGCTTCATATACCCATTAGCTATATCATCCTGGGTAACTTCTTCTGGGAAATGTAAGTAATAATAGCACCTGCCCCACAGGGTTGCTTTGAGAATAAATTGAGATATTATTTATAAAACACTTTGCAAACCTGGCACTAGAATATATAAATTATAGCTACTTAAGCAGTCTATTGTAACAAAACTAGCCACCCACAAAACTGTTGTGTACCTAGTAACTTCTAAGACAAGAGGTCAAAATTATCTCTCAAAATTTATAACCTTTGTGACTTGAAGTATTTAAACTTTTCTGGTGATTTAATACTTCCTTTAGATCAAGACCTAGATCCTAGAAAATGATAAAAACAAATAAACGAGCAAACAAAAATCTCTCCATTAGAAAAACAGGTCAATATCCAATAGTAAGAGGAAGCATTATTCCTTGGTATATTTGGTCGAGTAGCCTGGCATAAGTCAGAGATGTCAACCATTTGTGACTCAGAATGCTCCAGAATCAATTTAAAACATAATTGGAAAATATTTATCAAAATTAATAAAAAATACAATAAAATATAGATAACATTGCATTTTAAAACTGTCAATATGCTACTTTCAGGAATTCTTTGTATTTGGATTAAAATACCAGTAGTTTAGTTGATCAAACACTCACTTGGAATAAGGACCAATTTACATTTGAACTTCTCTGACACCTATAAACTATATGAGAACATGCAAGCCACTGGACCAATCAAAAGCCTTCAGAACCTGTCCACTTTGAGTATTCTTATACCTTAGTCTCATCTGCATATCCCATGATGTGATGATATTGACTCCTTTTTGGCTATTTCTCACACTATACCCTCCATCACCAAACTTCAAGTATTTTCAGTGTTTTTTTCCTTATGTCTGGAACACTCTTGTTTCTCATCTCTAACTCTTGACTTCTCTGAATGCATTTAAATTCCTATATTTATGTATGTGTTTGTTGTTTGTACATAGTTGTTTATATATTATCTGCCATATTAGACTGAGCTATTTTCTTTTTTCATTTCTTCCTTTCTTCTCCCTTCCTTCCTTTTTTCCATTTTTTTTTATCATGTATGGCATATGCTAGTTGACTGATTAGAACTTAGTTTTCTCATGTGTAATTTGATATATCACTCTACAATGCTGGAAAAAATAGGAAATAAATATCAAGAGAATACTATTTTATGTAAACAAATCATAATGAATCCAATCCAGAAGGTTCATTATTAACATGTTCTAGTCTCATTTACTGTCCCAGAATGAAAATTCTTCTTAAAAGGTGATCTTTTACAAATCTACCCAGAGAGTCTGGGCTTTGTCTTCAAATAGGAGGCTTGTCACACCTGGGCAATTTTTATATCTATTCTGCATAATCCCCAGGTATAACCCCCTTCTTTCCTTTTATTGTGTTACCCCCACCCCTGCCATTGCTAATATCTTCCCATTCCTCTCTTTGCTGCCCTTAGATAAGGCTCACTAATTCCTGCTGCTGCTTTTCTCCCAACCCTTTCTACTGTATAAACAATCCTCTTCCTTCAATGAAGCAACATTTCTTTTTGTACTCACTGACTATTCTTGCTTTCTGTCCTTCTTGTCCTGTTTTCAATATTAGACTACCTATTGTAGTTTGAGTACCACTGATGTTGATTATACAATAGAAAAGTCCAAGAATTTCTCTTCTTCTCTAGGAGCAGGGAGAGGGAAATCAAATAAAGAGTAATACTTCCATTAAAAATTTGTGATTGTGTAGGTACGATCTCAGCATACTTTAATAGATTGCCTTTGAGAGAGGCAGTGACTGAAAAAAATGCAATACATTGGAGACAAGCCTCTTCAAACGTAGCTAGATTGGTATTCAGATAACAGACAAAATGATTATTTTTTAAATGTTGCCAACTTGTTAGGAACTTCTAGAAAGACAACTCATTCAAGAACACAGTGTATCCTACAAGTCACAATGAAACAACAGAGGAGAGGTCTTTAGAATACAAGACAATTTAAAAACAAAATTGACAGTGATCACAAGATAAAGATGTCAAAAAGTATAATTAGTCAATGTAATAAAAATATCAATGTTTTCTTAAGTAATTTGTAGATTCTATGTTATACAAATAGAAATAATAATGGGTTATTCTGAACATCAGTTTTCTCATTTGCAAAGTTTTGATAAATAAGATCAATTTCATCTATTATACTATTAAAACAGTTATATTTGTATAGTGACTTGAAATTTGTAGGCTGTTCAACATATATTATTTCAATTGATCCCCATATAGCTCCTGGGAGGTAGACTGTGGGGGTATTGTTCTTTTTCTGAAGGTGGAGAAATTGAAGCTGAGAGATGCTGGGCAATTTGTCCCTATATAGTAACATTGGCAGCATTTTGACTTGGGTCTTATAGAGTTCCAGGTATATGACTCTATCCTCAGACCATGCTGTCATTCCTATTATCCAACTTCATAGAAGTACATTTTAATCAGTTTGTATGGAAGCTAGGAAGTGCATCTGATAAAACATTATGTCCAGAGTTAGGAAGACCTGAGTTCAATTAGTTAGAATCTTATTAGCTATGTGACCTTGGGCAAGTCATGTAATCTTTGTTTGCCTCAGTTTCCTCAATGATAAAATAAGAATAAGGGCACCTAACTCTTAGAGTTCTTGTGAAGATAAAATGAGATAATATTTATAAAATTCTTAGCATAGTGCCTACACTATATAAATTCTAGCTACAAGAATAAATTGGAGGACAGCTAGGTGGTGCAGTGGAGAGAGCACCAGCCCTGGAGTCAGGAGGATCTGAGTTCAAATCTGACCTCAAACACTTAATAATTGCCTAGGTATGTGACCTTGGGCAAATCACTTAACCCCATTGTCTTAAATAAAAAAAAACAAATTGGAAAGAATAATAAGAACAAAAAAAAATAAAACTGATGGAGATGACATTGTCCTGCCAGATCTCAAATTATAATATAAAGCAATAATTATCAGAATTATCTGATACCATATAACATTAGGGAAAAACTGAATGCATAAGAAGAGAAAATCCACAGCTAGCACAAAACATAGTAATTTGGAGTTCTAATAAATTGAATATTATTAATCAATTAGAGAGTTTGATGAAAATTGTGAAAATATGGCAAAAATAACATTTAGTTCCATATCTTACATTATATGTGACAAAAATTCTAGATTAATTAAAAAAAACAAGAAAACTTGAAGAAAAATGACACATGCTGATAGTAGAAAAGATAAAATTTTTAATTTTCAGGAAAAAATTATTGAAACTGAAGTCTAGATTAGACCAGTAAATCAAAAGAATATTGTAGAGTTAATTTAATTTGCATGCCCCATTCTCAAATGTAACCTTATGGAAAAATTACCCTATGTTTGAATCACCTCCTAAAATCTAACTCAAGCCCCAGTTGTTGAGGAACTTTTACCAGGCAGTGAGAGGACCTTTTGATTGAAACAGAAGTCAGACTATCAAACACAATAGCAAATAAAGTGACAAGAGAAGATACCTGCCTTCTACAAATAGGATGCACTCTCTCATAGGTTGCTACCTCTCCACCCACCAACAGAAGCAAGACCTCATATTTAGAGGTCATATGAGCTTCAATGGAACACAAGCTAGACACATGCATAGAGAAGAGAAGTGATTAGAAAACATCTCCCTGATAAAAATTAACTTAAAAATGAAGCAGTTAAAAAAAATAGGAAAAGTGCCTCCAGGTTTATAGTATGTTTACTTTACCATTGTATGGTATAGAATCTAAATTAATTTTCACAATTATCTAACTTGAGGTTATAAATTTCTTGTAATTTTTCTCTCTCCTTTTATGGGGATCTTGTTCCCTGAAAATCCATTTTCAGTGAATCCTCCCAAGGAAACTGGAGTATTATATAAGCTAGGCTACAAAGCTCATTTTACTCTTTGGGGTTCACCTGCAAATAAATCCAAGCAGGGGGGAAAAAACCTAAGAAATTAGGTCAAAATCATTTTCCTCCTCCTTCTACCATTATTCATGTCATTATTATGTCTATCTTTCAGCACTAGCCAAAATCAATCAATTAAAAAAAAAGCATTCACAAAACAATCATAAAAAACACCCAACTTTCATTCTAACAGCATGGTTAATAGGAAACCTCTTTGTCTTCAACTATATTTTATAAAGCAAAGCATTTTGCTCACTCTTTCATGCTATTCTATGAGAAAGATGGAAGATACAATCTAGATGACAGACAGTCCATTTCATTGCATTCAGATTGATGGAGACACAAGACTCAAAGAACAGTTATTAGTGGTTCAATGTCAACTAGGAAGGAAGTTTCCAGTATAGTGTTGTAGAGATCTCTGCTGGACTCTAGTTTTGTTTAGTATTTATATCAATGACTGAAATTATGACATAAATGACATGCTTATAAAAATTTATATACTCAAGAAATAGCTAACACATGATGTGATAAAAACCACAATCCAAAATCCAATCTAATAATCACTTCCCTATAACATATTAGGTTCTGATGGTAAAAAGACAAAAAGAAAAATAGTCTTAAGGCTAAAAGAACTCAAAAGGTCTAGAAACCACTTAGTCCAACTTCTTATTTTATAAATGAGAAAACTGAGGTTTAGAGACATTAGGTGACTTGTCAGGGTCGTATAGCAAGAGATTATCTGAGGCAGTATTCAAACACAAGTCTGATGACTCCAAATTTAAATCCACTATCCAAATTATCATTGTCTTAAAAAATAGATTTAATGATTAAATATCAAGGTGGAAGGAGGTCCCTGTGCTTTTTAACATTTTCCATTGACTTAGAAAAAGGCAGAGATTGTATACTCATCAAATTCAGCCAGTATGTTTGAACTAAGTCCCAACTCAAGTTTGTCTTGTACCCTCTGAAAACCCTTTGTTAACTGATATCCCAATGACTCTCTGCTACCTACCACTACCTTTGTGGCTCTTCATGTTTTTGCTCCCATTTTCTGTTTTTATTAATTGCTAACCTAATACTAGCAAACCACTCCCTTGCCATCTTTCATTTAGGCTTAAACCATTCCAATTCTGCCTATCCTGTTCACTGTTACTTCTAGAATTTTCCAATTTATAGTAAACTCCTTACTGACCTATTTTGCCTATTACCCCTTAATGAGATCTGATTTCCACTGATGATAATGGTCATCCATGGTCATCCTAACTAACCCTAACTGTACCTTCTCAAACAACTCTCTCCTCCAAAACACATATTAGTCTTGGAGGGAGAGAGAATACTCCTTCCTCCCCACTGTCATTTCTAGAATTTTCCTTTTATCCTCCTTTTATCCTTCCTTTTAACCACTATCATTTAGTATCCTTTTTTCAGTATCATTTAGTAATTTAGTATCCTTTTTATATCCATTAAGTCAAAATTTTCCTGCTAATCAAATTATGTTAAGTGTATATAAAGATTCTCGATTCATTCACCTTCTTTGTTCAAGGAGTTCAGCATCTGACTCACTATAAAGTTCTATCTTCATACTGTGGGACCTTAATAGTCAAATCAAAGTCCTCTCAAATGCCTTAACTTACCAATTAATCAGAATCTAACAGGACCTATTTCTTTAGTCCACATATCAGGATGGTCGTACAGGGTTCACTATTATGGCACAAGTGTTCCCACTTAACTAATTAGGAACTTTGACATTCCTCTGACTACAACTTGCTTCAATTTTACAGTATAATACTGACTACCTTGGCCCTCCGTGGCCTAGAAGCCAGATAGATTATATTCCACTTCAATTTCAGAGCTCTCCACTATCCTTTACTCTCTTACAATTCTCAGAATTTTTTTTATCTTGTAAATCTATGATTTCTCCTAGGAAGATAATCTCATGGGTTGTTGGACCAGGTTTGTAGACACTGTATAATTAGGGTAGTGCCTCTCTATCTGTGACCTGTTTGAGAGTGTCTTCTCTGGTAGATTCTGCAGCCCAGATTCATCTCTACCCAGAGAAATTGGGCATCTCAGAAGTAATGTTGTGTGTTCAGCTTATAGAGCAGGATGTTGAACCATCATGATTTCTATTCCCTGCCCCCCCAATCCAGTACTGAATCCCTGCCTTGACTGTTTAATGCATTCATTTACTTTTAGCATGTGTTCAGTAGATAAGTTTAAGTAATAAGGAAGCTTTTTTTCCCCCAAGTGATGTCTTCTCCATGGAGCATACACCCTAACAAACTAGGCCAGCAAGCCTGCTCCCATGTCTCATTTCACCTTTCTTGCTGATTCTGGGTGGTGGGGGATCTTGGATATAAGTTCAATTTATTAGCACTTTGGCTGAGAAGGAGGAATCCTATACACACTATTCAAGGTCTTCAAAGGTGGAGTCACAACATGGATGAGATGTGAATGGACCTGTGGTTTCATTGGTATGGAGATTTCCTAATGATTGAATTAGCTTTATCAATACAGGTTAATACCTGTCCTATAATTTATAGTCTTAAAAATTACCTGGGAATACTGAGCTTGGTGACTTGCCCAAGATCACACAGAAGAAATGTGAAAGACTTGGAACTTAAACAGAGGACTTTTTGACTTTAAGGAAAGTTCTTTACACACTAAACCACTATATCTCTTAGGCAATACTATGATTAGTATAAATGGTGCTGCGTGGGAGGACGTATTTTTATTCTTGAAAGAAGAGAAAGGGTCTGTTGTAGCCAACTTAGCACTTCTTATACTTGGAAAGGCATCCTCAGCTGGGTCTGTGTCAGAACAGCTGTCCTTGGAACACTGGGCTGTTATTCTTGGTCAGCAGCATTCCTTGTTGTTGGGCCCTTTGCCACCCTTGACTTGGAGCCACTTGTTGACTTTACCTCCATAGCTTGGAAACTGTCCTAGACCTAAATGAATGGCTTATAGCACAATAACCATTACAGAAATAGTTCTTCAAGCAGGGAAGGGGGAAAGGAAAGGGGAGGGTGAGCAATGAAGAAAACAATAACCAAAGCAGTAATATTGACATTGATTTAGTACTACTAAAGAGCACCAAGTGCTTTACATATATCATTTCACTCAAACCTCCAAACAATCCTGTGAGGTAGGGCCTTTAGGCAATATTATCTTAGCTTTGCAGATGAGGAAGCCAAAACTGGAGAGGTGAGCTTTTTCACCCTCAGACACATTGTTAGTAAGCAGCAGATTTAGGGATTCAAGCCCAGGTTTTCTGACTCAGAATCTTGTGCTCATGTTCTTCTCAATAAATATCTTTGCGTTCTCCTTGGACCCAGCCTGATACCTTTCACAGGAAGCCAAGAAAAAATTATTTTTGTAAATAAAATGCAATTATTATCAAAACTGTCAATGCCTTCATTCATCCCAGATGGTTTCTCTCCATCTCAGTTCACAAAGCTGCTGTCTTTAACTTACTGTCTTTCTTAAATATCTTCCAAATCTTAGAATCAATTTCAGAAGGTGAAGTTACTTTTCTTTTTTGTTCTAACCAAGTTCTTCCACCAAAGCTCCTGATCCCATTCATTATTCTCTCTCCTCTCTTTTAAAGTAGATATGTCTAGCAGACATTATTAGGATGCTCATAATAGTGAGTATTCTGTTTTCTACCCAAGTAGAATGTGGAACACTGAACATATGGAACACAAAACCACTAGGAAGGAAGGGAAGGAAGGAAGGAAGGAAGGAAGGAAGGAAGGAAGGAAGGAAGGAAGGAAGGAAGGAAGGAAGGAAAGAAGAAAGGAGGAAGGGAGGAAGGGAAGGGAGGAAGGGAGGAAAGGAGGGAAGGAGGGAGTAATGGATGGAAGAAGGAAGGTAGGGGAAGAGGAAGAAAGAAAGAGAAGGAAGGGAGAAAAGGAAGGGCGAGGGAGGAATGAAAGAGGCAAGAAAGGAATTAGGGAAGGAAAAGGAAAAAAGAAAAACAAAGGAAGGAAGAAAAGTATGGATGGAAGGAGGGATGAAGGAAGAAAGAAAGGAGGAAGAAGAAAAAGGAGAGAGAAAGGAAAAAGGAATAGGCAAGGAAGGAAGGGAGGGAGGAAGGGAGAAAGAAATCTAAAATCTCTCTATCACATAAGAGCAATAAAGCAAAAGCCTCATATCACATTTCTTATTCTTCATATTAGTCCACTGCTTCTGTGTCACAAGGTGAACAAGATTCTTCTTTTTTGGTTCTCTGAAATCTTGGTGCATCATTTTGTTGATTTCTTAAATCTTTCACAATTGATGATTTTTTACAATATTGATGTTAAATTATAAATTGTCCTAGTTTTTACTCCCTTCACTCTTCATCAGTTCACAAATCTTTCCATTTCTCTTTAAAACTATCTTTTCCCTCATTTCATCTTTATTTTGAATATTTCTCTTACCTCTCACCTCCTCATCTAGATATTCCTTGCAGTAAAAATTAGAAAAGGAAAAAAAAGTAGTTCAGAAAAAAAAATCAATGCATCAAAAATGACTGACAGTTTATACAATTGTGAATACTCATAATTATCAACCCCTGGGAAGAAGGGAGGAGAGTTTATTTTCTCAAATCATCTCTAGGGTCAGCTTAGCCATTATAATTATAGAGCCACATATTGCTCCTTTAATAGTAAAGAACAACATGAGGATAATTTGGAAATTTTCCTTGAGTTTGATTGTTTATATTGGTCTTCTTATGGTTTTAGCATTACCTCTCACTTCTTGATTCCTTGTACCTGTCCAATTTTAGTTGGAGGAATGTTCTTATAAACTTTAAATTGAATACATATTTAGAAAGTGTAACTTGAAGTGTTCCTGAGAACTCCTTAGCCTACATCTTTCACATTACTCTTTCAGACACATCTCAGGTCACCTCTATAAAAAGAAAAGATTAGAAAGAATTAGTTGTAAAACCATGCAGTCTACAGAGTGAAATCAGTCATGTGTTCTAGAAGTGACAGGTCTAGGTGTTTGCATTTTTAATATGCATATTATTTTATGTGGCTTGCAGTTATCTACTGCTGTGTTCCCAGGTTCAGACGAAGAGGTTAGTCTAAATATAAGGTAATTTCTGAAAGAAAAAGAAAATTCTAAGTTCTAAGATATAAGCTATGAGCTCCATTTTTCCATGGCTAATTATTGGCTGTGATATAATTTAGATTTAATTTATGCACAATTGTTCCTTGTTTTAGAGAAGCAAAAAATAAGAAATAGCAGTAGGGTTGGGAAACTATAATTTTAACTGTCATCATTATATCCTTTTGTTGATAAATTTTTTAGATTTAACCTCATAGTTTAGATAAATATTTGACCAAATACCTTGTCATCTCCTTCTCTTGTCTATACTTGTTGGAAGGGAAATTCTCAGTTTGTTTGTTTTATTATTCCTAAAAATTGGCACAAAGGTGTAAACAAAGAACTAAATGTTACAGGCTATGAGAACTTGCAAAGTGCTGAAATTTGATAGCTGAATTTTATAATAAGTTTATTCTGACCCAGACCCCAACTCAGTCACCCAGATTTCTAGGTAGTGAACAGATCTTAAAGAAAACTTTGTGCACTAAGTGCAGGGGTTATTAAAAACTAAAAGAAATACAGAAAGGTGAAGATTCAAATGGGAAGAAAAGAAGTGAGAATCATATAGTTGAAAGAAATCCTCATCAGCCAATTAACCAAATATTTTGGGGTGAGTACTGTGCTAGTCTCCAAGGTAGGTGTGTCCTACCTAGGGGGAGGGAATCTTAGTCTGCTTTGGGGGATGTGAATTGCATTGCATTTATAAATGGATATTGAATTCCATATAGAATCCCTGATGGGGGTTTGTTGGTTAATGAAGCCCAGGAAAGGTAAAAGATCGGATACCCCAGCTTTAGGACTAAACTTTCTTTACTTCCTATCATTAAAATAGTAGCCTGAATAATAGTGAAAAAGAATATATAATAAGAATAGTATAAGAATATATAGGAAAAATTATCATAACCTGAGACTAGTGATCTGATATGGCTGCTTACCTCCACTCATCAAATTATTATTAAAACTCAAAATTTATTGCCACAGTTAAAAATCTTTTAGTACTTTTCAAACCAGAAACCTTCTTGTCTATGTTTTGGAACTCCTTCCTTTATTGATGTAAGATGGTATCAAGTTCTTTGTTTTCATATAAAACAGTTTAGTTTTTATAGGGACAGATGGGTATAAAATGTGTTTAAAACAAGATGCCACCTTTCAGTTAAAGATACTATCTCATAGATGAACACTTTGAGATCTGAAAAAACAGGGAAATAACTTTGAGTTTAGTAGAAACTGTTAAAATTAAACTTTTCAGATGAGATTTGAGTAGTTTTGGAAAGAAATAGCAATAATGACTTAAATCTCATTGTAAAAGATAAAAATCCATTTAGATCTAAGTATTTTGGTATCTCAAATGGTTTTAAAGAAAAACCACTTATTTATTAAAAATAAGAAAACACGAGTACAGAAAAGAGCTTTTATGAACATAGCATATGTTACTGAATTGTGTTGAAAACTTGTTAATAGCAGGAACTGCAGGAAATCAATGTCTCAGTTCATTTGCAAGTGGCTGTTTTAAGATTTAACGGGGTTTCTAAAAAAGACAAATTAAGAAATCATGTAACTATTTGATATGTGAGGACATTTAAATGAGGACTGTTGAACTTTTGGTTTATTTTTTAAAAATCTTATCCTTTCTTTGAGTACCAAGAGGCTATGATTTTAGTGCATGAGAAACTATTGTGGTGATATATCAAGAAATTTGCAGCACAGGCAGATTCAGCAGGAGATAAAAAAAATAGCTTTTTTGAAAATTTTCAAAGAAACCACACACCTAATAAAAATAATAACAACAATTATAATAATGTTTGTCCTTCATTCTCAAAGACCACCACAGCATCAAGGAGGTGATGCCATGACAAGCACATGAATTGAATTTGAGTGAGGGGGATATGGTGCTAAGTCATCACCCTCACTTTACAAGAATACTTTAGCCACAAGTTCCTGATTGGCTGACCAAAGATTTCAATAAACTGAATTAAAACTGAAGTTCCAGCTATTGCCCTTTAGCACCACCTAGAGCTTAATAAGGGTAATATATGTCAGAAGTGTCTTTCTCATTGCTGACCCCATCTGATCTAAAGGGGAAAAGTAGAAAGGGGGAAAGAAGAGACACTTGCATCAAGTTGAAATGGTGCAGAATCCTCCAGAATAAGACAAACTCTGCTGGCTGTGTCTGAATAACTCAAAGAGAGTTAGTCTGATGATCTTTGTCATTTTCTGGCTTAAAGAAACTTGTTAGTCAATTCATACTTTTAAGAATGATTGTAAATCTTTCTTTGGTACAAGAATAATAAAGAAGAGGGTTTTGTCTAGCTAGAGAGCAACCAATCAAGCAGTTATCAAAGAAGCTGTTTTATGGGGTATAGATGTTCCTAAATAGACAACTTGGACCAAAGCCCACAGTCTGGAGTTATTAGTTACCCCCAAAACATGGATTTTCTTCCCTCATGTGTTTCTTTATCAGATTGTTGTGTGTGAATTATAAATTATAAATTTTTCAATTGCTTTAATATATGGATTTTGGAAGCAATGTGGGAAATCTGGGACACTAATACATTGTTGGTGCAGCTGTGAATTCATTCAACTTTACTGGAGAGCAATTTGCAATTATACCCAAAGGGCAATAAAAATGTGCATATTCTTTGATCCAGCAATACCACTACTAGGTCTATACCCTGAAGAGATTGAAAGAGGGTAAAAATATCACTTGTACAAAAGTATTCTTAACAGCCCTGTTTGTGGTGGCAAAGAACTGGAAATTAAGTGAATGTCCTTCAATTGGGGAATGGCTTAAAAAACTGTGCAATATGTATGTCATGGATCACTACTGTTATATTAGAATCCAGGAGGGATGGGAATTCAGGGAAGCCTATAAAGGATTTGCATGGACTGATGCTGAGCAAGATGAGCAGAAGCAGAATAACATTGTATACCCTAACAGCAATATAGGGTAGATGGTCAGCCTTAATGGACTTGCTCATTCCATCAGTGCAACAATATTGGGGTATCTGTGATGGAGAATACCATCTGTATCCAGAGAAAGAATTGTGGAGTTTGAACAAAGACCAAAGTCTATTACCTTTAATTAAAAAGGTTATCTCATTATGTAATTTTGCTATCTCTTGTACTTTATATTTCTTCCTTAAGGATATGATTTCTCTCTCATCACATCCAACTTAGATCAATGCACACCATGGAAGCAATGTAAAGACTAACAGACTGCCTTCTGTGGGGGTGAGGGGAGGGAAGCAAGATTAGGGGGAAAAATGTAAAATTCAAAATAAATAAAATCTTTCTTAAAAAATATATATGAGGGGGTCGGAGCCAAGATGGCGACATGAAGGGATCGAGTCTTAGGCGCTCTCTGATAAAAACTCATAAACTAAGGACTCTAACTAAACTTTTGAGAGACAGAACCCACAAAGGGACCCAGTGAAGCAGTTCTCCTACTCAAGGTAACCTGGAAAAGAGCAGAAAGGCTCTGCTCCCCAGGGCTGGAGGGGCGGCCCGCCAGAGGGGTGGCCCACCAGAGCCAAAGAACTTCAGCCTCCCAGAGGCAGCCCCAGGGCACTGGGAGCCTCAGCTCACAGCAGCTGGGGAGTCTCCTGAGCTGCACCCCGGGGAGCACTGGGCACAAAGTGGGGGAACAGGAGGGGACCTCTGCCAGAGCAAGCAAGTGGAGCCCAGCCCTCAGGGCACACAGCCAGCAGTCTGGTCTTTTGGCAGCCCAGACCTGGAAACAGAAGCAGGTGGAGTAGGTAAGCAGGAGCCCCCAGGGCATGAGCCCATTGAGCTGAGGGAGGGGAGTGAAGAGAGACTGCTGAGCTCTGTCCTCTGCCCCTGGAACAGGACTCTGGAGCTCTGACCACATTCAGATCCTGATCGCAGTCTAGGCCCCCCCATAGAACAGCAGGCCCCCCCCACCTCAGCCCCATGGCAGAGGGGGGCACTTATGGTCATTCACAGACCAGGAGGGAGGACAGAACCTCACACACTGAGACCCTTGTAGGAGTATCCCAAAAGCTCAGGAAGCACCCACCCAAAACAGGCTTAGGCTGGGAAAATGAACAAAGAAACAAGAGGAAGACCATTGAGAAATATTTTGCAAATGAGCCCAAGAAGGATCAAAATAGTCTGAAGATGAGGAAGCACAACCTCCTGCACCTAAAGACTCCAAAAAAAATAGAAATTGGGCTCAGGCTATGACAGAGATCAAAAAACACTTTGAAAATCAAATGAGGGAGTTGGAAGAAAAACTGGAAAAAGAAAGGAGAGAGATGCAGGAAAAACATGAAAATGAAGTCAGCAGCTTAGTCAAGGAAATCCAAAAAAATGCTGAAGAAAATAGCATGCTAAAAAACAGCTTAGGTCAAATGGATAAAACAGTTCAAAAAGTTATTGAGGAGAAGAATGCTTTAAAAAGCAAAATTGGCCAGATGGAAAAAGAGATAAGAAAACTCTCTGAGGAGAACAAATCCTTCAGACAAAGAATAGAATTCAGGGAGACTGATGAATTTACCAGAAATCAGGAATCAATACTTCAAAATCAAAAAAATGAAAAATTAGAAGAAAATGTGAAATATCTCATTGAAAAAGCAACTGATATGGAAAACAGACTTAGGAAAGATAATTTGAAAATTATTGGAATACCTGAAAGTCATGATCAGGAATAGAGCCTTGACATCATTTTCAAAGAATTACTATAGGAAAATTGCCCTGATATTCTAGAAGCAGAGGGCAAAATAGAAATGGAGAGAATCCACCGATCCCCCCGAGAAAGAAATCCCAAAAAACCAACCCCCAGGAATATTATAGCCAAGTTCCAGAACTCCCAAGTCAAAGAGAAAATATTACAAGCAGCCAGAAGGACACAGTTCAAATATCATGCAGCTGCAGTCAGGATCACACAGGACTTAGCAGCAGCTACATTGGATGCTCGTAGGGCCTGGAATACAATATACCTTAAGGCAAAAGAGCTTAGAATGCAGCCAAGAATGAACTACCCAGCAAAGCTGAATGTCCTCTTCCAGGGAAAAAGATGGATTTTCAATGAACCAGGGGAATTTCAAAGGTTCCTTTTGGAATGGCTAGAGCTGAACAGAAGGTTTGATCTTTAGATACAGGACTCAGGTGAAGCATGGAGTTTGGAGGAGAGGGGGACTTAATGAGGATGAACTGCATGTATAGAAAAATGATACTGATAATATTCATATGAACCATCTCCATTAATAGAGCAGGTAGAGGGAGCTTTTATAGTTGAAGCACAGGAGAAGCTGAATTCGAAGATAAAATATGGTGTAAAAATGGAGTCAATAAGAAAAAAAGGGAAATGGAATGGGAGAAAGAAAAAGGAGAGGGGGAATAGTCCAAGCTATTTCACATAATAAGATTTTTTTTTATTACAATGAGCTATTGCAATGATATGGAAGGGGGGAGGCAAGGGGGAATGAGGGAACCTTTGCTCTCATCAGAGATGCCTAGGAGAGGAAACAGGAAATATACTCAATGGGGTATAGACAACTGGATTAAGAAGGAGGGGGGAGCAGGGGGAAGGGGTGGGGATGTGAATAAAGGAGGAGAGGATGGACCATGGGGGGACAGTGGTCAGATATAACACATTTTCTTTTTTTACTTCTTGCAAGGGGCTGGGATTGGATGGCCTGCCCAGGACCATAGGGCCAGGTGGATTCTGAGCCTAAGGGGTGGTATGGGGGCTCAGGGCTTCTTGGCCCCAGGACCAGGGATCTGTCTGCTGCACCACTCAGCGACCCTACAGCAGAGTCAGAGTGAAAGGAGAGAGAAAATACAGTACATGGTAGTGGAGAAATAAGACAGGAGGGAGTTGCAATCAGCAATGGCAACTTTGGAAAAATATGGAAGTAACTTTTGTGATGGACTTATCATAAAGAATGTGATCCACTCACGACAGAGTTGATGGTGTTGGAACAAAGACTGAAACACATTTTTTTGTTATTATTATTTGGGGGAGGGTGCAGGGCAAGTGGGCCTGGGTGGCCTGTCTGGGGCCACATAGCAGGGTGATCATTGGGTGTCTGGGGCCGGATTCGGACCCAGGTGCTCCTGGCTCAAGGGCCAATGCTCTGTCTGCCACCCAGCCACCCCTACTATTATTACTATTTTATTTTATTTTGGGTCTTTTTTTCTCTTTTTTTCTTCTTTTTGGTTTTTGCAGGGCAGTGGGGATTGGGTGGCTTGCATGTCACACGGCTGGGTGATTGTTGGGTTTACGATCCTGGATGTGGACTCGGGTGCTCGTGGCTCCAGGGCTGGTACTTCATCCATTGTGCCACCTGGCCATACCTACAATTATTACTATTATTTTTTTTTATTTTAATTTTTTTCTCCCCCCTTTACTTTTTTGCCCAAGCAAGTCTATCTATATTCATGAGGGGAGGGGTATTTTGTTTACTTGTAAACAAGTATATTTTATTAATGTAAAGAAAAACATTTGTACAAAATGAGAATAAAAAATAAATTGAAAAAATATATATGAGTAACCATGATATTATTTCTTTAACATAATTGTTGAATAAATGGTTATGTGTATAATGAAATATTGTCATTGTTGTGAATGGTGGTTTGGTTTAAAAGGAAATATACTGATGTGGAGTTCAAAAGCTAAAAAATATGAGTTGAGGAAACTATGTTCCTATAATAAGTGAAAGACTTTCAGATATTTGTAACAAAAAGACCAGACCTCAATGGAAAATAGGATATGAGAGATCCAGAAGAATATTAAAGATTAATTACAAGACATTTGTTAAGATCAAACTATTTACTTGATGATGTTTGTCCTTCAGTTTCTTTTTTTTTCATTTTCTTTTAAATTTATTTTTTTATTCTCATATTGTACAAATGTTTTTTTACATTAATAAAATATTCTTGTTTACAAATAAACAAAATACCCCTCCTCCTCCCCCATGAATATAGATAGACTTGTTTGGGTGAAAAAAGTAAAGGGGAGAGGAAAAAAATTAAAATAAAAAAATAATAATAGTAATAATTGTAGGTATGGCCAGGTGGCGCAATGGACGAAGCAACAGCCCTGGACCCACGAGCACCCGAGTCCACATCCAGCCTCGTAAACCCAACAATCACCCAGCCGTGTGACATGCAAGCCACCCAATCCCCACTGCCCTGCAAAAACCAAATGTCCTTCAGTTTCAAAGAAGACCATGACATCAGGGAGGTGATGCCATGACATGCACACGAATTGGATTTGAGTGAGATAGTGGTACAAAATCACCAGTCTCAAGTTCTCCTCCAGAGTCATCTGGGTCCAGTGGTCAGATATGAATCAAGATGACTGGAAATAGCCCTGGATGCAAGGCAATCAGGGTTAAGTGACTTTTCAAAAGACACACAGTAAATGCAAGTGTCTGAGGTTGGACTTGAACTACCATTCTCCTGACTCCAAGACCAGTTCTCTCTATTGCACCACTCAACTGTCCAATTAAATCACTTACTTATTCTATATGTGAAAATGTCATCAGTATTCTTAAACTGTCATTATTAAAGTAATTTGAAAGAAAGGTTGGGGCTGATTTGTAAATGATGAGAAAATTTTAAAAATCAAAAATGAATAGGAAAAAGGCAAAAGGGAACACTAATTTAATTAAAATGGTGTGTGAAAGGAAGAACTAATTCAGAGGAAGCAGGTGGGGTTGGGGGTCTAGTAAGGTTGGAACTTGCATCTGGGTTGAAGAGAAAGCAACATATACATCTGGAAGACTATAGAAGCCTTCTTAATATGCCTTTTATTTTTAATTTGTGTATTTAGAATAGTCCAAATAATTTATTTATTCAAAGTCATTCTTAATAAAAAATTGTTACTATCTACAAAATTCTCTTTGTTCTGCTCACTTTGCTCCTCATGATTTCATGCAAGTCTTTTCATGCCTTTCTAAGATTCTAAAAAGAAGTAAGAAAAAAGTCCCTGAGGGAGGGACTTTTAGAGATGTATGTAGACTGGGATTTGGCATAGTTGGGGGAATGAACTGGGGAGGGATTTTTGAAGGGTTGTGAGGATTAGGATTGTGGGGGCAGCTAGGTGCCACAGTGGATAGAGCACCGGCCCTGGAGTCAGGAATACCTGAGTTCAAATCCAGCCCTAGACACAATAATTACCTAGCTGTGTGGCCTTAGGCAAGCCACTTAACCCCATTTGCCTTGCAAAAACCAAGAAAGAAAGAAAGAAAGAAAGAAAGAAAGAAAGAAAGAAAGAAAGAAAGAAAGAAAGAAAGAAAGAAAGAGAGAGAGAGAGAGGGAGGGAGGGAGGGAGGAAGGAAGGAAGGAAGGAAGGAAGGAAGGAAGGAAGGAAGGAAGGAAGGAAGGAAGGAAGGAAGGAAGGACAAGGATTAAAATTGGGAAGATGGAGGCAAAGTGTGGTGGGGAATCTTGGAGGGGTGGATGGGATAAGGAGTAGGAGGCTAGATAAGAAGATAAGGTAACTGGGATAGATATGGTAAAAAAGAGAGACTGAGAAAGAAAATAGTGAATAAAAATAAGATGGAGGGAAATTCACAAATAATAATTATAACTGAACGTGAATGTTTGTATTGACAAAGAACTGGAAATTACAGGGATACCTATCAATTGGGGAATAGTTGAACAAGTTGTGATATATGGTTGAAATGGCATATTATAGTGCTAGAAGAAATGATCAGTTCAATGAACTTGAAATGCTCACAGGAGCAAAGTGAGCAGATTTGAACTCATGTTCTCCTGACTCCAGGGCCAGTGTTCTATCCACTGTGCCACCTTGCTGTCCTAGTCTCATTTCTTGAAATATATAGAGAACTGAGTCAAATTTCTTTAAAAAAAAGTCATTCCCCAAATGATAAATGGTCAAAGGATATGGGAAAGCAATTCTCAGATGAAGAAATCACAATTACTATAGTCATATGAAAAATTACTCAATAATTATTGATTAGAGAAATGCAAATTAAGATATCTCTGAGACTGACCAATATGACTAGAAAGGAAAATAATCAATGTTGGAGGGGATGTGGGATACTAATACATTGTTGGTGGAGTTATGAAGAACCAACTTTTCTGGAGAGCAATTTGGAATTATGTCCAAAAAGCAATTAACCTTTGCATAGTTTTTGATCCAGAAATACTACTACAGGGTCTGTATCCCAAAGAGATTACAGCAAAGGGTAAAAATCCCACATGTACAAAAATATCTATAGTAGTTCTTTCCATAACATCAAAGAACTGGAAATTGAGGGGATATCCATCAAATGGAGAATGACTGAAAAAAGTATGGAATATGTATGTGATGGAACACTATTATTCTCTAAGAAATCATGAGGATTCCAGAAAAACCTGGAAATACTTGCATGAATTGATGCTCAGTGAAATGGGCAGAACCAGATGAACATTATACACTAGCAACGGCATAGGTTGATGATCAAACATGTTGGACTTGTTCTTTTCAGAAGTACAATAATAATAAATAATAAAAGACAATTTTAAAAGACTTATGAGGGAAAATATCATCCATATCCAGAGAAAATACAGTGGAGATTAAAATTTTATCTTCAATTTTTAAAAGTTGTCTTATGTATTATGTCATTTCCCCCCCTGTAATGTTTTCTTTCTTCTGTTTGCATCTTCTCTCACAATATGATAGATATGGATCTATGTTTAGCATGATTATAAATATAGAACCTGTATCAGATTACTTTTTGTCAGGAGGAGGTGGGAGGGAAGGAAGGGAGGGAGAAAAATCTAAAACTCAAAACCTTGCAAAAATTCTTGGTAAAAACTACCATTGCATGTAGTTGGAAAAACAAATAAATAGAATATTTTTTAATAAAAGAATGAGCAAATAAAATCATTTTGACTATTATAAAGACACAAATTAGAAATGAAGGACATTTGAAGATAGATATTATCTTCATCCAGAGAAAGAACCAATACATAGAAATAAGTATAGAGTAATTTTGCATACATGCACATATAGTGTATATGTGTGTATACACACACACACACATATTCCTATTTATGTCTAATGGTACCATCTTTAGGGTGGGGCAGAAGGGAGGGAAGAAAAAAAGAATTTACATGATAACTGCTGTATATTTAGGTGAAATAGCTAGGTTATACATGGTAGACTTAAAATTTCATAGGCAATCATCTTTTTATTGTATTATGTTATAGAAATGCTTGCTTTATTCCATAAATTGTTAAAAAAAAACTGATCCTAATACTAATCCTAGGACTCAAAGAATTGGAATGTAACTGCTCTTCTCTGGGAAACTAGATCTGATAGTGGGTTGGATGAGTGGATGTCCACATACCCATGTCAAAGGTGTAAGTAGCTACAGTTTGAATATACACATCCCATACAATGAGTTACAATGGTATGATGGAAAGAAATTGGCTCTGGAGTCACAGATCATGGGTTCAAGTCTGGCTTCTAATTTCTATAGCCATTCTGTCCTTGAGCCTCAGTTTCTTCAACTGCACAATAAAGAGATTGGACTAGATGGCCTCAGAGGTTCCTTTGAGATTTAGATCTATGATCTAGATGTCTGTGATTTATGTGTCCTTCAAATATGCCCATTTTAGCCTCTGTCCATGTCACTGTCCTATCCTAATTTGCCAATAAGGAAAAAAAACAGATGAACTTAGCAGCTACAATAATTTAGGCAAAACAATTATTGAGGTTTGATTTTGTGGTAGTGTATCAGGAGACTAGTCTCTACTCTCAGGGAAAGGGGGTGGTTCTCCAGAGCTGTGGTTACTGATAGTCCTCCTACCCTTCCCCTTTGCCTTTTTAAAAGCTAGTCTGGTGATAATCAAGACCTAGTCTTAGGAGAAATCAGGTAACTAGTAGGTGAAAGAGAATAATATCAGGCATACAGGATTCCTCAGAGAATCCTTCTCAATAATGTCCTTTGTCTTCCTGAGCCCTGGCGCAGTCCCTTAGGAGTCTGAGTTGCATAAGGAATGGTATAGTAAAGGTGTAGAATAGACTTAAGTAAAGTGGACAGTTAGAATCTCCCAACTTCAGTGTCTCAACTAGCCAGTTTCAACCTTTGAGGGAAACAAGCCTCTTCAAACCTTGGTATTAGAGAAAATATAGCACAAGAAGGGGAGTAGGATATGGAGGTGACACAATAGAAATGGGTCTTCAGAAAGGAAAGAAATGGTGGTAAAAAGAATATTTTCCCAAAATGCTATAGAAAAATCAGCAGTCATTGAAAAAGAAAAAAAGAGATTTTCATGAAAGACCTCATGTTGAAAATGAAACTTGAACTGAACTTTAAAGGAAATTAATCCTCCTAAGAATACAGTATGAAAAGGGAGATCATTTTAAATATGGGGGAATAGCTTTTTCAAATACATTAAGTGAGGAGATGAAATATTGACTGTGAGGAGTAGCAAAAAGACTATATATATATATATATATATATGTATATGTATATGTATATGTATATCTATCTATCTATCTATCTATATATATATATATATATATATATATATATATATATATATATATATGAAGGAGCATAATGTATGAGTCTAGAAAGGTAGTGTAGAACCTAGTTGTAAAATGCTTAAAATGAAAGATGAATTTGTATTTGATTCCAGAGGCAATAAGTGGCCATTGGAATTTACTGAGCCCAAAGTGACATGATCATGCATTAGAAATATGAATGTTGTAATTGTGTGGAGGATTTATTAGAGAGGGGAGAGAGTATGGAGCAGGGAAAGCAATTGGGAGACTATAATAATTGTCCATGTGAGTTGATGAGGGCCTTAACTGAGTGGTTGGCATGTCAGTAGTGAGATAAACTAGAAATGATATGTTGTAAATGACTTACCTTACTTGGCCAAGAGTTAGCCTCCTAGTTACTGTTCCCAATCTCCATATCAGTTAGTTAGATGGTACAGTGAATAGAATACTAAATCAGAGTCAAAAAGATTCATGTTCATGAGTTCAAATCCAGCCTCAGACACTTAAATACAGTGTGATACTGGGCAAGTTTCCTCTTCTGTAAAATGACCTAGAGAAGAAAATGGCAAACACGCCAGCATATTTGCCAAGAATACCACAAATGGGGTCATGAAGAATCAGGCACCAATGAAACTACTCTGTAACAACAACCTCATTATATTTTGAGAAATCCTGTTTCCAGAGTCTGATTCAAGAGGTAAATGGAAGTCAGTTAACACTAAAGTTTGATTGACAAATTGAAAAATAATTATAGTGCATTGAATATAACTAAAATAGTTTGTTGTTTGAGGAGATAATGTTTTCAATATTCACCTGGTGAATTCTTGCTAGGATGTTTCAGGATATATTAACCAGATGTTGAATGGCTTATTTTTTAAAATTTTATTTTTATGATTGATTTCAAGCTTGCCTACTCATCCTGAGAAGATTCTCATGCTTGGGGTATGGTAAAGTGATTTTCCAACTCCTAAAATACATCAAAGGCTAAAATAGCCTTTGGGTTCCCCAGGGGTTGCTTCACTGAATGACTGAAGATTCTTGCCATACTAATCTGTGATTAGGATACTGTATTTATGATTATAAGGAAGAAGGAGACCTTATAGCAAAAGCTCAGTAACAAATTGGAATTAGCTGTCTATGATAATCCTCACTGTCTTCTCCACCATTCTCCAGATGTGCAAGTTTGAGCAGAATTGCCCTAAGAGGGCTGCTTTGTTCTACAGCTGCCTTCCTATGTGCTTCACTTCCTATCTGAGCAAGTTTTGAAGATTCTTTGGCTGCTCAGAAACATAAGTGTGTCTGAGTTTTTAGGAGATGCAAATGAATGAAATGTGATAACTTGTTCACAGTAAGTACAGAGACTTGGATCATTTCCTTTTAACTTTGTCATCTCCTCCCATTCCCACTGTGAGGAAAAGAGATTATCAACAAAAATATTTTGAGAATTTTCAGAACTCAGGTCTTAGGCACTTAGCATGAAAGGGTTCATAACTATTAAAGACAAAGATAAAGAATTAAGGATTCAAACCTCAAATCCAATAAAATGAACCTATCCTCTCTCTTCAGAGAGGCAGCCTTTCTAAGCCCCTTTTGGAACTAACAGCTCAAGTTTTGGAAAGCATCTTTTAATGAATCAGATTGGTGTTTTGAAATATATGTATATCTAGCTACCTAGTTATAGATTTCAAGCTGAATGGACTTTAGAGGAGGTCATTTCCTCTAGCTCCACCTTTTGACAGTTAAGATCCCACAGCACTTAAAACTCAACAGTGATGACAGTGATTTTTCTACACAAAATAGGAAATAGCTGAGCAGTAATTTAAACTTAGGTCTTTGCTAACTCCTCCTCATCTGATGTTTTATTTTTTCTACTACACAAGGGTATGCCACTGAGACATTCTGTTTAATTATAGTCTTTTCTTCTCTTCTTCCTCCTCCTGATCTTCTTTCATCAAACTTAATTCTTCTAGTTAGGATTGTGATTTTCTAACAGCCATTTTTATTGGTAAGGAGTGACTCACCCCATAGATGTTCCTTTGGGGTAAGCAAACATAATCAAATTATATCTTTGTGTTTTAGCAGAAATTACAATTCTTTTTATTAATTAAATAATAAAATCATAACATTATCAGTTCCAGAACTGGAAAGGATAACAGAGGTCTTCTACTCTAAATGACATAGAATAATTACTGACATGCTACTTAAAGACCTCCAGCAGTGACTGAAAACTCACTTCTCCTCCACTACCAGATATCCCCAACCTATTATCACACAGTTTTAATTTATGAAGTTTTTCCTCAGATTGAGATGAAATCTACCTTTCTGTTACTTGAATATAAATTCTATTTCTGTTTTCAAATGAGATAATCAAATGAAATATTATTTGTGTTTGGTGTACAATAGGAATTTAATAAATGATTATTTCTCTCTTCCTTCTATGAAGGAGCAGAAGAGGTCCAAACCTAAACAAACTTTGAGTATCTGAAGACTGCTATTATGTCTCCCATATCTCTTTTTTTCTCTCTATAACTGATCCTTGTACAGAATGATTTCAAAATAATTTTCTTTGGAATTACCTATTTTTAATTTTTTATTAATATTTTACTTTATTTTTCTAATTACATGCTATGATAGTTTTCCAACATTCAAACATTTGCAAATTTATAAGTAAGTTACACATTTTCCTGTCACCTACTTGCCCTTCCTCCTCCCCTTGGTGGCAATCTAATGTAATTACCTTTTATGATTCTTTATTTTGTCACTTGCTCTTCTAAAACATAGCCCCAAATTAGAAACAGGACTCTTGATGGGACCTGATTATGGTCTGATATTGCACTTATGTATCTTCCTTTGCTTTGAATATTGTATTATTGTGTCTACCAGCACAGCCTAAGATAGTCTTCCTCTATAGTAATACTCTATAACCTCATGATTTGTAGACACCCTTGAACTTTGAAAACCTAAACCAGTGCAATTTATGCTCCAGCTGACTGAAAAAGAGTAGAAAAGCCCAATATGTATTATGTCTAAGTATCAGGATAGGTAAGTTCTAAATTCATCAACAGCTTAGTTAGTGATCTATTTTTTTCAACCACAGAAATTAATGTTGCGTACTATAGAAGAGGAACACTGTGATAGGTTTTAGTGAAAGAATTATATATGCCAGTAAAATTGTGAATGCTTAAAGTACTGAAATATATGATTACATTATGTTTTGTCAGTTATGTCACACTATTACTTTGTATTGAGATAGTAGCCTCTCAGGTCTTTGTTTCAGGAGATAAAGTTGAAGTCATTTTTATAAAACTGATTTTTTTTTTAAGATAAGTATGTTCTTTCATGGACCTTGATTTTATTCAATTACATATCTTTTTAACTGAACAGATCTATGAAGCCACATCTACACTCATAAATTCTCCAAAGTGAAGCTAGCACATGGGCTCAGAGTCTTTTTCTAGATCTCTTGATGTTATATGGAAACAATTGGATCATGGCATTTGTTATTCCTTATTTCCATTTCTTTCTTGGTTTACTTCCTTTTCCAGTTTTATATATATATATATATATATGCATATATATATATATATATATACGTATATACATATACGTATATATATATACTGGGCTGATAGCATTCTTTAACTTGTTTTTATTATGGATATATTCCAGTATTCATGATTTTTCTCAGGGTCACTTTTCAGGAAAAGCTTTCTCCCTTTTAAACTGTTTTGATCTTAAACTTCAAGCTCCAATCCTTGCATATCATTGGGTACTTAAACCAATTACTACATGCTATGAAAGTAATGAAGTCTACAGGCGACCCAAGATTTCTGAGAATAACAGATCCTTCTCAACTCCTACCTGTAATCTCCAGTCCCATTTCTATTCAACCTCTACAAGAATCAAGCAGGAGAACAACCCTTAAGCAAATGGGACATTGTCTGTCTCTGCAAATGCTTCAGCCCCTGGGTCCTCAGCTACTAAAATATTGAAGAAGTAGATAAGACATTTCTTCCTGCTAAATTTCTTGATACTATCACATTGCTCAGCATGCATGATTATTATCAATGGAAATGATGCTAAAATATGCTTGCTGTTGCATCATAGATAACAAGAGGGTCTTTTCATCTAACTTACAAATGAAACTTTCTAAAGATCCCCCATTTTATTATGTGAGTTTCTTAGGAACAAGGACTATCTTTTCTATTTTTATGCTCAGTGCTTAGCCCAGTGCTTTGCATAAAGTTCTTAATAAAACATATTTTCATTCATTCATTCAAGACAACTAGAAATTGTCCTGATTCTGCTTTTCTGTGAAAACATTATTCCTGATGCAACTGTTACCTATACTTGACAGATCTTTTCCATTTTTTCATCTCTTTGTTGTACTTCCAGTTTCACCCTGCAAAAGCTCTTAGATTGATCTGACTTAATTAGGAGTCTCAGTAAAGCTTAATGAAATTTTTTTTTCCCTTCCACTATTACTCTGCTGTATGGGACAATACTGCTAATTATCTTCTATTATTCTTTTCCACAAAATTTTACAAATGAGTATACATTCTAAGCTAATGTTTCCTTTGGCTGTCTAATCTCTCTGGTTGGCAAGGAGAGAAATTGCTTGCCTGAGGAATTTTGTTGGTTCCTTTGGTCCCTTCATTAAAGAAGTTAAATTACATTGCCTAAATTCTTTAATAAATTATAATAGTTTATGGCCATGGGTTATTTTATCAATCTTCCATTTTCAGCATCAATGCTTTATTTAAGTAGGTTGCATTTTTCTTTGTATCATTTTAAAATTCATTGAACATACAATCTATTTCAATAGCAAATATGGTAAACAAAACAAGATAAACACCTGAGACATAGGGGAAATTTCTCTCCAAATTCAATAACTTTTACTTTAATAAACATTTATTAAGCCTTGAGTACTAGATTTATAATGATAAAGATGAAATATTGTCTACTCTCAAGAACTTTATAGTCTATTAGGTTGATACTATATAGTAAATAAACAAAAAATAATGAGAAGGAAATGAACAATTAGGGTGATCAATGATGCAGGCTGTATCTGAACTAAGACTTGAAAGAAAATAAGGATTCACAGAGTTAGGAGGACAGAATACATTTCAGACATAGGTGACAGATTGTAAAAATCCATGGAAGTAGGAATGACATAATGAGTTCATGGAACAGTTAGTATTCTAGTTTGGATAGAAGGCAGAGTGGGTAAAGTGATAGGAAATCAGACTGGAAATACTGATTGAAAACACATCCTATAAGGTCTTAGATGTCAGGTTAAGAAATTTATTTTTTATCATGAAGACAATATGATGGTTCTGAAGATTTATGAGCTGAAGAACAATAGAGCCAACCCTGTCTTTTAGGAAAATTGTTTTGATAGCTTATGCAGAAAAAGGAGAAAGACTGGAATCAAGGAGACTGATTAGTATGGAATTATAATAGTTCAGATAAAAAGGAGTTAAAGTCTGGCCTAGAATTGTGACTTAGTGTAGATAAAGGAAAATGTGAAAAATCTTATAACAATTGAAGGACTTAGGAACCAATTGAATATAGAGAGGGAAGGAGAGAAGCAAATATATGTCCCTTGGGTGACAGGAGGTTGGTAAAAATTGGGGAGATTGGGGGAGAAATAATTTCAGAGGGGTTTAGTTGTACTTTGGATATTGACTTTTTATGCCATAGTGATAGACAGGTAGAAGTGTCCAACAGGTCAGTGATTAAATATAATTTGAGAATCTTCCGGTTAAGGATGATAGTTCAGTAGAGCTGATAAAATGCCCTTGAGAGAATATAGAGATGAGGAATGGGCCTAGTACAGAAGTTAAAGGAGCAACCAAGCTTACGGGATAGGAGATAGAGTATGAACCAGCTAGGATGATTAAATAAATGGGCAGGAAAGAGGGAAGAGAAGTATGGGTCTATGAGTCTTAGAGAAGGTAAGCATTCAGACATAGGGAATGAATTGATAACTAGGCTCACAACCTTCAAAGAGGTCAAGGATAGCAAAAAACTGAGAAAAGGATTAAGAAGTAGAACAAATTCCTAACTGTGAAACTGGGCTTTCAGTAGATTTGTATGGTTGGAAGTTAGCTGCCACTGGACCAAAGTGAGTAGATGGGTGAAGATACAAAAGCAGTGAGTGTAGACAATCTATTAATCCAAAATTTTAAAAGGTCATAGTCAATGAAAAAGTTTTAAATATATATGAAAATGCAATTCATATCTGCCCATTTTGTCAACAAGGACAAAATGAGAGACTTTCCTAAAAGTCTTGAAGAAATCTGGATATGATGTAGTCATGGTGGGGGCAAAGTTAAAAGTGAATCAGAATTGGAATAAAGAGATTTATGCTTAAATCTTACTACTATCACACACTTACTGTTTATAGGATGGGCAGTCTGGGTCTGTCTTTTTTTGTCTTTAGTTGTTTTGATTTGTTTTATTGATAAAATTCTAGGCACTATATCTCTCCCTGTACAGTCTTAGAAGCCCTGGAATAAATTGATTGATTGAGAAGCAATAAGACTGAACCTTGTAGCCAGCTGAGCCATTTCTGTGAATGTTCTACCAATATTCTGATGATTATCTCCTCCAGGATTCATGGACATCCCACAAAGACAACAGTCTTTCTTCTTGGCTTTGTAAAACCTGACTTTAGGATAGGGTTATCAATAAAGACAACATGAACCTCAGGGCTTTTCCCCAAAGTGATAGTATTCTTAATGATTAAAGGTTACTTCATTTGAGTTTTTCCCTTTTGGAACTAGATTAGATTGTCAGATCAAATCCAGTCCACCATATGTTTGTGGATGGACTATTTTTAAATATAATAACATTTTATTTAATCCATTCTTAGCTCAGGGGTACAAAAGAGGTGGGAGCTTGAATTTGATCTGAGGGTCATGGTTTGCTTATTCCTAGTTTATATCTTTCATGGTATGTTTATATCTTTTCATGGTTGCCATTCCTCTCAGTAAAACCTGTAGCCCACATTTTGCTGGCATCCATTATGTGATTCAAATAAGGGGAAGGCATAGCCATCCATTTTTTTTAAATAAAGATAATTCTTCAGTCCTCTCTTGTAGTGTTTCCTCCTATTTTCCTTGATCCAGAGAATCACAAAAGTCTCATATATGTATATGTATATATATATATATGTACATATAGATAAAACTTGACATTATTTATTACAATAATTAACACTTACAACAAATAACAACTACCATGCAATTATTACAATAAATAACAATTTATTACAATAATAGACCTAGAGACTAGACCTAAAATTTCACTGAGATAGGAAATTCCCAAAGAGGAAAACTCTCCCACCAATATATGTAAGCTCCTTCTCTGCAACAAATAATCTCAAAGAGTGTACTAGAGGAATTGAGAGATTAATGAATTTGCCCTGGATCAGAAAGTCTGCACATTCAAAGGTGGGTCTTCAAGACTCTTAGTCTGGCCCTCTGTCCTTTCTGCCTTTCTATTTCAACCCATTGATAAACTAAAATTCTTATCTATGATGTTTTGATAAGTTTTCACAAAAGACCATCCCTGGGAGGGCCCCAAAATCACCCTTTCCATTTTAAAGTACTTTTATTGTCAGGAATTTTTTCCATAAATCTATTGTTTCTAGTCTGATGCCTCAGGCAAAGGAGAAGCAGCATTCATTCACAAGAGACTCCATCAAAAATGTGAAGTTAACTAAATCCAAGAGCTTTTCTTTTCAAAATAAACTGCTCATTTCATCAGCTAATATTTATATGGTATGTTCTATAGTCCTCCCTCATCATCCTATTTTTTCCCCTTGTGGAGTTTTTGTAACTTGCTAGGATCATTTCTACAATATAATGCCCAGAACTGAATACAATACTGTAGATGTGACCAGTATAGAGTATAATAGAGACTCTGAACACTAGGCCTATCAATGGTTATCACTTCACTTTATTGATTTGCATTGAGCTTTCTGAAATCCCTCAAATTCCTTCTTCTATAAATACTGCAAAAAGAGCCATGTATTTTGCATTGTAATTCAATCCTGAATTGTCTTTAAAGTGCATGATGTATTTCTAAGTTCTGTTAATTTTTAAAGTATTTCTTTCACCCACTCTTCTGAAATGAGTTTTTTTTTTATGTTGGCTAAACTATGTAATAACAATGTCTCAGCCACAGTGTACAACTAGATTTTAATAGTGGAATAGCTGTTTATCTTTATAGAACTTATAGCTAATTTTAGTATTATTTTCTCCTTATCGCTATATCCTGAGTTATTTTAAGTCTTATTAGTACCATATTTCTTTTTCCTTCCCCATCTCAACAGTGAATTAGCAGAATTGGACTTTAACATATATAAACCATATATATATATATAAATATAAATATATAGCTCTTCTCCCCCTTGGATGGAGAAGAGAACTTTAAACTTTGATTCCTCAACTAGGACTTAAATTAGCAAGACTTGGCTTCCATTTCTAGCTGTGTCATGAATCTCTCCTACTTGTTCAATTTTTCTGATATACTGGAACCATTATTGTCTCAAACACCAGCTTAATTAATATTTTGGTTTATTATTGTTCAGTCATTTTCAGTTGTGTTTGGTTCTTCGTGACACTATTTGGGGTTTTCTTGCCAGAGATAACAGAGTGGTTTGACAGTTTCCTTCTCCAGTCAAATTTATACATGAGAAAACTGAAGTTAAAAGAGCTATGTTAGGGGCAGCTAGGTGGTGCAGTGGATAGAGCACCAGCATTGGAGTCAGGAGGACCTGAGTTCAAATCCTGCCTCAGAATCTTAATAATTACCTAGCTGTGTGACCTCAGGCAAGTCACTTAACCCCCTTGTCTTGCAAAAAGCCAAAAGAAACAGAGAACAAACTAGATTACTTGCCCAGTAAATATCTGAGGTGAGATTTGAACTCTGTAAGAGGTGTCTTCTGACTCCAGGTCAGGTATTCTACCTACTGTGTCACTAACTACCCATATATTTTGATTTACCTTCTTCCTTATACCCTGAGTACTAAGAATAAGTACATGTAGAAGAACTACATGGAGAGGTACACATAAAAGGAACATGTGTGGCTAGGGTATGCATGTAGGGAACCTGAGGGACACATACATGGGGATCACATGTGTTCAAGGAAAATGTGTAGAAGGCAATTCATGTCCACAGTTTTGAAAGAACACTGTTGTCTTCTAATGATGTCATCATAGTATTCTCATTGTGCCAAATCTACTACAATAGTTTCATAGTGTCTACTGGACCTTGTTTGACTGGAAAAGTAGTCTCTTCC